>NW_025423515.1:3959460-4573808 GCF_020740685.1 Jaculus jaculus | reverse complement strand
AGGAAGATTGGTTTGAGTTCTTCCATGAAGGTTTGATAGAATTCAGCTGAGAAGCCATCTGGTCCTGGACTCTTCTTTTTCAGGAGTTTTTTTTTTTTAATTATTACTTTTTTTATTATTACTTTTTTCCATGAGTGTGATGTGTTCATTGAGGTAATTAATCTGCTCTGAGTTTAGCTGTGATAGATGGTATGCATCCAGGAATTTATCAATCTCCTCCACATTATCCCGTTTTGTGGAGTAGAGGTTTGTGAAATAAGTCCTGATGATTCTCCCCATTTCACTTATGTCTGTTGTGATGTCTCCTTTTTCATTTTGAACTTTGTTAATTTGAAGCTTCTCCATTTTTTGCTTGATCAAATTGGCCAGTGGTTTGTCTATCTTGTTTATTTTTTCAAAGAACCAGCTCTTTGTTTTGTCAATTGTCTTAAATGTTTCCTTGGTTTCCAATTCATTAATTTCTGCTGTGATTTTAATTATTTCTTTCCTTCTGGAGCTCTTCGGGTTGGATTTTTCTTGCTTTTCCAGTGCCTTTAGGTGGATGGTTATGTTATTGATTTGGGATCTCTCTGTCTTTTTTATGAAGGCATTGAGTGCTATGAATTTTCCTCTGAGGACCACCTTCATTGTGTCCTATGCGTTTTGGTACAATGTGTTCTCATTTTCATTTAATTCTAGAAATTTTGCAATTTCATTTTTATTTCCTCCACTATCCATTTATTGTTTAAAAGTGTGCTGTTCGGTTTCCAGGTGCCGTTGGAATTCTTGGTGGGTCTTTTGTTGTTGATTTCTAGCAATATAGCATTGTGATCTGACATCATGTAGGGAATTATGTCAATCTTCCTAAATATGTGGAGGAGGTCTTTGTGACCCAGTATATTGTCTATTTTAGAGAATGTTGCATGCGCTGGTAAGAAGAACGTATAGTCTGTGGATTGAGGTTGGCAAGTGCTGTAGATGTCCATTAGGTCTAAATAATCTATGGTTTTGTTGAGCTCTCTTACTTCCCTGTTGAATTTCTGTTTGGATGATCTGTCTATTACTGATAACAGTATATTGAACTCCCCAGCAATGATGGTATGGTTGGTTATTTCTGTTTCATTTTCTAGTAGGTTTTGTTTTATGAACTGTGGTGCCCCTATGTTTGGTGCATACAGATTTATGATTGTAATATCCTCTTTATGGATCATTCCCTTGATAAGTAGGAAGTGGCCTTTGTCTTTTATGATTATTTTTGGTTTGAAGTCTATTTTATTCAATAATAATATAGGTACGCCTGCTTGTTTCTTATTCCCATTTCCTTGGAATAGTTTTCCACCCTTTCATACTGTGGCGGTGTCTGTCTTTGGTGGTGAGGTGGGTTTCTTGAAGGCAACAAGATCGAGTGGTCTAAGTTTTTTGATCCATCCTGTTAGCTTGTGTCTCTTGATGGGTGAATTAAGGCCATTAATATTTAGGTTAATGACTGTGAGGTTTGATTTGATACCTGCCATATTGTGATGGCAGAAATGGGTTGGTATTTTCATGGACTTTGAAGTTTTTTGTGCCTACTCTAAGTTTAGTTATTGTGATCTGCTTCTTGCAAGCATTTGAGTTTGATTGCTTTTTTCTTTTCATTGGAGAATATCCTGAACTACTCTCTGTAGGTTTGGTTTTGTGTTCATATAGTTATAAAGCTGAGTTTTGTCATGGAAAGTTTTTCTTTCACCATCTATTGTGAAGGATACTTTCACTTGAAAAAGTAGTTTGGGTTGAAAGCCATAGGTTCTTAGACTTTGCAGTGTTTCATTCCAGGCCCTTCTAGCTTTCAGGACTTCCATCAAGAAGTCTGAAGTAATTCTGATAGGTTACCTTTGAAAGTAGTGTGCTTTTTTTCCCTAACTGCTTTCTGGATTTTCTCTTTGGTGTCAATGTTTAGAGTCTTAATGACAATATGTCTTGCAGAGTTTCTGCTTTGGTCCAGTCTGTTTGGAGTTCTGCTGGCTTTTTTTTTTTTTTCATTTTTTATTTATTTGAGAGCGACAGACACAGAGAGAAATACAGATAGAGGAAGAGAGAGAGAATGGGCGGCCAGGGCTTCCAGACGCGTGAGCCCCCTTGTGCATCTGGCTAACGTGGGACCTGGGGAACCGAGCCTTGAGCCGGGGTCCTTAGGTTTCACAGGCAAGTGCTTAACCGCTAAGCCATCTCTCCAGCCCTCTGCTGGCTTCTTGTATCTTGATGGGCCTTTCTTTTAAGACACTGGGGAAGTTTTCTTCAGTTATTTTGTTAAATAAGTTCTCCATGACTTTGGACTGAATTTCTTCTTTTTCTGGTATTCCAATGATCCTGATATTAGGATGTTTAAGTGTATCCCACAATTCCCTCATGTTCTGTTCACAGGAACCTTTGAACTTACTGAAACTTTTGAACTCTCAAACTGTTTCCTCCATCTTGTCTTTCAGATCAGAGTTTCTGTCCTCCACATGTCTGACTCTATTCTTGAGAGCTTCTAGAGAGTTTTGGACTTGTTCAATTAACTTTGCCTTTTCTACTACTTTTCTATGTGTAATTTCCATTCCTCTGTCAAACTCCCTTTTCAGATCATTTTCTGATTTTCTTGATGCTTCTTGGCATTCATCCTTGCATTTCTTTATGTCTTCATTTAGCATGGCCAGCCGATTTTTGAGGTATTTTTTTCCCACTCTCCCTCAAATCTCTTAACCATCTTTGAATTCCTTCCATTTTCTTATCTATTAGGTCTAGTTTAGAGATGGCAGCATCCACACTATTATGGGTCCTTTGTTGCTTTTCTGCAAGTTCTGCCAGTAGCTTGGTCAAAGTTTCATCACTCATAGCTTCATTTTGGTGTTCTGATGCTAATGACTCTTCTGTGTTTTGATTAGATATGTTCATTGTAGGATTAACTGGATTTTCTTGCATTTGGCTTTTCATGTTATTTCTTTTGCACTGTTGTCTGCCCATGACAGTGTATGGGCACGTAGGTGGGTGGATCAGCATGTGCTCAAGCACATTGGGAATGTGAAGCAGCCTGGGGCAGTTGCCAAGCAGCCTGGGCTTTGGCTCTCACTTGCCAAAGCTGCCTGATCTACTGCCCATCAACCAAGGGGGAGATGTTGGGTGCTGAAAGGCCCAGGCGTGAGGCCTAGTGGAACTTCCTGAGCCTAGCTAAAGTTTGGCAACATGTCCTTGGCCAGCAAGGACTCAGCAAGAAATCTAGTGGCTTCTTGCCTGCCACCTCCGCATGGCAGTTAAAATTACCATTTCAAAATTTACAGTTCACTATTCACCCTTACCTCTTCCCCCATCCTAAAATCCCTACCTTCGTCCCCAACATTATATATGCAACTGCTCATAGCAATAAAGTGAGGTTTTTGTAAGTTTCTGCTTTGAAAAGACTCCTGACTCAGTGTGCATTTTCTCCGGTGGTTAGGAGAGGTTTCTAAGTCATTGTATACTGATCTTACTCCTTAACCCCTTGGGAGGAACCAGCAGGCCTGGTCCTTCCACAGTACTACCAGCCCACTGGCGGAGCCCTGCAATCCTAGGTGTTGAGTTTGTTTGCTAAGCAAGTATTCTAGTGGACTGGTTGGAATGATTTACTGGCAAATTCTAAACATAAACCGAGTAACATACACAATCAATAAAAACCAGCACAGAGTGTGCAATTATGGTTATTAAAACAAACAGTGATATAAAGACAAAATTTCTAACAATGTGTGTTGTTATACACCCTAAAGCTTGTCAGCTAGGAAGTAGAGATTTCTGTTCTAAATTGGGTTACAGGTCAGTCTGGTTCTGGATCAGACCCTGCCCCCAATAATGACAGAAGCAAATCAAAACAAAACAAAACAAAACAAAAACAAAGGCCCTATACATATGAAAACACCAAAGGCAACAATATTCACCTCCCAAATACAGGATATTTGAAAATGGTAAAACTAACCAAGAATATATACCCCATAACCTGCCCTGCCAAGGAAAGAGAGATTATCTCTTGCAGGTCTCTGTACATTTTTTTTTTTTGTCAGCCTCATTACCTTTTGGAATGGCTTCCACTCTCACTAATTCTGAATGCCCACCTCGATCCCTCTGTGTTGTTCTGTGCAGTTGTATCTCTGATCCGCTGTGCTGGCTGCACTGCCAGTGGGGACTGAATTCTGGAGGTTCGTGGTTCTGATGGTGGGGGATGGGAGAGTTCAGACTTTTGGAGTTGCTCACACTTTTAGTAGCTCTTTAGGTAACCTTAACTATCTTTCCTTCAGATTTATTAACTTTGCAAGAAGGCTAATGGAGTTGAAAACATCTACTCTTTGTTCTCTGCTGTTGCTGCTACCTGGTGCACTGTGTGGCTGTGCATGATATCACCTGAGTGGGACTCTGGCCATTTTCCTCCTTTCTGGTAGATCTTGGTCTCTCTGGATTCTCTGCTGTGTCTGAGAATAATCTATACTCCTTTACTTTTCTGAGGAAGAGTCTATTTTGCTCATTTTTTTTTTCTTAAATCCTTCCCTAGGCTGGTTTGGCATGGCTCCTAAGCTGTCATCTTACCCAGAAGTCACATCTGGCGATTTTTAATTCCAAGAAATATGTACAACAATGCACACCGCCTGAAGTTCTGCCCATTGTGAAGACTTCCCTTCCAAAGTTCTTCAGAGTTATTACAGAAAGGGACTGTAATGATGCAGCTGTTCACTTCTGGGAGGTGCCCACATAACATGCTGAGCCATCTGTAAACCATGCCCTAGTCCTGTCCTTCTCAGTCAATTGATCATAGGGAACACCCCATGATGCCATAGGTGCATGCTTGGAGACAGAAGGCCTTGTGACAGGGTTAGCAACCATAGGCATTTGGGCAACTTCCTCATGTAAAAATTGCTTGTACCTTCAAGGCCTGCTTGAGCCCAATTACAGATATACCGCTTTCACTTAATGATGGATTGCTGCTGTGCACGTCCAATGGCTTGGTAGGTCAGATAACACCCCCCTCATAATAGGCAGGTAAGGTTGCATAATAACTTGATGGCCCATTGTCAAATGTTCAGTTTCCACTAAGGCCCAATAGCAAGCCAAAAGCTCAAATTCTCAAATGGAGAAGAATTGTTTACAGAAGATGTCAGGGCCTTGCTCCAAAATCCTAAGGGCCTCCACTGTGGTTCACTTATGGGGTCCTGCCAGAAGCTCCAAACAGCATCCCTGTCTGCCACTGAAACCTCAAGTACCATCAGATCTGGTGTATCATACGTCCCAAGGGGCAGAGCAGCCTGGACCTTTTGAAGTCTTTTCTTGTTCTGGGCACCACTGAAAACTAGTAGCTTTGGGAGTCATTTGGTATCTGAGATGAAGTAAGGCACCCAAGTGAGGAACTTGCTATCTCCAAAATCCAAAAAGGCCCACTACATGTTGTGCCTCTTTCTTAGTGGTAGGAGGGGCCAGGTGCAACAATTTATCCTTCACCTTAGAAGTAATATCTCTGCATGCCCCCACCACTGAACTCCTAGAAATTTCACTGAAGGGGAAGGTCCTTGAATTTGGGATGGATTTATTTCCTATTTATTATTTATTTATTTCCTATTTTCCCTGATGCACATATGCTGTAACAGCAACTTCAGAGTGGTTGCCTCCTCCTGCTCATTTGATCCAATCAGCATTATCTCATTTATATAATGGACCAATTTGACACCCTGTGGAAGGGACAGGTATTCAAGTTCCCTGTGAACTAAGCTATGGCACAGGGATGGAGAGTTAATGTAACCTCGAGTTAAAACAGTAAAGGTGTACTACTGACCTTGCCAGCTGAAGGCAAATTGTGTTTGGTGGTCCTTATGGATAGGTATGGTAAAGAAAGAATTTGCCAGGTACCAGGAGGTGTGTTAATCTGCCCAAGTAAAGTCACCACATCTGGTGCAGCAGCTGCAATTGTAGTTTCCACCTGATTAAGTTTCTGATAATCCACTGTCATTCTCTAAGATCCATTTGTATTCTGCATAGGCCAAACAGGAGAGTGAAAGGGAGATGTGGTGGGAACCACCACCCCTGCATCCTTCAAGTCTTTTGTAGAGGCACTTATTTCTGAAATTCCCCCAAGGATGTGACATTGTTTTTGATTCATTATTTTCCCTGGTGGTGGGAGTCTCAATGGCTTCCATTTGGTCTTTCCAGCCATAATAACACTCACTCCACAAGTCAGGGAACCAATGTGGGGGTTTTTGCCAACTTCTAAGTATTTATATGTTCCAATTTTGCATTCTGGGACTGGGGAAATAACCACAGGGTAAGTTCAGGGAATCCCTGGACCGTTCTCAGTCTAACATTTGCCAAAACTCCATTGATCACCTGACCTCCATAAACACCTTCTTTTACTGAAGGGCCATGATGCTTTTTGGGATCTAGTGGAATCATAAATTCAGAGCCAATGTCCAGTAGACTCCTAAAGGTCTGATTATTTTTTTTCTCCCAGTGTACAGTTACATTAGCAAAAGGCTACAGGTCCCACTGAGGAAGGATAGGTGTAAGCTTGATATTGAAACTTTTGGGGGTTGTATGATGGTTCTTCCTTGAGGGTACCTGGCCATCCCTTCAATTAAGGGGCTCAGGATCTGCAAACTGGATAAAGGTTGGAAACTGATTAAGAGGTCTTGATTCTCTGTTGCTATAACTCAAAGTGGTTTTATGTTCCTTTGCTCTGGAACTTTTCTGCTTATACAGATCAAGAAGGAATTCCGTAGGCTTCTTATGTTTTTGACTTCTGGGAATACCATGACTAATGAGCCAATTCCAAAGGTCCATATGATTCATACCTTTATGTGCATAATTTTGCCTACACTGTCTATTACTAAAAACATGTTCACCCCACCTTTGGCCACTCAGTGCTGCCACTTGGCCCTTGGTATTCCAAGATCCAGTTATACCTATTGCATCTAAATCACCTAATGCAGCAACTGCAGCTCCCACTGTGGGGTCTTCTATTCATAAAAGGCCAATTATGGGGGACTTTAAGTATGCTTGTGCTCTCCTCACAGATCTGTTTCTAATAGTCTTAGTGAAGGGCACATCTTCTGTATGTTCCCATTGTGGGGGCAAAGATGAGTTTACATGGCAAATCCACTCCAGCATTCCAAGTTCTCTGATCTTTTTAATACCTTCATTGACATTAAGCCAAGGGATGTCAGGCAGCTTGACCTCATTCACAGTAGGCCTACCTTAGCTCCATACTTCAGCCAACCAATCAAATAAACTCTTGGCACCCATTCCAACTGCACAAACTGCAATGTTAAATCTAAAATTTCTGCTCAATGGGCCTATTTCAGTAAATTCAGCCTCATCTAATCTTATGTTCCTTCCTCCATCATCCCACACCCCTAAAATTCATTCTCAAACATATTCCCCATGCTTCTGCCCGTACAAGTTAGAAAACTCCTGAAGTTCTTTATGGGTGCACCTCACCTCCTTTTGTGTCACACTTTCTATCTCATCTTTAGGGGACTGCCTAGTCTTCCATCTGGTTATAGGCCTAGAGGTGAAATGGGTAGGGACTGAGGAACACCAGTACCTCCTGATGATTCCTCAGGTAAAGAGGGATTAATTCTCTCAGTCAAAGGTGGGGAGGGTACTACTTCAGGGTGTGGAGATGGGGATACAACTGTTGCTAAGAGAGGGGAGGTCATATCTTCTTCCAAAACAACGTCTTCAGAATCTGACACTTCAATGTCCCCAGGCCTTCAGGGTCTTCCCACACATCACCATCCCAAGTCACAGGATCCCATTCTTTTCCAATCAATGTCCTCACTTTAAATTTTGATAGCTGGTGAGGCTGAGATTTGAGCTTATATTGCAAGTTATCCAATCTCACAATGAGTGCTTGGATTTGGTTTTCTGCAATCTGAGCTCTGTTCTGGCTAAAGAAGAGACTGTACTCTAGGGAACCATTAGAAACCTTGAGATCATGTATGTGGATATTATACTTGGAATTTTCCTTTTTGAGCTTCTGCTGTTCCCTCACTAGTTTATCCAGAGATGCTAAAAGCAACCAACCAGCCTCATCATTTGTGTTACTTTTCCACAAATATTCAAATATTTGAAATACAGAGTCACTAAATTCCTTCCTCTCCACAAGACATGACTCAGGATCACCAAATACATCTATCTCATGGAGTTTTTTAAATAGTGCAAACCATGTGTTATCAGTGCCCTCCGTATTTCTAGTAAAAGAGCTCTCCTTATCATCAGTAGGTCCTTTAGTAGCATTGAAGTTGGAAAGCCAACCACAGATAACACCAAGCCCACTAGAGACATCCTTCCTTACAATTCTGTTTCTCTAGAACCACTTCTGGCACCAAAATCCTGTATTAGTCAGGGTTCTCTAGAGCAACAGAACTGCTAGAATAAATTATTTTAAAAAGGGAATTTATTGGATTAGCTTATGGTAGTCCAGTAGAAGTTGCAGGCCTGAGAATCAAGGAACCTGGTAGTTGCTCAGTCCTCATGGCCAGATGCCTCAGAAGTCCCAAAAAGCTCCAGAAGGAAAGAAGTAAATAAGGCTAGAGAAGAAATTAATGAGTTGTAAACTAAGACAACAATAAGAAACTTGATGAAACAAAGACCTGGTTCTTTGGAAAACAAACAAACAAACAAACAAAAAACAAAACAAAACAAAACAAAAAAACCAAGATTGACAAAACCCTGCCAATTTGATCAAGTGAAAAAAAAGAGATGCTTAGAATTAGAAAAATTATTAATGAAAAAGGAGAGATTACAAGTGACATAAGTGAAATTGGGAGAAATCATCAGGACTTATTTCAAAAAACTCTACTCAACAAAACTGGTTAATATGGAGGAAATGGATGGATTCCTAGGCACACATCACCTACCAAAGCTAAATTCAGAGCAGATTAATCTAAACAAACCTATCACAGCCATCAACATTGAAAAGATAATTTAAAAATTCCTCCAAAAGAAGAGTCCAGGACCAGATGGCTTCTCAGCTGAATTCTATCAAACCTTCATGGAAGAACTGAAACCATATTTTTTTTCTCAAACTATGCCACACAATTGCAGAACAGGGAAAGCTCTATGGAGCTAGTAGTACCGTAATACCAAAAGAAGGCAGAGATCCCACAAAAAGAAAACTGTAGGCCTATTTCCCTGATGAACTTAGACACAAAGAACCAGAAAAAAATCCTCGCAAATCAAACCCAACAACACATCAAATGCATTATTCACCTTGATCAAGTTTGTTTCATCTCAGGAATGCAGGGGTGGCTCAACATACATAAATCTGTCAATGTAATATACCACATAAATAAGGTTAAACACAAAAAAACCCACATGATCAAGTCAATAGATTGAGAAAAGGCCTTTGACTAACACAACCTCACTTCATGATCAAAACATTGGAGAGATTGGAGATGGTTTATATCTTAACACAATAAAGGCTATATACAAAGCTCCTAAATCCCAAATGATACTTAATGGAGAGAGACTGGAGGAATTCCCACTGAGATCAGAAGCAAGACAGGGGTGTCCACTCTCACCTCTCTCTTCAATATGGTACTGGAAGTCCTAGCTCAAGCAATAAGACTGGAGAAAGAAATAAAAGGGCTACAAATTGGAAAGGAAGATGAGTTAGCTCTATTCTGAGATGACATGATTCTGTACATAAGAGACCCAAGGCCCTCCATCTCAAAACTCTTAAAGGTGATTAACTTCTTCAGAAAAGCAGCAGGATGCAAAATCAATGCATAAGAATCAGTAGCCTTTTTATATGCAAAACACATGACACAGAGAAAGAAATAAGTGGCATTGTCCCAGTTTCAGTAGCAACAAAAAATACCTTGGAATAATGTTAGCAAAGGATGTGAAAGACATATACAATGAAAACAGAAAAGCACTCAAAAAAGAAATTGAGGAGGAGTTGAGAAAATGGAAAGACCTCCCATGCTCCTGAATAGGCAGAATGAACATTATTAAAATGGCCATCTTACCAAAGGTAATATGCAGTTTTAATTCAATACCAATCAAAATCCCACCATTGTTCACAGAGATAGAAAAGTGATCTCAAAATTCATATGGAAATGTAGAAGGCCTTGGATATACAACCATATCACCAGCAAAAGGAACACCTCTGGAGGCATCACCATACCTGATCTGAAGCTATATTACAAAGCCACATCAGAAAAATAACATGATACTGGCAGAGGATTGTTTCATGACACAGGACCACTCAGTGTGCACTTGAAGCTGACAGGACCACACCATGTATATTCAGAGCTGATAGGTGAGTTCTATGTATATTAGGAGCTGACAGGATTAATTCAGATATATATTCGGAGCTGACAGCACTACTCCATGTATATTCAGAGGTGACATGACTGCTCCATGTGTAATCAGAGCTGAGGGGATGGCTCCATGTGTATTAGGAACTGACAAGACTGCTGCATGTGCATTGAAAGCTTACAGGACTTCTCCATGTGTGTTGGCAGCTGAAAGGACTGCTCCAGTACTTTGAGCTGACAAGATTGCTGCGTGTGTTGTGTGTTTTGGTAGGTGATAGGACTGCTCCATGTGTATTGGGAACTGACAGGCCTGCTCCATGGGCATACATGGCTGACAGGACTATTCCATGTGTATTCAGAACTGAGAAGTCTGCTACTTGTGGATTCAGAGCTGACAGGACTATTCCATGTGTATTCTAGGATGGCAGGAGTCCTTCAAGTATATTCAGAACTGAGCGGATAGTTCCTTAATTATTCGGAGCTGAAAGAACAGCTGGATTTGTATTCAGAGCTGATAGGACTGCTCTGTATGTATTCTGCGGTGACGTGACGGCTCCCCGTGTATTGGGAGCTGAAAGGACTGCTCCATGTGCATTCAGAGCTTACAGGATTGCTCCATGTGGACTCGGAGCTGAGAGGATTGTTCCATGTGTACTCAGACCTGATAGCACCGCTCTGTGTGTATTCTCAGCTGACAGGACTGCTGCATGTGTATTCAGAGGTGACAGGACAGCTCCATGTGCATTCGGAGCTGACAGATTGCTCCATGTGCATTTAGAGCTGACAGGATTGCTCCATGTTTATTCAGAGCTGACTGGACTACCCCATGTATATTCAGAGCTCACAGTACTGTTCCATGTGTATTTGGAACTGAAAGAACTGCTCCATGTGTATTAGGACCTGATAGGACTGCTGCATGTGTATCCAGACCTGATAGGACTACTCCATGTGCATGCAGAGCTGAAAGGACAGCTCTGTGTGTACTCGGAGCTGACAGGACTGCTGCATGAGTATTAAGAGTTGACATGACTGCTCTGTGTGTGTTTGGAGCTTACAGGACTGCTGCATGGGTATTTTGAGCTGACAGTACTGCTCCATGGGTATTCAGAGCTAAGACAACTGCTACAAATGTATTTGTAAATGAGAGAAATGCTCCGTGTGTATTTGGAGCTGTCAGGACTGTTCTGTGTGTATCTGGAGCTGACAGGAATGGCCCATGTGTATACAGATCTGAGAGGAATGCTCTATGTGTATTCAGAGTTAAATGGAATTCTGCATGTGTATTTTGGAGTTGACAGTACTGCTCCATGTGCATTCGGAGGTGACAAGACTGCTCCAGGTGTATTAAGAGCAGACAGGACCACTGCATGTGTATTGGGAGCTGATAGGACTCTTCCTTGTGTATTCACAGCTGACAGGGCTGCTCCATGTGCATTCAGAGTGGACAGGACAGCTCTATGTGTATTAGGGTATTAGGATCTCAGAGGACTGCTCTTTGTGTATTCAGAGCTGAGAGAACTGATCCAAGTGTATTCGGAGCTGACAGGAGTGTTCCATATGTATTCGGAGCTGAAAGACTGCTCCATGTGTATTCAGAGCTGAAAGGACCGCTGCATGTGTGTTTGGAGCTGAAAGGAATGCTTATGTGTATTTTGGGCAGACAGGCTGCCTGCTTGGGTATTCGGAGCTTACAGGACTGTTACATGTTAATTTGGAGTTGAGAGGATGGCTTCCTGAGTTTTCAGAGCTGACAGGACTGCTTCCTGTTTATTCTGGTCTTAGGAGACTGCTCCATGAGTATTATGAGCCCACAGGACTGCTCAATGTGTACTAGGAGCTGACAGGACCGCTATGTGTGTATTTCAACTGACAGAAGTGCTGCATGTGTATTTGGAGCTGACAGCACTGCTCCGTGTGCATTTAGAAGTGATATGACTCTCCATGTGTAATCAGAGCTGCATATTTCACGCATATTTCAAGCTGACAGGACTGGTCCATGTGTGTTAGGAACTTCCAGGACTGCTTCATGTGTATTTGCAGCTGACAGGACTGCTCTATGTGTACTGGGAGCTGAAATGACTGCTCCATGTATTTGGAGCTGACAGGACGCTGCATGTGTTTTGGTAGGTGACAGGACTTCTCCGTTTCTATCAGTAACTGACAGGGCAGCTACATGTGTATTTGGAGCTGACAGGAATTCTGCCTGTGTATTAGGAGCTGAAAGGACTGCTCTATGTGTATTAGGAGCTGACAGGACTGCTCCATTTATATCCAGAGGTGGCACAACTGCTCCATGTGTAATCAGAGCTGACAAGACTGCTGCACGTGTATTCATGGATGGCAGGACTGCTCCGTTTCTATTCAGAGCATACAGGACCCCTCCATGTGCATTCAGAGCTGATAGGACTTCTCATGTGTATTCGTAGCTGACAGGACTGTGCTGTGTGTACTCAGAACTGACAGGACTGCTGTATGAGAACTGGGAGTTGACAGGACTGCTCCATGTGTCTTCAGAGCTGACAGGGCTGCTCTATGTGTATGTTGGCCTTACAGGACTCCTATATGTGTATTCATAGCATACAGGACTGGTTCGTGTGTATTCAGAGTTGAGAGAATTTTTCCTAGTGTATTCAGAAGTGGCAGGACCACCACATGTGTATTCAGTGCTGACAGGACTGTGCCATGTGTATTCGAAGCTGACGGTATTGCTCCATGTGTATTCGGAAGTGAGAGAACTGTTCTGAATGTATTCCTAGCTGAAAGGACCACTGAATGTGTAATTGGAACTACCAGGACTGCTGCATGTGTCTTGTGAGCTGACACGACAGTTCCATATTCATTCCAATTGACAGGACTGCTCCATGTGCATTCAGAGCTGGCTTTAGTCATGTAGCTTTAAAACTTAAAGCCCACCAATAATGCAGAGAACACAAAGTGATGTCACACTGCCCACAAAAAGGCCTATAAAAATTCACATATACTGGAGCATGTGGATGGGGAATTTTGGAGTATTAGCTTTTCTCCACCAATACATAAAAATCTGAGTTCTCAAGCCTTTCTAAGTAGCACTTAAGTACTGTAATGATTTGAACCCAAGTTATTTGCAGCATTGCTTACATTAAGCTCTTACCTGCTACTACCCCTGAGGGTGCCACTCACCATGCGCTGAGTTCTGTCATTGATCTGGGGGCATGTTCAGCCATCAGGCAGAGATGTAGGAAGGCTTCAGGGTGACACTTACTGTTGGAACCTGTGGCATTATGGATCCAGATTCATGGGTGCTCATAATTTATGTCCATGGTTTTAGGACTGTGACTTAATGGCTGGTCATGGAGCCTTTAGGAGATGATGACTGCCACAGAAGTGTAGGGTGGCTTGGGAAGTTGGTTAAACCAGATACCCTGTGAGAGATGAATGGAAGATACTTTGCTTAGCATGGGTAGTCAAGCCTCCTCCCCAGGAAGCTAATCCTTCCTCTTTTTCCTGAACCCTCTTGCATCCCTTCAGGAAGACACAGTCTGGGCTCCAGGCCACAGCCCAGTCAGGAGCCTTGTGTGTGCTTCTGCTTTGTTAGGGGCCATTAACCTCTGGATCTATAATCTCTGTGGCTCTGAATCTCTGTGACTCTCTCTTTAACTGTGCTAATCTAGGCATGTGGGTATGACCACACTATGTACTGTCCCTGGCCCATCTGTCTGTAGTATCTGTTTTTCAGTACCTATTACTTTTGAAGAGTTCTTAAAGACCTGGGGCCACTTGGTCAGTGATTGGAATTAGGATTCCACTTCCTGGCATGGTGATCTTGATTAGGCAGTAGCCAAAGATTTTATGGGAAAAGTGTAATGGTACAATTATCACCATAACTAGGTGAAAATTATGTAGCAGAACAATAATAAAAGAGCCAGATATTGACCCCCAAGACAGTCATACAATCACATAGGCTATCATTATTGTGACTTATTACACACTCAGTCATATGAATAAAAACAAAATTACAGTGATCTACTTTACAAAAAGGCAAGCTCTTCAAAAGACTGATATTTTACATGTGCAAGTCTGAACCTGGATCCCTATCTCTCACTCAGTACACATGGATCAAAGAACTAAACATTTTTAAAACCTTAAATGCTAGTAAGACATGGTAGTGCATACCTTTCATCCCAGCAATGAGGAGGCTGAAGTCAGAAGATCACTGCGAATTTGAGGCTAACTTGTGTTTTTATTAGATGATTTATTAAAAACAAAAAAGGTCTTAGATTTCAGAATTACTGGAGAACCACATGAAGAAACCACATGAAGATACATCCATGGGTACTGACTTTCTGAAAAAAGATGAAATTACTCTGGCAACAACTTGAAGAGTGAAGCAATACAGCTGGTCATGATGGCACATCCCTGCAATTCAAGAGTGGGTAAGAGAGTCAAGGTTGTCCTCAGCTACATAGTGACTTCAATGCCCAACTGGGGTATATGAGATCATTTCTGTAACAAGACATGTAAAAGAGCTGAGAACTCTGAATGCATCAATGATTTAAAGGATAGGAAAAAGATAATACTTGAGTGAAAAATGTTTCCAAGAAATTATTGAGAGTGTGTATGTAGGAGTGTTTGAAAATATGGAATATTGGCCAGAGAGATGGTTCAGTGATTAAAGACACTCACTTGCAAAGTCTGATGGTTAGGTTCAGTCCCTCATTACTCATCAAAGGACAGATGCACAAAGTGGCATATAAATCTGCATTTGTTTGCAGTGGAAAGAGGTCTGGTGTATCAATTTCCTCACACTAGTTCTCTGTATCTGCTTGAAAATAAACATATAAGCATATAAAATAAGCATATAAAAATATATAGAATAGCCAGGCATGGAGGCACACATCTTTAGTCCCAGCACTCAGAAGGCAGAGGTAGGAGGATTACTATGAGTTTGAGGCCAACCTGAGACCACATAGTTAGTTCCAGGTCAGCTTGGGCTAGAGTGAGACCCTACCTTGAAAAACCAAAACTGAAAAAAAACAAAACAAAACATATAGAATGCATTACATTTTTTTTGTCATTTGTGAGCATAAACCATTCAAATCTTTTCTGTATCATTCCTATTTTAGCATTTGTACTGCTGACACAAGCAGTCCTCCTGCCTGACTTTACAGAGAAAACCTGTGAAATAGTTATTGGGTTCTGACCTTACTCTTCCTGTTGCTCAGGCCTAAAAGTTGGGGCTTTTTTGGTTTTCCCTGTGGACAGGCCTGCTGCTGGGGTTGAGTCCTTTTCACTGAGTGACAGAGATCAGAGGAGAAATCTTTGGATATTCAGGGACAGAGGAATGAGGCATGCACCCCAAACCTTCCCAGAAAACATGGCCTCCCTTTTCTCTGGGTGTTCATGTGCCCCTGGATGTTTTTCCTCCTGTAATTTCCCTGTTTCCTCTTCTTTTTTTCAGGCAATGTCTGTATAGCCAAGAATGTCCTAGAACCAATTACATAGTCCAGGCTTGCCTAAAGCTTGCTGCAATCCTTTGCCTCCTGCCTTCCAATTACTTAAATTTACCTACATGAGCCCCAATCTCCAGCTACCTGACACTTTTCCCCCTTGTGTTGGTTTTATTCAGGTGTTCTGAATGCTAGGTTTCTAGCTGATGGAGGTTTGGGAACTAATGCCTCCTGAAAGTAGTGTATTGTTGGAGGTAGGCTTATGAGTTTTATAGCCAGTCTCCCCTTACCAGTGTTTGGCACACTCTTCTGTTCCTGTTGTCCATCTGACGTTGGCAAATGGGTGATGTCCACCTTCTGCTCATGCCATCAATTTTCCCTGCAATCATGGAGCTTCCTCTTGACCCTGTAACCCAACATAAATCCCCCCCCCCACAAATCTTCTCTTGGCCAGGTGATTTCTGTCAGCATTGCAAAACTGACTACAACAGTACAGGTGGTACCAGAGGAGTGGGATTGCTGCTAGAAATCTGACTGTGTTGTCTTTGGCCTTTTGGAGCTGATTTTCAAGAGGAATGTGGAAGGATTTGAAACACTGGCCTAAGAGACACGTTGCAGCATTGTAAGCACAGCTTGATGGAATATACTGGTCAGAGGGGGGAACCAGAGACCTGGTGGTGGAGTGAGGAGAGGAGCCTGGAGACTGTGTGATCTTCCAGGCAGGTGGCTGTCAGTGGCACAGAATGGTGCTGACCTGTAGGGGGCAGAGTGGGAGAATGGGACAATGTGAGCCCAGTGTGGACCTGGTGATGTGGACCAGGTGGCATGGACCAGAGATGCAGATCTGGTGGTATGGACCTGGACCTAATGGTAGGGACTCAGTGGCACCCCATTGGTGTGTATATAATGGTATGAATCCAGTGATGAAGACCCAATATTGCAGACCCAGTGACAGGAACCAACTGATGTTGACTTGGTGGTGTGGACCCTGTGACACATCTCCAATGGCACAGACCCAGTGATGCAGGCCCATTGGCAATGTTGAGGCAGTGGGATGGTGTGGCAGTCTTGGTGGCTGGGAAAGGGAGGAAAGCCTTGTGAGGCGGGCAGGAATGAGAGCTGGTTCCCTGACCCAGATCCTTGGAGCCTGCAGACAGCTCAGGAGCAAACATCATCCATGACATGGTGGCTGGTGTGGTGGCTGGGCCGGCTGCTTGAGGGATCTGGGGTGAGACCTGGGGGGCTACTTGAGGGTGTGGGAATCAGCAGATTTCCTGCTGTACCCCTCTGTGCCATCCCACTGCTGGACTGCTATGACTTGCTGACCCTCAAACCCCACAGATCTTGTGTATTATTGCTCTACCATAGAGCTTCTCCTCAAGGCCACATTATGATATACTTGTGAACACATTCCTAAAGGTTATTTGGATGAGCTTTTCTCTAACTTTGACTGTGTTATGCTTCATGGGTAATTTCATTGAAATGCCCTCGCTCTCTCTGGCAGTACAGATTTGGAGATCAGAGGACTACTTCAGATGTGGGTCTTCACTTTCCATTTTGTTGGAGGCAGAAACTCTGTTCACCTCTGTGGCTGCCAAGTTAGCTGGCCTGTAAGCATTTGAGAGATTCTCTTGTGCATGTCACACAATTTGTTTAGTCACACTGTGATTACAGACACTAGCTGCATCATCTGACTTTTTACTTGGGTTCTAAGGATCTAACATCATGTACTCACCTTCCCTTATTTCACACATGGTCTTATCATGTAACCTCAACCTTGTCTCCCTGCCTCAGCCTATGTCCTTTTCTATAGGCATGCACATTAACTCAAATTCTTTAACTGTTTTTTAATAGTGTAAAATATATATATTCTTCCCTTTTTGTTGACCTCACAATTTCTTGCAGGTACTTGACCTTTTTAGGTCATGCATAGCAACATCTATGGGCTCAAATTCTAAGCTAAAAGGGTAGGTCTGTAAGCTTTCTGGGTATGTATCAGGCCCTGAGTTCCATTCTGAGGAAGAAAGGAAAGAAAGATATATTGATATTGACCCCTTACATTGATGCATTATTTTAATTTATGTTTGTTTTTTGAGAATGGTTTCTAAATTTTGAGATTTTATTGATTCATCAAGGATATTCAATTTACAAAACATTGTGTGTGGGGGCGGGGGGTGGATAGGCACACAAGGGTTTTTGCCACTCCAATCGATATGGAAACCCAGATACTTGTGCCACTTTCTGCATCAGGGTGGAAATTTGAGGCTTGGCCAGCAGACTTTGAAAGCACATGCCTTTAACCACTGAGCCATCTCCCTAGCCCTTTCATCATGAGGATTCTTTACTATAACTGTCTTTCTTTACAAGCATGTGGTGTTTCACAGTGCAGTGACAGTACAGTTTGGTCCTTTTACCTGGTGTGTTATGGAGACAGTAGCAGTGTTACCCACTAAAGGCTTTGAAAATTTCTCATAATCTCTTCTTCACCACTAATGGTTCCCAACCTAGTTTTGTGACCTATACAAATACAACTTACATCCACACATGTACACAGGTACAAAGAATAAAAGATAGGATCCCAATATGGGCAAGCATAGGCAATATAAGTTCTTTGACTCTGAGTTACATCATTTTATATGAACCATTACAGATCAACACATTTTTCTGCCATGTTATTAAATTCATCTATTTTTATTTTTACATTTATTTATTTTTATTCGAGGTTGGGTTTCACACTAGTCCAGGCTGACCTGGTATTCACTATGTAGTCTCAGGGTGGCCTCAAAATCACCGTGATTCTCCTACCACTGCCTCTTATATATGCCACCATGCACGGCTACATTTATTTTTTTAAATCTGTTTTAATCATTTGCAAATGATCTTAGATGACACATCATCAAAGTAAATATATACATAACAATAATCCCAACATTCAAGAGGCTAAAGTGCCATAGCCTGCTGGCTGTAATGGTTCGAGCCTGATGGGACGTGAGGATTAAAGAAAGACAGGAGAAAGAATGAAAGCAAGGACTCCAGCCCAGGAGTGAAGCACCATTTATTTGTCAGTAATATTTTTTAATATCGTCTTGCAAACAGTTTGCCCATGTACAAAAATTCCATGACCTTCACACAAGTTTCTATCAAAACAAATTCTTTCTGTTACAGAGTTATGCATTTCGACCACTTCGCAGTACAAAAGATTATTCCAAGGTTGAGAGAGAAACAAGCCCTCTGTTCCCAGAAATACAAGCATAAATTTGTAAGGAATGGTCAGCTCTTGCCAGTAAAACTGAATGTACATAATCTTGCTTACTTGCAGGTGTAAAAGTCTTGGTGCCAGACAGCCAAGCCCAATGGCTCCCAACAGTTCCCCCTTTTGTATTTTTTTGGAACCAGGCCCTCCTGGGCTTTGGTGCAGAAAGACTTTGCCTGTGTTAGGTTGCCCTCTACGATACAGAGGCTGTACCCACCATTGGTAAATGAATTCCATCATTCATGCCCTGTCTTAGGTTGACCTAACTCAAGAGAATTTAACCCATCTTTGACTACCAGCCTTTGCAGGGACTTTAAGATAATGTCTCAGGAAGTCAGGGTTGGGTTCTTAGCTGTATCCCATATACTTCTGCATGGATATCCATAAGGGATCTCAAAAGGCACTTAACAAGTATGGGCAGAAGACACAGAATGAGCAAAAGACAAACACCTGTAGCAGAAAAGCTTCCTATCCAAGAAGTGAGAGAATTCCATCCAGGCAATGCATACTTAAAAGTAGATATTAAATCATCAGCAGCTTTGGCTGCATCAAAATTAAGATGATTATTCTGCAAAGTCAAAATCTGTGAATGTAACTGAATCAGAGCCAAGGAAATATTATCATTATGCCAAATACTTCTTAAATGCATTTTTATTTTTTCCCAATGCTGTTGACTGTCATTATAATTTTAGAAGTAACACAAATCCATTGAAAATCTGTATGACACTCCAAATGAGTTCTAACTTTCAACCCTAGTATCTTTTCACCCAAATATGTAACCACATCATGTAGATCATCTACCTTTTGTTCCAATTTTCTCTATATATCTAATTGAGTTCCTAGAGCAATAGAAACATTTCTGGATAATTCGTTAACAAAATGTGCAGTTTTAACTTCTTGTAACAAAGCAACAGCTGCAGTAGTAGCAGTAGCTAACAATGTAATAAAAGCTAAGATGCCTGCAATTACCAATCCTATCACTCTTTTTGGTCTATTTAAAGTATTCTTTACTTCCTGTTACACTTGTATTCCCTTGTCAGAATACCAAGGCCTCATTACATTAACAGGAATCATAACAAATACTGGTTGCTTAAAAATCATTACTCTATCCGAGGACAATTCTGAAACACAATTAGACAAAGTACAATTGTTACATGTAACATTGAACATTTCCTCAGTCCATGTAATATTTATGTCTCCCATTAATATAGCATAGGGTGGAGTAACACAAGCTATGACCCTCCCCTTTGGGAGGGAAGAACTTTCATTCCTGGGGGAAGAGATGCTCACTCCTCCCATGGCTGCAGCAACTTTCCATAGGTAAGTCTGTTGGAAGCCCTCATCAGACTACCAAAGTACAGCAGAGTGTCCAGCAGTCCAGTGATTGTTTCATTTCCACTCCCTTCTGCTCCAGGATTTCCTGACCAGTTCTTAACATGCATTTCAGTTCCCCAGATGTTAAGCATACTAAGATTATAATTTCTCTATCTTTCCAAGTTGCTGGGTGTAAGATGGGTGGGTCAGGAACATAAGCCCAATACAGCTCACTGTGAATCATCAGGAGTTAAATTCACATCATCAGGAACAGAGGCATCATTCTTCTGATGCTCAATCCCCATGAACTGAACCAATCTCTCTGGCAGCCACAGGGCATTGTCAGCATCCTGTGAGAAAACACAAACATGCCCTCATTCCCATATTAATACTGTGTCAGGGCCATGCCATGGTCCATCAATGGGGTCCTCCCATGTAACCTGAGCATAACTGTCCAAGATTCTAGGATGCCATACTCTGTCTGTGGCAGAATGACCAGATGCATCCACATTTTAAAAATGTAAAATAAAGAGTACATGATTTAAAACATTCTGTGGTGACCAAGGATATAACTTTAATTTCTCCCTCATAATCAGAATCAATCACCCCAGGTGCCACTAAAATTTCTTTCATGGTAGAGCTACTTCTCTCTAACAGTAGCTCAACAGATCCTTTGGTAATGGCCCACAAACATCTGTTGGTAAGGCCTGCATTCCCATTTCTGGGGTTAATACTGTGTAGGTGGTAGAACTGAGGTCCAGTCCTTCACTGCCTGTGGTTGCTCTACAGAGGTCCTGAATGTATTGTTTTGCTGGGGGATAAAGTTCTGTAGTGCTCCATAACATTGTTGCAGGGCCTAGATCTGGCCCCTCCTTCCATTTCCCTGCGGGAGAAGATTCCCCATATAATCATATTTAAATTTACATTCATTGGCCCAACGTTTGCCCCTTTTACATTTTGGGCACAACCCTGGTTCCTTTCTGGATGAATCATTCTTTTGCTTCTGAGGACATTGTCTCACCTGATATCCCATTTTACCACATCCAAAACAACTCCCTAGGGCACCATTAACTTTTTTTCTTATTACCTTTTTGTTGTGGTAAAAGAACCTCCTTTACTGTCTTCCCTGGAAGGGCAGCAAGGAAAGCTAGCCCTTGCATATAGGATGGGCCTATGTCAGAACATAGTCTAATGTAATCAGTTATTCTCCACTTTCTCCTAAATGGCCTCAAGGTGGCTTGACAAGCAGAGTTAGCATTCACATAGGCTAATAATTTTACACATGCAAGTCCTGGTTCAGCATCTCCAACCAATCTGCTAGCTGCCTGCAATAATCTATCCACAAAGTTTTGATATAATTCATCAGGCCCTTGACTAATTTTTGACAAATCTTCACTCCCTCTCCCAATGGATGGAAGCTTACTACAAGCCTTTTTAGCTTGCGCATTAGTCTGAACATAAACACCTGCATCAAACTGTAATTGATTCTCAAGTTCCCAATGTGGTCCCTCTCCTCCAGCATATCAACAGTAATAGGTATCCCCCGAGCCCTATTCACCTCAGCAGTGGCCTGACAGTTTTCCTTATATTCTGTTTTCCAACCTGACAAAGATGCCTTTGCTACTTGTTTCCAGCCGCCTGGAGGGAGCACCTCAAATGCAATAGAGTCTATCATAGCAAGCATGAAAAGAGCTGTAGGGCCATATTGCACACAAGCAGCTTTAAATTCCTTCAACTGCTTAAAAGCTATAGGGTTATGAGATCTTACTCTGTTCCCTTGACCATCATCTTGTTAAAAACAGGATACGCATCAAATCCCTGCATATCTTCTCCTCTTTGCACTGCTCCTGCAAGAGTGGCTTTCAAAGATAAAGTGGCTATCAAAGATAAAGGATGAAACTCACCCGCAGGTTTTGACACTACCGCAGTAATGGGAGGTTTCATTACAGCAGGAGGATTGGGAATGACTGTATTTCCTGGAGTACGCATTCCCTGACATTGCTGTACTTGTAATGACAGTGATTTAACCATACTTTGCAAATGTTGCATCTCCTCTAAATATTTTTCTTTCTGTTCTTCCTCAGATTTAGTAAAAGTTATAAAAGGTGGAGAGTCTTCCTCTTGGTGATCTTTGGTCACCTCCTCCTCTAATTCTGCTTCCTGATCTGAATCTAAATGATCAAGACAACATTCTTCTTCTCCAAATAAAAGCTTAAATCCAGACTCTCCTTCCTCAAAGCAGTCTTTTGTCTTTAACTGTATTTAATTGAACTTTATCTCTTTCATGTCTAGGGTCTAAACAATCTCTAATGAAAGCCCACAAGCTAAAAGTTCCCACTGGTACTTTACCTGGCCCATGGGCATCATAATAATCTTGAAGCTTAGTCCCTACCCTTTGCCAGGTTTTGAAATTGACAGTTCCTCCTTCTGGGAACCAAGGACAGACTTTTTCTATAAATTCCAAAAAAAATTACTGAATTGTTGCTAACTTTGGCTCCCCAAGCATGCAACATATTTTTCAGCATATGAACAAAAAGCATATGACTATTACCTTGTCCCATTTTTACTTATATTACTCACCACTCCTTTTTTCTTTTCCTGAGCACTCTTTTCCAATCCAGTGGTGTCCTTCACTTTGAATCCCCATATTCAGGCCCCATGTTCGGGCACCACTTGCCAGAACCTGCTGGCTGAAAGGTTTTGAGCCTGATGGGGAGTGAGGATTAAAGAAAGACAGGAGAAAGAATGAAAGCAAGGACTCCAGTCCAGGACGGAAGCACCACTTATCTGTCAGCAATACTTTTTAATATCTTCTTGTAAACAGTTTGCCCATGTACAAAAATTCCATGACCTTCACACAAGTTCCTATCAAAACAACTTGCTGGGCTCTGCCGGTGGAGGCAGGTAGTGCTAAAGAAAGGACCAGGCCCGCTGGTTCCTCCCAAGGGGTTGAGGAGGAGAGTGGGCGTCATACGACCCAGAATCTCTCCTAGCCACCGGAGATAAACCACACTGAGTTGGGAGTCTTTTTGAAGCAGGAACTCACAAAAAACTTGCTTTATTGCTATGAGCAGTTGCCTATACAATGTTGGGGATGAAGGTGGGGATTTTAGGATGGTGGGGAGAGGTAAAGGCCAATAGTAAACTGTAAGTATTGAAATGATAATTTCAACTCCTGCACAGAAGTAGCAGGCCAGAAGCCATTAGGCATCTTGCTGAGTCATAGCTGGCCAGATACAGGTTGCCAAACTTTAGCTAGACTCAGGAAGCTCCACTAGGTCTCACACCTGGACCTTTCAAGGCCCAACAGCAACTTCTTCTGTTACAGAGTTATGCACTTTGACCACTTCTCAGTACAAAAGATTATTCCAAGGTTGAGAAACAAACCCTCTGTTCCCAGAAATACAAGCATAAATGTTTAAGGAACAGTCAGCTCTTGCCAGCAACACTGAATGTACATAATCTTGCTTACTTGCAGGTGCAAAGGTCTTGGTGCCACACAGCCCAGTGCTATGGATTCAAGGTCAGCCCAATGGCTCCCGACACTGAAGAAGAGATTAGCATGTTCAAAGATAGCCTGGG
The DNA here is from genome assembly GCF_020740685.1 of Jaculus jaculus. Classification (NCBI taxonomy): domain Eukaryota; kingdom Metazoa; phylum Chordata; class Mammalia; order Rodentia; family Dipodidae; genus Jaculus; species Jaculus jaculus. Next base: position 4,549,959 of record NW_025423515.1, on the reverse strand, counting down.
TTATATAGTAGGACCTTATCTTTAAATAAAAGTGAAAACCAAAGTAGATGTACCAACAACAGTAAGCATGTAAAAGTATTATCTGTCACCTGCATAATAGGAGCAGGAAAATCATGGCATCAAAACAGAAGAGAGACTCATTGGAAAGAAGGGATTCAGTGGGTGGAGGATTTGAGAGGGGAAAAGGAGAGTATTGGGGTGAATTATAGTCATTGCATATTGCTTATATTTATGGAAGTTGTGAATAAAAAAGTTAAAACATTATCTTTAAACAAATACATAGAAACACTGTTATAAGGTCATCAGCACAGTTAAAATGTAAAAGATTGATGTTAAGTACTGTCATGGATTTGTAGTAGTCTAACTTCCCATATACTGGTGGGAATGCAAAATGGTGAAGCCAGTTTGGAAAAGTTTACAGTTCATTGATACATGAACTTAATTTGTGACCCAGAAATTACATTTATAGGTATTAATGCAAAAAAAAAGAAGTGTATCTCCCCTCAAAAGAAGTGTACCTTTACACTAACACCTGGAAATATATATATATAGGTTTTGTTTTTTTTTATGTAGGGTCTCACTCTAGCCTAGGCTGACCTGGAATTCACTATGTAGTCTCTGGGTGGCCTTGAACTCATGGTGATCCTCCTACCTCTGCCTCCCAAGTGCTGGGATTAAAGGTGTGTGCCACCACGCCTGGCTTACACCTGGAAATATTTTTATAGCATATTACTAGATTCCTCAAACAGGAGGCAACACAAATGTCCACGAACCTGGTTTACCACTTCTTGGTCCCAGGTTCTTTCCTGTTCTGTTCTCCGGGGGAAGGCCAGACAAGAACCAGATAGTGTCTTAAGGTCTAAATGAGAACGTGGGCAATAAAAGGGCCAGCTACTTATACTGCTATCAGTGTGGATTACGCTTTTAAAAATCACTTTTTTAATGTCTTGTTTTATTTTTATTTATTTATTGACATCTTCCATAATTATAGACAGTAAACCATGATAATTTCCTCCCTTTCTCACTTCTCCCTTCACAATTCCACTTTTCATTATATCCCCTCCCTCTCTCAATTTTCTCATTTATATTGATGACATCATCTTTTCCTGCTATTTTGATGGTCTTGTTTAGATAGTGTCAGACACTGTGAGGTCATGGATATTCAGGCCATTTTTGTGTCTGAAGGAGTTCATAATAAGGAGTTCTACCCTTCCTTTGGTTCTTAAATTCTTTCTGCCACCTCTTCCACAATGGACCCTGTGCCTTGGAAGGTGTGATAGAGATGGTTGAGTGCTGAGCACACCTCTGTTACTTCTCAGCACCATGGTACCTTCTGAGTCATCCCAATGTTGGGCCTTGAGAGGCCTGGACCATGAGGCTTAGTGGAACTTCCTGAGCCTAACTACCTCGGCCCAGCTATGACTCAGCAGGGGCCAAATGGCCTCTGGCTTACTACTTCCACACAGGAAATTAGAATTCCTGCCTGTGGGCACTTAGAACTCAGCAGGGGGCCAAATGGCCTCTGGCCTGCCACTTCCACACAGGAAGTTAGAGTTCCTACTCCTGTGCACTTAGAACCAATCATCTCAGAGGTCTCAGTATGCTATTGGCTCTTACATCTCACCCCACCCTAAAGTCTCCACCTTAGGTCTCAACATTATATAAACACCCACCTATAACAATATAGTGTGTTCCTGCTTCTAAAAGACTCCCGACTCTGTGGTTTTTCTCTGGTGGCCAGGAGAGGTTTCTGGGTTGTCCGATGCTTATCATCCACCCTCAACCCCTAGGGAGGAACCATCAGGCCTGTTTCTTCCCTCGGCACTACCTGAGTGGGAAGGAGCCCAGCAATCTCAAGGTCACTGCCATCTGAAAAGAGAAAGTTCTGAAACCAAAAGTGAGAGAAGCATTAATATATTGGTATGAGCATTAAGAGAAGTGCTTACTGGACAGTTTGGTGAGCATAGTATATATAGTTAGCCAGACAGCAGCAGACATTACACCCCTAGGGCTCAAGACTAATACTGTTGAAGGTTTTCATTGTCAGGGATGTATTCACACCCATGGAGTGAGCCTCCAGTCAAATTAGAGTGTTTGGTTTGCCCCATATCAGACATGCCACTATTGCACCCATTGGCTCATTTGATCTTGTTGGCCAAATCTAAGGCTTGCAGTGTCTACTGTTCAGTATCTTCACTGGTGAGTTCTCTCTTTCCCATTGAATTGCAAGCACCGTGGCTTTTTCCAGCTCTGTATGAACTGGTCTATATGGAGGAGTTTTCAGCTCAGCTCCAGCAAGACTTCTCAGTGACCTTGCAGCCCAAGTATATGAAGTCTTCAGCAACAGTGTCTTACCATTTATTCCTGCTGGGGAAACAAGGTCTTCGGCAATGGCCTGTAATGTTTGGGGAGCATCAGAGACTTCCCTGATCAACAACTTACTGGAAGGTATGACATTCCTGGCAGTGAAAAATTTCTAGCAACAACCTATGGCTCCTGCGTGTTCAACTGTCCATAAACGTAGGTTTCTATATGACTTATTTATATCCTCTTATATGTTGATTAGCCCTTCCTCCACCTTTCCTTTACTCAATGTCATCTAACTTTTATTTTTATTTTGTTTATTTATTTTAAATACAAGGGGGGAGAGAGAGAGAGAGAATGAGCACATCAGGGCCTCTGGCCACTGCAAACGAGTTCCAGATGCATGCACCACAATGTGCACCTGCCTAACGTGGGACCTGGAGAATTGGACCTGGGTCCTTAGGCTTTGCAGGCAAGCACCTAAACTGCTAAGCCATCTCTCCAGCCCCTAACTTTTATTTTTCATTATTTGTATTTCCTTACTCATGTCTTGTATTCACCTTCTTATTCCATTAAATTGGCTTCCTGTGTTCTCCTTCAGGAGTTGGTTTTCTTCTTTGGCTCTTTTGATTTCTTTGAGTACAGATATAATCATTTTTTTAAAAAAATCTTTGTCAGGCATTTCATTTAAAAAGTCTCACTGGGCATCATTCATGATGGATTTATAGTTTTTGGTGTGATTTTATTGTCTTGTTATTTTGTGTTTCTTTTATTACTAGTGCAGAGATTTTTGAATCTTGAGTTGATTTGATTCTTGACTTTTTCTAATTATCTGCTGTGTTCTTATTGTGCAAATCTGACACTATATATCTTCTGGAGTTTAAGTAGCTCTTATACAACAAGGAAAAAGTAGAAAGACCCTAGGTTTTGAGTTTTCTTGCTACTTAAGCATTCCGGTATACTGGGCAGAACAATTTATTGCCAAATTCTGAAATTCAACTGAGCAGTATAAACCTTCAATCCAGAGTATTTATGCAATATTGGGTGGCAGAATTCTGGATTGACTACAGTGACTTGAGGAATACAAGAGACAAGAGATAACCTCAACAGCACAGACCTTAATGGTGTATACCAAGGAGCAGCCTTCTCCCACAGGAAATGAGAATGGTGGCACCCTTGAGAAATCATTGGGGATTTTAAGGAGTTTGACTTCAGGGCAGCTGGAGATGGGGGTAGTGGGGGTAGGGTTAAATAAACTAGGTTGTCACTATCCACTGTTAACTTTTCTTTGGGAGTGAATAACAGGAAGACAGAGCCTCTTCTTTGTTTACTAATCATCCACTGAGAAAGGATTAGGCCTGCTGTCTGAGTGGCCTGATAACTCCAGGAGTCTGGCCATCTTTAAACTTGTCAGTTTTATGGTCAGAAAGTATTTTCCCATGAGTTCAATGAGTCATAAGTCCTTCATTCCAGAGCCTGAAGACAAAAAAAGGGAGCAGGGTAAACATAAGCCTCTTTTTCCTACTGACCAATGGGACTAAATTGGGGCTGACAATCTTGTCTCCTCAGCCTGCATTTAGGCAGATTTCACCTTTGAGCTTGAGACACCTGGCTGGCTGGTGTCTGGTGTTCCACCTTTTTTTAATTTTTTTTTTTTTTTTTTTTTTTTTTTTTTGCTTTTTCAATGTCAGCCTTGTGAGAATTACAGGAGGTAAGAAGCAGATTATTAATATTGTGAGTATGGGTGTATAGACTGTGTTGAAGTACATTATGTTTTACAGAATTTCTTTCTTTTTTTAAAATTTATTTATTTGAGAGCGAGAGACACAGAAAGACAGATAGAGGGAGAGAGGGAGAATGGGTGCGCCAGGGCTTCCAGCCTCTGCAAACAAACTCCAGATGCATGCGCCCCCTTGTGCATCTGGCTAACGTGGGACCTGGGGAAGTGAGCCTCGAACCGGGGTCCTTAGGCTTCACAGGCAAGTGCTTAACCGCTAATCCATCTCTCCAGCCCCAGAATTTATTTCTTGTTTGATGGATTGGAGTAGACAGTTGAGCAGACCCGAAGCTACAATTAAGATGAGAAAACTACTGATCAAAGGACCCAGTAAAGAGTTTACTCATGAAAACTATTTTCCCAACCCTAACCACAAGTTGCTCTCACGAATTGTGTAAACCTCTTATTTTGCCTATTTTTTGTTGAATAATATTGGACTTATCTATAATATTGAAGAAACACATTCCAGGGAATTATTGACAACCAATATGATACTTGACTAAAAATAAATCAATATTGGCTTTATTTTGTAGTAATTGAGTTTTAAAGTTCTTTCATTTCTTGGTTAATTTCTACCAGAACTCATGCAGTGGTATTAGTAGTTTTGCTAAACATGCAGGCCAACTTAAGATGCTTCCTTTTGTATCCCTATAACAAGGCCTGGAATGAGCAAGATAAAGGCTGTTGTGACTGCTACCTGTTTGGGATCCAGGAGGATAAAATTATCATCACAGTTTGAGGGAAGATTCTGGGTACTCTGGTGATAATGTTTAGGGATGGCAGTAAGCGGGGAAGGGTCCGTCTGATGGAGAAAATTCCAGACACTTTAGCAGGCACAGTGTGAAAGGCCATTTTAATGCAGAGGAAGGCCCATGCCATGGGCAACCATTTGGCCTTAGATAGGGATATGGTTTGTTCAAAGTTAGGAGGTGTTTAAGGGGTGGTCAAGCAGATAAAATTGATGCATAGGCAATGTTGTTGGACAATTAGAGTGACTATAAGTGCTGATTCTGTATGGGGCACAGGATGGTGTTGTTTGATAATTCTATCTCCAGTGATATTGACATATTCATTATACCTAACAGATAGACCCATGTGATTATTAGTTAATAATTGGTTGACTGAGTTTCCCTCTTTTATGGAAAAAGAATATTTTTTTCATGGTATCAACAGCCAATTAACTCAGAAGTTTTGAGTATTTAAAGATTCCAGAGAGCTGGTAGAGATGTTTATGCTCTTTTTAGTCTTTGAATAGAAAATATTGGTAGAGCCTCCCTTTTTAAGTTTTGTACAAGGTTATTTCTTTAATCTTGATGGTAGGCTAGAATCTTATACATACTAAAATTTTTATTATCACTTTAAAACTGACATATCAGATTTTCTAGGGACCCTGTTTGATCCCATGATGGAATTTTTTTTAACCTTTATACAACCTAATAGGCCTAATTATATAATGTCAGGGCATAAAAAAGTACAGTTTAGTATTAGGGGAGAACCTACAGTGGCAGATACTATTTGGGCCTCAGAGGTGACACATGTCTGGTGTAGCATAAACATGAGTGGCAATAAGTATTATTAGAGGTACAGTAATGTGAAGAGGGGCTATAAGCCTGCTACGTTTCAACTTTAAGAGGAGTTAAAGAATGGATGGCACCTAGGAAAATTACCAGAATGAAAAGTACCCACAGTAGGATCTTTCAGAGGACTTTTTGGTGTGAGAACAATTAACAATTATTAGTTCTGTCAAGAAGAGAATAGCACTATGAGGTGAGGTGGCAGGGCATCCATGAGGTTCTTAGGAGAAGAGGAGGAAGTATAGGGCAATGGAAAAGAAATATCTGCTCTGGCTTGAAGGGAATGGAGTTTCCTTGTAACCAGAGTTCTTCTATGACATCCACAAGCTACTCAAAGTAGAGATCGGCCATCAACCATCAACCATAGGTCCTCCTGTATATGATTCAGGAACCGATGAAATTGTTTGAGAATGAATGTCATCTGGCAAGTCTGCCTCACAGTGGTCCTGTTCAGGTGTATGGGAAAGTTTATTTATTAATTTTTAAAGGTGTGGGGCAAGTGAGTGTCACCCAGAAAGAGTGAGGAGGGAGTGAAGGGATAATAGGGCCCTTTACAAGAAGGAGAGATGGAACCAGTATGGGAAGCCCTGGAGTTTGGCTACAATGAGGGTTAATAAGATGATCTTGTAGGGCTTCTTCCATTTTGGAGACAGAGATTGGTGTGTGGCATCAGAGATATAAACCATGTCTATCTCTAAGTTAGGAAGAGGAGCTTCTGGATAGAGGGATGAAAGGGTGGTATTAGTATGTCTCCTCAGCTCTGTTCTAAGGAATGAGACAATAGTAGATAAAGAGGGAGGGAGTAGTGGAGTCACAGGAGAATGTCCAGGGGAAACCATAGGCCTCTCAAACACGAGTTCAAAGGGTCTGGTCATGGAAAGCTTTTTGATTAGGCTGTACATTTAAGTAATGCAGAGGTTAATTTTATGTTTATTTATTGACTTTTACTGACAACTTCCATAATTATAAAGAATATCCCATGGCGACTCCCACACTCCCCACACTTTCCCCTTTGAAACTCCACTCCCACTATATCCCTTCTCTTTCTTTTTAAATTTTATTAATTAGTTTTGTGCTCAGTGAATGCAGTCAAGTTGGTACCATTTTTAGGCTCATCCATGTACTACCCCCTACCCATGTCCCTTCTTTTGTGAGGTATATGGGTCATGCATTGTAGAGTTAGCCCACAGTTATGGGTAGGAGAAATGTCTCTGTGTATCATGACCCAACATGTGTCTCTGACATTCTTTCCGCCCCCTCTTCCGCAAAATTTCCCTGAGCCATGTTGGGTTCATTTTTGGTCTGCTTCAGTGATGAGGTGCTGGGGGCCTCTGGGTCTCTGTATGTATGATATGGTAGGAGTTGATTGTCGTCTGTGTTGATGGCCTTTACCCTTGTTCTGGTACCTGGTTCACCAAGAGAACAGCACCCTTGCTTGTTTCTCCAGTTATTCTTAGTTTCAGTTGGGGTCCTTTTAACTTATGTTGGGATGGTTCTCTCCTTAGGATCTGCATCTATCTGAAAAAGAGAAGCAGATTCTCCAACAGAGAGTAAAGTTAGAATCAGAAAAATGGGATAATCCTTATTTTTTATGGAGAAATTAATAGGTATAGGCCCTCTTGTAGCTCATGATTGGGGGTAGCTTGATAATGGAGAGCAGGCTCATGTTTGGATATGGTTCTGACTTGTTTCCTAGCTCCAGCTATGGGTCCCATACCACTGAGGGGATGAGTTAGCCATGTCAAGAGCAGTTGGTTTCCCACCATGGCTGTGTGCCACTATTGCACTTGTGTGAGCATCACAAAATGCTATTTGCTGCTAAGTAGGTTATACCATGAATTGCTTGGGCAGATATTGGTCATTTTCCCCCAGTCGCCCATGTAGAACCTTCTGGCACTGGACGCACTGACTGTCTGGGGACTGACTCTCTTCCAGCTTCTAGCCATGGCATTTCATTTTACATGTCAGCTGCATATGGTGTCTTCTGCAGTGGGGTCTTACCACTAACTTTTGTTGGGTCATCAAGTACTCTGACAGAGTACTTGTCTTTCTTTTAGGAAACCTTGTAGGTCTCTCTGATCAAAAGCTCATTGTGGATGATACCCACATGCTGGTACTGGTAGTTACAAGTCAGTGCCTACTAAGAAAAGGAAGAAAAAGATAACTAATATAAAAGTGTTAGAGAGAAAAAGAGAGAGAGAGAGAGAGAGAGAGAGAGAGAGAGAGAGAAATTGTAGAACATTAAGGTCAGTCTTCATCAAACCATCTCCAGTGCCTTGTGGCTCAGGTGTTCCCTCTACGGGTCTGGTGAAGGTTCAACAATTTGGTCTGCCTTTTAGGATGTAAAATTGTATGGTACCATTGCCATTTGGGTCTAGATTTGTGTTTCCCACCCCTCCCTTGCCATCCCCTCCCTTCCAACCCACCCTATTTTCTAGTCCTTGAGATGGTTTCTGGGTATGTTGGCATCTTGGGTAGATTCAGGTTAGGTGCTATGGATGAGTGAGACTATATGGTGATTATCTTTCTGTTATTGGGTAAGTTCATGAGAATGATCTGTTCCTGGTTCAACCCTTTTTCTCAAATTTTATTGTCATTCTTTCTTACTGTGGTGTAGAATTCTATTGGGTAGACATACCACATCTTAGTTATCAATTCTTCTAGTGATAGACATCTGGGTTGATTCCAGCTCTTAGTTATGAATTGAGCCACTATAAACATGGTTGAGCAAATCTCTCTGGACTGTTGTTTAGAGATTTTAGGGTAGATGCTCAGTAAGTGAATAACTGGGTCTGGTGGCAATTCTATAGTCAGCTTTTACATGAGTCTCCATATTGCTTTCCAAAGTGGTTGTACCATCTTACATTCCCACCAAAAGTGCATTAGGGTTCCCACTTCTCCACATCCTCACCAGCATTTATTTTCTTTTTATTTTTTGATGTTTGCTATCCTTATTGGAGTCTGGTGGAATCTTGTAGTTGTTTTAATTTGCATTTCCCTGATGACTATGGATTATGACCATTTCCTTTTTTTTTATTTTTTTTATTTATTTATTTGAGAGCGACAGACACAGAGAGAAAGACAGATAGAGGGAGAGAGAGAGAATGGGCGTGCCAGGGCTTCCAGCCTCTGCAAACGAACTCCAGACGCGTGTGCCCCCTTGTGCATCTGGCTAACGTGGGACTTGGGGAACCGAGCCTCGAACCGGGGTCCTTAGGCTTCACAGGCAAGCGCTTAACCGCTAAGCCATCTCTCCAGCCCTATGACCATTTCCTTAAGTGTGTGTTTGCCATTGCTATTTCTCCCTCTGTGAACTGCCTGTCCAGCTCATTGCCCCATTTTGTGAGCAGGGTGTTTGACTTTTTACTGTTTAGATTTTTGAGTTTTTTTTTTAGATTCTCAAGATTAGGCCTCTTTCAGTTGAATAATTAGCAAATATTTTCTCCCATTCTGTTGGTAATCTATTGACTTTGCTTATTGTATGCTTGCTTATAAGGAAACTCTTCAGCTACATGTGATCCAATTGGTTGAGGGACTGTTTAAGATTGTGAGCTACTGGGGTTTTGTTCAGGAAGATTTTTCCATTCCTGTATCATGGAAAGAACTTCCTATATTTTCTTCAAGTAGTAGCTGAGTTTCTGGTCTTATATTGAGGTCTTTGATCCATTTGGACCTGAGTTTAGTGCATGGTGAGATGTGTGGATCAAGTTTCAATTTTCCTGCATATGGTTATCCAGTTTGTCAGTACCATTTGTTGAAGATGTTGTCTATTTCCTGCCTATATTGTTAGGGCCTTTGTCAAATATCAAGTAGCTGTAGTTACTTGACCCAAAGTCTGGGTACTCAAGTCTATTCCATTGGGCTACATTTCTGTTTATTTGCCAGTACCATGCTATTTTTATTACTATGGCTTTGTAATAAAGCTTTAGATCAGGCATGGTGATGCCTCCAGAGGTATTTCTTTAGCTGAGTATATGTTTGGATATCCGAGGCCTTCTGCCTTTCAATATGAAATTCGAGATCACTTTTTTCTCTCTGTGAAGAACAATGTTGGGATTTTAATTTGAATTGCATTAAAATTATATATTACCTTTGCGAGGATTGCCAACTTCACAATACAATATTAATTCTGCCTACCTAGAAGCATGGGAGGTCTATCCATTTTCTCAAGTCCTCTTCAATTTCTTTTTTGAGTGTTGTTATGTTTTTGTTATATAGATTCTTTCACTTCCTTCATTATCGTTATTCCAAGGTATTTCATTATATTGTTGCTATTGAAAATGGGACCATTTCTCTTATTTCTTTCTCTGTATCTTTGTCATTTGCATATAGAAAGGCTAATATTTTTGTGCATTGATTTTGTACCCTGCTACTTTGCTGTAGGAGTTAATCACCTTCAGGAGTTTTGGGATGGAGTCTCTCTCCCTCTCTCTCTCTCTCTCTCTCTCTTTCTCTCTCTCTTTCTCTGTCACTATCAAATTAATTAATTAATTAATTAAAATAAACTTTTGAAAAAGCCAAAGGAAGATTAGGTCTGCTTACAATACAATCTTCCACACACAAAATGGCCTGGATATCCATGACCTGGTACTACATATACAAGACCCTCATAACAGGGGGAAAAGATGATGACATCAAAATAAAGGAGAAAGTAATTGAGAGGGGCAGGGATATGATGAAGAGCAGATATGTGATGAGGAAGGTGGGGAAGGGGAGGGGATTTTCCTGGTTTACTATCTATAATTATGAAAGCTGCCAATAAAAAAGTTTTAAAAATACACAGGGCCTCTTCTTATTGTTTCCTATAAATAAGTATAGGTCTTGAATATAAATTATGAGCATAAGGCAATGCTTGTATCAATAAACAAACTGGCAGGCTACAGTAGCTGTGGCATGGAAACCGTGAGGTTCTGTGACACAGCTGAGCTTCTGTTTACGACAGTGAGGTGGACTGAGTCTTCATACCCATCATGCTTGTTCTTACAGTAGTGCAGAAGCTTTTCCTACTTTGTGAAACAGGAGACAGAGGCTCAGAAGGTCATGTGGGGATAGCAGTTAAACTACATGCTAGCCCTTTCTTTCTCAAGGTCACAGAAAGTGATTAACCCATAAATATGACATCAGAGGACAATTGTGCCCAAGGAGGGAAACTTGGCCAAAGGTGAGGTCTATAATGTGGCTGTTTTACAAAATTATTAAGGGTTGAGCTGGAGGGATAGCTTACCAGTTAAGGTGCTTGCCTGTAAAGCCAAAGGACCGAGGTTTGATTCCCCAGGACCCACATAAGCCAAAAGCACAAGGTGGTACATCCATCTGAAGTTCATTTGCAGGAACTGGAGGCCCGAGTGTACCCATTCTCTATCTGCCTCTCTCTCTCTCTCTCAAGTAAATAAATAAATAAGTAAATAATTAATGGGCTGGAGAGATGGCTTAGTAGTTAAGGTGCTTGCCTACAAACCCTAAGCACCTAGGTTCAGGTCCCCAGAACCCAGGTAAGCAAGATGCACATGGTAGTGCACACACCTGGAGTTTGTTTGCAGTGGTTAGAGGCCCTGGCATGCCCATTCTCATTCTCTCTCTCTGATGAATAAATAAATAAACATAACTTTTTTATTTTTTATTTTTTTGGTTTTCTGAGGTTGGGTCTCGCTATAGCTCAGGCTGACCTGGAATTCACTATGTAATCTCAGGGTGGCCTCGAACTCATGGTGATCCTCCTACCTCTGCTTTCCAAGTTGCTGGGATTAAAGTCATGTGCCATCACGCCTGGCTTCTGAATTTTTTTTAAATTTTTTTAGTTAATTAATTTATTTATTTGAGAGTGACAGACACAGACAGAAAGACAGATAGAGGGAGAGAGAGAGGGAATGGGCGCGCCAGGGCTTCCAGTCTCTGCAACCGAACTCCAGACGTGTGCGCCCCCTTGTGCATCTGGCTAACGTGGGACCTGGGGAACCAAGCCTCGAACCGGGGTCCTTAGGCTTCACAGGCAAGTGCTTAACCGCTAAGCCATCTCTCCAGCCCCTGAATTTTTTTAATATTACTTTTTAAGTGTTTCTAAATGTTAGTTTTAAAAATATATGTAGTAGCTAAGCATAGTGACACACATGTTTAATCCCAGCACTCTGGTAACAGAGGTAGAAGCATCACTGTGAGTTTGAGGCCACCCTGAGACTACATAGTAAATTGCAGGTCAGCCTGGGCTACAGCGAGACCCTGCCATGGAAAACCAAGAAAAACATACCTGTGTGTGTGTGTGTGTGTGTGTGTAATTAGCCAAGTGAGGTGCCACACACCATTAATCCTAGTACTTGGTAGGCAGGAGTAAAAAGATCACTGTGAGTTTGAGGCCAGCCAGGTACTATAGAGTATTTCTGGTCAGCCTATGTTAGAATGATACTCTAACCTCAAAGAAAAAAAGTATACATATATGATATTTGTTGTACAAAACAATCAAATTATAAAATTTAAAGGTATGTGAAACTGGGATGGAGAGATGGCTTAGTGGTTAAGCCATTTGCTGGTAAAGCCTAAGGACCTAGGTTCAATTCCCCACTACCCACATACAGCCAGATGCACAAAGTGGTGCACGCATCTGGATTTCCTTTGCAGTGGCTAGAGGCCCCAGCACACCCATTCTGTCTGTCTCTATCTCTCTCTCTATCTGCTTGCAACTAACTAAATAAAAATATTATTTATAAACATATGTAAAACTATAAGAGGTTGGGCATGGTAGATGGATTATGCCTTTATTCCCACCACTTCACGAGGCTGAGGAGACTGAGGCCAACCTGGACTATGTAGGAGTGTCTTAATTAATTGATTAAGGGCTAGGGAGATGGCTTAGCAGTCAAAGGAATCTAAGGCAAAAAAGTAATTTCCCTAAATGTTTGGGATTAATAATAAACTATACAACCAAATTAAACAAATGTCTGAATTTTAGCAGTACAAATTTTTGTTTTAAATTTTGTCATTTTTAAGCTTTCTGTTACTTTATAAAGTGGCTCTGGGCTGGAGAGATGGCTTAGTGGTTAAGGCACTTGTCTGCAAAGCCACAGGCCTCAGTTTTGATTACCCATTACCCATGTACACCAGATGCACAAGGTGGTGCATGCATCGGGTTCATCTGCAGTGGCTGGAGGCCCTGGCGTGGCCGTTCTCTCTCTATATGCACCCCCCCACAGATAAATAGATAACTTAAAAAATGAAACAGCTTTACATTAACCTGATTTGCAAGGCTCAGAGCACAGCTCCCCAGGAGCCAGGCAGCTTCAGCCCCAGGATGTAGTGCACCAGCTCCCACTGTGGGCACTTGGCCCTTCCTGTCAGTTCAGATCACTTAATCCACCGGCCACACAATCTGGCAGCTGGCAAGAGTCAGAGGAATCTGGGTAGCTCCGGTGTTGAATTGCCTATTGGCCCCATGGCATGGTAAGTGTGGTCACTCTTTCCACTTAATGTGAGTTTTCTTTAAATAATTACAGACCTCCTAGTCAACAACCACAGCTCAGTGTGAGAGACACCAGAGTGATCTAAGAATGACCACCCTGAGCCTGGGAAACCACCCTCAGCCTAGTCTGCAGACCCTATGGACGTCAGAGAGCTCACCCACACTGCCTCACTTATTTAAACACTTTTGAGCCAGGTGGTGGCACACGCCTTTAATCCTAGCACTTGTGAGGCAGAGGTAGGAGGATCCTTGTGAGTTCAAGGTGAGCCTGAAACTACACAATGAATCCCAGGTCAGCTTGGGCTAGAGCCAAGACCCTATCTTGAAAAACAAAACAAACAAACACTTTTAAACTAAAAACATATTCAAAAACTATAAAGTACTTAGTTTTTAAAATATTTCTTTTATTTATTTGAGAGAGAAAGAAGCAGGTAGAATAAAGCACTTAGTTTTAGGTTAAAAAAATGGTTCAAGATAGGTAAAATAGTACTGTAAAAAGGGAAAGGAATAAATTATTTTATATATAATCTGTCAGTGGAGGATTTTAATTACTTGTTCCTTGAAAAAGAAAAAAATCCCACCACTCAGGAGGCTATAATAGGAGGATCACCATGACTTCAAGGCCAGCCTAGGTCAGAGAGTGAGTTCCAGGTCAGCCTGAGCTACAGTTAGAGAGACCCTGCTTCAAAACAACAAAAAATCATAGTTCCCCATTTTTACCCAATCTTGCCACCCCAATCCAGTGTTCTGTGATTCACTGGGGAGGTGAGGAATCAGGGATTCTCTTGTTGGAGTTCCTCCTCCACGTTCTCCTCCTTCCAACCCACTCACTTAAGGCACATGATTTCATGACAGATTTCTTCGGACTTATAGTTCAAAGAGAAGTCAGCACCTGTCACCAGGAAAGGGAACCCAATCTAGGAGTTAAGCACCTGCAGCTGGCTTTGCCTACTGGATGTGGAGACAGCATACATGAGATCAATTTGAGACAGGCCTATTCCATCTGTCTGCAGAAGTCATCTCCAGCTCTGCCCAATACTTGGTGGGTCCTGCTGCAGCATTTACCAAAGAGCTCGGGATACTTAGTGTAGTTCTGTTCCAGGATCGGAAGGGATGGAAAGGTGGGGAGAACATGGGCCCAGAGAAGGGACTAGATTAGTTCAAAATCACATGGCTAAGGGGGATAGCCCAGCCTCCCTCCAGGCTTCCAGGCATACTGTTCCCACCACAACACTAGTCTCCAAGCCATTGCAACTATTTTCTTTTTCTTCCCTAACTCACAACTAAAGAGAAAGCAGTGGAAGTTATATTTTTCTGGGGGAGTTCACAGTTGCAATTGTTGCAAAATCACACAATGGGAGGTTGTTGTAACCTCAAACAGGCTGGGGTTCACTGCTCCAAAGAGAAGACAATGTACACTGGAAACAGTCTAGACAAGGCCCAGACATGAATGGCTGAGGGGTCCATTCAAAAGCCATCCCTTCCCCAGATCAGTGGGTGGGCACGGGTGTCAGAAGTCCCACATTCCTGCCAAGTTCATGCAGCACTGGGGACCTTACTGGGCAAGTTACTTCAACATCCTTGGGCCTCAGGCTTCCTGTCTATACAATGGAAACAAAAATGCTCACAGTGATGGGACTTCTGGATGTGGAAATAAATTTCATAGTGTTATATGCAAAGGCTAATGGTAGAAGAGGGGTAGTAACAATTACTATGGCAATACTGAGTATCCTTGTTAAATTTAGTAAGTTTACTCCATTAAAACAACCAACTTCCCTGTCTCCCAAGTACCTGGTGGGTTCAGGCCATGATAGAGGTGGACGCTAGTCAGGACTAAGATGAGAACTGTGCCCCAGCCTTCCTGTCTGCAAACTCCTCTGGGACTTCAATTTCATATCCTGTGATCTGTGCAGACCACAGGACAACACTTTCCACCCTGCCTATGTGGCCTGGGAAAACCAAGTCACCCTCCCTTGGGACCTCTCCTAAGGCCTCCTCACTTCTCCACTTAAGCAGCCTGCAGCTGGTTTCTCCAGCTGAAAATCTTGCTGTTCCTACTCATGATTCCTCCACTAAGTTCTTCCTGCCTATTCTTGACCTTCACTGGTGTCCTCCAAGATGCTCAGATCCTCCACATCAGATCATTTCACACAGTCATCACCCAGTCACCAACAAGGCCCCTCCCACATGTCTGCCAACTCCTGCTCAGACTTCAACACCCTTCTGCTTGTGCATCTGGCTTACATGGGTCCTGGGGAATTGAGCCTTGAACTGGGGTCCTTAGGTTTCACAGGCAAGGTCTTAACCGCTAAGCCAGCCCTCTTTAGCTTTTTAAAAATTCATTTATTTGCAAGCAGAGGGAGACAGAGAGAATGGGCATGTCAGGGCCTCTATAGCCACTGCAAACAAATTCCAGATGCATGTACCACTTTGTGCATCTTCCCCTACATGGGTACTGAGGAATAGAACCCTGGACGGTTAGGCTTTGCAGATAAGCAACTTAACTACTGAGCCATCTACACAGTCCCCATACTTTTTGATTTGCTTTATTTATTTATTTATTTTTTGGTAGGGTTTCAACTCTAGCCCAAGCTGACCTGGAATTCACTATGTAGTCTCAGGGTGGCCTCAAACTCATGGCAATCCTCCCACTATACTTATTTTAAAACAGGTAATACCCATCTTAGTCAGTTGCTGGTCACTGCCAAGTATTCCACACAGCAACCAGCCATTCTGTCAGGCTCCCATCACCCTGGAGCTTTGGCTTTTAGGCCACCCTGCACATGGGGTGGGCCTCATGTGCATTTGTTAATGTGTACTGAATAGGCTTAACTGCCTTGCTGGCAGGGAAGGCAAGGCAATAATATAATATAATACCAGGGCTTCCTGACTTAATCTGTTACTCAGCTGGACTGTTTGAAGTGTTAACTGATCCATCCTGTGATTCAGGCTGCAGCAGCCAGAGCAGACCAAAGGGAAATGACTGGGGAGGGCCCAGAGAAGCCACCCATCCCCCAAGGAGACCCCACTGCCTGACAAGCTGACTTCCACATTGGTTTCCACTATGGTTCCGCTGGAAAGAAGTGAGTGGACCTGTTTTTGTGTTGTTTTGAAAATGTAATAAAGGTTTTGGTTTAAAAATTGTGATAATTAAAATTAGAAATCATCCTCTATGTTCCTATTCCTGTATTTCTTTTTAAAATATTTTTTAATTATTTTATTTTTGAGAAAGAGAGAATGGGCGTGCCAGGGTCTTTGCAGACACATGCATCCCTTGTGTGACTGTGTGACATTGCTCACTCGTGTCACTATGTGTCTGGCTACATGGGACCTGGAGATTTGAACATGTGTTCTTAGGCTTTGCAGGCAAGCACCTTAACCACTAAACCATTTCGCCAGCCCCTATTCTTTTTTTTTTTTTAAATTACTTTCTATTCAGCAAATACAGGCAGTTTGGTACCATTATTAGGCTCATCTGTGACCTACCCCCTCCCCATTAGCCCCTCCTTGTTGAGGTATATGGGTCGTGCATTGTGGAGTTAGCCCACAGTTATTGGTATGATAAATGTCTCTGTATATCATGACCGAACATGTGGCTCTGATATTCTTTCTACCTTCTCTTCCACAAAATTTCCCTGAGCCATGTTGGGTTCATTTTTGGTCTGCTTCAGTTATGAGGTGTTGGGGGCCTCTGAGGCTCTGGCTCTCTGATTTGGTAGGAGTTGGTTTTTCTCTGTGTTGGTCTCCTTCACCTTTGTGCTGGTATCTGGTTCATCAGGAAAACAGCACCCTTGCTTGTTTCACCAATTTTCCTTAGTTTCAGTCAGGGCCTTTTGAGGTATGATGGGGTGGCTCTCTCTTTAGGATCTGCATCTATCTGAAAAAGAAAAGCAGATTCTCCAACGGAGAGTAAGTTAGCACCAGGACAAATGAGATAACCCTTACTTTTTAATAGAGAGTTTAATAGGTGTAGGCCCTCTTGTACCCCATGATTGATGGTACCTTGATATTGGAGAGTGGGCTTATGTTTGGATATGGTTCTGACTTGTTTCCCAGCTCCAGCTATGGGTACCATACTACTGAGGGGATCAGTTAGCCAAATCAAGAGCAGTTGGTTCCCCACCATGGCTGTGTGCCACTATTGCACTTGTGTGGGCATCACAACAGGTTATTTGATGCTAAATAGGTTAGAACATGAGTTGCGTGGACAGATATTGGTCATTTTCCCCAGTCAATGACATGATGACATGAGCAGAGGGTGGACATCACCCCCTGGCCAACAGAAGATGGACCACAGCAACAGGAGGGTGTGCCAAACACTGGCTTGGGGAAACTGGCTATAAAGCCCATTAGCCCACCCCCAACAATACACTCCCTCCAGGAGGCATTAATTCCCAAATCTCCATCAGCTGGGAACCTAGCATTCAGAACACCTAAGTTTATGGGGGACACCTGAATCAAACCACCACAGCAACTATGACAATTGGAGCCAGAGCAAGCAGAATCTGAAGCTCATGAGCCATGCTAGTTTTATATTCTTTTGTAGCACCCAGAGCACAAACACATAAGCTGTCCTCTGATCACCACACATGTGCTGGGAACCACACACATGCACACACAAAAGACAAACACTGGCCTGAGAGATGGCTTAGCAGTTAAAGCACTTTCCTGCAAAGCCTAAGGACCAAGGTTTGATTCCCAAGTACCCATATAAGCCACATGCACAAGGTGACACATGCATCTGGAGTTCATGTGCAGTATCTGGAGGCCTTGGCATGCCCATTCTCTCTCCCTCAAATAAATAAGTAAATAAACATTAAAAAGATTCTTTGAAGACCATTATTATTTAAAAAAAAATTTAGCACACTAACAAATTCTACAAAGTTTCTAGCAATGTGCTTTATAAGAAGCACCTCATGGTGCTTTACCTGAAAGGCTGGCACAGATCCACTGTTTGACATCAAGAAGGAGATTCCTAGCAGTAGCCAGACCTCTTACACCTTAGAGCTGCCACTGCTTTATATGAAAGACTGACTGAGATCCCAACTCTGACGTCAAGAGGGAGAGTGATTTCCAGGACAGTCTGGGCTAGACTAACACCCTAACTAAAAAAACAAAACAACAACAAAAAAAACACAGACTTCCACTATCATTATTAATCAGAAATTCAAATTCAAATTGCATGCCACTGAAGCTTATTACTCTGCAGTCCTTTGGAAGACTTGCATGACCAAGGGCTGTCAAGAATATGAATCAATAAAACACGAAAAGATTACACTTAGTGCTCTTAGGTTTACACAATTATTCCTACTGGTCTTGGTCCATGCACAAATAAGCCAGATTTGCAGAGTTGGGAAGGAGGCCTGTCCACTCTTTCCACATTGTCATGCTCTGTAGCTGACAACCTGCTCCACAGAAAACATGGTCAGTGCTGCACACACAGGAGGAAGACATTGGGAGACAGACAGCTGTGGGTGGAGTCACCAGTAGGGACACCATCTTCAGGCAGGTGCTTACATAGGAGGAGTGACCAAGTTATCATTAGGCTGCATCCTCAAGCTCATTCTGGCATCTCCTGAGGGGTGAGTCTTAGCCGCTGTTTATCTATGTCTGCTTCTGTACGCATGCGCAGGCTGTCCAATGTCCCAGGAAACAAGTAGGGCTGAGGATCTCTGAAATATGGGAAGCTTAGAAACCTTGATTCTGTATCTGAAGACAAAATCCTCTGAGGTATAGGGTACAGGGAGCCTCAATTCTTTCTTCAAGGGCATGGACTCTGTCCATGTATGATGCTCCACCAGATAATCTCCTTGGTTCCAATCACTCCATCACCTTGAAAGACAGCCTATTCTGAACGGTCACATTCAAAGAGCTCCATGACTTTAAGCAGGGACAGTAGCTAATGACCTGGAAAATAGAGAATGAAGTCAGTTAAGTTATCCAGGTAGGAGGCTCACACCTTTAAACCCAGCCCTCTGGAGGTTGACGAAGGAGAATCACTGTATAAGCCTAGAATGGGTGACAGAATGAGTTCCATATCAACCTGAGCGTGAGTAACATGCTATCTATCTTAAAAAGTCAAGTTTCTTTAAGATAATAGATCATAAGAAGAAGGTGGAACCATGTAATGAGATGAAAAATTAGAGAAGAGGGAAGGCAAGACCATGGGAAAGCAAGACCAAGCAAAGACAGGAAGAAGGCAAGGCCCAGTGAGCAAAGGCAAAGCTGAACACAAGGCCAGGAGAAAGGAAGAATGGAGGCAAAGCTAGTTCAGGGCAGACAAAGTTCATGCCAGGTAAGGGGAAGAGGAGAGCTAGCCAGACCAGGCAAGGGGAATACAAGGCCAGGCTATGTATAGAGAAGGGAAAGGTCACACCAGGTCAGACCAGAAAAAAGGCAGGGAATGGAAATTGCTAGTCGAGGGAAGGAGGATAACAATACTGCTTGAAGGAAGAAAAAGCCAAGAAGGTCAAGGGGAAGTCATAGTCACTGAAGGCTAAGGGGAGGGGAAGGAGACTCAACAGGAAAGGGCAAGACCAAGCAAGGTAACAGGCAGGCCTGGCAAAGACAGGGGGAGTCAATATGAGGCCAGGCAATAGCAGGTAAAAGAAATACCAGTCAAGGTAGACTGCAAGGCAAGGGGGAAACAAAGCTGGTTCAGGCCTGGGGAAGACCATGCCAGGCCATGGGAAGAGGAATCCAGGCAAGGCCAAATAAGGCAGGAAGGAAAGCATGGGGAAGGCAGCATGGAAGGCTAGGCTGTGCCAGAGTAAGTAAGGTTAGGGAAATGAAAAGGCCAGACATGGTGACATGTGCATCAAGGGGAAGGCAAGGCTCACCCAATACTGGGATTACACAGTGCTTGTTCAGGACACAGGGGAAAATGGATGGAATGGTCAGAGCAGATGGGCATGTGGACATTAACAGAGAAGGCAAGGCCAAATGTCAATGTGAAGGCAAAGCCAGAGGGAAGGCAAGACCTAAGACATGGCCAGAAAAGGTGAGGGGAAAACAAGGAGAAGGCTAGAGCAGGTAGGGAAGGCAATCTGGACAAAAATAAAGCAGACTGGCAAGGGAGGGGAAAGGCAAGACTTAGGTAAAATAAAGGGGAAGGTAAGGGCAGACCAGGGATAAAGGACAGGGGAAAGAAAGCCAGGGCAGTCAGGGGAGAAGAAAGGCTAGGCCAAGCCAGGCAAAGGGAAGGCATGCCAGGTCTGCCAAAAGAGAAGGTAAGAGAATAAGTCAACCAGGCTCAGTCAGGTGTATGCAATTCCAGGCCAGGTCTCTGGAAGGAAAGGAAAGAGCAGGCAAGTTGGACTGCAAAGCTAACTTGGCTTGCTCCAGCTCACATTGGCCAAGAAATGCTGAGTGCATGGTGAGGGTAAAGACAAATCCCATCTCATCCTAGAGAAGGGCAGACTGGGCAGGTGAAATGCAAGGAAAGGAGGATGGCCAGGGCAGTAGGTGAGTGAGGAAAGAGGACAGGCATAGCCTGGACAGGAAAAGGAGGGTGAGGAGTGGCATGGACGGTGACAAGCACAGGCCAGCAGAGGTAGAGCCAGGGGAAGGCAAGGGAGAATTCAGATATGGTCAGAGGGAACCAAGACTAAGCCAAGACAGAAGGAAGGCAAGGTCATACAAGGGAGAAGGGCAAGGCAAGTGCAAAGGTGAAGCAGGTGGAGATAAGGCTAGTCACGAAGAGGTAAGATGGAATGCAAAGTCATTCAGGAGAATGCAAGGCCAGACAAGCCACAGTTAAGATGATACACAGAAGAAATTGAGGAGACAAGGCAATGTGCAAGTCTAAGCTAGGAGACTCGAATCAAGACAGGAACAAGGAGTAAGGCAAAGCAGCCCTGGGGGAACACAAAAGAAGGCAGGCTAGGGCAGGGGGAAGGCAAAGTGAGGCCAAGCAAGATGGAGGGCAAGGACAGATGAAAGTATGACCAGGCAAGAAAAGGAAGAAGGTAAGGTCAAGCAAGGGCAAATGACAGGCAAGGACAGGTGGAAGGTAAGGTAATGCTAAGTCATATAAGCCAAGGGGTCAGGAAAGTCCAGGCTGGGGGTGGGGGTAGAGGGGAGGAAAGAAAAGGCTAGCATAAACAAGAATAAAGGAGTCAAGGGAGATCACAGACCTCAAATAAATCAGTCCTCAATGGAAGAAAAGAATCTCTGAAAAAGATATTAAGAAAAAGTATTGAAAACACTTCAAGATATAGCTCTATGGAAGGACTTTCTGAATAAAGCACATTTATCCCAGAAGAAGAAAAACAAAAACTGAACCTCAGGAAACTAAAAAGCTACTTTACAGCTAAGATAACCATCTTCAACTTCAAGGGGCACCATACAGCCCATTTAGCATTGACCTCACTTCCTGGTCTACCTGCTGACTACCCTGAGTAGAGGCAGGAGAGACACTGGTGCTCTCCAGCCACATTCATCATCCACAGGCACTACTTAGGCCACACGAGGTCCATGTGAGTGCTCACCCACTCCCTGTCTGGAAATATTCTGTCCTTTTAGTGCAACCTGACCCATGTGCACATGCATTGGAGATCAGTCCCATTTGACACTGACCTCACTCCACACCTGCACTACTGTGCCACACTTATTAGGGACACTCGAGCTGACTGTACTCTTTAGTCCCAGGCACTGAATAGGACACTCAGCATACAGTCGGCACTCTGAGTTCTCCACATTTCAACCTTCTCTGTGCCACTCCGTCTTGTGGATACAACCCACCCATGCGTACTCAGATGAGGAATCAGGCCCATTAGGTGCTGACCTCATACACTGCCTTTAGTAGGGAAACCAAAGCTGGTCACTCCCTGGATTAGAGCTACCTGGACGCTGCACATACAAGGAGAAGCCTGTTCAGCCTCCAGTGTACCCAGCCCACACTTGTAGATAGACTATGAGCTCATGCCCATCTAATTTAAGAATGAACAAGCTTTGCAGCATGGGATCCCCAAAAGCTGCTGTTGCTGCATTCTTAGCAAGAAAAAAGGACCATCTATAGATGGGCAAACTCCAATCAAACCATATAACACAAGAAAAACCCAATCTAAGATAAACCCAGCAAGAATGCAGAGTGCAAATGGGAGCCTCCAATGAAAACTGACAAAGAATTCCAAACATATGGCTAAGGTATTTGCCTAAGAAGCCTAAGAGCTCATGTTCAAATCTCCAGATCCCACACAAGCCAGATGTACAGTTGCACAAGCATACATTGTCACACATATGCACAAGGGGGCACAAACATCTGGAGTTTGATTGCAGCGGCTGAAGGTCCTGGTGCACCCATGATCTCTCTTTCTTACTCTTTGCCTCTCTCTCTCTCATAAATAAAAAAGAGAATTCCAAACTTCAATTATGAAAAATATATTCAACAAGCTGAATGAGATCAAGAACAAATGGTTGAATGAAATAGCAGAAAAACAACAAAAAACTCAAGACACCTGAATAAAATGGAGACTCAAAACAACTCAATAGCTGACTGAATGAAGTGGATTATAACAACCAAAAGATTTCAGTAGATAGTAGAATGAACTCAGTGAGTGCATGATCAAATGCATGAACAAATTCCTCCGTTAACAAAGTCAAACCAAGCCAGGTATAGTGGTACATATCTTTAACCATAGCACTTGGGAAGCTGAGCAAGGATTAATACGAGTTTGAGTCTAGCCTGAGACTAATTCTAAGTGAGCCTGGGCTAGACTTGAGACCTTACTTCAAAAAAAGCAAAAAATGGAAAAGTTAAACCACGCCATTAAAAATGAATTTAATAAAGAGATGAAGACAGTAATGGAAAACTAATAGGAAACAAAAATGAACTTACTTATTTTGAAGGCTGTCAAATGACGGGAAATGCTTGCAAAGGTATAAAGGAAGGAGGAACTCTCAAGCACTATTGGTGTGAATGCAAATTGTACAGACACTATGGAAATTAGTGTGGAGGATCTTCAAAAATATAAGACTAGTTCTGCACTTTCACCCAGCTATATTGCTCCTAGACACACATCCTAAAGACTGTTCTTTACTATAGAGATACTGCTTCAGCCATGTTTGCTCCTGCTCTATTCACAATACCTCGGAAAGGGCGTCAGCCCAGATACTCAATAACTGGTGACTGGATATTGATGATGTAGTACATAGTCACAATGTAATTCTACCTAGTGGTAAGGAAAAATGAAATTATGACCTTTCTTAGGAAAATTAGATAGTCCTGGAAAACCATCATAATACGTGAGGTTACACAGACCCAGAAAGACATATTCTCCAGTTTCTTACTTATATGCAGATCCAAATATGGACTATATTGACTTGTTTATTGTACTGGTAAGGAAGGTAGGATGGTTCTTGGAGAGAGAAGCAGTAAGGGATCAAGTGTACTAGACAGGCAAGTGGAGGACCAGAATACAGGGCTGAGAAGGTTCCCGGGGAACACTTATGTAAAAAGAGAGAGGGCAGAGACAAAACCCCTAATGATCATGAATTCTATGGCACGAATCAGCACCACAGAAACCTTCCTCTTGGTTAGACAATTAAACGATAGAACACACTTAGACAGAAATAGAAGGAGGGATAGTTTGGGCACAAGTACCCTGCATGGTGGAGAAAGATTACAGTAAAACACACGATGTTCCTGGTAAATTCCAGTGCCAGAAATGGGTTAGCCCCCACAGTAAGCCACTCGTCAGAGAGGCCCATGAGCCCTCCACAATAACTCAGGCCATAGTCAAGGCATTTGGTTCCCCACCAGAACTAAAGAGCAAGAGGACACACAGGATGGCTTTGCAGGACACTGAGAGACCATGCTGGAAGTGAGATGGAAGCTAGCTCCCTGCTGACTGGGTCTCCCAGTACTGGAAAACACTATGTAAACTGCTGGTAGATAAAAGTAAGTCACCAAAAATATGTACAAGCAGTGGATCCTACAAGTTACATATCAACCAGCCACATAAGATGTACATACTGAGGGCAATAGTGATACTCAGGCTCTGGGAGCAATCTGACTGGACATGAGACCTGTTTATTGAGGGGAAATTCATACCAGGTACTGAGAATCAAGCTTCCAGCGTACATAACTATTAATTTGTTATAGAAACACATCTCGTAAATCATGTTACCTGCTTCACACACAAAATAATCTCCCATAAAAACCATAGTTTTCAGGCTGGAGAGATGTATCAGAAGGTAAAAATCACTTGCTTGCAAATCCAGGAGCCATGGGTTTGAATCAACAGCATGCCTGCAGACCCAGATACTGAAAGTGGTGCATGCATCTGGAGTTTACTTGCAGTGGTAAAAGACCCAAACATGCCCATTTCCTCTGTCTGTCTCATTCATTCTCATAATTCTCCGTTTCATTTTTACACATTCTCCCTCTCCCTGCCCCATTCTTTCTCTCTTTATTTGCAAATAAATTAAATATAGTTTTAGTATGCATAGCTTTATATATTCATAAAAGATACAAAAGACACTATAATTCTTGGTCACAACCAAAGTTTCATTTAGAGAATTATGACAGGGACACTTGTCTTCCTGGGTTTGCCCATTTATAACAAGAATGCTTGCTGTATGTTCATAGTGATTTTCTCAGCTCTATTGCTGAAATACTCAGGAATCTTATAGGAAGCTTTAAAAATCCAGAAAGGAGCATGCATAGTAAGCTCTGCATGCATGTACCTTCACTGAATGAACTGACTTGTAAAGAGCACAAGTGGTAATAAAGATGTGCCCAGTGATTCATAAATCAATGCACTGACAAGCTGTATCTTAAGTGATACACACTTAAGACCACAGCCAGTGGTCTTTGTACACTTACTACATAAGTAGTTTTAAGGAATCTTCACATATGGTGCAAAAAAGATACATTAGTTTTCCCTCCAAACTATTAATTCCAAAGCAGATAGATTTCTTGTGGTTAACAGACATAGCAATATGAAAATACCTATAAGGTTGTTACAAGATTATATACTATTATTTCCACTTTACAAAGGAGGAAATTATTATTATTTTTATTTTTTATATATCTTATTTATTTGAGAGACAGATCAGCAGATAGAGATTGAGCGAGAGAATGGGCATGCCAGGGTTTCTAGCACTGCAAACTCCAGATACATGCATCATCTTATGCATCTTGCTTATGTGGGTACTGGACAATCAAACTTTGGGATCATTGTCCCTAAGTTTCATAGGCAAGCACCTTAACCACTAAGCCATTTCTCCAGTCCCCAGAAAACTAAATTTACACTCAAAATGAGTGACAGAAATAGCTTCTTGATATCTATATTTAAACATTTATGTAGCAGTTCCTTCTTGTTGCTGGAACAAAACACCTGACCCCAATAATGTTCCACCTCATAAGTGCCTAAAACCATGGTTACACTCCATGAGCATTTCTATCCAGTAATTATAATACCACCCCCCCAAAAGGCCAGGCATGGTTACACATGTTTTTAATTCCAGCAATCAGGAGGCAAAGGTAGGAGGATCACCATGAGCTCAAGAACACCCTGAGACTACATAGTAAATTCCAGGTCAGCCTGGGCTAGAGTGAGACCTTACCTAAAAAAAAAAAAAAATCCTTAAAACAAATTGATGGGGGGGGGAGAGGGAGGGAGGGAGGGAGGGTGAGAGAGAACAATGTGGATGGTGCTGCCAAATTCTTTATCCAGGGTGCTATGAATCAGGACTTTATAGTTGGAATAGGACATTCCAGAGGCACAGCAACTATTGTGGCTTATTTATTAATTATTACAGTCCTACTTGATCTGAGTTCAGATTGGAGTAATCCAAACCTGTTTATGTTACTAATACTTCCTGCCATGATGAAATTTTCCTTCTAAAATGTAAGCCAAAGTAAACCCTTCCCTCTCATCAGTAGCTTGTGCTCAGGCTGTCATGTCCTCACAATATGACAGTAACCATAACAAACCTGTTCAAGAACATGACTTGTTAAGGTGGTAGTAACAGCAACTGCATAACACTTAAAGGTTGATTTTCAGACGTTCAGTTCCTCTCATTAACAAGAATGAATCTAATACACAACACCACCTATCACAATGTTAATCACCAACAAACTATTTGTATATATACAACTATATAAAAGCATCAAATGTTATCAGAACATATGTTATTATCCTCCAGCCATTCTGATGTTACAAAATTATTTTAAAGAACTCTTTCATTCAAACTCCCTGTCTAGTCTATTATTTATAGTTTCAACAGCACTAGCTCAAATGCTAGCACTAAGTTTATGCATCCCAGAACACGTATCCCACCTACTTTCAGCCATATGTCTTGGGATTTTGTTTATCTTGGCTGTATCAAGTCTATCATTATATTTCATTGCATCAGAGTTACACTCAAAATGTGCACTCATTGGAGCCCTTGGAGTGGTCACCCAGCGGTCCTCATATGAAGTTTCGCCAGCATTCACCCTACTCTCAATCCTGTCTATTCGATCATTTACTCTGTCTTCACTAACTCATCCACAAGAACACCCAGGAATAATTTTACCCATCTGACCTTTACCTACAATGTCATATATTCCTAACTTACATAAACCAATCTTGCCCCATATGATCAGAAGGTTGTCTGAAGTATCATCTGGTTTTGATATAGAATTTACTGCAGGCCTATTAACATGATCTCTATAGCTGAATACATAATTATAATTCTTATATATACCATAACTTCTCTTTTTATGCACTGTTATTCCCTATTCAAGGATCATGTAACTTAGATCTCATACTTAAAACATTAACTTTTCAATTTCCATTTTTATGAACTCGAGCATCATAACCATGATTCCAATAAAATCAATTAAGAAAGTTATGAAAATAATCTTTATCCCTAGCACTAACTCTTTGAATATGACATGCATCATTACCTAGTACGTCATCTTGTAATCATCCCTTATACATAGAAATATGGCTAAAAAAACAGTTACTATGACTGGGATATATGGTATCACATGCCTTTAATCCCAGCACTACAGCAGCTGAAGGAGATAGGTCACCATGCGTTTGAGACTACCCTGATATACAGTGAAACTCTGGCTCAATCATAAAAGTAGTAACATTTATAGAGAAATAATAGGGCTGGAGAGATGACTTGGCAGTAAAGGCCTGTAAAGGACCCAATTTCAATTTCCCTGAACCCACATAAACCAGGTACACATGGTGGTACATGCACCTAGAGTTCATTTGTAGTGGCTGAAGGGCCTGACACACCCATTCCCTCCCCCCCCCCCTCTCTCTCTCTCTCCCTCCCTCCTCTCCCTTCCTCCCTACTTCTCTATCTCTCATGAATAATTAAATAAATAATTTTTAAAAAATTTAAAAGAAGCCAAGGAGACTTAAGGTTTCTCATTTCTATAATATTAGGATTTGAACCTATTCTTAAAACTTCAAATCTCTATACTATCAGTTAGGCTTTATCCTATATGAGGCCAGGTAATTATGGCATTGGGTCATCCTCTTAAAAAATTGTTTTACATCCTTCCTGTACTAATATTTCTAAATTAATAAAATTAGAAATGAAAAAGGAGAGATCGCAACAGATATAAGTGAAATTGGGAGAACCATCAGAACTTATTTCAAAAACCTCTACTCACAAAACTGGATAATATGGAGGAAATGGATGAGTTCTTGGACACATGCCACCTACCAAAGCTAAACTCAGAGCAGATTAATCTAAACAAACTTATCACACCCATCAAGATTGAAATGATAATAACCCCCCCCCCAAAAGAAGAGTCCAGTATCAGATGGCTTCTCAGCTGAAATCCATCAAACTTTTATGGAAGAACTGAAATATATTTTTCTCAAACTGTGCCACACAATCAGAGAACACTTTAGCTTGTATAAGGGGTGTCTTGAGACAATAAAATTTAAAGTGATCTTTTATGTCACATTTACAAATTAAGAGATATCAGATGGCATAATCCTTACTTAGTTATAAAGTCCTCAGAATCTGAGAAGAGCTGGGAAATAGAGTAGACTCTGTTCATGAAAATACAGTCTGTTAAAAAGGTCAGTGTAGTAAATAGGAAAGAATTTAGAAGAAATATAAAACATGGTTCCATCATAGTGAGTCAGAGTGTATAATGCAAATTATCCATGCCTCTGCAGTAAGAAATGCTTCCAGACATATGAGCTCTCATGTGTCAATGTGGGTAAATTATACCCAAATCAATAACCTTTTCCTAAGTGTACTGAGGAGGTATTAACCATAATCACAAGCATCTTTACTCTCATGTCAGAGGTGATTTTTGCTTAAGACATAGAATGCTGCTTTTTGCTTCAGAAAACTTTTCTTATTAGACAGATTCTTGTTAGATAATGAACATTCTCATCATCATTTAACATTTCTAATTCTGACAATGACTTCTCCAAAACCATGATACTGCTTCCACTTTCACCAGAAAACCAGCTTTCTTCAGGGCTAGTCTTCCTCTTCTGCACATCCTTCTCTTTCCTTTTCCTTCCATATTTGCAAATGGGCATGGCCATGGGTATTTCTGTGTATCTAGTAATTCATTTACTGGCAGCCTCCTTTATTCTTCTAAATAAGTATAGCTTATGCTATAAACTTGTCATATGATTGAGGAGAAAACATTTAGGAAAAAAATGGAACTGAACTATAATTACTCAGTTCAATTTTTGGTAATAACACAGTTGAACCCAAGATATCTCCAGGTCCACTAACAGTTATGTGCTCTTGCAAATCTAAACTGTTTTCCTGACTTCCTGACATATAACAACACCAATCTGCCCTGCCAAGTCCACCAGAGGATTCGTCTCATAAAGCCATTCCATACTATTTTATCATAAAGTTAGTATTTCCAATTATATACACAAAATTAGCCTTTGAAAGTGATTTCATGAGGTGTGGCTATATAGTCTAGCCTGGCCTTGACCTCATAATCTTCCCATCTCAGCTTCCCACCACAGAAATCACAGGTGTATACCACCTTGCCTAGCTCCATCCCTTACTTTGTGCCAAAGGGGTCTCTTCTAAAATTTTAAAGTTAAGGTACCAATTTTAAAAGTACATTGTAAATTGTACCTCAAATCACAGAGTTTTGGGGTTAGTGTAAGTAAAACTAAAGCTGTGCAGCATATTACAGACGGGTTCTAGGAGACATTGTAAGTGTCAAGTTGAAACAAAAGAGAAGGAAGAGGGGGCTTATTGGAATATGACAAGACAGAAATCTTTAAAAGCATTAGAGAGAGGAAGGAGTTGTCACAGATATACCCCAAGCAATGAAAGCTCTTTAGGTAATAGTGCAGTATTTTTAAAACTTACTAAATAGACTAGTGACTACCATCTAAAAGCCTTTATAGCTAAACTGATGCAATCGCTGCTGTTTGGAGGCTGTCCACATCCCTTCATAATGGAGAGACAGCAAGTTATGGAGGCTGTCCACATCCCTACATAATGGAGAGACAGCAAGTTACAGGATTTCCTTAACAGTCTATCTTACTCTTCCCAAAGCAGGAAGGCGGTGGTACCTTACTCACCTGGAGTTGGTAGTGTAGCAGGTAGCCTTGGTTAATGTTTACCTACACTAAGTAAGAATGAAAATAAGTTTGACCTTTTAAAGCATTTAGCAGTAGCCATTTACATGTAGAAAATGAACAGCTACTCTACATAGGATTGCTTGTAGACAAAACTTATCAGTTGTAGTATGCATATAAAAGTGTTTAGCTGCATATAATTAAAAGTACCTAATCGGTACCTAAGTGATCATGCAAAAGTTGACATTTTATCATGTCAGTTATTACTTACATAGTCTAATATAATGGGCTCTTACGTTGTGCTGGGCCATTGTGTCATTTTTTAGCCAGCATGATGGATAGTAGTGCACAGTTCTCATTCCTTCTGCATAGAAAAGAACTTAACCCTCAGCGTCTTCTACAGTAAGCTTTTAGCCATATATAATAATGAATTTAACAACGTGCAATTTTATCTTTGCATCATAGTTGTGATCATTTTATATTTGCAATGTCATTTGTGGTCAGAAATTACGTGCTTTAAGTCCTCCATTCTAGATCCAAAACCTGGGGAACTTTATCACTCAGTCAATTGATTATGATGGCCTTGTGTTCTTTTACATTGGACAAGGAGGAGAACGATTGATCCTAAGAGATTCCTTTGTCTAAACAAGGCCTGTTGTTTGAGTGCAGGGCTTCTAGGGGAGGGGAACCTTGATCACACATACTGATACAAAGGAGGTCAAAGCCATAAGAATCAAGGTTCCTGGAAATAAATCAGTGAAAAGACATATTTTCTTAAAATATTTATTGTTAAAATGTGTGCTTTCCATCAAAGGGTAATAGCAATTCCTAACCTGTTTCTTAGTTATTGCACCATAGGAAGGTACTATCACGTTGAAGTCTAGTGTGTGTCTCATCACTGATCTCTATAGTATAGAACAGATCGAAAGGAGAACCTCCAGTATCATCATGTGCAAATGCCTCCATTCTCTTTGTGTTTTTGGTGCATATCTGCTAAGAAATAAATTTTTAAAAATTCACTAACAAATGTTCCCAATATTCACAAGGTAATCATCATCTGGGTGCTGCTAAACTTTTACCTAGTATTAGTCAGGCTCATCAATGTGTGTAAGAGAATGCATTCAGTCAATATATATTAAAACCTAGAAATATAAGTAATACAGTATGGTAGTTTAATGAAGATTGTTTACATAACTGCTATACCAGAAAGCCATGGTGGAAATGCATCTGCATCCACAGGAACATACTTTGTTCTTTTGGCTGTAAATAAGTTGTATCAAACTGTCTTATTCACAATTCCAGCTATGGGAAAGACATAATGGTCAATTCTGTCTATAACTGATGTTTAGGAAAAAGTACTTTTCACTGTTTTAAATGGTCAAACAATGATTTGTGAGAGACAATATTAACCTAAGCAGTCACTTAGCAAGTCACGTTGCGACTTGGGTTGAGGTGTTATATTCTGAGAACATGTTGTAGTCATGAAAAACAAAAATGTGGGAGATTATCTTCTAAAAGAACCAGTATTTTAACTTTATAATGGTGGGGACTTCAAAGTAGCAACAAAGGATGCTGAAAATATGTTACTTTTACTTTGGTCAAAATTTTTATGATCCAATTTCTTAAAATTTTGTATTTTCAGTCTTGGAATTAGGAATATCTGTATGGATATACACATAATTTAAAATGTAATTCTGAAATATTCAATAACTAAATTTGTTTTCCAGAAAACATCTAGTTTATTGTATCCAATTTACATATTATATTAATCTGGCAAATGTTCTAAAAACAATGTTTAAGCTATTTTAGTTCTAGAGCTTCTTTTCCTCTCCCTCAGGACATAAAAAATGTGATATTATATTAACCATACATAACCTCCTGTGAATTTTGCCTTATTAAACATTGTGCCTTATTTTATTAAATTGTTCTATTGGAATAAAAAAAAGAAAATCAGAACATGAACTGAAATCAACCTCAAAAAAGAGATGAGCATGCAGCAAACTAATACAACAGACAAAAAAAGACTCCGATAGAGCTCATATAAACTCCTAGACACCCTTACAAACTAAGTGACTCATATGGAAGACAGAACCTCGGACCTTGAAGACAATAGAGAAGAAATTAATCATGGGGCCAAGAACTTTGCTAAGTTCCCAAAATCAAGTAAGTAGAACACTAGCCAACTGTGAGACACCCTATCATGGCCAAACATCTGGATCATGGGTATACCACAAGGAGAGGAAACCAAGGACAGAGGCACAGACAACGTAGTCAACAAAATTATTGAAGAAAAAATTTTCCACTCTCTAAAAGGAGAGGACCATCCAGATACAAGAACCCCACAGAACAACAGTCAGGAACAAAGAATAAACTCTACAAGGTATATCACAATTAAAACTCTTAACAATGAAAACAAAACAGAAAGTGATAAAAGAAGCAAGAGAGGAACAAATCACTAAAAACAAAGGCAATTCCACCAAAATTGTACTGAAACAAATTTTTAATCAATGTGTTTTGCATGACCAAAACCTGGGTGTCTCCCCAACACTTTTTATGTAGCTAGCACCACCCCGGTACCAAAATCAGACAGAGATGCAACAGGAGAAGGAAAGTACAGGCCAATCTCCCTGATGCACAGGTCCTGGGCAAAATCCTAGCAACCAGAATTGAACAACACACCAAAAGTTTAATAATTTTGATCAAGTACACTTCATTCCAGGAATACAGGGATAATGCAGCCTATTGAAATCAGATTAATGTAACACACCACCTAAGTAAAATGATCTTCTCAATTGATGCAGAGAAGGCCTTTAACACAATACATCACTTCATGCTCAAACCACTGAAAACAATAGGCCTGCATGGCTTACATACCAGCATAGAGAAAGGGTAGGTATAAATCACCCAAAGAAGTCCCTAAGGAAGTCTCTGTGACTTCACTCTGTAGGGGTGTGAAGAAAACCAAGGGTTACAATGGATATACCAGAATTTTGGAGATTATAGGTCTGTGGGATGGCTTCAAAGGAGAGCTGCTTGCTCAGGCCAGGTGGATCTACCTGTAAAGCAGGGAGCAATACAGAGGCTAACATTGGCATTTGGGCATGTACTAACACTTGACCTTGGGTTTCAGATATCTGACATTAAGCCACAGGACCATTCTCTATTTTGCAATGATGCATCTCTTTCTTGCTATGTATTCTATTTGGAACATGAATATTTATGCTGTGCCATTATGTGTTGTAGTTATTAAATTGAATTTTCATTTTACAAGGTACACACTTAAGAGTGTGTTGAGTTTCAGAAGTAACTTTAATCTATTGAATGGTGGTGACATTGGTAAAGAGTATGGTGACTTTTCAAATTAAGCTTAGGACTTTGGGCATTGTGTGATAGAAATTAGTCTATGGGGGCCAGGGGCGGATTGTGGTGATATGAATTAAAATCTTTCCCATAGCCTCAAGTGCTGGTGATTAAGCGTCTTCCTTTGCCTTCAGCTGACTGAGGCTCAGGGTGGTAGAGCTTTGCCTATGGACATGTGTCAATGAGGAGAAAATGTCCCCACATAGGTGACCTAAAATCCACTCTAGCCCCCTCCCCCCCAGCCCCCGCATGGCCTCAGACCTGTTCTGCTTCCACCTCGGATGTGGCCTCGATCCACTCCCTCAATCACTTGAGAGACCTCAGTCCTGCTCTGACCCCTGACTGTGAGACCTCAGATCTGCTCCACCCACCCACCCATGAGACACTGGACATGCTCTGTAAACACCTGTCTGTCTGACCTCAGACTTACTCAACCCTCCCCCTTACACAACCTCAGACGTGCTCTGCCCCCATCCACCAGCATGACCACAGATCCTTTCAACTCCTAACAGCTAGACACCAGACCAGCTACCCCACCCCTGTGACCTCAGTCCCTCTCTGCCCACTGCCAACCCACGTGACCTCAGAACCACCTCCCAAGCAGCACCACTTCCCATGCCCATCTTGACCACAGTCCCACTACCTCTGGCCCTACCTTGTGATGGGCAGATCACAGCGCAAGACTAATAACATGAAAAAACAACTGCAAGTAAATCCAATAAGATCACCAGTTGGGAAAAGGATGTCTCAAATCAAAACATAGAAAAGACTTTTCTAGGAATGAATGACAATGAGAACACATCATACCAAAACTTATGGGACATAATAAGGTGGTCTTCAGGGGAAATTTCATATCACTAAATGCCTTCATAACAAAGACAAAGAGATCCCAAATCAATAACCTAATCATCCACCTAAAGGCACCAGAAAAGCAAGAAGAATCCTACCCAAAAAGCTGTAGACAGAAAGAAATAATTAAGATCAGAGCAGAAGTTAATGAATTGGAAACAAAGAAAACAATTAAGAAAATTGATGAAACAAAGAGTTAGTTCTTTGAAAAGAATAAATAAGATTGCCAAACCCCTGGCCAATTGGACCAAGAAAAAAAAAAAAAAAAGAGGAAGAAGACGTGTCAAATTAACAATATTAGGAATAAAAAAGGAGAGATCATAAGAGACATAAGTGAAATTGGGAGAATCATCAGGACTTATTTCAAAAACCTCTACTACAAGAAACTGGACAATATGGAGGAAATGGATAAATTCCTATACACATGCCATCTACCAAAGCTAAACACAGACCAGTTTAATCTCCTAAACATGCCTACCACACACTTCGAGATTGAAAACGTAATAATAAAAATCTTCCCACAAAAGAAGAGTCCAGAAACAGATGGCTTCTCAGCTGAATTTTATGAAACCTTCATGGAAGAACTGAAATCAATCTTTCTCAAACTGTGGCACACCATTGGAGAACAGAGAATGCTCCCCAACTCCTTCTATGAAGCTAGTATCACCCTATTCCAAAACCAGGCAGACACGCCACAAGAAAAGAAAACTGAAGGCCTATTCACTGATGAACAAAATCCTCACAAACTGAACCCAGCAGCACATAAAAAACATTATCCACCTTGATTGAGTGGGATTCAACCCAGGAATGCAGGTAGTTCAACACAGGGAAATCTGTCAATGTAAAACACCACATAAAAAAAGTTAAACAAAAAATTCCACACGATCCTTTCAATAGAGGCAGAAAAGGCCTTTGACAAAATAGAACATCATTTCATGATCAAAACATTGGAGAGAATTGGCATGATCGGTTTATATCTTGACATAATAATGGCTATATATAAAGCTCCTAAAGCCCAAATAAAACTTAATGGAAAGAGACTAAAGGAATACCCATTGAGATCAAGGACAAGATAGGGGTGTCCACTCTCACATCTGCTCTTCAGTATAGTATTGTAATTACTAGCTCAATCAATAAGAAAGGTGAAAGAAATAAAACAGATACAATTTGGAAAGGAAGAAGTTAAGTTAGCTCTATTTGCAGATGACATGATTCTATATGTAAGAGACCTGAGGCCCTCTATCCCAAAACTCTTAAAGGTTGCCAACTCCTTCAGAAAAGTAGCAGGATACAAAATCAATGCACAAAAATCAGCAGCCTTTCTATATGCAAATGACAAATATATAGAGAAAAAATAAGTGACATTGTCCCATTTTCAATAGCAACAACAACAACAAAATACCTTGGAATAACATTAACCAAGGAGCTGAAAGATTTATACAAGGAAAACATAAAAATACTCAAAAAAGAAATTGAAGAGGGCCGGAGGAAATGGAAAGACCTCCCATGCTCCTAGATAGGCAGAATTAACATAGAAAAAATGGCAACCCTACCAGACAATACACAGAGTTAGTGCAATCCCAATCAAAATCCCAAAATTGTTCTTTACAGAGACAGAAAAATAATATCAAAATTAATATGGAAAGGCAGAAGGCCTTGGATATCCAAACATATCCACAGCAAAAGAAATTCCTCTGGAAGCATCAACATACCTGTTCTTAAACTATATTACAAAACCATAGTGATAAAAACAGCATGGTACTGGCATAAGCACATGAGTGTAAACCAATGGAATAGAATTGAGGGCCCGAAATTTGGGTCAAGTAACTACAGCTACTTGATATTTGACAAAGGGCCTAACAGTATATGAAGGAAAAAAAAAGACAGTATTTTCAACAAATGGTGCTGTACAATCTGGATAACCACATGCAGTAAATTGAAACTTGACCCCCACATCTCACCACGCACAACAATCAAGGCCAAATGGATGAAAGGCCTCAATATTAGACCAGAAAATCGGTTATGACTAGAATGAATAGGAGGAACTTGCCATGGTATAGGAATGGGAAGAGACTTCCTGAACAAAACCCCGGTAGCAACGGATCTTAAACATTCACTCAACCAGTGAGATCACAGGAAGATGTCAATTTTCTTCACAGACAAACATACAATAAACAGAGCCAATAGATTACCCACAGAATGGGAGAAAATATTTGCTGAATATCCACCTCACAGATGCCTAATCTCTAGAATCTACAAAGAACACAAAAAGATAACCAATAAAAGTCAAACAACCTACTCACACAATGGGGAAAAGAAGTGGACAGGTAGTTCTCAGAGAAAGAAGTACAAATGGAAAACACACTTAAGAAAATGTCCATCATCCTAATCAACAGGGAAATACAAATTAAAACAAGTATGCAATTCCACCTTACCCCAGTAAAGACAGCAAACATTAAAAAATCAAATGAAAATAAATGCTGGAAAGGATGTGGAGAAATAGGAACCGTCATCCACTGTTGGTGGGAATGTAAGATGATGCAACCATGTTGGAAAGCAATATGGAGACTCCTAAAGAGGTTGACTATAGACTTACCATCAGACCCAATTACTCCTTTCCTGGGCATGTACCCTAAAACTTCCCAGCCTCAGTCCAGAGACATTTGCTCAACCGTGTATATAGCGGCTCAATTCATAATAGCTAAGAGCTGGAATCAACCCAGATGTCCATCATTAGATGATTGGATGACCAAGATGTTGTGATCTGTTCCACGTATTTCCATTTTCTAAAAATTGCACAGTATTTCTGGGCATGGTGGCTCATGCCTCCAATCCCAAGACTTCTGAGGCAGATTACCATGAGTTCAAGGCTACCTTGAGATGACATAGTGCATTTCAGGTCAGCCTGTGCAAGAGCAAGACCCTACCATGAAAAAAAAAGCCACAGTATAGTTGTATTTTTTTTTCTCACTGCTCAATAGAATCCCATTGTGTAAATGTACAATACATTCATTATCCATTCACCTAGTGAACACCTGGATTGATTACAGTTCTAAGCTATTATGAATTGAGCAGCTATAAACATGGTTGGACATGGTTGGTGAGACATGGGACATTTTGTATAGATGTCCAATAAGAAAATAACTGTGTTTGTTGATAGCTCTATGTTCATCTTTTTCAGAAATCTCCATATTGATTTCCATACTGATTGTACAAGTTTACATTCTCCCCCTAACCATGAAGGACTATTCTTTCTCTTGTATATCCTCAAAAATATTTGTTTTTATTTGAATTTTTAGTATCACCATTCTTACTGTAGTAAGGTGGAATCCAATAGCTATTTATTTTGAAGACACTATGTGCTGCTGACACAAAGCATGAAGAGGCTGTCTGGAGTCTGGAAGAGAGGCAGTACTCAGACAGTTAGCTTGTCCAGTGGAAAATATGTGATGTACACACATAAAAAATGTTGTAATAAAGGTTTATATTTAAAAAATAAAAAGAAGGAAATAATAACAGTAAGTACTAATGACAACATGCTCAACACTGTGCATAAAAACTTTATTTTCTGTCCCTAAGGATGAATTTTCTTCCCTTCCATGGCAGGTTTTCCCTACTTTCTCTGCATCTGCCTCTTGGAATTCTCCAGGGTAAATCTTTGCAGATTTATAATCAGTGAGTAATGATTTTTTGTTCATTTTTTGTTTGTTTTGTTTCAAGATAGGGTCTCACTCTAGCGTAAACATAACTGGAAGTCACTATGTAGTCTCAGAATGGCCTCAAACTCATGACAATCCTCTTTCCTTTGAGTCCCATGTCCTGGGATGAAATATGTGGGCCATGATATTTAAATATTAAGTACATATGAAATAAGGTAATAAATCGGGAGAGTTGAGCCTTATATCAAGTTCCAAAATCTATCTCTACTCACCAAAAAGAAATTACCTAAATTTGTGTAAATCTCTATAGATTTCATATTAACAAAAACAGGCTCCTCATCACAAACTCATTTATTTATTTTATTTTATTTTATTTTCATTATATTTATTTAAGTGAGAGAATGAGGCAGAAGAACAAAGAGAAAGCAAGAAAAAGAATGGGCTGGCAAGGGCCTCCTGCCACTAATAAAGAACTCCAGATGCATGTCCTACCTTGTGTATCTGGTATACATGGGTGCTGAGGAATCAAACTGAGGTCCTTTGACTTTGCAGACAAGTGCCTTAACCACTAAGCCATGTCTCCAGCACTTCACCACTTCACACTCATTTACTGAAACACATAATGTGAAAGCAACAACAAAAATAATTCCTTACTCAGGTTGTAGAAGTGCATTGTATAAACATAAAATATAAAGTTAAATTCCGTGTGGAATCCTGTATGTAGGTAAAAGTAAAAAATGGAGAAAACAAAGCTAAAAATGATAATCTGGCTCACCACAGTTTATTACTCTATGTGAACTGAGGACAAGGATGCAGGTCATGTATCACAACAAAAGCATGAAGCTTGGTTTCTGCACTGTTATCTGGAGAGTGGCTGGGAATTGCTGGACTTCCCATGATTGTTTTCCTTACGGTGTTCTCAGACAGTGGGAAACATGGGGTCGTGGGACATTGCCAGCATGACACTGCTGTGAGCCGTGCCTGGACCTCACAGCACATGCCCTGATGCTGACGGAAGTGAGGGTGTGAGGGTTCTCCCCACTGCTTGAACAACGGAAGAAACAGGACTGCCACGTGTTCTTAAGCTATGACAAGCAGCAAAACTTTCTGACCTGTTCACCTCACATCTTGACTTGGAAACTCCAGTGAAATCCAGTGACATGTTTTCAGGTGCTATTCATCCAAGTGGCTTGTTGAAATTAGTCTGAAAACAATTATGGAGAGGAGAGTATCCCGGTGGCATTCATACCTGGAAATATGTGAACTTATAACACCTGAAGCAAGAGATGATCCTCACAACATGTTTTTCAACTGGTTTTTATGATGTTGATGTAAACCACAGATGCAGAGCCCCTGGTGTCTCTTCTGTATTCCCCAAGGGAGAGTGGCACAGACTAGAAAGAGAGAAATTAGAGATATAAATATACCCTCTAGTCAGGAACATTAGTAAGGATGGATACACACACAAGCAGGCATTTGTGATGTGTGTATGTACCTGACACTGCACATTACATCTGAGGTCAGACTGGGAACTTCTAGACATGGGTTCCCTGATCATTTTCTTTGTTGTCTTATTTCTTTCAATGCTTTCTGTCCACTTTTGCAGTTTGACAGAAATGGGCTGCTTTTGGAGAATTAAAAAAAATACAGAAAGTGATGGAGATATGTGGAAGGATTGTATGTTCACAGTTGAAACCTCAAAGAAGCATAAGATAGACTATGATTCAATGAAAATGCTTTACTAGTAAGTGTCAGTTTTGTTACTTAGTTTTCTATATTAAAGTCATGAGTAATGTGTAAAAGTTCTATATATGAGTACTCTAACAGTTTTAACTCACTTGCACATTTCCTACCAAGAATACCACTTATGAACGAATCAAAATTCATTTTATATTTTACTGAGCAGAACTTTCCCACAGTCAAATGTATCTGATTTGTTTAGACTTCAATGTAGGTATTCTTGTTGCTGATTTGAAGTTTAATTCTACTGTGGTCAGATAGAGTATAGGGGATTATTTTAATTTTCCTGTAGTTGTTAAGACTTGTTTTGTGCCCTAGTATATGGTCTGTTTTAGAGTTTGGTTTTGGTGTTATCTGTGACCCTAAGTCTAATAGTGTTTGTTTGATACATCGGGAGCCCTCATGTTAGGTGCAGATATGCTTAGGATTGTAATGTCCTATTGTTGGAGTGTTCCTTTAATCAGCACAAAATGAACTTCTTTATCTTTTCTCACTAATGTTGGTTTGAAGTCTCTCCTGTTTGATATTAGGATAGCAACCCCTGCTTTGTTCCTAGGCCCATTTGCTTGAAATACTGTTATTCATCATTTTACCCTAAGACAGTGTCTATCTTTTACTGAGACAAGAATTCCCTGGTGGAAACAAAGGGCTAGACTCTGTCTTTTAATCCAGTCTTCAAGCCTATGACTTTTGTTTTGGTCATTGAGGACATTGATATTAAGAGTTATTATTGAAAGGTATGTATTTTCTCTTGCCACTCTTCTTGTTGTTTTTGTGTGTGTGTGTGTGTGTGTGTGTGTGTGTGTGTGTGTGTGTGTGTGCTTCCTGTTTTCCCTTTATTTGCTTGTTTTAGCTGTTATTTGAATATCGTATTTCTTCCCGTTTCCTGTGGTCTTTGTTTTGCTTTCTCTTCAGTGTGAAGGATTCCTATGAAGATTTTCTTTATAGCTGGTGTAGTTGTTATAAGGTCCATTAACCTGCTTTTGTTTCTCCATCAATTTTGTTGGACAGCATTGCAGGATAAGGTAGTCTTGATTTACATTTGTTATCTTTCAGAATTTGAAATACATCATTCCAAGCCCTTTTGGCTTTTATAGTTTGTGGTGAATAATCTGCTGTTATTCTGAGTGACTTGCCTTTGTAGTGACTTGCTTTTTCTCTTTAACTGCTTTCAATATACTTTATGTGTTCTGCTGTTTATTATTTAATTATAACTGGGTCAAGAGAGGTTCTTTCAAGGTTTTGTCTCTTTGGTCTTCTAAATCCTTGAATTTGCATTGTTATTTCTTTCCCAATTTGGACAAAAGTTTTCTTCTATAATTTTATTGAAAATGGCTACTAATCCTCTGGATTGAAATTCTTCTCCTTCTACTATAAGCTGAATTTTTCTGTTTGATCCTTTCATAGTGTCCCAGTTATCTTGAATTTCCCAATCATACCTTCCTGTTATCTTGCCTTTCTCTGTGTTAGACTGTATATGATCTGCTACCTGATCTACTTTAGATATTCGGTTCTCTCCTTCATCCATTCTACTAGTGAGAGTATTCACAGGGTTTTTTTTTTTGTTTTTATTTGACTGACTGCTCTTCAGAGCTTGAATTTCAGCCTGGTTTTATTTCAGTATTTCTATTTCTGTAGAAAGCTAGAATTTGGAGAGCACTTTCTTTCTACATGGCTTTGTATTAGATCCTCCTTTCTTGTTCAATATTAAGTGGATGACACAAAGTATCCATTCAAGTAGATGCTCACTTTCACCCATGAGTACATAAAATCTGTGAGAAGGGCACAGATTTCTTTGTCTAATCCTGGACAATCTTTTCTCATAGATGCTAATCTCTCAGACAACAGGCTTATGAGATTCCATGATAATTCCTTCCTTTTGTAATAAGGTATTGGGAGAGAAGAAAGGTGCCAAGTATACCCTGTTTTCCTATA
This sequence comes from Jaculus jaculus, assembly GCF_020740685.1. Lineage (NCBI taxonomy): Eukaryota > Metazoa > Chordata > Mammalia > Rodentia > Dipodidae > Jaculus > Jaculus jaculus. The sequence continues at coordinate 4,508,782 of NW_025423515.1, read as the reverse complement.
TCTCTGGGTTATTTTTTTCATTTGTGTTATCTTTATTGGTAGCTTCCATGATTTTAAACAATGTCCCTTCCACCACTTTCCTATTTGAAACTCCTATCTCCATCCTACCCCCCCCCCAATCAGTTTCTCTTGAATTTTGATGTCATGATCTTTTCCTCCTATTATGATGGATTTGTGTAGGAAGTGTTAGGCACTGTGAAGTCATGGACATCCAGGCCATTTTGTTTCTGGAGGAGCATGTTGTAAGGAGTCCTACCCTTCCTTTAGCTATTCCATTCTTTCCTCCACCACTTTGGCAATGGACTCTGAGCCTTGGAAGTTGTGACAGACATATGTCAGAGCTGAGCACTCCTCTGTCACTTCTCAGTGCCATGGTACCTTCTGTTTCATCCCAAGGTCATTGCCATCTGAAAAGAGAAGGCTCTCTAACCAAACTTGAAAGCAGCATTAATCTATAAGTATTAAGATTAAGAGAATTTCTTACTGGGCAGTTTGGTGAGCATAGTATATACGCTATCCAGACAGCAGCAGACGTTACACCATTAGGACTAATGAGTACACCTGTTTTAGGTTTAGAGAATCAGGGATATATTCCCCCCCCCCTGCATGGAGCAGGCCTCCAGTCAAGTTAGAGGGCAGTTGGCTTCCCCAAACAGATATGCCACTATTGCACCCACTGGCTCATTTTGCCTGGTTGGCCAAATATAAGGCTTGTAGTGCCACTGTTGAGTATCTTCACTGGTGATTTCAATCTCCTATTGAACCAAATGCAGGGTGGCTTTTTTCAGCTATCTGGCAGGTGATCTCCATGGAGGAGTGTTTTAATTAAGCTCAAGCAGGATTTCTTTGTCACCTCCCTGCCAAAGTATGTGGATTCTTCAGCATTAGGAAATTACCATCTATTTGTGGTGGGAAAAGAAGGGCCTCATCAATGACCTCTAATGTTCTGAGGGCATTAGAGACCTCCAACAACTCACTGGAAGGTTTCCCATCCCTGACACTGCAAATTTTCTAATAACAATGCATGGCTCTGGTGTGCCCCGTTGTCCAAACCAGTAAGTTTCCATATGACTAATTTATATTCTCTTAACATTTTATTAGCCCTCCCTCCATCATCTTTCCTTTATGCAGTCTTTTTTCCCTGACTTCGCTTAGGTCTTTTGACCTTCATTATTGTGTTCTTCTAATTACATATATATACATATACATACATATATACACACAATAACATGCTATTAAGTACCTGCTTCCTCCATTTCTATTCCCTTTATATCTCCTTTGTAGCTCACTGGCCTCTGCCACTGAGTTTTACTTCTACTCACAAAGAAGTCCAATTATTTGTAGCTAGGATCCATATATGAGAGAGAATATGTGATGTTTGGTTTCTGGGCCTGTGTTACCTCATTAGTATAACCCTTTCCAGTTTCATCCATTTTCCTGCAAATTTCATAACTTTATATTTCATTAGTGTTGAATAGAACTCCATTGTGTAAATGTACTACATCTTCCTTATCCACTAATCAGTTGAGGTATAGGTAGGCTGGTACTATTTCCTAGCTATTGTGATTATAGTGGTGATATGATGGAACTAGTATCTCTAAGGAAGTGAGATGAGTCCTCAGGCTATATGCCTAGGAGTGGTATAGCTGGGTGGTATGATAGATCTATTTCTACCTGTCTCAGGAACCTCCACACTGATTTCAACAATGGTTGGGCCCAGTTACATTCCCACCAACAGTGTAGAAATGTTCTTGTTTTTATGTACTCATACCAGCATTTATTGTTATTTTTTTCTACTTCTTTATTTTTAGATTTTATTAAATAATTAATTATGTTCTCAGTAAATACAGTCAATTTGGTACCATTTTTAGGCTCATCCATGTCCTACCCGCTCCCCCTGGCCCATCCTTGTTGAGGTATATGGGTCATGCATTCTGGAGTTAGCCCACAGTAATGGGTAGGATAAATGTCTCTGCATATCTTGACCCAAAGTGTAGCTCTGACATTCTTTCTTCCCCCTCTTCTGCAAAATTTCTCTGAGCCATGCTGGGTTCATTTTTGGTCCATTTCAGTGATGAGGTGTTGGGGGCCTCTGGGTCTCTGGATCTCTGATTTGGTAGGAGTTGATTTTTCTCTGTGTTGATCCTTCTGCTGGTACCTGGTTCACCAAGAAAATAGCACCCTTGCTTCTTTCACCAATTGTCCTTAGTTTGAGCTGGGACCATTTTGAGGTAGGATGGATGGGGTGTCTGTCTCCTTAGGATCTATGCCTATTTAAAAAGAGAATCAGATTCTCCAATGGAGAGTAACATAGTACCAGACAAATGAGATAACCTCTTTTATGGAGAATTTAATAGGTGTAGGCCCTCTGGTAGCCCACGATCCATGGTAGCTTGATAATGGAGAGTGGGCTTATGTTTGGATATGGTTCTGACTTGTTTCCAAGCTCCAGCTATGGATCCCATACCACTGAGGGGATGAGTTAGCCATGTCAAGAGCAGTTGGTTTCCCACCATGGCTGTGTGCCACTATTGCACTTGTGTGAGCATCACGACAGTTTATTTGTTGCTAAGTATGTTAGACCATGAGTTGCTTGGACAGATATTGGTCATTTTAGCCCAGTTGCCCATGTAGCATCTTCTGGCACTAGATGTACTGACTGTCTGGGGACTGACTCTCTTCCAGCTTCCAACCATGCCATTCAATTTTACGTGTTAACTGCATAAGATGTCTTCAGCAGTAGGGTCTTATCACTAACTATTGGTGGGTCATCAAGTACTCTGACAGAAATCTGTCTTTCTTTTAGGAAATCTTGTAAGTCTCTCTGATCAAAAGCTCATTGTGGTTGATAGCCACATGCTGGTACTTGGAGTTACAGGTTAGTGCCCACTAAGAAAAGGAAGAAAAAGATAACTAATATAAAAGAGTTAGAAAGGAGAGAGAGAGAAAGAGGCTGTAGAAGATTAAGGTCAGTTTTCATAATACCCTTTCCAGTGTCTTGTGGCTGAGGTGTTTCTTCTAAGGGCCTGGTGAAGGTTCAGCCCTTTGGTCTGCCTTTAATGATGTAGAATTTTATGGTACCATTGCCGTTTGGGTTTAGTTTGTGTTTTGCATGCCCTCCCTTCCCCTCCCCCCTCTCCCCACCCTTCCTATTGTCTAGTCCATGAGCTGCTTGCTGGTTATGTAAGACATCTTGGGTAGATTCAGGTTAGGTGCTGTAAATGAGTGAGACTATGTGGCAATTTTCTTTCTGTGATTGGGTAAATTCACTGAGAATGTTTTTGTTGTATAGATCTTTCACTTCCTTGGTTAATGTTATTCCAAGGTATTTTATTTTATTTTTTTGTTACTATTGAAAATGGGACCATGTCCCTTATTTATTTCTCTGTATCTTTGCAACTTGCATATAGAAAGGATACTGATTTTTGTGCATTGACTTTGTATCCTGCTACTTTGCTATAGGAGTTAATCACCTTCAGGAGTTTTGGGATGGAGTCTCTGGGGTCTCTTACATATACAATCATGTCATCAGCAAATAGTGCTAACTTAATTTCTTCCTTTCCAAATTGTATCCTTTTATTTCCTTCACCTGCCTTATTGCTTGAGCTAGGACTTCCAGTACTATATTGAAGAGCAGAGGTGATAGTGGACAACCTTTTCTTGTTCTTGATCTTACTGGGAATTCCTCCAGTCTCTCTCCATGAAGTATTATTTGGGCCTTAGGAGCTTTGTATATTACATTTATAATGTTGAGAAATGAACCAACCATGCCAATTCTCTCCAATGTTTTGATCATGAAGTGATGTATCTTGTCAAAGGCCTTTTCTACATGTATCGAGATGATCATGTGGTTTTTATGTTGAACCTTGTTTATATGGTGTATTACATTGACAGATTTCTGTATGTTGAACCACCCCTGTGTTCCTGGGATGAATCCCACTTGGTCAAGGTGGATAATGCTTTTGATGTGTTGTTGGATTCAGCTTGTGAGGATTTTGTCCAGAATCTTTGCATCTAAGTTCATCAGGGAAATAGGCCGGTAGTTTTCTTTTCTTGTGGCATCTCTGCCTATTTTTGGAATTAGGGTGATACTAGCTTCATAAAAGGAGTTGGGTAGCTTTCCCTGTTCTCCAATTGTGTGGCACAGTTTGAGGAACATTGGTTTGAGTTCTTCCATGAAGGTTTGATAAAATTCAGCTGAGAAAAGCTATTTGGTCCTGGACTCTTCTTTTGGGGAGGTTTTATATTACTTTTTCAATCTCAATGACTGTGATTGGTTCATTTAGGAGATTAATCTGCTCTGAGTTAAGCTTTGATAGATGGTATGCATCCAGGAATTTATCCATCTCCTCCAAATTATCTAATTTTGCGGAGTAGAGGTTTTAGCAATAAATCCTGATGATTCTCCCAATTTCACTTATTTCTGTTGTGATTTCTCCTTTTTCATTTTGAATTTTGTTAATTTGAAGCATCTCTTCTTTTTTTTTGGTTGATCAACTTGGCCAGGGATTTGTCAATCTTTTTATTTTTCAAAGAACCAACTTTTTGTTTTGCCAATTGTCTTAATTGTTTTCTTAGTTTCCAATTCATTAATTTCTGCTTTGATTTTAATTCTTTCTTTCCTTCTGAAGGTCTTTGGGTTGGATTTTTCTTGCTTTTCCAGTGCCTTTAGGTCAATCATTAGGTTATTGATTTGGGATCTCTCTGTCTTTTTTATGAAGGCATTGAGTGCTATGAATTTTCCCTTGAGGACTGCCTTCATTGTGTCCCATAACTTTTGTTATGATGTGTTCTCATTGTCATTCATTTCAAGAAATTTTGCAATTTCATTTTTTATTTCATCCACTATTCATTTATTGTTTAAAAGTGTGCTGTTCAGTTTCCAGGGGCTGTTGGGATTCTTTGTGGGACTTTTCTTTTTAATTTCTAGCAATACAGCATTGTGATCTGATATCATGCAGCAAATTTTTTCAATCTTCCTAAATATGTGTAGGTAGGCTTTGTGACCCAGTATGTGGTCTATTTTAGAGAATGTTCCCTGGGCTGCTGAGAAGAATGTGTAGCCTGTGGATTTGGGAAGGAAAGTTCTGTAGATGTCAGTTAGGTTTAAGTGGTCTATGGTTTTGTTGAGCTCTCTTACTTCCCTGTGGAGTTTCTGTTTGGATGATCTGTCTATTACTGATCATGGTGTATTGAAGTCCCCAACAATGATGGTGTTGGTGCTTATTTCTGTTTTATTTTGAAGTACATTTTGGTTTATGAACGGTAGTGCCTCTGTGTTTGATGCATACAGATTTATGATTGTAATATCCTCTTGATGGAGCATTTCCTTGATAGGTAAGAAATTGGCCTTCTTTGCCTTTTTTGATTATTTTTGGATTGAAGTCTATTTTATCTGATATTAATATAGCTACACCTGGGCTTTTTTCTTATTCCTGTTTGCTTGGAATATTGTTTTCCACCCTTTCACCCTGAGGAGGTGTCTGTCTTTAGTTATGAGGTGAGTTTCTTTAAGACAATAGACTGAGGGGTCTAATTTTTTGATCCATCCTGTTAGCTTGTGTCTCATTTATTTATTTATTTATTTATTTAAGAGCGACAGACACAGAGAGAAAGACAGATAGAGCGAGAGAGAGAGAATGGGCGCACCAGGGCTTCCAGCCTCTGCAAACAAACTCCAGATGCGTGTGCCCCCTTGTGCATCTGGCTAACGTGGGACCTGGAGAACCGAGCCTTGAACCGGGGTCCTTAGGCTTCACAGGCAAGCACTTAACCACTAACCCATCTCTCCAGCCCAGCTTGTGTCTCTTGATGGGTGAATTAAGTCCATTATTATTTAGGGTAATGACTGTGAGATTTGATTTGATCCCTGCCATATTGTGATGGTACACATGGTTTGGTGTTTTCATGGACTTTGACATTTTTTGTGCCTACTCTGAGTGTGGTTATTGTGATCTGTTTCTTGTAGGCATTTGAGTTTCATTATTTGTTTTTTTCTCTGTGGAGAATTTCCTGAAATACTTTCCATAGGTTTGGTTTTGTGCTCATAAAATTGTAAAGCTGAGTTTTGTCATGGAACATTTTTCTTCCACCATCTATTATGAGGGATACTTTTGCTAGGTAGAGTAGTTTGGTTTGGAAGCCATTGGTTCTTGGACTTTGCAGTGTTTCATTCCATGCCCTTCTAGGTTTCAGAGTTTCCCTCTAGAAGTCTGGAGTAATTTTGATGGAGTTACCTTTGAAAGTGGTGTGCTACTTTTCTCTAGCTGCTTTTAGGACTTTCTCATTGGTGTCAATGTTTAGAGTCTTAACAACAATATGTTGCAGAGAGTTTTTCCTTTGGTACAATCTGTTTGGAGTTCCCTTGCTTCTTACATCTTGATGGGCCTTTCATTGAAGAGACTGAGAAGCTTTCTTCAATTATTTTGTTAAATAAGTTCTCCATGCCTTTGGTCTTAATTTCTTATCCTTCTGGTATTCAAATTATCATTTATTTATTTATTTATTTATTTATGAGCGACAGACAGAGAGAAAGACAGATAGAGGGGGAGAGAGAGAATGGGCACGCCAGAGCCTCTGCAAACGAACTCCAGATGCGTGCACCCCCTTGTGCATCTGGCTAACGTGGGACCTGGGGAACCGAGCCTCGAACCGGGGTCCTTAGGCTTCACAGGCAAGCGCTTAACCGCTAAACCATCTCTCCAGCACCAAATTATCTTGATATTGGTATGTTTAAGTGTATTCCACAATTCCCTCATGTTCTGTTCACAGAAACTTTTGAACTTACTGAAGTTTTTGAACTGTCAAATGTTTCTTCCACCTTGTCTTCCTGATAGGAGTTTTTATCTTCCACATGGATGACTCTATTCTTGAGAGCTTCTAGAGATTTTTGGACTTGTTCAATTAGGTTTACACTTTCTACTGCTTTTCTATGTATAATTTCTATCCCTCGGTCAAGTACCCCTTTCACATCATTTTCTGATTTTCTTGATGCCTCTTGGAATTCATCCTTGCATTTGTTTATGTCTTCATTTAGCATCACCAGCTGATTTTTGAGGTCCTGTTTTTTTCCACTCTCCCTCATATCTCTTAACTGTCTTTGAACTCCTTCCATTTTGTTATCTATTAGTTCTAATCTAGTGATGGCAGCATCTGCACAATTATTGGTCCTTTGTTGCTTTTCTGCAAGTTCTGCCAGTAGGTTGGTCAGGGTTGCATTGCTCATAGCTTCATTTTGGTGTTCTGATCCTAATGACTCTTCTATGTTTTGATTAGAGATGTTAGTTGTAGGACTGGGTGATCTAACTGGATTTTCTTGCATTTGATTTTTCATGTTGTTTCTTTTGCTCTGTGGTCTGCTCATCACAGTTTATGGGCACAGTAGGTGAGTGGATCGGCTTGGGCTCAAGCACAATGGGATTATGAAGCAGCCTGAGGCCGTTGCCAATCAGCCTGGGCTTTGGCTCTCACTTGCCAAAGCCACCTGAGCTCCTGTTTGGAAGGGGCACCAAATTTGCCTAAACTCTCATGTGGCAATGTGTGAAAGCTTCCTGTGCTCACACTAGTAGGGACACTGAGGCACCAAGCACTGAAGCAGCCCTAACTCTGGTGTGGCAGAACACTGGGACCCGGAAGTACTCTGCGCTCCCCCGCAACAGGACCGTGGTGGTTGGCTGGCATTGCAGACACGGAAGGGAAGGTACCTAAGCTAGTTGTGCCATTTGGTGGGCAAATTGATCAAAGGAGCCTGAGCTCCAATGGGCCAGCAGGCATAGCCTGGCCAAAGTCACTCGTGGGCAGGGGTAGCAGGGCTATCTCCCCTGTGTAGTGAGGCAAGTGGAACTATGTTGGCCTGGGACCCTTTTCCTACAGTAAGTGCGGGAGTTACCTGAAGCTAGGACTATAGGTATTGCAGCTGCTTGTGGGAAGGGCTGGGCTACCAGCCTGTGGGGTCATCACCGATTCCTGTTTTTTCCCCTCTGTGCCCCCCCACTGGCAATCTAATGGAGATGGCTCTCCCCTGAAAAACCCAGAGAACCCTTAATGTCTTGCCTTTCTTTCCCGGGGATGTGTGGTGCAGTTAGGCGGTTACCATCTTGGCCGGAAGTCTCCTAGGAGTGTTACTTTAATCAGTACAATGTGACCTTCTTCATCGTCCCTCACTAATGTCGGTTTGAAGTCTATCCTGTCAAATATTAGGATAGCAACCACTGCATTTCTCTGATGGTTAAGAATGTTGAACATTTTCATAAATGAATTTAATCATTTAATTTCTTCCTTTGACAGCTAACTGTTGAGTTCTGTGCTTCACTGTTTGAATGAATTGTTTAGATTTTTGAGTCCCTTGTAGGTTATGGATGTTATGACCCTGTCAGTTTCCTAACTGGCAAAGATTTTCTCCCCATCTGTGTGTAGTTTGTGACCTATGTTTAGGGGATATTGTCTCTAGACAAACATTTTATCTTCATTATATGTCACTGGTTGAGGAAATTACTGTGTTACTGTGGTATTTTGTAGAGGGTTTACCTTTTGTTTCATCCTGTAGCGTCAGATCTTTGGGTCATATTCTGAGGTATTTTATCCATTGGCGTTTTTCCCCCCATGGGGAAAGGAATGTGTCTAGTTTCATTTTTCTATATGTAGTTATTCAACATGTTCAGCAACATTTGTTGAGAATGCAATGTTTTCTCTAGTGTATATTGCTGTTTTCTTGTGTCATGTGAACTCATTAAATATTAAATGTTCATAAAAGTACTAGTAGAGGGCTGTAGATATGGCTCAGTTGTTAAGGTACTTGCCTGCAAAGCCAAAGAACCTTGGTTTGATTCCCCAGTACCCATGTAAGCCAGATGCACAAGGTGGAGCATGCATCTGGAGTTCATTTGCAGTGGCTGGAAGCCCGGGGGCACCCATATTCATCCATCCATCCATCCATTCATTCTCTCCCCTGTCTCTCTCTCTGCCTGCTTCCAGCTCTCAAATAAATAAATAAATTAAATACTAAGAATTTTTAAATTGTACTAGACTAGGTAAATGGTTATGCAGAACTGATTTTAACATGAAGTCAAAATACATCTACAGAAGAATTCAAATAAGCTAGAAAATATCATATATATATATATATATATATATATATATATATATATATATATATATATATATATACACACACACACACATACATACACACACAAGACAGGAGTGAATGTCCAAATGATATCACAGAGAATGCAAAGCAACAATGGAATGAATCCTAAGCAACATATACAAGTGCTGCATGAATTCCAAGACAAAAGAAGAAAATATCACAATCAAGTTGATATTTCTAAAGAGGATATTATAAGAGAATTCCATAAATGGATAGCATATCAATAAAAAATAAACTGAAATGGTTCTGGAAATGAAAACATAATAAGTAAAATTAAAAGCTCTGTAGAAATAACCTCACATAGACTGCCTCACATGAATAATAGAATATTGGGACTTATACACAAGGTAAAAGAAATAAAGGTTCAGACAAAATGAATAAGATCAAGAAGTATGAAGTGATATTTTCAGTACTATGGACGGGTTAAATTTGCAAATTATGTGCATACAATAAATAATCCCTCAACTGAAAGTATCTAATTTATCGAAAGTTGTAGAAGAAAACTAGGAGGAAAGATGCTATCCAGTTACAGTAGGCATAGAAAACAAGAAACAGACAGGACCCCTAAAGAAACTACCCAGACTCATGTTAGTGTAAAAACTACCAATATTCAGAATGAAGAAAGGGTCCAGAGAGCTCATGATGGAAACATTGAATGACATATAAAGGCAAGCCCATCAAAATAGGTGATTTTTCAACAAATGTAAATACAAGAAGATAGGCATGTGGTGCATCTCAGCACTGAGGAGGCAGAGATAGGAGCAGCACCATGAGTTCGAGTTGACCTTAAGAGTACATAGTGAATTCCAAGTCATGTGTGGAAAGAGTCAGAACCAACCTCAAAATAAATACCAGAAACGAATAATGGCATGTACAGTAACACAGAAAACCATCTGTTTATGGTGTACACACTGAAACAAGCATGTGCCCACTTACACACATACAATGTTGTCTTCCAAAACCCTGAAGAGGACTAGTCCCCACATATACAAAGCAACATACCATAATCTAGATCACCACTGCATTTATTTTTCATTTCTTAAATATGAGACTTCTAACATCAAGATATGAACAGATTTTCTGTCTGGTATAGATCTTTTTCAAATTAATGTATGAACTATATAGTCTTTTTACCAGATTCTCATTTGTTTTAGATGAAACCACCTCTGTATTTATTTACAACATACATACATACATTTATTACTTTCCTTTCAATGAATAATTACCAAAAAAACCCTAGTTGATCCCTATGCCCCATTGGTTCATATCCTCACATAAAGGTAAATGATTACATTCAGGAGAAAGCATACTTATTGCATGTACTATATGTCCACTCTAATTGTTTTGAAGATTATCCTGTTTGAAATTTCATGCATCATGATTATGGTGTTTCTTTTCAGTGTGCCAGTCAAAAAATATCAATATATTCTGACAATGATTTTTGTCACTGAGGAGATCAACAGAAATCCAAAACTTATACCCAACAAGTCTCTTAATTTTAACTTCAGTCCGTCCAAGTGTGATGATTCATGGAATATGATCTCTTATATAACATCCACAGAATTCAAAGAGATCAGTGTTCCTAATTATAACTGTGAAATAATTCATTGTAGTGCATTATTTACAGGACCATCATGGGCAACAAGTAGCAAAATTGGGACATTGCTGTCAATCTTTACCATAGGACAGGTGAGACACTGTGATATATAGCATTGCAATCTTGTCTCCTTTATTACCATTCTCATGTGCTTAGGAATATTTCCAATAGATACTTGGTTTATCCATGTATTGTCAGGTACAGTTCATAGAGATAATAACCAGTAATTTGTTGGATTATCAGAACTTACTTTTTAAAAAAGTGGTAGTAAGAACTATGGAGACATACAATGGGATTTCCTACAACCTGTAAACTGTCCAGTACTTTTCAAGACTCTTATGGGTAGAGAACTACTAATAATAATTATGTGAGCCATCATCCTTCCCAACATTCTTCCCAACTGGTGATTAATACAACTGAGATCTTAGATTTAGTTTTCTTCTAGTATTTTTCATCACATTCATTTCTATGTTGTGTGTTCCTTAGATTCACTATGGCCAATTTCATCCTGTTCTGAGTGACCATTTTCTGTACCCTTATCTGTATCAGATTGCCCCCAAGGAAACAAGGTTGCCTTTTGCCATAGTCTCCTTAATGCTTCATTTCAACTGGACCTGGATGGGGCTGGTTATCTCTGATGATGACCAAGGTATTCAGTTTCTCTCAGATTTCAGAGAAAAGATACAAGGAAATGAAATCTGTTTAGCCTTTTTGAATGTGATCCCAGTAAACATGAAGTTATACAATACAAAGGCTGAAAAATATTATAAGCAAATTATGACATCATTGGCAAATGTTGTGATCATTTATGGTGAAATGAATTCTACACTGGAAGTGAGCTTTAGAAGATGGGTATATTTAGGCATCCGTAGGATCTGGGTCACCACATCACAGTGGGATGTCATTGCAAATACAGGGAGAGACTACATTCTTGACTCATTCTATGATGCTTTCACATTTTCTAAACACCATCACGAGATCCCTAATTTTAAAAAATTTATTCAGACAATGAATACTTCCCAATACTCAATAGACGTTTCTGTTATGAGATCAGAATGGATGTACTTTAATTGTCTGGAGATTGAATCTAAATGTAGAAAAAAGAGCAAATGTTCACCCAACACTTCATTAGAATGGTATGCAAGTCAAGGATTTGACATAGCCATGAATGATGAGAATTACAATCTATACAATGCTGTGTATGCTTATGCACATGCCTACCATGAAATGTATTATGAACAGGTAGATGTTCACCCAATAATCAGTCTATGCATACCTGACTGTTCACAGGTATGTAGTGTCATCAGTGTTACCTTCTAAGTGGTAATGTGCATGTTTGAACCCTGAGGCTGGGAATACTCTTGATTTTGGATGTTTTTAGGGAAAATACTTCACCAAAACAACTTAGCTGAGAATGGTTTCATTCTACTTCACAATTCAAGACTCTAGTCCATCCTGATGGTGACAACATGGTAAAAGTGGCATGAAAGAAACTGTGTCCATGGCATCTACACTCTGCAAGCAAGAGTGTTGAGTACATGTGGTCATCTACCTTTCCCTGATTAGAAACCTTGTCACATAAAATCGTGTCATCTGCATTCAGTGTGAGCTTTCCAAGTTTAGTTTCCAAACTAAAAATTCCGTTGAGACATGACCACAGGTTTATTTTCTTGGTGATTCTAACTCCGGTCAAGTAGACAACCATGACAAGCCATCACTGTGTGTACACATGAAAAAGATACTGAAATTACTGTCATCAGTTTTGAGTGATCTATCTTTTATGTGACACATGATCTACATATTATACCAAATATTTTATTTTTTAATCATACAGTGCTTGAAACCCATATGTGAGCTTGCTTTTTCCATTCCAAAGTATCTTGGTGAATTGACTGAAAGGTCACATGAGTTGTTAATATAATTCTGTATCTCTGTTATAATTGAAGACCTTAATGGTTTAATGTTCTTGTGATATCTACAAATGTAATGAGTTTTACACTTATCTCAAAAGGCTTACCTAATATTTGGTAATCAATTTTAGTAGCTTCTCTAAAAAGAAACTATAAAAATATAGTAATATTTAATTTGTCTGTGAAAATTCATCTATTTCACACTATTGGATACATGCAATAAAGTTTCATTCTCAGGGAAGGGTTGTAAAAACAAAGGTATTTACTCATGTCACTATGTTTATTTGAGTATGTACGTATTGGAAAATGATACATTTCTCCTAGTTTTACCACAGACTGAAGAATATGCAATTTATTAACCCCATTGGAGACCTAGTGACTATTAATGAGAAAACAAAATATGAAGCAGACTATGATATTTTCCACATTTCAAATTTTCCACAAGGTCTTGGAATAAAGGTGAAAATAGGACAGTTTTCTTCATATGGTTCCCCTGGTCAACAATTGTCTTTGTCTGATGAGGCAATGGAGTGGGCCACAGGTGGTAGGCAGGTATGTTTACCAAATTATAATGCGTTAGACATAAACAGATAAAATCCTGTGGGGCCGTGTGTACCCCTTATGATTTGGTCAAGTGCAACATTTTGTTTAGGATTCTCTTTCCAGTGTCCTAGATTTTATTCCCATCTTTTGAAAAATATTCGGACATGGCAATTTATTTCATCATCATCTTCACAGGTATGACAACATACAGTGTACTGACTGGAGTGTGACACTTCAGTTTTATTGTAGGTGTGGATAAAAGTTTAATAATTGAGATTGATTTAACATGTAGTTAGGAATGAAGTATATACCATTGCTACCTTTTACAACTACACTTATGATTTTCCTCAGTTTCCTTCCTCTGCGTGCAGTGAGACTTGCAGGCCTGGTTTCAGGAAGTTCCGACAAGAGGGAAAGGCAACCTGCTGTTTTGATTGTTTCCCCTGCCCAGAAAATGAGATTTCTAACACAACGGGTAAGTTGATGGTTTAGAGAGTCTTTCTTCACTTTGACTGTTTTCTCTACCCATAGTGGGAACTTTCAGGGGCCTTGAGGGTCATGAAGGAATAGACAATATATCTTCCTTGTTTAATGTAATCATTTTGTTGAAATGATAAATATTTGTGACTATAAAAAAAAAACATTCATTTTACTCCTTGAACCACATTTTTAGTACCTAGATCCATTGTACATACTAGCTGTCCCACATAATAAACACTGTTTGAGGACTGGAGAGATGGGTTAGCGGTTAAGGTGCTTACTTGCAAAGCTAAATGATCCTGGCTCTATTCTCCAGGAGCCATGTAAGCCACATGCACAAGGGGGCACACACATCAGGAATTTATTTCCAGTGGCTGCAGGCTCTGGCACACCAATTCTCTCTCCTTTTCTTTCTCTCTCTCAAATAAATAAATGAATATAAAATATATTAAAAATCACTGTTTAAGATCCAAAGTTGATAAACATATTATTACTATCAAGACATGTCACACATACATATAATCTTTGAATCTACACAAAATGAAGTGATTAAGAAGGAATCTTCCACACCCAAGACATAGCTGATGGATAATAAATGCTCAGAGATGTCATTTTTCTGGCTTTAAAGATTTTATGTATTGATTGATTCATTATAGAGGTAGGGAGAGAGAGAATGAGAATAAGAATGTCAGAGCCTCTATTTACTAAAAGCAAACTGCAGATGCACGTGCCCACCATGTGCATATGGTTCACATGGGCCCTGATGATTCAAACCTGGGTCCTTAGTCTTTGCAGGCAAGTACTTAAACAGTAATACATCTCTCCACCTCACCTCTTTCTTGGCTTTAGAGACATTTAATTTTGCAAACACTTTCAATTTAAATGCAATATATCCTGAGTGTCTATGAAATAATTCAGAAAGAAGTTAATGTTAAGACTTTAGAACATAGCATATCATAGACATTAAAATCCTTTATCAAGAAACATAAGTATTCTGATTAACATATCAGGAGCATTGTTTCAGATGTACATTGAAGGATTTAAGGACATAATAGGAAATGTTCAGAGGTTAAAAATAAGAATAAATAGAAATATGTATCTCTGAGCTGTCCAGCCTACTAGGTTGAGCACACAATGGAAATATAGTTTCTATTTCATCTTGTCCTCCATTTCACAGGTAAGAAGGCAAGACAATGGGTGTGGTATATTATAGTAGAACCTAAAGGCTGCAATAAATATGACCAAAGGTATTTTAAAAATGATATGAATACTAAAACCTCAGTTGGGTTGCAAAGGTCTCTGGCCACTGCGTGACTGACTCATGTGTTGCCTTGTGAATCTGACTTATGAGGGACGTGTGGAATCAAGCATTGGTCATTGGCTTTGTAGGTGAGCATCTTAATTGATAAGCCACCTCTCCTGTAGGAGAAATAAAAATAAATACCTCATATGAGCAATGTTATTATAAAATTCTTGTAGGGCTGGAGAGATGGCTTAGCTGTTAAGCACTTGCCTATGAAGCCTAAGGACCCAGGTTTAAGGCTAGATTCCCCAGGACCCACATTAGCCAGATGCACAAGGGGGCGCACGCATCTGGAGTTCGTTTGTAGTTGCTGGAGGCCCTGGTGTGCCCATTCTCTCTCTATATATATCTGCCTCTTTCTCTCTCTGTCACTTTCAAATAAATAAATAAAATAAACAAAAAAATTTAAATGAAAGAAGAGAAAAAAATAAAATTCTTGTACACTATTACAAAATTATTTTATTCTTTTAAGAAAAACAATGGAAAAAAAAGAAAAACAGTGGATCAGGCAAGTGTATTAGGTAAGTGAAGTGAATAAAATACAACTTTCTTAGGGTAAGGAGATGGTTCAGCAGTTAAGGCACAGGTGTGCTAACCTCACCATGGCAGTTCCATTCTGCATTACACGGAGAAAGCCTTATGGACAAAATCCTGCATGTATCTGGTTCTTTTCAGGGCTCGAATTTCAGGGGACCCCATTCTTTCTATATCTCTCGATCTCCCTCTGCTTATGAACAAATAAATAAAAAGATATTTTGAAAATCTTTGATTATCTCACTACAACATGATGGCCTTTGTTTACTGATGTTTTGGCTATAGAGCTACCTTAATTGTCAATAACAAACTAATACAAGTACGGTTCGCCTGTGAGACTCTTTTTGCAGCATGCTGTGACTAAGAAGGAAACACTGCCAATAATCTAATGATACTTTGTGTTGTCTGCCAGATGTGGATCAATGTGTGAAGTGCCCAGTCACTCAGTACACCAGCATGCAGAAAACTCACTGTCTCCAAAAATCTGTGGCCTTTCTGGCTTATGAAGATCCCATGGGGATGGCTCTGGCTTGCTTGGCTCTGTGCTTCTCTGCACTCACTGCTCTTATTCTTGGGGTTTTTGTGAAGCACCAAGACACACCAATTGTGAAGGCCAATAATCGCACAAATAGCTACATCCTGCTCATCACACTCAAGTTCTGTTTTCTCTGTCCATTACTCTTCATTGGGCGTCCCAAAAACACCAATTGCATTCTCCAAGAGATCTCATTTGCAGTTCTGTTCACTGTGGCTGTGTCCACTGTTTTGACCAAAACAATTACTGTGGTTCTGGCCTTCAGGGCTACTGCTCCTGGAAAAAAGATGAGGGGGCTCCTGGTATCAGGAGCACCTAACTTCATCATTCCCATTTGTACCTTGATCCAACTTGTTCTTTGTGGAATCTGGCTGGGAACACACCCTCCATTTGTTGACACTGATCCACATTTGGAACATGACCATGTCATCATTGTGTGCAAAAAAGGCTCAGACACTGCCTTCTTCTGTGTCCTGGGATACCTGGGTTCCTTGGCTATAGGGAGCTTCACTGTAGCTTTCCTGGCTAGAAACCTGCCTGATGCATTCAATGAAGCCAAATTCCTGACCTTCAGCATGCTGATGTTCTGCAGTGTGTGGCTCACCTTCCTCCCTGTCTACCACAGCACCAAGGGAAAGGCCGTGGTGATAGTGGAGGTCTTTGCTATCTTGGCCTCCAGTGCAGGGTTGCTCGGTTGCATCTTTTTCCCCAAGTGTTACATAATTTTGTTAAGACCCAGTAAAAATTCTCTAAAGATAATAAAGAAAAAGCATATTGTCTAACCAATTAGTTTTTAAATTTTAACTCATATAACCTGTTGAAATTAAAATTAACTCATATAAGCTATAGAAATACTTGCACTAGTGTAAGCACTAAATAGTTAAAAAATGGCAACATATTTGTTTATGTGTATAAGTCTTATTAGTTCTCTAATGTTGTTGATGAGTGTTCATGTGCAGCCTTCAGGCCAGCTTTCTTTTTCCAGCATCTACTCAAAGACAATTTCAAAAAGTGGCATATGCCTCTGGAGATTATTTGCAGTAGCAAGAAAAATTATTTTCTCACATTTCTCTCAAATTCATAAATAAAGACACTTAGTACTAAACACTGCTAATGTACTGTGTAGTTTGTTTCTATTTGTCTTGAAAACTTGATATGTATCTGATTCCTCTTTCACACTCCTTCAAAAAACCTGCTGCAGTTTGCTGGATAGAGCGAATATCTTTGAGAATGTCTGAAATGTTTGTATTTGAGTGTTCAAAGAATATTCAGAGATACAGTGAGGGTATGTTTAGGACATAGAATAGTTTCCTTTTGAAGAATAAAGGCCTTATATTAACCTGTTCTCAATATTCCTTAGGGTTATTAAAGTGTGTGGAATCTACTGGATAACTTAAAAATGATATATACAAGCAAGACTATGTGGACCATGGAAGGTCTTTGTCTATTATGTTAAAGAAAGGTGTGGCATTCAGAATCTGACACAGTCGAGAATAAAGTCGCCACCAATATAATGTTACTTATCACATTTGTAATTTAGTGGCTTGTCAATCATGAAAACTTGGGAATTTATGAAAACTCTAATGAAATAAACTCTTTTGGTTCTTATTTAAACATAAAATAGTAATTACTAAAAAATTTGTGCATCATTGGAAGTAGTATACCATCTGATGAGTGTAAGTTACTACCCAGATCTCATATTTTCTCATGGATTAAACTGTTGGGGATAATATCACAAGGTTGAAGGTATGAGGAAGTATAATTAACAACTTGTTCCTAGTATATCTTCTTTTATTGCCCCTTTCTTGGAGTTAGGTTAGCTTTATACCTTCTTTTCTATCCTTAAACACACCACTCTCCATTTTACTGACATTTATTGTGAGACAGAATCCAAGTTACTATGCCTAAAAATTTTGAAATTCCATTTGGATATTTTGATCTGAAACTCTTAGCTTCCTACACAAAGTAACATGAAACAGAACGCAGATGTGAGGGAAGATATTTATCCATGCACAGGAGCAGAGAGTTTGCCATCTGAAAAGTTGAAACTAATATGAGTGGTTTAAAGCACCAGTGATTTGATGGGTTGTTGTAGAGAATATACACAAGAATGTTAGAAAAACTTCTGTGAGAGTGAAAATGTTGTTCATATCCATATGAAAGAAAGCCAGGCATGAGAAGTAGTCCAAGAGGAAGTGATAAGTCTTGGCATTAATATTGAATTCTGGTAAAAACTAAAATGACTATTTACTATATCATCTTTTTGTTGAATATTCATTGTCTTTCCTAAGTCAATATATCAGAATTTGTGCCCATGGAACATGAACTGGTATCAAGCCTGAACATCTATCTGGACAGTGTTATGTTGAATATAATATGTAGAGAAGTATAAATAGTAGTGCCCAGGAGAACAGCTCATCATCAGTTTTATTTTTATTTTTTATACTTCACATCAACAGAATTTATTAGTCTAAATTACTGAAACATCTTAAATTTTTCAGCCACATATTAAATTATAATGGCATGTTAGGTAATTATAAATCCCACATGAATGTTATAGTGAAGTTTTACCCTTTCTTACATTTCCAACACAGACACAGACCATATATATATATATATATATATATATATATATATATATATATATATATATATATATATATATATATATATGATCTTACTGAGGTATACTTGATGAATTTGTTGGCTATATTCCAGGTATAATCTAATAAGGCATGACAAAGATCCTAATTAAGGATCAAACATATCAAACAACGGTAATTCTGCAATATGGTAATTTTTAAAACTCAGTGTACTATTATAATTAAAACTGCCACATTTTCTGTATGGATTACCAAACACTTATATTTGACCTTAAAAAAATACAAAATGATTTCTTCACTGCTAGGTTTTAAAAGATGCAGAAAGTAGTTCCTGGCTCCAACTCATGTTTTTTTGTTCCTCCTTAAGGTTCACAGCACAAAATATAAAGAGTTTCGAGAAACAATAGGGATGCCCATTACCACCTGAGATTAACAGGAGATTCTTTGAAGTGGTTGGGATTTAACTCAGTGTTGATACATAAATATATTATTGACATCACAAATGGGGGCTGGAGAGATTGCTCAGCAGTGAAAGCACTTGCCTATAAAGCCTAATGACTCAGTTTCCGTTCATTAGTGCCCACATAAGGCCATATAGACAAAATAGCACATTCGCCTGGAGATTGTTTGAAGCAGCTAGAAGCCCTGGCACACCCATTTTCCTATGTTATTTCCTTCTCTTTTCCTTTCTTTCTTTCTTTTCTTTTCTTTCATTCTTCCTTATTTTCCTTCTTCCATCCTTCCTTTTTTTTCATTCTTCCTCCTTCCTTCCTTCCTTTTTTCTTTCATTCTTCCACCTTCCTTTCCTTCTTTTTTCCTTCCTTCCTTCTCTTCCTTCTTTTTTCTTTCTCAATGTCCTTCTCATTGCTGGGGCAAAATACTTGACCAGAAGAAGCTTGAGGAAAGAAAGTTTACAATTGTGTTGGGGAGCATCTTCATGACTGGGAAAGCACAGCAGAGCAGACAGCTGTGCCATTACATCTTGTCATCTTACCTGTTGGAAAAACATTTCCAGATACCTTTTGAACTCGCTTAACATTAAAACATTCATTACATAAAACTTTTTTCAGAGAGTAGAAAGGATTCTGTAGGCTCACTGTCATTCATTGCAATCCATCACCAGTGGTCATAGGAGCCAATATGGTCCAGGCTTTTGGGGCCTGGCCAGCCGGTCCAAGGGGGTGGTTCGTCAGGAGGAGAACCTGGAGCAGCCGCAAGCCCGGAGCCAAACAACCAGTAGAGCAGTTTTATTTTTGATTGTTTTAGTTCATGTGAAAACCAGAGTTCTATGTCACTCTTGCAAAAATAATATAAAAGATTCAAGCATTTATCCATTGCTTCTTTAAACACTGTATACATTTATGGTAGGATGCTTCTCCTTTATGAGTAAGATTAGAGACAACATCCAGCAAACGAGGGTGAAATAGAAAGAAAAGATTCATAGATTATATGTAAAAGTAAACAGTGTACCACATGCCTCTGTACACTAAGTATGCAATAGTATATTTATTCTTCTAAAATTAGCCCAACTACACACAAACCCAATTCTTTTCATCTTTTTAGGACTGAGTGCACATTTCAGACGCCTAAACTACATTCACCACTTTCCAGAGTGTTTCATTTTCCACAATTTGGGCACTGCACACTCAAAGCAATTAAATTGCCAGACTTTTCCTCCACAAACAGGGATATGATAATGCTAGGCCAACAAATAAAAAACTTCATTTTAGAAAATGAACTTTTTAGGATTTAAACTTTTAAAACTCTGGTTCTTATTTAATTAGGTAACTATGAAAATGATTTACTTTATTGCTGGCAGCAACTTGCAACTTTTAGAGTAAATAAAGCATATTATATTTACTTGTAATGGGCCAGAAAGTAGATCATTTCAGCTTTGAGATAACATGGTTTTTGTGGCTGCTGTGACACTCCACTGATAGATTGTTAACAGGCCTAGGTGATGCATAATGGATGGATGTAACAGGCTTTGAACAAATCATGAGTTAGTATAGTATCATTCGGGTTTAAATAGCACTCATATGTTATGAATTTGAATTTCAGAACTTTTTTCACATGTGAATATTGAGAGTCCTACAGTACTGATTGATGGCTGGAGTTAAATACCATCATTCATTTTATGAAAAATTATAATTAGAACATATAGCCTTCCAAAATACACAAAATATGAAAATATTGACTATTGTGAAATATACATCTATATAAAATTTTGAGTATAATATTACAAAATATGGATTACATTTAGCTGTTAATCTTATGATTTTTTTATAAATATAGATGAAAATTCCATGAATTTGTTTTGCACATAGACATGAATAAATGAATAATACTCCTTGTTATACATATGTAAGATAAAACTTGTCAAGCATCTTCCAGGTAACATGATGGCACAGGAGCCACACCAAACCAGCC
This sequence comes from Jaculus jaculus, assembly GCF_020740685.1. NCBI lineage: Eukaryota > Metazoa > Chordata > Mammalia > Rodentia > Dipodidae > Jaculus > Jaculus jaculus. Next base: position 4,487,699 of record NW_025423515.1, on the reverse strand, counting down.
TAGGGAGGGATTTAAGCAAAATACACTCTTCTTCTAAAAAGTGAAGGAGTATAGGTTGTTCGTAGGCACAACAGAGTAGCTAGAGAGACCAAGATCCTCCATAAAGGAGGAAAATGGGCAGAATCTCACTGAGTCACTTGCCACACACTGATCCTTGTGATCTACACACCTGCCCAGTACTGCCCTGCCATGAGCATCCAAGGAGCAGCAGCAGCGAAGACCAAACAGGGGATTTTTCAACTTTATCAGCCTTCTCACAAAGTTAAGAAATCTGCACATCTACTCAGTAGCTGCTGAAAGGGACACAGGTGGAACTAGTGAACAAGTCGAGAAGTCTGAACTCTCCCACCACCCACCATCAGAACTGCAAATCTCAGGCACTCAGCCCCCAGTGACAGCACAGCCAGCGCAGCTGATAAGAGCTCCAGCTCCACACACAACGTGGAGGGACTGAGGTGGGCACTCAGCACTGGTGAGATGGGAAGACACAGCAAAAGGTAACTAGGCCGACTGACAAAAATAAATAAATAAACAGGTACATAGGACAGTATTGGAAGAACGATCTCTCTTCCCTTGTCCTGATTGGTTATGGGTTATATAATCACTTTTGGGTTTACGATTTTCAGAGAACCTGTATTTTGTGGTTGAATATTGTTGCCATTGATGCTTTCATATTTATAGAGCCTTTGTATTTTGCTTCTGTCATTATTGGGGACAAGGTCTGATCCAGATCCAGGCTGATCTGGAACACAAATCTGGAACAGAAATCTCTACATCCCAGCTGAGATTATTAAGGGTGTAGAACAACATACACCCTTAAGGATTTTGGCTTTAAATGACGATTTCTTTCTTTTAATCCCAATAACTACATACTCTGTGCTGGATTTTATTAAATGTGTGTACTGCTCAGTTGAAGTTTTAAATTTACCAGTAACTTGTTCCACCCAGTCCACTAGAATACTTGCTTAGCAAGCAAACTCAACACATAGGATTACTTCAGCAGCTGAATTGGGGTGCAAGAGCTACACCTGGTACCTTAAATTCATATCCTGAAAGTATATTAATGTGGATTTCCACATCTAGGAACACTGAAGATAAGTAGAAAATTCAAGCATCAAATCAATCAAACAAACTTAAATCAAGATGAGACAAGACATTTAAATAGACCTATAACACAGAGATCCAAACAGTTATAAAAAGTCTCCCAACTAAAAAAATTACAGGCCCAGATGGATTCACTGGTAAATTTTAGGAGACCTTCATGGAAAAAGTAACAACACTGCTTAACAAACTTTTCCATAAAATAGAAAACAAAGGAATTCTACCAAACTCCTACTCATACCAAAACCAGACAAAGACAGAACAAGGAATTAAATTACAGGAAAATCTCCTTCATGAAAACAGATTAAAAAATTCAGAACAACATATTGGCAAAGAGAGTACAAGATGATATCAAAATGATGTTTTATCATGACCAAGTTTGCTTTGTCCCAGGGATACAGGGATGGTTAAACATATGCAAATCAATAAGTCTAATACATCATGTAAATGGTGTGAAAGATAAAACTCACACAATCATCTCAATAGATGCAGAAAAAAAGCATTTGACAAAATCCAAAATCCAAAATCCTTTCATTGTAAAAGTATTACAGAAACTCGGAATAGAAGGAACATATGTCAACATAATAAAAGCTAATTTTGACAAATCTACATAGTACTAAGTAGAGAAAAACTTGAAGCTTTTCCATTAAATTCAGGAATGAAACAAGGGTGTCCACTGTCCCTACTTTTATTTAATGTATTGCTGGAAGTCTTAGCAATAGCAATAAGGCAAGAGACATTTATAAAAGGGATACAAATTGGAAAGGAAGAGATCAAATTATCACTATTTGCAGATGACATGATTCTATACATAAAAAGACCTTAACGACTCTAACAGCAGACTGTCAGAGCTGATAAACACTTTTAGCAACTTTGCAGGATACATCATGAATACACAGAAATCAGTAACTTTACTAAATACTAACAATAAACATGTGGAGGATAAAATCAGGGACTCTCTCCCATTTTCAATTGCCTCAAAGAAAAATCAAGTAACTTGGAGATGAAGAATCTGTTTAAGGAGAACTTTAAAACACTCAAATGAGAAATGGTAGATGACAGAAAGAAATAAAAATATATCCCCTGTTTTGGGATTGAAAAAATATTTTGTGAAAATGTCAATATTACCAAAAGCAATCTACACAATTAGTGCAATCCCCATTAAAATTCCAATGTCATTCTTCTTAGAAATAGAAAAATCCTAAAATTAAGTTGGAAGCAAAACAAAAAAAAAAAACAAACAAAAAAACACCTCGAATAGCCAAAACAATATTGAGCAAAAAAAAAAAAATAATGCTGGTGGTATCACCATACAAGATTTTAAGCTATATTACAAAGCCATTGTAACACAAACAGCATATTATAGGCAAAAAGACAGGCATATAGGTCAAAGGAACTCAACAGAGGATGTTAATCCAGGCAGCTTCAGCCATCTGATTTTTGACAAAATGCCAAAAGTATTCAATGGAGAAAAGACAGCCTCTTCAACAAGTAGTGCTGGGAAAACTGGATATCTATATGTAGAAAGATGAAAATGAATCCTTTTCTTTCTCCATGCATAGGAATAAAATCCATGTGGATCCAGGACCTTAATTGCTAGACGAAAATGTAGGGGAAACCCTTCAACATATTGGCATGGCTATTGGCTTTCTGACTATAACCCCAACTGCTCAGAAAGTAACAACCAGTAATCAACCATGGAAATCTCTTGAAATTACAAAGCTTTTGTACAGCAAAGAATACTGTGAATAGAGCAAACAGACAATGTACAGAATGGGAGAAAGTCTTTGCCATCTACACATGTGAGAGAGGATTAATATCCAGAATATACAAAGAACTCAAAAAACAGAACAATAAAAAAAAAAAATCCAACAACTCAATTAGAAATGGACTATGGAACTCAATAGAAATACTAATGGAATATAAGCATCTACAAAAGTGTTCTGCATCCTTAGTCATCAGGGAAATGCAAATTAAAGCTACCTTAAGATTCCATCTCTCTCCTGTCAGAATGGCTACCATCAAGAAAACAAATGAAAATAAATGTTGGTAAGCATGTGGTAAAAGGGAAACCCTTCTGCACTGTTTGTGAGAATGTAATTTGGTACAGCCATTTTGGAAATCAATGTCAAAATTCCATAAATATTAACACATTGTACATTCCTAAAACTTTTTTATTTAGTACAATGTTTAATTTCTTTGTAATTGTGAAAGTAATTTAAATCACTGGTTTTCAATCAGGTAAGACATTACTTCCCATTTATACCATTAAATGCCTATATTACAAAAAACAGAGATTTCAAGTAAATAACTTACATTATCAATTTAAACGTGCTGAAAAGACAAAAGCAGTCCAAGAATGAGATAACTTATTTAAGTTATCAAGATCAAAGCAGAAACCAACGAGCTGGAAATACAAGTAAAAATGAAAAATTTGATACAAAGAAGATATGATTCCCTTGAGAAACTGAAAAAGATTGATATTCCAGTGGACACATTAACCAATCAAACAACAAAGAATAGTCAAACAAAGAAGCTTAAAATTGAAAATGGAGATGTCACAGCTGATTCCAATGAAATTTGGAAACTCATGGGCATATTAAAAAAACTGTACAATGGTTTAGCGATTAAGCACATGCCTATGAAGCCTAAGGATCCAGGTTCGAGGCTCATTTCTCCAGTACCCATATAAGCCAGATGAACAAGGGGTCGCATGTGTCTGGAGTATATTTGCAGCAGCTGGAGGCTGTGTTGTGCACATTCTCTCTCTCTCTTTCTCTCTCTCTCTGTGTTAAATAAGTAAATAAAAGTAAACCAAAAAGATTTAAAAACTGTATTATACAGAATGGTATAACCTGTAAGAAACAGATGAATTCCTTGGTTCATGTCAGTGTCCAGAAGAAAATTCAGAATAGGCTTTTTTTTTTTTTTTTACTGTGTGCTATTTTGTTTATTAATTTTCTGTTGTTTTATTAAATGTCCTTTTCTGTGTCTTTTTAAAATTTTTGTATTCAGTGAATACAGTCAATTTGGCACCATTCTTAGCCTTTTCCCTGCCCTCCCTTCTCCACATGGACCCTCCTTACTGGGGTACATGAGACATGCATTGAGGGGTTAGTCTTTAGGAGGAAATGTGTCTGCATGTCATGACCCAACATGTGGCTCTGACATTCTTTCCACTCCCTCATTGGCAAATTTCCCTGACCCATGTTGGGTTCATATTAGATCTGCTTCAGTGTTGAAGTCTTGGGTCCTCTGTATCTCTGGATATTTGGTTTGGTAGGGGTTGATTGCTTTCTGTGTCCATTTCCATAATCATTGTTCTGGCTCCTGGTTTGTCAAGAAAACAGCATTCTTGCTTGTTTCCCCAATTTTTCTTAGTTTAAGCTGGGGCCCTTTTGAGGTATGATAGGGTGGTTCTCTCCATACGGTCTGTGTCTATCTGAAAAAGAGAAGATTCTCCAACAGACAGTAAAGTGAGCACCAAGTATGATAACCATTATATTTTGGAGAGAGTATAATGGACAGTGGGTGCCTTGTTATATATGGTTCTGACTTGATTCCCAGCTCCAGGTATGGGTTCCATTCCACTGAGCAGATCAGTTAGCCAAATCGAAGGCAGTTGGTTTCCCACCATCTCTATGCACCACTATTGCACTTGTATGAGAATCACTTCAGTTTGTTTGCTGATGAGTAGATTAGAGCATGTGTTGCTTGGAGAAACATTGATCACTTTACCCCAGTCGCTCATGTAGCACCTTCCAGCACTAGACGCACTAAGTATCTGGGGACTGACTCTCTTCCATCTTCCAGTAATGTCACTCAAAGATATATGCCAACAGTATATGGTGTCTTCAGCAATAGGGTCTTGCCACAAACCTATGGTGGGTCATCAAGCACTCTGACATAAATCTGTCTTCTTTTGGGAGACCTTGTAGGTCTATCTGGTCATTGTGGATGATATGCACCTGCTTGTACTGGGAGTTACAGGTCAGTGCCCCAGAAGAGAAGGAAGAAAAGGATAAGTGATATAAAAGAGATAGAGAGATGAGAGGAGAGAAGGAGAGAGGGAGAGCGGGGGTGGGGGTGGGGCAAACAGGACGGAGATAACGGTAAGTTTCATCATAGCAATCCAGGACCTTGTGATTCCAGTGTTGCTCCTAAGGGCCTGGTGAAGGGTCAACCATTTGGTCTGTCTTTTAGGATGTTGAATTCTAAGGTACCATTGTTGTTTGGGTCCAGTTTTGTGTTCCCCAACCCCTCCCTTACCTTCCTTTCCCTCCCCACCCTCCTTACAGTCCGGTCCTCAAGATGCTTGCTAGGTATGTTAGCAACTTGGGTAGATTCAGGTTAGGAGGTGTAAATGAGTGAGAGTATGCAGCAATTATCTTTCTGTGATTGGGTGACTTCCCTGAGAATGATATGTGCCAGGTTGGTTTGACCATTTTTCTCCAAATTTCACTGTGTCATTTTCCCTTACTGTTGTGTAGAATTTCATCGTGTAGATATACCACATCTTAGTTATCCATTCATCTAATGACGAGCATCTGGGATGGTTCTTGGGTATAACGAATTGAGCAGCTATAAAGATGGTTGACCAAGTCTCTCTGACCCGAGGTGTGGAGCATTTAGGATATATGCCCAGTAAGGGATAAACTGGGTCTGTTGGTAACCCTATAGTCTGCTTTTGTAGGAGTCTCCATATTGCTTTGCAACGTTGTTGTATCATCTTACATTCCCACCAACAGTGGATGAGGGTTCGTATTTCTCTGCATCCTTGCCAGAATTCATTTGCATTTGCTTTTGGTGTTTACTATCCTTACTGGGGTAAGGTGGAATCTCATAGATGTTTTAATTTGCATTTCCTTGGTGTTTAGGGATGATGAACATTTCTTTAGGTGTGTATTTGCCTTTTGTATTTCTTCCTCTTTGAACAGCCTGTCCAGATCTTTGCCCCATTTTTGAGTGGGTTGTTGACTTTTTGCTGTTTAGGTTTTTGAGTTCTTTGTAGATTCTAGAAAGTAGGCCTCTATGAGTTGGATATTCAGCAAATATTTTCTCTCATTCTGTGGGTAATCTATTGGCTCTGCTTATTGTGTGTTTGTGAAGAACCTTTGCAGCTTCGTAAGATCCCATTGGTAGAGTGACTGTTTAAGATCCTGTGCTACTTGGGTTATTTTCTGGAATTCTTTTCCTATTCCTAAATCATGGAATGTTCATCCAAATTTTTCTTCCAGTAGTAGCCAAGTTTTTGGTGTTATTTTGAGGTATTTGATCCATTTGGACTTGATTGTTGTGCATGGCAAGATGTGTGGGTCAAGTTTCACTTTCATGCATATGGTTATCCAGTTTGTCCAGCACCATTTGTTGAAGATACTGTCTTTTTTCCAGCCTACATTGTTCTATATTGTTAGTGCCTTTGTCAAATATCAAGTAGCTGTTGTTACTTGAACCAAAGTCTGGGTCCTTGATTCTGTTCCATGGGTCTATACTCCTGTTTTGATGCCAGTACCATGCTATTTGTGTTAGTATGGCTTTGTAATATAGTTTTCACAATGTTAAGTCTCCCTATTCAGGAGCATGGGATGTGTTTTCAGTTTCTCAACTCCTCCTCAATTTCCTTTTGTGAGTGTTTTTATGTTTTCATTGTATAGATATTTCAGTTCTTTGTTTAATGCTATTCCAAGGTATTTTACTTTTTTATTGCTACTGAAAATGGCACAATGTCACTTGTTTCTTTCTCTGTATCTTTGTAATTTGCATATAGAAAAGCTACTGATTTTTGTGAATTGATTTTGTATCCTGCTACATTGCCGAAGGAGTTAATCAACTTTAAGAGTTTTGGAATGGAGGCTGTCTCGTCTCTTACATATAGAATCATGTCATCTATGAATAACAGTAACTTGACTTCTTCCTTTTCAAGTTGTAACCCATTTTATTTCTTTCTCCTGTCTTATTGCTTGAGCTAGGACTTCCATTACTATATTAAAGAGTAGAGGTGAGAGTGGACAACCCTGTCTTGTTCCTGATCTCAATGGAATTCCTTCAGTCTCTATTAAGTAATTTTTAGGCTTTAGGAGTTTCTTATATAGCCTTTATTGTATTAAGGTACAAACTGACCATGTGGATTTCTCCAATGTTTTGATCATGAATTGATGTTGTATTTTGTCAAAGACAGTTTCTGCATCTATTGAAATGATCATGTGGTTTTTGTGTTTACCGTTGTTTATGTGGTGTATTAAATTGACAGATTTCCACATGCTGGACCTCACTTGTGTTCTTGGGCTACAGCCCACTTCATCCAGATAGATAATGGATTTGATGTGTTGTTGAATTCGGTTTGTGAGGATTTTGTTCAGTATCTTCGCATCTAAGTTCATCAGGGAAATAGGCCTGTAGTTTTCTTTACATGTGGCATCTCTGCCTGGTTTTGGTATTGGGGTGATACTAGCTTTATAGGAGGAGTTGGGGAGCTTTCCCTGATCTGCAATTGTGTGGCACATTTTGAGAAAGATTGGCTTCAGTTGTTCCATGAAGGTTTGATAGAATTCATCTGAGAAGACATATGGTGATGGACTCTTTTTTGGGGGGAGGTTTTTTTTTTTTTAATCACCTTCTCAATTTTAATGGGTCTGATAGGTTTGTTTAGGAGATTAGCCTTCTCTGAGTTTACCTTTGGTAGATGATACATGTCTAGGAATTTATCCATTTCCTCCATATTTACCAGTTTTGTAGAGTAGAAGTTTTTGAAGTCAAACCTGATGATTCTCCCAATTTCACTTATGTCTGTTGTGATCTCTCCTTTTTCATTTCTAATTTTGTTAACTTGAAGTGGCTTCCCCCTCCCCCCCCCCCCCCCGTTTGGTCAAATTGGCCAGAGCTTTGTCAATCTTGTTTATATTTTTCAAAGAACCAACTTTTTGTTTCATTGATTTTCTTAGTTTCTAATTTATTAATTTCTGCTCTGATCTTAATTATCTCTTTCCATCTGGAACTTTTTCAGTTGGATTTTTCTTGCTTTCCCAGTGCCTATAGGTGAATAGTTAGGTTACTGACTTGGGATTTCATTGTCTTTCGTATTAAAGCATTTAGTGCTATGAACTTTCCCCTGAAGACCACCTTTGTTGTGTCCCATAAGTTTTGGTACCGTGTGTTCTCATTGTCTTTCGTTTCTAGAAATTTCTCTTTCATTTTTTATTTTGTACACTAACCATTTATTGTTTAAAAGTGTGCTGTTCAGTTTCCAGAAGCTAATGGGGTTTCTGGGGGGTGTTTTTCTGTTAATTTCTAGGAATATAGAATTATGTTCTGATATTATGCAGGGGACTATGTCAATCTTCCTAAATATATGGAGGCATGCTTTGTGACCCAGTATATGATCTTTTTAGAGAAGGTTCTGTTCACATGCTGAGAAGAATGTGCACTCTGTAGATTTGGGTGGAATGTTCTATAGATGGCCATTAGGTCTAAATGTTCTTTGGTTTTGTTGAGCTTTCTCACTTCTTCATTGAGTTTCTATTTGGATGATCTATCTATTCCTAATAATGGTGTATTGTATTCGCCAACTATGATCGTATGGTGGTTATTTTTGTTTTACTGTCAAGTAGGATTTGTTTTATGAATGGTAGTGCACCTGTGTTTGCTGCATAAAGATTGGTGACTGTAATATCCTCTTGCTGGATTGTTCCCTTGATCAGTAGGAAGTGGCATTTTTTGTCTTTTTGTTTGTTTTTGGTTTGATGTCTATTTTATCTGATATGACTATGGCTTTGCCTGCTTGTTTCTTATTCCCATTTGCTTGGATTATTGTTTTCCACTGTTTCAGTCCGAGGAGGTGTCTGACTTTAGTGGTGAAATGGGTTTCTTGAAGAAAACAAAGTGAGGGGTCTAATTTTCTGATCCACCCTGTTAGCTTGTGTGTCTTGATGGCTTAATTAAGGCCCTTGAAATTTAGGGTAATGACTGTGAGGTTTGATTTGATCACTGCCATATTATGTTGGTTTATATGGTTTGGTGTTTTCATGGAGTTTGAAGATTTTTGTGCCTTCTCTGAGTTTGGTTATTATGATCTAGTTCTCGTAGGCATTTGAGGTTTATTATTGGATTCTTCTGTGTGGATAATGTCCTGAAATATTCTCTGTAGGTTTGGTTTTGTTCATATACTTGTAAAGTTGAGTTTTGTCATGGAAGGTTTTTCTTTCACCATCTATTATGAGGCATAATTTTTCTAGGTAGAGTAGTTTGGGTTGGAGGACATAGGTTCTTAGAGTTCACAGTTTTCCATTCCAGGCCCTTCTGGTTTCAGGGTTTCCATTGACAAGTCTGAAGTGATTCTCATGGGGTTACCTTTAAATGTAATGTGTTGTTTTTCTCCATCTGCTTTGAGAACTTTCTCTTTGATGTCAATGTTTATAGTCTTAGTGACAATATATCTTGGACAGTTTCTCCTTTGGTCCAATCTGTTTTGAGTTCTGTGAGCTTCTTGTAGTTTGATGGACCTTTCCTTTTAGAAAGTGGGAAAGTTTCCTTTGATTGACTTGTTGAGTAAATTCTTCATTCCTTTGGTCTGAATTTCTTCCCCTTCTGGTATTCCCATGATCAGAATGTTAGGCAGTTTGAAGGTATCCCATATTTTCCTTATGTTCTGTTCACAGCAATTATTAAATTTATTGAAACTTTTGTACTCTTAATTGGAGCAATTCCAAAGTTGCAGCATGTGGGGGAAGGAACAGAGTGGGGGAGGGGAGCTGAGAGGGGTCTGATGACATGCAGGGGTGTGGTGTGGGTACCTGTGACAGCACAAGGGGGGGGATCACAGAAATTGCCTGTGCCTGGGGAGCAGGCGGAACTACTGGCCTGGGTCTCCCTGCCTGCAGTTACTGTGAGACTAGCCTGAAGCTAGGACTCTGGTTAGGATGGCTGCTTAGGGTGATTGGTGGAGTGGTGCATGTCCCAGGAGCATGGGAATCTTCCAATTCCTATTTTAGCCCCTTTGTGCCCTCCCACTGGGGATCTCTTAGAGATTGCTCTCTCCTAAAAGTCCCAATGATACCTAATTACCTGCCTCTCCTTTCTGGGAGTTGTGGCATGGATAGATGGATGCCATCTTGACTGTAAGCCCTCTGATCTCTCCTTTTTCAGTTCAAATGTTATTAACTTGAGAATTATTTCTCTCCTTTTTTTTTCCTTTTTTAATGTTTTCTTTTCTATTTTTTAATTACATATTTTTTATTGACAACTTCTATACTTACAGACAACAAACCATGTAATTCCTTCCCCTCCTCTCTCCTCCCCTCCCCCACTTCCTCCTTCATAGCTCTGCTCTCTGTTATATCCCCTCTCTCTGTCCATTAGTCTCTCTATTTTTTTAAATTTTATTATTTATTTGAGAGTGACAGACACGGAGAGAAAGACAGAGAGAGAGAGAGAGAGAGAGAGAGAGAGAGAGAGAGAGAGAGAGAATGGACACGCCAGGGCTTCCAGCCTCTGCAAACGAACTCCAGATGCATGTGCCCCCTTGTGCATATGGCTAACGTGGGACCTGGGGAACCGAGCCTCGAACCGGGGTCCTTAGGCTTCACAGGCAAGCGCTTAACCTCTAAGCCATCTCTCCAGCCCCCGTTAGTCTCTCTATTAATTTGATGTCATCATCTTTTCTCCTATTATGAGGGTCTTGTGTGGGTATTGCTAGGCACTGTGAGGCATTGGATATTGAAGCCAAATTCTGTCTGGGCAGTTGTATGTAGGGAGTGGTACCCTTCCTTTGGCTCTTACATTCTTTCTGCCACCTCTTCCTCAATGGACTGTGAGCCTTGGAGGGTTTGAGATGTTTCAGCGCTGGACACTCCTCTATCCCTTCTCAGCACTATGTTGCCTTTTGGGCCATCCCAGTGGTCATCACCTTCTGAAAAAAGAAGCTACTCTAACCAGAAGTGAGAGTAACTTTAACATATGAGTATGAACATTAAGTGTAGTGATTTCAGGGCAGTTTGGTGAGAGTAATATATGCATTTATCTAGACAAGAGCACGCTTTATTCCCCTAAGGCTCATGTCCTCTCATGACATAGGCCTTTTATTAGGTTTTCAGTACCAGGCACATATTCCCTCCCATAGAGTGGGCCTTCAGTCCAATTAGAGAGCCACTGGTTTCCCCCAGTTCAGACATTTGGCCTGTCTGGCCAAACTAGAGTTTTCCTTTGTCCACTGTTTTTACTGCTGATGACTTCTGTCTCCCATAAGACTGCATACACTGCAGCTTTTCCCAGGTTTCAGTTTGTTGGGCTACAAGAAGGTTTCTTGCTCAGCACCACCTTGATTTTTCAGTGACTTTGCCACTCAGGCATGTGATGTGTGCAGCAATAGGGTCTTATTATCTCTTTCTCATGGGGAACCAAGGGCCTTGGCAATAGCCTGTAATGTTTTGGAGGCCACATAACCTCGCTGGCCAATAACTCATTAGGAGGTATCCCATCCCAGGCACTGAAAATTTTCTAGTAGCAATCTATTACTTCTGGATGTTCCATTATTTTAAAAAGTAGATTTGCATAAGTCTTGTTCAGAATATCATGAATTTTCATTGACACTATCTCCCCCATCTTTCTTTAATACAATCTCTTCCCCTGACCTTGCATAGGCCTTTGCCCTCCCTGTAATCTGTTCTTCTTACATATTTATAATACCATCCTCCTAAGATCTTCCCTCTCTTCCCTCCCTTATAGCCTTTTTTCTAGCTTATGGGCCTCTGTCTCAGGATTGATCAAAACACTGGACCCTTGCCAGGCAACTCCAGCAATCTAATTCCAGCAATCTGGAGATAGAGGTAGGATGATCTCCGTGTGTTGGAGGCCATGCTGGGACTAAATAGTGAATTCCAGGTCAGCCTGAGCTAATGTGAGACCTTACCTCAAAATACAATAAAAAAAAAAAATCTGGATCCTTTTATCTGCTGTCTTCAAGAAACTCATCTCAACACTAAAAATATACAACTTCTCAATGTAAAAGGTTGGAAAATGATGTTTCAAGCAACTGGAAGCATAAGACAAGTGGATGATGTTATTATAATATCTGATAAAATAAACATCAAACCAAAATTAATCCAAAAGGACAAATAATGCCACTTCTTACTCATCAAGAGAATGATCCAACATGAGCACATCACAATCATAAATATGTATATGTGCCAAACATGTGGAAAACACGGGTTATAAAGGAAAATATACTTGAAAATAGAACAAAAACAAAAACCACCACCATCATAGTCACAGACTTCAAAACTCCACTGTCATCAATTAACCGATCACCCAAACAGAATATCAAAAGGGAAATAATAGAGTCCAACAACATCATAGATCACTAACCTAATGGTTATATATAGAACCTTCCACCCAACTATACAGAACACACATTCTTCTCAGCAGTCCATGGAACCTTCCCCAAAATTAACCCTGTATCAGGCTACAAAGCATGTCTTCATAAAGTCAGGCAAATTGAAGTGACTTCCTCCATCATGTAAGATCACAATGTTTTAAAGCTAGAAATTAACAAGTAGAGAGACATCAAGAACTCCATCAACCCCTGGAGTCTACACAACACCCTTATAAACAATGAATGGGTCATGGGAATAATAAAAAAGGAAATTGTAAAATTCCTATTTTTTTTCTTTCTTTGGTCTTTATGTTTTTAATTTTTTATTAATTAGTTTTGTATTCAGCAAATACAGTCAGTTTGGTACCATTATTAGGCTCATCTGTGACTTATCCCCTCCCCATTGGCCACTCCTTGTTGAGGTATATGGGTCGTGCATTGTGGAGTTAGCCCACAGTTATTGGTATGATAAATGTCTCTGTATATCATGACCGAACATGTGGCTCTGATATTCTTTCTACCTTCTCTTCCACAAAATTTCCCTGAGCCATGTTGGGTTCATTTTTGGTCTGCTTCAGTTATGAGGTGTTGGGGGCCTCTGAGGCTCTGGCTCTCTGATTTGGTAGGAGTTGGTTTTTCTCTGTGTTGGTCTCCTTCACCCTTGTGCTGGTATCTGGTTCATCAGGAAAACAGCACCCTTGCTTGTTTCACCAATTTTTCTTAGTTTCAGCTGAGGGGTCACTCACTCCTTAGGATCTACATCTATCTGAAAAAGAGAAGCAGATTCTCCAAGGGAGAGTAAGTTAGCGTTAGAACAAATGAGGTAACCCTTACTTTTTTTAATAGAGGATTTAATAGGTGTAGGCCCTCTTGTAGCCCACGACTGATGGTAGCTTGATAATGGACAGTGGGCTTATGTTTGGATATGGTTCTGACTTGTTTCCCAGCTCCAGCTATGGGTCTCCTACCACTGAGGGGATCAGTTAGCCAAATAAAGGGCAGTTGGTTCCCCACCATGGCCATGTGCCACTATTGCACTTGTGTGGGCATCAGAACAGGTTATTTGCTGCTAAGTAGGTTAGATGCTTGAACAGATATTGGTCATTTTCCCCCAGTAGCCCATGTAGAGTCAGTCCCCAGACAGACAATGAGTGTAATGCCAAACTTTGGAAGGAGAAGTGACTTCAGACCTGCTCAGTTCAGCTCTGCTCGGCCCCTACCCCACCTAGTGAAAATTCAGACCTGCACTGCTTCACTCTGCACCACCAAGTGAGGCTTGGCACTTCCCACTCTATCATGACGTGACAAGCCCCATGCTCCACCCTGCCCACCTTGACTTTGGAATCGCTCCACTCTGGCTAGCACACCCTCCACTTCCACCCACGGTGTGTGGCCCTGCTCACTGCAACTTCCTTCTATCCTCTCCACTTGGGGTCCTGTCCTGTGACTTAGGAACTGCCCACGTTTGCCCCACCCTCCTGGTTTTCCTTTAACTGTTTTGCTTGGCCCCACACCCAAGACTTCAGATCTCATCTGCTCTGCTCTGCGCCCATGTGAAGTCTGACCCCTCCACTCTGTTCCACCCCTAACATGCTGGACTTCAGACCTGCTCTGCTTGTCCCCTACCCCCCTGCCCTTTTGGAATTCAGACCTCCTTTGCTCCACCCCCAAGCAAGTCTTGACCTTTGCCACTCTGTCCAGACCCCGCACATCCCGCCCCAGTTCTCCACCCCAGCCCCTGCACACTTCTCATGCCCACAGAGCTGCACCACTTCCTCACCTGTCACTACCACAGTCCCACTCTCTCTGGTCCCATACTGTAATGGGCAGACACAATTCAAAAGAAATATCCTAAAAAACAAGATGCAAGTAAATTCATTAAGATATGCCAGTCCCACAAGGGAGGTCTCTAATCAAAACAAAGAGGGACAATATGATCAGAAACCCAAAATGAAGTAATGAGCAATTCAACCCTGACCAAGTGTTTTGTAAAACTTGCACAAAAGCAACAAAGGATTGATAATCGTGTAGATGCTGCCATCACTAGACTAGACCAAATAGATAAGAAAATTGAAAGGGTACAAATGTAGTTAATGGATATAAAGGCAAACAAAAAAAAAAGAGAATCTAAAAAACCATATGGCTATGCTAAATGAAGACATAAAGAAATGCAAGGAGGAATTCCAAGAAGCATCAAGAAAATCAGAAAATGATGTGAAAGGGGAACTTGACAGAGGACTGGAAAACATACATAGAAAAGTAGTAAAAAATGCAAACCTAATTGAACAAGCCCCAAACCCTTTACAGGATGTCAAGAACAGAGTCAGCAATGTGGAACATAGAAACTTAGATCTGAAAGACAAAACAGAAGAAACAGTTTGAGAGTGCAAAAGTATCAATAAGTTGAAAAATTTCTGTGAAGAGAGCATGAGGGAAATGTGGGATACCCTAAAACACCCTAACAATTGGATCATGGGAATACCAGAAACAGAAGAAATTGAGAACAAAAGCATGGGGAACATATTCAACAAAATAATTGAAGAAAATTTTCCCACTCTCTCAAAAGAAAGGCCCATAAGGATACAAGAAGCTAACAGAACTCAAAACAGATTGGACCAAAGGAGATACTCTCCAAGACATATTGTCATTAAGACTCTAAACACTGACATCAAAGAAAAGTCCTAAAGACATATAGGGAAAAACAGCACATCACATTTACAGGTAACCCCATCAGAATCACTTCAGACTTGTCAATGGAAACCGTGAAATCCAGAAGGGCCTGGTACAGAACACTGCAAACTATAAAAACCCATGGCTTCCAACCCAACCTACTCTTCCCAGCAAAACTATCCCCCATAATACATGGTAAAAGAAAAACCTTTCATGACAAAACTCAATTTTACAACTATATGAACATAAAACCAAACCTACAGAGAGTATTTCAGGAAATTCTCCACACAGAAAAATAAAATAATCAACCTCATGTACCTACAAGAAGCAGATCACAATAACCTAACTCAGAGAAGGCACAAAAAGCTTGAAAGTCCATGAAAACACCAAACCACATAAACCAACAGAATATTGCAGGGATCAAATCAAACAGCACAGTCATCAGCCTAAATATCAGTGGCCTTAATTCAGCCATCAGGACACAAACTAACCAGGTGGATCAGAAAATAAGACCCCTCAAACTGTTTTTTTCAAGAATCCCACCTCACCACTAAAGACAGATGATTCTGAGAGCGAAAAGGTGGAAAATGATATTGTAAGCAAATAGGAATAGGAAACAAGCAGAGGCAGCCATACTCATATCAGATAAAATAAACTTCAAATGAAAAAAAAAAAAATCAAAGAAGACAAAGAATGCCACTTTCTACTAATCAAAGTAACAATCCCCCAAGAGGATATTACAATCAACAATCTTTATTCACTAAACCAAGGCGCACCACAATTCATAAAACAAAACTTACTCGACAATAAAACAGAAATAACCACCAACACCATCATAGTTGGGGACTTCAACTGATCATTATCAACCATAGATAGATCATCCAAACATAAACTCAATGGGGAAGTGGGAGATCTCAACAAAACCAAGTAACATTTATACCTTCAGCAAAGTAGCAGGATACAAAATCAATGCACAAAAATCAGTTGCCTTTCTATATGCAAATGGAAAAGATACAGAGAAATAAGTGACATTATCCCATTTTTCAATGGCATCAAAAACTAAAATACCTTGGAATAACATTAATCAAGGAAGTGAAAAGTCTATACAATGAAAATATAAAACCACTGAAAAAAGAAATTGAAGAGTATTTAAGAAAATGGAAAGACCTCCCTGCTACTGGATAGGCAGAATTAATATTGTGAAAATGGCAATTCTTCAAAAGGCAACGTACAGATTAATGCAATTCCCATCAAAATCCCTACATTGTTCTTCACAAAAAGTCCCTACATTGTTCTTCACAAAGATAGAAAATTTGATCTCATAATTCATATGGCAAAGCAGAAGGCATCAGATATCCAAGCATATTCTTAGTAAAAGAAACACTTCTGGAGGCATCAACATACATGATATAAAGCTATATTACAAAGCCATAGTAATACAAACAACATGTTGCTGGCATTAAAACAGGAGTATAGACCAATGGAATAGAATTTAGGAGCCAAATTTTGGGTTAAGTAACTACAGGTACTTGATAGTCGACAAAGACACTAACAATATGGGTTGGAAAAAAGATAGCATCTTCAACAAATACTGCTGGACAAACTGGATAACCATATGCATGAAATAATATGCAAGAAATTGAAACTTGTTCCACACATTTCACCATGCACAACAATCAAGTCCAAATGGATCAAATACATCAATATAACACCAGAAACTTGGCTACTACTGGAAGAAAAGTTATCAGGAACATTCCATGATTTAGGAATGGGAAAAGAGTTCCTGAAAAAAAAAAAAAAAAAAAAACTCGAGTAGCATAGGATCTTAAACAATCACTCAGCCAATGGAATTACATGAACTGAAAAGTTTCTTCACAGACAAACATACAATAAGCAGAGCCAATAGATTACCCACAAAATGGGATAAAATATTTGCTGAATATCCAACTGATAGAAGCCTAATTTCCAGAATCTACAAAGAACTCAAAAACCTAAACAACAAAAAGTCAAAAACACACTCACCAAATGGGGCAAAGTACTGTACAGGAAGTTCTGATAGGAAGAAATACAAATGGCAAACACACACTTAAACATTTAAGAAACTATCTTGATTGTCAATAAGAACAACTAATACAAGTATGGTTCACCTGTAAGACATTTCTGGCAGCGTGCTGTGACTAAGAAGGAGACACTGCCACTAATCTGATCACAATCTGTGTTGTGTGCCAGACGTGGATCAATGTGTGAAGTGCCCAGTCACTCAATATGCCAACATAAAGCAAACTCACTGTCTCCAAAAACTGTGACCTTTCTGGCTTGTGAAGACCCCTTGGGGAAGGCTCTGGCTTGCCTGGGCCTGTGCCTCTCTGCACTCACCGCTCTTGTTCTTGGGGTTTTTGTGAAGCACCAACACACACTGATTGTGAAGGCCAATAATCGCACAAAGAGCTACATCCTGCTCATCACACTCAAGTTCTGTTTTCTCTGTCCATTACTCTTCATTGGACATCCCAACAACACCAATTGCATTCTGCAGGAGATCACATTTGCAGTTCTGTTCACCGTGGCTGTGTCCACTGTTTTGACCAAAACAATTATTGTGGTTCTGGCCTTTAGGGTCACTGCTCCAGGAAAAGTGATGAGGGGACTTCTGGTATCAGCAGCACCCAACTTTATCATTCCCATCTGTACTTTGATCCAACTTGTTCTTTGTGGAGTCTGGATGGGAATATACTCTCTTTTTGTTGAAACTGATCCACATTCGGAACATGGCAATATCATCATTGTGTGCAACAAAGCCTCAGACACTGCCTTCTTCAGTGTCCTAGGTAACCTGGGTTCCTTGGCTATAGAGAACTTCATTGTGGCTTTCCTGGCCAGAAACCTGCCTGATGCATTCAATGAAACCAAATTCCTGACCTTCAGTATGCTGGTGTTCTGCAGTGTGTGGGTCACCTTCCTCCCTGTCTACCACAGCACCAAGGGAAAGGCCATAGTGATAGTGGAGGTCTTTGCTATCTTGGCCTCTAGTGCAGGGTTACTAGGTTGCATCTTTTTCCCCAAGTGCTACATCATTTTGATAAGACCCAGTGAAAATTTTCTAAAGATAATAAAGAAAAAATCATATTGTCCTACCAACAGATTTTTAAGTTTTAACTCATAGGCATTAATTTAAGGTAAAGCCTGTAGAAACCCTTGCACTATTGAAGGCACTAAATATTTTTAAATGGCAACATATTTGTTCATGTGTATGAGTTTTATTAGTTCTCTAATGTTTTTTATCATCTTTCATGCACAGCCTTCAGGCCAGTTTTCTTTTTCCAGCACCTACTGAAAGCAGATTTGACAAAGTGGCATATGCCTCTGGAGATGGTTTGTGGTAGCAAGAAAAATCATTTTCTCACATCTCTCTCTAATTCATAAATAAAGACACTTAGGAGAAAGCACTGCTAATGTACTGTGTATTTTGTTTCTATTAGTCTTGATACCTTGAAATGCATCTGATTACTTCTTCAGGTTGCTTCAGAGAAAACTGCTACAGTTTTCTGGATAGAGCAAATGTTTTTGAGAATGTCTAAAATGTTTGTACTTAAGTGTTCAAAGAATATTCAGAGATACAGTGAGGGTATGATTAGGATGCAGAATAATTTCCTTTTGAAGAAGCAGAAGCCTTATGTTAACCTGTTTTCAATATACATTATGGTTATGAAAGTGTGTGAAATCTATTGAATAACTTGAACATTATATATACAGGAAAGACTATGTGGACCATGGAAGGCTTTTGTCTATTATGCGAAAGAAAGTTGTACCATTCAGAACCTGACACAGTTGAGATTAAATTTTTCAGTAAAATAATGTTACTTATCACATTAGCAATTTAGTGCCTTGTAGATCATGAAAACTTGGGAATTCAGAAACCTCTAATGAAATAAACTTTTTGTGGTTCTTGTTTAAACATTTATAAAATAGTAATTACTAAAAAAATTTTGTGCATCATTGTAAGTAGTCTACCATCTGGTGAGTATAAGTTGCTATACAAATGTCATTTTTTCTCAAGGATTGGGAAAAATATCACAAGGTTGGAGTTATGAAGAAGTATGATTAACAACTGGTTCCTAGTATATCTTCATTGATTACCACTTTCTTTTTTTTTAATTTTTTTTTAAAATTTATTTATTTGAGAGCGACAGACACAGAGAGAAAGACAGGTAGAGGGAGAGAGAGAGAATGGGTGCGCCAGGGCTTCCAGCCTCTGCAAACGAACTCCAGACGCATGCACCCCCTTGTGCATCTGGCTAACGGGGGACCTGGGGAACTGAGCCTCGAACCAGGGTCCTTAGGCTTCACAGGCAAGCACTTAACCACTAAGCCATCTCGCCAGCCCGACTGCCACTTTCTTAAAGCTAGATTAGCTTAATACCTTATTTTCTATCCTTAAACATGCCACTCCCATTTTTTAAAATTTGTTTTGTTTATTTTTATTTATTTATTTGACAGTGACAGAGAGAGAAAAAGGCAGAGAGAGAGAGAGAGAGAGAGAGAGAGAGAGAGAAGAGAAGAGGAGAGGAGAGTGGGCATGCCAGGACTGCTTAGCCACTGCAAATGAACTCCACATGTGTGCACCTCCTTGTGCATCTGGCTAACATGGGTTCTGAGGAATCGAGCCTTGAACCAGGGTCCTTTGGCTTCACAGGCAAGCACTTAACTGCTAAGCCATCTCTCCAGCCCGGCCACTCCCACTTTAATGACATTTATTGTGAGACATGCCAAAATTTTTGAAATTCCATTTGGATATTTTGATCTGAAACTCTTAGCTTTCTATCCAAAGTAACATAAAATAGAACTCAAATGTGAGTGAAGAGATTTATCCATGCACAAGAGCAGATAGTTCACCACCTGGAAAGTTGAAACTGAATGTGAATGTTTTAAATCACCAGTCATTTGATGGGTTGTTGTAGAGAATATACAGAAGAATGTTTGCAAAACTTCTGTGAGAGTGAAAATGTTGTTCATGGTCCATATGAAAGACAGCCAGGCATGAAGAATAGTCCAAGAGGAAGAGATAAGTCTTGGCATTAATGTTAAATTCCTGGTAAAACTAAGATGATTATTTACCTTATGATATTTTTGTTGAATATTCTTTGTCTTTCCTGAATCAATATATCAGTATTTGTACTCATGTAATATGAACTGATATCAAGCCTGGATATCTGTCTGGACAGTGGAATTTGGAATGTTATCTGTAGAAAAGTGTAAATAATAGTGGCCAAGAGAGCAGCTCATCAACAGTTTTATTTTTCATTACTTTTAGTTCAGGTGAAACCCAGACTTCTATCCCACTCTTGCAAAAATAATATAAAAGATCCAAACATTTATCCATTGCTTCATTAAACACTGTGTATATTTGGGGTAGGATGCCTCTCCTTTATGAAAAAGATTAGACACAACATCCACTAAACCATGGTGGAATTGGATGAAATGATTCATAGATTATATGTAAAAGTAAACAGTGTACCACATGGCTCTGTACACAAGTATGCACTAGTATATTTATTCTTCTAAAATTAGCTCAACTACACATAACACAGTTCTCTTCATATTGTCAGGACCGAGTGCACATTTCAGATGCTTAAACTACATTCATCGCTGTCCAGAAATGTTTCATTTTCCACAATTTAGGCACTGCATACTCAAAGCAACTAAACTGTCAGAACTTTCCTCCACAAACAGGGATCTGATAACTCTAGGCCAACAAATCAAGAACTTAATTTTAGGAAATGAATCTTTACTTTTACGGATTTGAACTTTTTATATTCTAGTTCTTATTTGATTAGGTAACTATAAAAAAGACTTACTTTCTTGCTGGCAGCAACTTGCAACATTTAGAGTAAATAAAGTATACCATATTGTTTTTGTAATGGGCCAGAGAGTAGATCATTTCAGCTTTGGGATCACATGGTCTCTGTGGCTGCTCTGACACTCCACTGGTAGATGGTTAAAACAGGTCTAGGTGATGCATAATGGATGGATGTAGCAGGTTTTGAATAAATCATGAGTGAGTATAGTATCATTTGGATTTAAAAAGCATGCATATGTTATGAATTTGAATTTCAGAACATTTTTCAAATATGAATATTGAGAATCCTACACGACTGATTAACTGCTGGAGTTCAATTCCTTGCTATTCATTTTATGAATAAATATAATTAGAATATGTAGCCTTCCAAAATACAGAAAATATGAAAATATTGAGTATTGTGAAATAAACATTTACAAAAATTTTTTAATATAATATTGCAAAATATGAATTATACTTAACTGCTTATCTTATGATTTTTTATAAACATACATATGAAAATTCCATGAATTTGTTTTGCACATATACGTGAATAAATTAATCACACTCCTTGGCATAAATATGTAAGATAAAAATTGTCATGGGACTTCCAGGTATGATGTTCACAGGAGCCACACCAAACTAGGCTATGGAGGGATTTAAGCAAAATATGCTCTGCTTCTAAAAGGTGAAGGAGTATAGGTTATTCTTAAACACAGCAGAGAAACCAAAGAGACCAAGATTCACCAGAGAGGAGGAAAACAGCCAGCATCTCACTGAGGCACATGCTGCCCACTAATCTGTGTGATCTACACAAGTGCCCAGTACTGCCCTGCCAGGTGCACCAAGGAGCAGCAGCATCAAAGACCAAACAAGGGGATTTTTGAACTTCATCATCCTTCTCTCAAAGTTAAGAAATTTTGAGATCAACTCAGAAGCTACTGAAAGGGACATAGGTGGAACTAGTGAGAAACTCCATGAGTCTGAACTCTCCCATTGCCCAGCTTCAGAACTACAAATCTCTGGCATTCAGACCCCTGTGGAAGCATGGCCAGCATAAAAAGACCTTAAAGACTCTAACAGCAAACTATTAGAGCTGATAAACACTTTTATCAACTTAGCAGGATACAACATGAATACACAGAAACCAGTAACTTCCCTAAATACTAACCACAAATATGTGGAGGATAAAATCATGGAATCTCTCCCATTCACAATTGCCTCCAAAAAAAAAAAAAAAAAAAAAGAAGAAAAGAAAAAGAAAAAGAAAATCAAGTACCTTCGAAATGAAGGATCTTTGCAAAGAGAACATTAAAACACTCAAGCAAGAAATGGCAGATGACAGAAATAAATAGAAAGATATCCCGTTTAGGAGTGGAAAAATAAATTTTGTGAGAATGTCAATATTACCAAAAGCAATCTACACAATTACTGCAATCCCAATTAAAATTCCAATGACATTCTTCACCGAAAGAGAAAAACCAGTCCTAAAATTCACTTGGAAGCAAAAAAACCTCAAGTAACCAAAGCGATTTTGAGCAAAAAAAATAAGGCTGGTAGTATCACCATACCCAATTTTAAGCTATATTACAAAGCCATTGTAACAAAAGCAGCATGGTATAGGCACAAAGACAGGCATGTAGGTCAAAGTAACTAAGTAGAGGATCCAGATGTTAATCCAGGCAGCTTCAGCCATCTGATTTTTAATAAAAATTCCAAAAATATTCATTGGAGAAAGACAGCCTCTTCAACAGGTGGTGCTGGAAAAACTGGATATCTATATGTAGAAAGATGAAAGTGAATCCTAGTCTTTCCCATGCATGAGAATCAAATCCACGTGGATCCAGGACCTTAATTGCTAGAAGAAAATGTAGGGGAAACCCTTTAACATACTGGCATGGGTGTTGACTTTCTTACTATAACCCCAATTGCTCAAAAAATAAAAACACTAATCAACCACGGAGATCTCATGAAATTACAAAGCTTTTGTACAGCAAGGGGCACTGTGAATAGAGCAAAGAACAAAGTACAGAATGGGAATGGGAGAAAGTCTTTGCCATCTACACATGTGATAGAGGATTAATATCCAGAATATATAAAGAACTCAAGAGACAGAACAATAAAAAAATCAAACAACCTATTTAAAAATAGGCTGTGGATCTAAATAGAGTTCTCATAGGAAGAAATACAGATGGCATATAAACAAGTAAAAAAGTGTTCTACATCTTTCACCATATCGAAAATGCAAATTAAAACTACCTTAAGATTCCATCTCTCTTCTCAGAATGGCTACCATCAAGAAAACAAATGACTATAAATGTTGGTGAAGATGTGGTAAAAGGGGAACTCTTCTGCACCATTGGTGGGAATGAAATTTGGTATAGCTATTGTGGAAATCAGTGTGGAAATTCCATAAAAATTAACACATTGTATATTCCTAAATCTTGTTTATTTGGTACTGTGGTAGTTTGATGCAGGTGTCCCCCATAACTTAGGAGTTATGAATGCTAGGTTCCCAGCTGATAGAGATTTGGGAATTAATATGTCCTGGAGGGAGTGTATTGTTGGGGGCAGGCTTATGGGTGTTAAAGCCAGTTTCCCCATGCCAGTGTTTGGCACAGTCTCCTATTGCTGTGGTCCACCTTATGTTGGCCAGAGGGTGATGTCCCCCCTCTGCTCATGCCATCATTTTCCCCTGCCATCGTGGAGCTTCCCCTTAAGACTGTAAGCCAAAATAAACTTCTTTTTCCCAGAAGCTGCTCTTGGTTGGGTGATTTCTACCAACAATATGAACTGGACTGCAACAGGTACAATGTTTATTTTTTTTTTGTAATTGTGAAAGTAATTTTAATCACTGGTTTTCAATCAGGTAAGACATTAATTCCCATTTATAGCATTAAATTCCTATATTACATAAACAGACATTTCAAGTAAATAACTTAAATATCCATTTAAGCATGTTGAAAAGACCAAAGCAGTCCAAGAGTAAGATGGAAAGAAGTTATCAAGATCAAAGCAGAAACCAATGAGCTGGAAATACAAGCAAAAATTTTAAATTTGATAGAAAGAAGACCTGATTCCCTTGAGAAATTGAGCAAGATTGATATTACAGTGGCCATATTAGCCAACCAAACAAAAAAGAATAGTCAAACAAACAAGCTTAAAATTGAAAGTGGAAATGTCACAACTGGTTGCAATGAAATTTGGAAACTCATGGTCATATTTCAATATCTGTATGGTGGCTTATCTGTTAAGCACATGCCTATGAAGCCTAAGGATTCATGTTCAAGGCTCGATTCTCCAGTACCCATATAATCCAGATGCACACGGGGGCACATGTGTCTGGAGTATATTTGCAGTGGCTGGAGGCCATGTTGTGCCCATTCTCTCTCTCTCTCTCTGTCTGTCTCTCTCTCTCTGTCTCTCTCCAATAGGTAAATAAAAATAAACAAAAAAATATTTAAAAACTGTTATCTACAGAAGGGGATGACCTGGAAGAAACAGATAAATTCCTTGGTTCCAGTGCATGTCCAGAAGAAAATTCAGAATAGGCAGGGTTTTTGTTTTGTTTTGTTTTGTTTTGTTTTGTTTTGTTTTGTTTTGTTTTAGTGTGCACTATTCTGTCAATAATTTTCTCTTGTTTTTGTTACATGTGCTTTTCGGTTTCTCTTTTAATATTTTTGTAGTCAGTGAATACAGACCATTTTGTACCATGGTTACCATCCTTCCTGCCCTCCCCCCTCCACATGGACCCTCCTTGTTGAGGTATATGGATCGTGCATTGTCATGTTAGCCTTTAGTTTTGGGTAGGAAGAATTGTCTGCCTGTCATGACCCAATGTTTGGTTCTGACATTGTTTCCACCCCCTCTTCTGAAAATTCCCTGAGCCATGTTGGGTTCACATTAGGTCTGCTTAATTGTTGAGGTCTTGGGAGCCTCTGTGTCTCTGGATATTTGGTTTGGTAGGGGTTGATGGTTATCTGTGTCTATCTCCATCATCATTGTGCTGCTTCCTAGTTTGTCAAGAAAACAGCATTCTTGCATGTTTCCCCAGTTATTCTTACTTTCAGCTGGGACCCTTTTGAGGTATCATGTGGTGGTTCTTGCCATAGGGTCTGTATCTACATGAAAAAGAAAAGCAGATCCTGCAATGGAGAATAAAATTAGCACTAAGTAAATGTGATAACCATTTTATTTTGGAGAGCATTTACTGGGGAGTAGGCACCTTGTTCAATATGGCTCTGACTTGTTTCCCAGCTCCAGCTATGGGTTCTCTTCCACTGAGCAGATCAGTTAGCAAAATCAAGAGCAGTTGCTTTCCCACCATATTTATTTGCCACTATTTCACTTGTATGAGCATCACATCAGACTGTTTGCTGCTAAGCAGGTTAGATAAGTAGGAGAAACATTGGTCATTTTACCCCAGTCACTCATGTAGCACCTTCTGGCACTAGATGTGCTATCTGGGGACTGAATCTCTTCCAGCTTCCAGCAATGTCACTCAATGATATATGCCAACAGTGTATGGTGTCTTCAGCAATAGAGTCTTACCACTAACTTATGGTGGATCATCAAGTGCTCTGATATAAATCTGTCTTCTTTTGAGAGACATTGTAGGTCTGTCTAATCAAAAGCTCACTGTGGATAATATCCACCTGCTTGTACTGGGAGTTACATATCAATGCGCAAGAAGAGAAGGACAAAAAGGATAAGTGATATAAAAGAGAAAGAAAGATGTGAGAGAAGAGGGAGAGAGAGAGAAACAGGAAGGAGATGAAGGTCAGTTTTTGATGTAACCTCTCCAGGATCTTGTGATTCCAGTGTTGCTTCTAAGGACCTGGTGAAGGTTCAACAATTTGGTCTGTCTTTCAAGATGTAGAGTTATATGGTACCATTGCCATTTGGGTCCCGTTTTGTGTTCGCCAGCCCCTTTCTTACTTTCCCCTCCCTTCCCACCCGCTTTACAGTCTTGTCCTCGATAAGCTTTCTAGGTATGTAAGCAACTTGTGTAGACTCAGGTTAGGAGCTGTAGATGAGTGAGACTATGGAGTGATTATCTTTCTGTGATTGGGTGAGTTCACTGAGAATGATCTGTGCCAGGTTTGACAATTTTTCTTCAAATTTCATTGTGTCATTTTTCCTTACTGCTGTGTAGAATTCCATCCTGTAGATATAACAAACCTTAGTTATCCATTCGTCTAATGATGGACTTCTGTGGTGATTCCAGCTCTTGGCTATTATGAATTCGGCAGCTATAATCATGGTTGAGCAAATCACTATGAGCTGAGTGGGGGAGTTTTTAGGGTACATGCCCACTAAGGGAATAACAGGGGTCTGTTGGTAACGCTATCATCAGCTTTTTTAGGAGTCTCCATATTGCTTTCCAATGTTGTACCATCTTACATTCCCACCAACAGTGGATGAGGGTTCCTATTTCTCCACATCTTCACCAGTATTTGTTTGCATTTGTTTTTTAATGATTGCTATCCTAACTGTGGTAAGGTGCAGTCTCACAGTTGTTTTAATGTGCATTTCCCTGATGATTAGGGATGATGAACATTTCCTTAGGTGTGTGTTTACCATTGTATTTTTTCCTCTGTGAACTGCCTGTCCAGCTCTTTGCCCCACTTTGTGAATGGGTTGTTTGACTTTTTGTTCTTTAGGTTTTGGAGTTCTTTGTAGATTCTAGAAATTAGGCCTCTGTCAGTTGGATATTCAGCAAATATTTTCTCTCATTCTGTGGGTAAACTATTGGCTCTGCTTATTGTATGTTTGTCTATGAAGAACCTTTTCAGCTTCATAAGATCCAACTGATTGAATGATTGTTTAAGATCCTGTGCTACTCAGGTTTTGTTCAGGAAGTCTTTTCCTATTTATAAACCATGGAAAGTTCTTCCTAACTTTTCTTCCAGTACTAGCCAAGTCTCTGGTGTTATATTGTGGTATTTGATCCATTTGTACTTGATGGTTGTGGATCGAGTTTCAGTTTCCTGCATATGGTTGTCCAGTTTGTCCAGCACCATTTGTTGAAGATGCTGTCTTTTTTTCCAGCCTATATTGTTAGGGCCATTGTCAAATATCATGTAGCTATTGTTACTTGAACCAAATCCGGGTCCTCAATTCTAGTCCATTGGTCTATCCTCCTGTTTTTATGCCACTACCATGCTTTTTTATTATTACGGATCTGTAATATAGTTTTAGATCAGGTATGGTGATGCCTCCAGAGGTGTTTCTTTTGCTGAGGATATGCTTGGATATCTGAGGCCTTCTGTTTTTACATATGAATTTTGAGATGAACTTTTCTGTCTCTGTCAAGAACATTGTTGGTATTTTGATGGGCATTGCATTAAATCTGTAGATTGGCTTTTGAAAGATACCATTTTCACAATGTTAATTCTGCCTGTCCAGGAGCATGGGAGGTCTTTCTATTTTCTTAAGTCCTCCTCAATTACTTTTTTGAGTTTTTTGTGTCTTCATTGTATATATCTTTCCCTTCCTTGGTTAATGTTATGCCAATGATTTGTAATTTTTGTTGCTATTGAAAAATGGGACAATGTCACTTATTTCTTTCTCTATATCTTTGTCATTTGCATATAGAAAGGCAACAGATTTTTATGCATTGATTTTGTATCCTGCTGCTTTGCTTAAGCAGTTTATCACATTTAAGAGTTTTGAAATGGAGGCTCTCGGGTCTCTTTCCTATAGAATCATGTGGTCTGCAAATAGCACTAACTTAACTTCTTCCTTTCCAAATTGTATCTCCTTTACATCTTTATCCTGTCTTATTTCTTGAGCTAGGACTTTCCACTACTTTATTGAAGAGCAGAGGTGAGAGTGGACACCCCTGTGTTGTTCCTGATGTAAATGAGAATTCCTCCAGTCTTTCTCCATTAAGTATAACTTGGTATTTAGGAGCTTTGTATATAGCCTTTGTTGTGTTAAGATATAAACTGACTATGCTGATTCTCTCCAATGTTTTGATTATGAAGTGATGTTGTATTTTGTCAAAGGCCTTTTCTGCATCTATCAAAATGATCATGTGGTTTTTGTGTTTATCCTTGTTTATGTGGCATATTACATTGACAGATTTCCTTATGTTGAACCACCCCTGTGTTTTTGGAATGAAGCCCACTTGATCAAGTTGGATAATGTATTTGATATGGTGTTGGATTCGGTTTGTGAGGATTTTGTTCAGTATCTTTATGTCTACGTTCTTCAGGGAAATAAGCTTGTAGTTTTCTTTTTTTGTGGCAACTCTGCCTGTTTTTGTTATTAGGGTGATAGTAGCTTCATAGAAGGAGTTGGGGACCTTTGCCTGTTCTCCAGTTTTGTGGCACAGTTTGAGAAAGATTGATTTCAGTTCTTCCCTGAAGATTTGAGAGATTTCAGCTGAAAAACCATCTGGTCCTAGGCTCTTCTGTTGGAGGAGGTTTTGTATTACCTTTTAAATCTTGGTGGGTATGATAGGTTGGTTTAGGAGACTAATCTGCTCTGAATTTAGCTTTGGTAAATGGTATGTGTCTAGGAATTTATCCATTTCCTCCATATTTTCCAATTTTGTGTACTAGAGGTTTTTGAAGTAAGACCTGATGATTATTCAAATTTCACTTATGTCTGCTGTGATCTCTCCTATTTCATTACTAATTTTATAAACTTGAGGCTTCTTTTTTTTTTTTTTCCCTTGATCAAATTGGCCAGGGGTTTTTCAATCTTGTTTATTTTTTCAAAGATCCAACTCTTTGTTCCATCAGTTTTGTTTTCTTACTTTCCAATTCATTAATTTCTGCTCTAATCTTAATTATTTCTTTACATCTGGAACTTTTTGGGTTGGATTCTTCCTGCTTTTCCAGTGCCTTTACATGAATGATTAGGTTATTGATTTGGGATCTGTCTGTCTTTGTTATGAAGGTATTTAGTGCTATGAATTTTCCCCTGAGGACTACCTTCATTGTGTCTCATAATGAATGTCCCATGTGTTCTCATTGTCATGCATTTCTAGAAATTCCTATATTTCATTTTTTATTTTGTCCACTATCCATTTGTTGTTTAAAAGTGTGCTGTTCAATTTTCAAGAGCTGATGGGATTCTTGGTCTGTGTTTTGTTGTTAATTTCTAGCAGTATAGTGTTGTGATCTGATACCATGCAAGGGATTATGTCAATCTTCCTAAATATATGGAGGCAGACTTTGTGCCTCAGTATATAACCTATTTTAGAGAAGGTTCCATGTGCTACTGACAAGAAGGTGTAGTCAGTGGATTTGGGTTGGAATGTTTTGTAGATGTTTGTTAGGTCTAAGTAGCCGGAGACGGCAAGCATGCCATTTCAGGATCACAAGGAATCGAGCACTGAAGAGCAGCTTGACACAGTTCCAGCCCAGCTGTCTCTTCCTTGAAGTCCGATGTGGCCCCTCTATAGAAAAATCTTTGACTCTCTATGCTACAGAAATATGTGGTTTTTCTATATAATGTTTGTCTTTTTCTGTCTTTCACATGGTGTCCCAATCTCTAAGTTTACTTTTCCAGTAAAAATTGGCGTCGGTAAAGTGCTGGTCAATGTATCTGAAAGAGGCTCTGGCATAGAATTGGAAAAACAAGAAAATGGGTCAAAGATAATTGTTTTCTTTAAAGGCCTTAAAGAAAGTCAGGCATGGAGTACAGTAAACTTAGGAGGAAACAATGAGCCTCCTGGAACAATGTAAACATTGTTATATGACTAATTTTTCTAAATGGTGGCAATTGCAATTGACTCTTTACCAGGAATCCTTACAGAAAAACAACCAAAGTTAGAAATAGTTCAATTGGGGGGGACCAAAGTCTAAGTATTGGAGGGACATGAAAAGGAAAATTCAAAATAAATAATTAAAGGATAAATGGATCTGCTGGATCAGTGATTAATGATGGGAAGCCCCATTTGTGGTTGTTTTGCCTCTCACCTTTAATAGAGTAATTGAAAGTAGAAGTCAAGGAAATCACAAGTGCTTGACCGCACATACATGGGGAAAATGTGAAAACAGTTAATCATTACAGGGGCCTGATGACTTTACTCTGTAGGGAGCAGGTGTGGCAGCTATGCCAAGTGCCCGGGACGACTGCCAAGTCATATGATTTGCACCTAACTTCCTTATATACCCCCAAATAGCCACATATGCAGTGCGTACTGCACAGACTCGTTGCTACGCAAGATCAGACCATCTGACGTCTTACTGACGTGAACCTAAGGAAGATACTTACGCGGCAGACTCTGAGTGGTGCCAGTTGGGGATTTAAGGACGGACTGGGAAGGGTTTGGGTTTTTTTTTTCATTTCTTTCTTTGCATGCGGAAAAGGTTCCTGAATAAACTGCTTTGAGAAGAACGTTGTGTGGCGTCATTCCTTTCTGCTGGTCGGACTGAGAAGCAACAAGTGGTGGCCCGTACGGGGACGTTCAGAACTCATTGCAGTCAGGGAAGCTAGCTGGTAAGTTCCCAGGTAAGTGGGACAAGTTCAAGTTCTCAGCAAGAGACAATAAGGTTCCCAGTTGAGGGACAAGTTCAAGTTCTCGGCAAGAGACAATAAGGTTCCTGGTTGAGGGACAAGTTCAAGTTCTCGGCAAGAGACAATGAGGTTCCCGGTTTAGGGACAAGTTGCACAAGCACAATGGGAAATACATCTTCTGCCAGTTCAGTCAGTCAGACCCTCTGAAGTCTTTTAAATTTTTACGGGTGAAAAGCAAATGGGCTGGACTGGGGGGGGTAGCCCTATGCCTGCTCCTCATCAGTTGCCTAGCATTCTGGTGCATATGTAACATGAGAGTTCGTCAACAAAAGCCTTGCTTATACAAGCATTTGCAGCGATAGAGATGGGACAATCTCCTCAAGTGTGGCTTGGCATGCTAGAGAAGTAGTCAAAGATGGGTGAGACTCCCTGGACATGCTACCAACCTAAGACAGGGATTAAACCAATGCTGTTTAACTCCCCATGACGGGTAAGGAGCATTGTCGCAGGGGGCAACCTAAGACAGGCATTCTCTCTGCCATAAACAATAAAAAAAAAAAGGGAGGAATTCTAGGGAGCAGGTGTGGCAGCTATGCCAAGTGCCCGGGACGACTGCCAAGTCGTTTGATTTGCACCTGACTTCCTTATACACCCCTAAATAGCCACATCTGTGGTGCGTACTGTGCAGACTCATTGCTATGCAAGATCAGACCATCTGATGTCTTACTGACGTGAACCTATGGAAGAGACTTATGCAGCAGACTCTGAGTGGTGCAGGCTGGGGATTTAAGGACGGACTGGGAAGGGTTTGGGTTTTTTTTTTTTTTTCATTTCTTTCTTTGCATGTGGAAAAGGTTCCTGAATAAACTGCTTTGAGAAGAACGTTGTGTGGTGTCGTTCCTTTCTGCTGGTCAGACTGAGAAGTGACATTACTTGAGGTAAATAATTATGGGATTATTTGATGATAAGGAATAACAAAAAGTTTCTATGAATTCTGTAAAATTGTACCTTTCTTGAAGTTTGTTCTTGTATGACATGATCAGAAAATAAAAGACTGAGACTAAAAGCTGTGGCAGCAGAGAAGCAAAGAAATATAGAAACATGGAAGCATAGAAACAGGGAAAAACAGAAAACAGGAAAAAAGACAAAAAATAGAAAAAGAAAAAACAAGAAAAAAAGAGAAAAATAGAAAGAAAAAAAATTATAAAAAGTAGAAACAGAAAAGGAGGCAGAGAGAAAAAGATAGAAAAACTCAGCTGCCTTCAGCATTAGCCTGTCAGCTTGCACCAGAACTTGACTTCGAGTTGTTATTTTGCCGCTTCCTTTCACACCTCTCTTCGGGGACCCTCCTTCAAGCCAGGGCTGGACCCCGGCAAGTGGCGCCGAAACAGGGACCTGAATTGAGGTAAGTCGAGGCTCGGTTAGGGACGGATCTCACCCAGGGACCTACAGATCCCCTGGTCAAAGAGTAAGGCTGGGAAGAGGGGTGAGTAATCAAAGAAAAAATGAGACAGGCAGAATCTAAGGAAAGACAGATGTACATTAAGATACTGAGAAAGATGCTGAGGAATAAAGTAATAGAATTTAAGAAAAATAATCTCATAGAATTTATTCAATTCATACAAAAAGTAAGCCCCTGGTTTCCAGAGGAGGGGACATTAGACCTGGACAACTGGCAGAATGTAGGAAAGGATCTCAAGAAATGGCTCTTGGTTAATGATGATGATGAGGTTCCTGAGAATGCTGTCACCCAATGGGTTATGATCAAACAAGCTTTAACAAATGATTTAGCTGCATATTTGCCTGACTCAGCAGCCATAAAGTCAGGAAAAAGTACAAAATCCACTATCTATGAAACTTTAAAGTTGTCAGATGCTGAGGCTCTATGCTTGCTGCCCAGAGTTAGATCTGCCTCTCAAAACAAACACGAGGTGCAACTTGCCCAGGCATCAGACATAGGTACCTCAGATGATAAATCATTGGATTCTGAAGAAGAAATTGAGCTAGAGGATGAGGCTAAGTATCATAATCCTGACTGGCCTCCACCTAAGAGCTCTACTAATAAGCCTCCTAAACACAGGCCAAAGAGAAAACCTCCAAACCTAGGGAGAACTTCTTGCTTAATGGCTGCAGCCCGAGAAGCTGCCATGAAGGGAGAGAAGTTGCTCCATTGTTTCCCTGTGATTTTCCCTGAGTATGCAGATGAGGTTGAAAATCTACGAGCCCATGGAATACACCTATTTTTGTTATAAAAAAGAAATCAGGAAAATGGAGATTATTGCAGGACCTAAGAAAAATAAATGCCACTATGGAGACAATGGGGGCTTTACAACCAGGCCTCCCTAGTCCAGTTGCTATACCTGTAGATTTTAGTCTTGTTGTAATGGATTTGCAAGACTGCTTTTTTACCATCCCCATGAGTCCTCAAGATTGTAAACATTTTGCATTTAGTGTTCCCTCAGTAAACTTACAAAGACCCTATTTGAGATATCATTGGAAGGTACTACCTCAGGGGATGAAAAACTCACCTACTCTATTCAGAAATTTGTGGATATGGTCTTGTAAGCCATTAGGAAAAGTTACAAATCTTCTATGATCATTCACTATATGGATGATATTTTAATTGCAGATAGAGATAGGGGAGTCTTACAAAATCTATTACAAGAGATGATTTCTACCATAGCTGCTTATGATTTGAAGGTAGCCCCTGAAAAGATTCAAATAACACCCCCTTATAATTATTTAGGGAGAATTATAAAAAAGTGATACTGTAGCCCATCAACCCTTAAAATTAGATCTGTCACACTTACATACCTTAAATGATTTTCAAAAAATTCTAGGAGAAATAAGTTGGGTGCATCCCTTTTTGAGACTAACCACAGCTGATTTGAAGCCTCTGTTTGATATCTTAAAGGGAGACAGTAACCCCAGATCTCCCAAAGAATTAACTCCTGAAGCTAATGAAGCTTTGAATTTGGTTTAGAGTGCTCTAAATCAGCAACAGTTAAGATGATATTTTAGAAATTCTAAATGTCAATGATCATTCTAGCCACTAAACATATGCCTATGGGGATGATTTGGCAGGAGGGGCCTCTAGAATGGGTACATTTGCCCTCAAGCCCCAAGAAGATCCTATCTCATTACTCCTTGTTAATTATTCAGATCATAATGAAGGCAAGAAAACTGGTTAAGAGAAATATTGGGTAAAGATTTTGAGGAAATTATTATACCTTATAATAATAAATAATTCAATTGAATGCTTAACTTTTCTGAGGAATGGCAGATTGCATTAATTGCTTACACAGGCCAAATCCTTTTCCATTTACCCCAGCATCCACTTTTGCAGTTCCTATCACGCCAAAAAATTATATTTTTCCTCAAATTATTCTCCAGACCCTATAGAAGGGGCTATTGTAACTTTGACTGATGGTTCCTCTCATGGGAAAGCTGCACTCGTGACTCCCACAGAAATAAAATTGGAACAGACTTCCTTTTCTTCCGCACAAAAAAACTGAAATTTATGCAGTTAATATGGCCTTTAAAGTTCTTATGAATATTTCCTTTAACCTTTACACTGATTCTCACTTTGTGTCAAGACTATTTCCTGTTATTGAAACTGTAATGATAAATGATGATCGTACTCAAATTAATAATTTGCTCATCCAGTTATAGAATTTTGTGCAAATCAGGACTCAACCTTACTATGTGTGCCATATTAGAGCCCATTCTGTCCTTCCAGGTCCTCTCAGTGAAGTAAATGCATATGCTTACTCTCTGACAAGAGTTAAGACATTATTAGATCCTGTTACTGAGGCTACTCAATCCCATGCCCTCCACCATCAAAACTCGCAAGCACTATGTTTGCAATTTGGAATTTGCAGAGAGACTGCCAGACAGATTATTAAAAATTACAAAGTCTATCCTCAGTCATTTTCCTCTCTTCCAATGGGAGTTAATCCCAGAGAGCTCAAAGCTGGAAACTTATGGCAAATGGATGTTACTCACTATGCTCCTTTTGGAAAATTAGCTTTTGTACATGTACCTGTAGATACCTTTTCCCATCTTGTAATGGCAACAGCTCGGACTGGGGAAACATATAAAGATGTAGTCCGACACCTTTTCCACTGTTTTTCTATTGCTGGGATGCCTCAACACTTAAAAACAGATAATGCTCCTGCTTATACTGGTAAAGCTCTTAAAACTTTTTGCCCGCAGTTTGCATTAAACATACTACAGGAATCCCTTACAATCCACAAGGACAAGCTATTATAGAGAGAACTCATCAGCAGATTAAGGGTCAAATTGAAAAACTCCGCTCTGGGGATTTCCCCTACTCCTCTCCCCATCACTTATTAAATCATGCCTTATTTACACTTAATTTTCTTAATAAAGATAGTAAAGGTCATTCTGCTATTGAAAGGCACTGGGAAGCTTCTGATTGTAATATTAAACCATTAGTCATGTGGAAGGATCTTTTGACCTCTACATGGAAGGGGCCAGACCCCCTTTTAACATCAGGGCAAGGCTGTGCTTGTGTTTTTCCACAGGATGCCGAGTCACCAATCTGGATTCCTGACAGGCTCATTCGGCCTTTCAGGGCCTCCGGCTCTGAATCTGAAAAGAAAGACCAGACTGCGCCACTGTCCACGGTGCCTTCCTGTGGCACCAATTCATCAAACTGAAATCACGACATTGGCCTCGGCTCCAGCTTCCATGGAGGAGGTGGAAGAAAGTACTTTGACTATAGCTTTTGTCCGCCTTCAGCTTTCACCTTGACAGCCACAGCGTGTTCCTAGATCAGCAGCAACTCGCAGCGGTGTGATGCCATCCTGGGGACAACTCAAGGCGCTGGCTGAAGGAGCTCACTCCTTTGTGGCTGCAGCTCATCTACCACCCTCGGTGCCAAATCTGTTTGTTGCTATGCTTTCACTTTTGGCTGCTGAGGTATGGAGTCTCTCGCTCTTTCCCGTTTTTGCTGCAGATATGTCCTATTGGGCCTATCTTCCAGACTGTCCAATGTTTCATCCTGCTACTTGGGACTTAGGTCTTTGGATCTATTAAGGTCACCACTAATAACACCAATTTATTGGGAGGAGAAAGTAATTCTTGTTTGACACAAAAGACTGAGAACAGTTTTAGTTATACGGGCATGTCAGACATTCTTCCTGTTTGCTTCTCTATTAATAAGGACATGTCTGGCTGTGTTCCTTTGGCTGAGCATCAATTAATTGCCAACTCCCCTACTCCTCCTACTAATACCCAAATGGATGATAGACAGGAGCAACGAGATGTATGGTTCCTTAAGTTATATCTCCCAAAAAAGTATAATGCTTCTGCTTATGTGATAGAGCCTACAGCCTTGCCCAAAAAGTCACCTGCTTGTCAAAACAGTACAGATTTAGGTTCCATTTGGGAAAAAATACCACCTTCGGGGTACCCAAAATGGTTTTCATGTGGTTTTCTTACTAAAACTCCTAAATATTCTCTTTTTAATTCTTCTCTGTCCTTGTTGGATTGATCAGTCAATAGCCCAGACCATGTCTATATACAGACTTCAAAACAAGTAAAATATATACAAGGAGACAATACTATGTCTACTGTTAGGGCAAGTGCTTGGTATAGTCCAGGTTGGGTTGCACACTCATTTCGTCCTCAAACACTGGAAAAAAAGGACCTCCCGGTACAATTGGATCTTTTTAGACTGTTTGCAGCCACCCATAAAGTCACTATAATCAGACCCCGAGGGACAGTTATACAAACCTCTGCCCCCGTGACTGCTTGTGTGGCTGCCCCTTTCTCCATTACTCATCCTGGAATGAAGGGCCACTTATATGTGCAGAAAAGTTCTCATGGGATACTTCATGTTTCTTGTTCTAATTGTATTTTCTCTAATTGTATCACGGAAACTTCTGAGGATGTTTTCTTGATTTTACGTCAACCTCCATATATTATGCTGCCAGTAAATATTACTGAAAATTGGTTTTCTAATCCTGGGATTAAAGCTCTCCATAGAGCTAGAGTTCTGATCACACACCCCAAAAGATTTGTAGCAACTTTAATTTAGGTATTACAGCCTTAATTGGAATTATTTCAAGTTTTGCTCTCTCAACTACATCCTTGATAAAAAAAAAATACATACTGCAAATCATGTTAATCAGCTTTCTAAGAATGTCAGTCTAGCACTTATGATTCAGGAAAATATAGATAGAGGAATACAGGATAGACTCAATGCTTTGGAAGAGGCAATCCTCTTTATAGGAAATGAAATTCAAAACATAAAAATTAGACTCTCAGTGCAATGCCACTCATTATTTAGATGGATATGTGTTACTCCACTGCCCTATAATGACTCCAAACATGATTGGTCACAAGTTAAATCCCACTTACAAGGCCTTTGGAACAATTCTCGGCTGACTATGGATATAGATATTTTACATAAAAAGATCTCAGATATTAGTAATTCCCATGTAGGATCTGCCTCTCTAGAGGAAGTTTCTACAGCCTTTGCTTCTGCAGTTACTGATTTCGTTTCCAACACTTCCTGGCGCAATTTATTATTTAACATCTGTATCATTGCTGGCCTTGTTCTTGTTCTTCTTTTTCTTCTCCCAGTCATCTTCAGACAACTCTGCCACTCGCTCTCAGCATTAACTGTGGACGTTCGAGCCATTCAATTAAAACAAAAAGGGGGAGATGCCTGAGACGGCAAGCATGCCATTTCAGGATCACGAGGAATCGAGCGCTGAAGAGCTGCTTGACATAGTTCCAGCCCAGCTGTCTCTTCCTTAAGTCCAATGTGGCCCCTGTATAGAAAAATCCTTGGCTCTCTATGCTACAGAAATATGTGGTTTTTCTATATAATGTTTGTCTTTCTCTGTCTTTCACTTGGTGTCCCAATCTCTAAGTTTACTTTTCCAATAAAAATTGGTGTCGATAAAGTGTTGGTCAATGTATCTGAAAGAGGCTCTGGCATAGAATTGGAAAAACAAGAAAATGGGTCAGAGATAATTGTTTTCCTTAAAGGCATTAAAGAAAGTCAGGCATGGAGTACAGTAAACTTAGGAGGAAACAATGAACCTCCTGGAACAACGTAAACATTGTTATATGACTAATTTTTCTAAATTGTGGCAATTGCAATTGACTCTTTACCAAGAACCCTTACAGAAAAACAACCAAAGTCAGAAATAGTTCAATTGGGGGGACCAAAGTCTAAGTATTGGAGGGACATAAAAAGGAAAGTTCAAAATAAATAATTAAAGGATAAATAGATCTACTGGATCGGTGATTAATGATGGGAAGCCCCATTTGTGGTTGTATTGCCTCTCACCTTTAATAAAGTAATTGAAAGTAAAAGTCCAGGAAATCA
Organism: Jaculus jaculus; assembly: GCF_020740685.1. NCBI lineage: Eukaryota > Metazoa > Chordata > Mammalia > Rodentia > Dipodidae > Jaculus > Jaculus jaculus. Next base: position 4,449,887 of record NW_025423515.1, on the reverse strand, counting down.
CAAGTGCTTGACCACACATACATGGGGAAAATGTAAAAACAGTTAATCATTACAGGGGCCTGACGACTTTACTTGAGGTGAATAATTATGGGATTGTTTGATGATAAGAAATAACAAAAAGTTTCTATGAATTCTGTGAAATTGTACCTTTCTTGAAGTTTGTTCTTGCATGACGTGATCAAAAAATAAAAGACTGAGGCTAAGAGCTGTGGCAGAAAAAAAAGGAAGAGAGAGAGAGAGAGAGAGAAAAAGACGAAAAAACTCAGCTGCCTTCAGCATTAGCCTGTCAGCTTGCACCAGAACTTGACTTCGAGTCGTTATTTCGCCGCTCCCTTTCACACCTCTCTTGGGGGACCCTCCTTCAAGCCAGGGCTGAACCCCGACAAGAAGAGCCTTCAGGTTAGTGCCTGCCATGACAGAATAAGAATAACAAACACACTGGATGTGGATGAATTCCAGATTATGTGGCCTTTGAAGACCATCACTGAAAGGTTGCCTGGAAAGAAAACATGTCATTGCCACTGCCACATTTAAAGTCTGCAGGATTTAAGTAAATTCAGGGACATGGAGGTGACATTCTAGAGCCAGAAAGGTAGGCAGGGATTGCTTGATTTGTGAGCAGCCTGCACAAGGCTTGGGGCAGGAGCAGAACACAGGAAGAATCAGTTGACCTACCCTGCTCTTCCACATCCAGTACGGACTGCCTACCAAACGACAAAGGCCTGAACATTCTGGGGATCAACACCAACTACACTGCCTTTTAGTTTTGAGAACAGGATTCAGCGTTGACTCAGGGTGATGGGGGGCAGGTACATTAAAGAAAATGCCAATTGCTCTCTTCATAGGACTGTCTTGGTTTCTTTCTCCACATCCCAAAGAGCTTGTATTTAAAAAGGTCAGAATGACTGGCACTAGAAATACACTGCCTCCTCCCACTGTACATCATGTAAACACAATAAAAGTTTTATGTTACTACAGGTTTTCCAAGTTAACTATTTCTTCTAGTTTTCATTTACATCATCTGAAGGAACAAATTAAAGGAATGCCTTCAAATGAATTCTTTATTCTCTCCCTTTCATAATATATTTGTGTTAGCATTAAAAAAAAAAAAAGGTTGAAAAAGCTTTCAGAAAAATCTGGCTAGTAGCAGAGATGGAGAACAGATGGAACCAGGAATCAGACCCAGAAAGTTGACTTACTCTGCACAAATATGCTGACAGTAATATTTTTGGGACACTGAAAAATCCTTGACACAACATAAAGCCCAGGCTGCAGTTTATAATAAAAATAATTCCTACAGCATCCCAGGTAAAGGAAAATACACACTGAATATTAAAAGGAATATGTCCAAATCCTGCAGTTCTTTGGGGAAAAAAATAAGTTTTCCTAGAGACTTCACTGAAAGTAATTACAAATATCTTAAGACAGTCTTCAAAAACTGGCAACTTGGCTCTTTGTAGTGGCAGTTTGGGGTACACAGTGAGGCTCGGCCTCAAATTCTATTCTTTGAGTGTATATATGTATATAAAGGTATGTGTGCATGCGGATGTTGCAGGAGAACTTTGGGTGTCATTCTCTGTTGCTTATTCATGACTTTTTTGAAATGGGCTCTTTACCTCAGCCTGAAGCTGTGGTTTTTGGTCAGTGAGCCCAGTTCCCACCACACTGTCTGCTACATCCACTGTGATATCACAATATGACATCACAATGTCTCACTGTGATATCACAGTGTTCTACTGTGACATCACATCACATCACAATACTTCAGTGACACATCACAATGCCAACTAGGACATTACAATGACTCACAGTGTCATTACAATGCCAAAGAATGACATCAAAATGCTTTAATATTATATCATAATTCTCAACTTGTTCATTATAATGCCCCACTACCATATCACAATGGTCCACTATGACATAATAATGCCACATACTCGCATAATAAGACCCTACTGTGATATCAAAAGGTCTTGTCAGGTATAGTTTGCATGCCTTTAATCCCAGAACTTGGGAGGCAGAGATAGGAGGATCACTATGAGGTCAAGGCCACCCTGTGACTACATAGTGAGTTCCAGGTCAGCCTGGAATAGAGTGAGACCCTACCTCAAAAACCAAACAACAAAAAGATCTCACCATAAAATAATAATTCCACACTGTGTCATCACAATATTCAACTGTGACATCACCATGCCACATTGTAAAATATTAATATATCACCCTGACATCACAATGCCCTATTTTGACATCACAAACCTGTCGTGATTTCACAATGCCCCACTATGATATCACAATGTCCCAAGTGTGACATCACAATGCCACACTTTGGCATAGCATTGTACCACTCTCTCCTCATAAGGTCCCATAGTGACATATATATGCCTCACAGTCTCATAAGAATGCCTGACCCTAACAACACAATACCCCATGATGATATGTCAATGCCAAATTATCAAACCAAATGGCCATCTGTGACCTCACAATACAGCAGTGTGAAATCACAATGGACCATTATCCCACTATGACACCACAATGCTCTGCTATGACATCACTATACCCCACTATCACATCACAGTGCTGAACTTTGGCATCGCAATGACTCACTGTCTCATCTCCTCACAATGCTGAACTATGACATCTCAGTGCATCAATATGTCATCATAGTACTCAACTGGTTAATAACAATGTCCTAAAGTGAATTCACCATAGAACACTGTGATATCACAATACCCTACTGTGAAATCACAATGCTCCACTCTAATTTCACAATGCTATACTGTCACATCAAAATTGTCAACTATAAGATAATAGTGACCCACTGTCTCATCATCATGCTGGATTATGACATTGCACTGCTCTATCATGATATCACAGTACTCAATTGGTCCATCACAGTGCCAGAATGTGAATTCACAATACAATACTGTGACATCACAAAGCTCCAGTGTGACTTCACAATGCCCCACTGTGACTTCATAATGCTCCACTGTGAACAAACATTGCTCAACACTTTCATCACATTGTTCCACTGTGATCTCACAGTTTTCCACTGTGACATCTAAGTACTGCACTGTGAACTCACAAAACCCCTCTGTAACACCAAATGTCCATCTGTTTCATAAACAATCTCCACTGTGACATCACAATTCCCACTATGATATCATAATAGTCCACTGTGACATCAAAAGCCCCATTCTCTCATCATAATGTACCACTGTGACATCACATCCCCTATTGTCACATCACAAATGTCCATTTTTACCTCACAATGCCCCACTATGAAGTCACAGTGCTCCCCTGTGAATTACATAACCTCATTGTGACATCACAATGATCCCCTGTGGCATCAAAGTGCCCCACTGTGATATGACAATGCTGCACTGTGACATCAAATACCCAACTGTTACATAATAATGCTCAATTAATCACACAAACAAACAAAACTCACAGTACCCTTTTGTGACATCACAAAACCCCACTCTAATTTCACATTTCCCCATTGTGACATCCCAAAGCCCCATTGTGCTATCACAATGCTCCACTGTGATATAACAATGCTCACATGTAGCATCATAATACCACAATACCACATCACAGTGCTCTACTGTCAAACTACAATGTGCCACTGTGAAATCACAAAGCCCCACTTTGACAATATAGTGTTAAACTGTGACATCAAAATGACCCACTATCAAACCACAATGCTCAACTGTAAAATCACAATGCCCCTCAGTGACACACAATACCCTACTGTCACATCACAAAGCTCAACTGTGACATCAGAATGTCTCACAGTCTTATCACACTGACATACAATAGCATCACAGTGCACCACCTTGACATAATAATGCTGAAATAGTTCATAACAAAACACTAAAGTGAATTCATAATACAACCCTGTGACATCACAATACACTACTATTGAATCACAATGCCTCACTGTAATATCACAGTGCTCCATGGTGACATCACAATACTCCACTATAACATCACACTTGCCAACGATGAGATAACAATGACCCATTGTCTCATCTCAATGCTGGACTATGACATCATACTGCTCTAATATGGCATCATAGTAGTCAACTGGTTCATCACAATGTCCTAATGTGAATTCACAATACAATACTGTTGTATCAGAAAGCCCTACTGTGATTTCACAATGCCCCACTGTGATGTCATAATACACTATTGTAACACCACACAGCCCCACAGTGACATCACAAAGCCCCACTGTGACATCACAATTCCCAAATCTCTCATTACAATGGCAAATTGTGCCATAACAATGCCCCACTGACTCTTCATAATATCCCATAGTTACAATGCCATGCCTCACTACGACAAAAGCATGCCCCACTGTCACTTCACAACATCTGACTCTGAAACTGCAGTATCTCATTATGACATTTCAGTTCCTAATTGTCAAACCAAATGACCATCTGTGATATCACAATACACCACTGTGAAATCACAATGACCCACTATGGTAACATAGTTCTCTGTTGTGACAACACAAAACCCCACTGTCACATCAGTGTGTCCAACTGTGGCACCACAATGACTCATTGTCTCATCAAAATGCTGAGCTGTGACATCACAGTGCCCAAATATGAAATCATAGTATTCAACTGGTTCATCACAATGCCTTGGTGTGAATTCACAGTACAATATTTTGACTTCACAATGCCACACAGTGACTTCACAATGCCCCCAATGAACAAAAAGTGCCCAACTCTCTTATCACAGTGCTCCACTGTGACATCTCAGTACCTCACTGTGACATCACAAAGCCACATTGTGACATCAAAATGTCCAACTGTTTCATCACAAAGCCCCACTGTGACATCACAATGTCCTATTATTCACAATCCCTCCTAATATGACATCACAATGCCCTACTGTGATATCACAATGTTCCACTGTGATATCACAACACCCTACTGCCACAGCACAATGCCCAACTCTGACATCACAGCGAATCCTGGTCTCATGACAATGCTCTACTATGACACCACAATGCTCCAATGTGACAGTATAGTACCCAACTTCCTGATTGTAATGCTCTACTTTGATATTGCAATACCCCACTGTGACATCACAATGTGATAACACAATGGTCCACTGTGGCATCAGTATACCCTACTCTGACATCACAATGTTCAATTGTGACAGCACAATGCCTCACTTTCTCATCAAAATACACCATTGCGACATCACAATTCCTTACTGTGATATAACAATGCCCCACTGTGACATCAGTATACCCCACTGCATCATGACAATGTCCCACTGTGACATCAAAATTCCCATCTGTCACATCACAATGTGCAGTGTTGCATTACAATGCCACATTGTGACATCACATTGCCCAACTGTGACTTCACCATGCCCCACTCTGTCACACTCCTGGCAAAAAAAGCCCACCCAATCAAGAGCAGATTGAAGGAGGAAAGGGTTTGTTTTGGCTTACAGACTCAGGGGAAACTCCATGATGGCAGGGAGAAGTGCTAGCATGAGAATAGGTGGCACAGGCAACTGGACATGAGAGTCTACTAAACACTGGTAAGGGAAAGCTGGATTTAACACCCATAAGCCTGTCCCCAACAATACATCGTCTCCAGGAGGATCCAACTCCCAAATTGCCATCAGCTGAGGACCTAGAATTCTGAACACATAAGTTTATGGGAGGAAACAGAATCAAATTACTACATTCTGCTGTGCCCCCATAAACAGATAACGATATAATGTAACACTCAGTGTATTCAGTCCAACTTTAAAAGTCACCATAGTTTTTATCAATCTTAATGATATTCAAGCATCCCCACAAACCAAGGTCATGTAACTTACTACTAATAATAATAACAGTAAGGCACAAAATAAACATTCACACTGCAAAACACAGCATTGGATAGATCCAAGTATACAAGATTTTTTAAAAATCAGGAAAAAGATCAAATTCTGTAAGTCCAAGGCTGACAACTCTAGTGTCCAAGTTCAAGCATTCTAACCAGTGACAGATTTCTGGAGTTTCAATTCTTCCCCTCCAGCTAGGCTACTCAAGTCCTGAAAAGCTTCATCCAGTGCTGACAGCTCTCCTTGGCCACCATCCCATAGCTGTGGCATCTCCACTGGGTCTCCACTACAACCCAATATTCATTCTCATGGCTCCAGTGGGTCTCCATGCAGGTAATCCAACAAGCCTGCTTCATAATGCTTATGTCAATTTCAAAAAAAAAAACAAAAAACTGTATTGCAAGTTCAATGACCCTCTCTTTCCTGCATTTGTAATACTCTGTAGTACCAGGTGAGCTACCAACTTGTTAATCCAGGAGGGAATAAAGCAGACTCTGAAAAGCAAAAGACTCCTCCAGTATTCAGGTCCCTTTTGGTCTGCTGTCAGTAGCAAATGATATTTAACTATATTCTTGCATGGGATACTGACACTCAAAATGCTCTTCTTCTTCTACACTCTTTGACAACACATTCTTCATCACCTTCCACTAAGGACATTCTACTGCCACATCACAGCAGAAAAGCACTGGCAACACATGAGTATAGAATGAATGCACTTAAACTGTGAAAGAAACAAACTCACTGCTTTCTCTAGATGATTAGACAATGTGCCATATGCTGCTGAAAGAATGGGCATTGTGCTGCATTTGGATGGGATGTTCTCTAGGTGTTCAGACTTTACAGATTTTTAAAGCTTTGGAGGGTTATAATTAAGAAACAAATTCTCCAAGACAAATTATTATTAACACTATAAACATTCATACCAAAGAGAAAGACCTAAAAGCAGCCCCAGGAAAACACATTACATAGAAAGAAAACCCCATCAGAATAAATTCATACACTGAAAGCCAGAAAGACCTCTAATACAACACTGCAAAGTTTATGAACCTATGGCTTCCAACCCAAGCTACTCTAAGCAGCTAAAGTATCCCTCATAATAGGCGGGGAAATAAAAACTTTCCATGATAAAACTCAGATTTACAACTATATATACACAAAAACAAATTTGAAGAGAGCAATGCAGGGAATCTCCTCAAAGAAGAATCCAATAATAACTGTCAAGAACCTACAAGAAGCATATCATCATAACTAAACTCAGAGAAGGCGCAGATAATGATAAAGTCCAAGAAAACACCAAACCTAGGTATCAATGACATTAACTCACACATCAAGAGGAATAAGCCACGGGCTGGAGAGATGGCTTAGTGGTTAAGCGCTTGCCTGTGAAGCCTAAGGACCCCAGTTCAAGGCTCGGTTCCCCAGGTCCCACATTAGCCAGATGCACAAGGGGGTGCACGCGTTGGGAGTTCGTTTGCATAGGCTGGAAGCCCTGGCACGCCCATTCTTTCTCTCTTCCTCTATCTGTCTTTCTCTTTGTGTCTGTTGCTCTCAAATAAATAAATTAATAATTTTTTTTAAAAAAGAGGAATAAGCCATCAGGATGGATCAGTAAATTATACCCCTCAAACTGTTATTTCAAACAATGAAGATTTACATTTTACTTTAGGTATGCAACAAAGAGCAATATCCATGCCATATATTGTTTTGGTGGCCCATGTCATCTCACGGACTCTCAACCTATCACTAGCATAGAATGTTTTTAAAGATTTTTATTTGCAACTTTATAAGCAGAGACAGAGAGTGAGAAGAGAGGCAGAGAGAAAGTGAGAGTGAGAAAATAGGTGTACCAGGCCCTCCTGCCACTTAACACAAAGTCCAGATACATGTGCCAATTAGTGTACCTGGGTTTATATGGGTACAGTGAAATCTATTTAGTATCATTAGGTTTTGTGTGCTTACACCATTGCCATAGCATTATTTAGTGTAAAAGCTTTTCTTCTTCATACGGTGTTTGGCATACGATGAAATATTTGGCATTTAGCCTTTCACAAGAAACAACCAACTGAATTCTAAAAATCATAACAAGATATTATAATGGAATTCCATAATTACAAAAAAAATACCAGTGTAAAGCTAAATAGAAGTGTTTCTGGGAGAAAAAAAAAGCATAATAAGTCAAATAAAAACTTCTGGAAATCTTATGAAGGACAGAATATCAGGAGAAGAAGACAAGGAAACATAATTAATACTTCAGTCAAAGTTAATAAGGTCAAAAATGTGTGAAGGAAATAAGGTATATATATAAAAATACAAAATGAACAAGTTTTCAAATTATAGTCTTCAATCAAAAAGAACTCTTGGGCTGGAGAGATGGCTTAGCGGTTAAGCGCTTGTCTGTGAAGCCTAAGGACCCCGGTTCGAGGCTCGGTCCCACATTAGCCAGATGCACAAGGGGGCGCACGCGTCTGGAGTTCGTTTGCAGTGGCTGGAAGCCCTGGTGCGCCCATTCTCTCTCTCCCTCTATCTGTCTTTCTCTCTGTGTCTGTCGCTCTCAAATAAATAAAGTTAAAAAAAAAGAAGTAAAAAAAAAATAAAAAAAAAGAAAAAAAAAGAACTCTTGACTAAAGGAATTGAATTTATTGGAAAAACGCAGAAGAAAATTTCCTATTTCTAGGAGAAAAGATGCTATCCAAATATAAGAGGCAACAAACATAATGACCCAAACAACAAACATAAATGACCCAAAAAGAGACTACACAGATCATGTTGTACTAAGAATTGTAAATGGACAAGAACTAAGAAAAGGTACTGAAAACTCATGCCAGAAACATTCAGTGTCATACAAAAGTGAGCCCGTCAGGTCTGTGGAACTTATCTTATCCAACTGGAGCAAGGGCATAGTTTAACTGATTCATAACATGATAGGGGAGTCAGTCTGAAATTGGGAAATTCCATAAAAATTAACACACTTTATATTTCTAAAAGTTGGTTATTAGGTACAATGTTTAATTTCTTTGTAATTGTGAAAGTAATTTAAGTCATTGGTTTTCAATCAGGTAAATCATGATTTCCTATTTATACCATTAAATGCCTATGTTACAAAAACATGGATTTCAAATAAGTAATTTAAATACCCATTTAAAGCTGCTGAAAAGACAAGAACAAGACAAGAATGAAATAGAAATTATCAAGATCAAGGCAGAAATCAATGAGTTGGAAATAAATGTAAAAATTTAAAAGTTGATGAAACGAAGGTCTGATTCTTTGAGAAATTGAACAAGACTGATATTCCACTGGCAAAATTAATCAAATGAAAAAGAGAATATTCCAATCAACAAGCTTAAAAGTGAAAGTGGAGTCATCACAACTGACAGCACTGAAATTTGAAGGATCATTGGCATATTTCAAAAACTGTATTATACAAAAATACATAAACTAGGGCTGGAGAGATGGCTTAGCGGTTAAGCACTTGTCTATGAAGCCTAAGGACCCCGGTTCAAGGCTCGGTTCCCCCAGGTCCCACGTTAGCCAGATGCACAAGGGGGCGCACGCGTCTGGAGTTCGTTTGCAGAGGCTGGAAGCCCTGGCGTGCCCATTCTCTCTCTCTCCCTCTATCTGTCTTTCTCTCTGTGTCTGTCGCTCTCAAATAAATAAATAAATAATTTAAAAAAAAATACATAAACTAGACACAGAACCCATCAAAATAGAAAGTTATACACTGAGATTTCTAACTTAGATGAAAAAGTATATTTTAAAATACAAAACAAATACAAATAGTCATTAAAAGTATCATCCACAAATCTAGGCGTGGTGGCACACAACTTTAATCCCAGAACTCGGGAGCCAGATATAGGATGATCACCATGAATTTGAGACCACCCTGAGACTACATAGTGAACTCCAGGTCAGCCTGGGCCAGAGCAAGATCCTACCTTGTAAAACCAAAATAAATAAATAAATAAATAAATAATAAAGTATCATTCACCTCTACCAAGTAGGTTTCATCTCAGGGCTGCAGGGTTGATTCAACATACAGAAATTGAAAAACATAATTTGCCACCTAAATAAACTTAAGCACAAGAATGACATGTGTTTTTTTTGTTTGTTTGTTTTTTTACTGCAGCAAACAAAGTGATGTGATGCTCACACAAGTGAAATAGTGGCACACAGCCATGGTGGGTAACCAACTGCTTTTTATTTGGCTAATGGACCTTCTCAATGGAATGGAACCCATAGCTGGAACTGGGAAACAAGTCAAAATCATGTTTCAAAAAAAAACCCCACTCTCCAATATCAAGCTGCACAATTGTGGGCTACAAGAGGACCTACATCTATTAAAGTCTCACTAAAATAATGGTTATCCCTTTTATCTTGTCCTGATTTCACTCTCCATTGGAGAATTTGCTTCTCTTCTTCAGATGGATGCATTACCTGTGGAGAATATCAGACCTCACCAGGGCACCAGATGAAACCATAGTGTAATTGGGGAAATGGGTAAGAGGGCTGCTTTCTTGGTGAACCTGGTACCAGCACAAGGGAGGTGATAGATACAGAGAACACTCAACTCCTACCAAACCAGATATCTAGAAACATAAGGGTCACAAGACCTCATTGCTGAAGTACACCTAAAACGAACCCAACATGGCTCAGGGAAATTCACAGATGAGGGGGTAGAAAGATTGTTAGAGCAACAAGATTGGACATTATGCAAAGAGACATTGCCTCTTCCCCGTAAATGAGGGCTAAACCCCAAATGCACAACCCACATTCCCCAGTGATTAAGCTCCCCTCAGATAAAGGTAGGTCAGGCAGGAGGCTAATGATTCTACCAACATTGCAGTATACACACTATGTACAAATAAAATAAAGAGTGTGGGGGCTGGAGAGATGGTTTAGTGGTTAAGCGCTTGCCTGTGAAGCCTAAGGACCCTGGTTCGAGGCTTGATTCCCCAGGACCCACGTTAGCCAGATGCACAAGGGGGCGCATGCATCTGGAATTCGTCTGCAGTGGCTGGAGGCCCTGGCGCACCCATTCTCTCTCTCTCTCTCTGCCTCTTTCTCTGTCGCTCTCAAATAAATAAATAAAAACAAACAAAAAAAAAGAAGAAAGAAAAGAGTGTGGGTCTAGAGAGATGGCTTAGCAGCTAAGCGCTTGCCTGTGAGGCCCAAGGACCTCAGATCAAGGCTCAATTCTCCAGGACCCATGTAAGCCAGATGCACAAGATGGTTCATGCATCTGGAGTTTGTTTGCAGTGCCTGGAGGCTCTGGCATGCCCATTTTCTACCTATCTGCATCTTTCTCTGTCTGTTGCTCTCAAATAAATTTTAAAAAATTAAAATTAAAAAAGTGTGTGTGTGTGAGAGAGAAGAGAGACAGAAAAAAAAGAATGAGAATACCATGTTCTCTTGTGGCTGCAAACAAACTCCTGAAACATGCACTACTTTGTGTATCTGGCTTTAAATAGGTACTGAGCAATCAAGCAAAGATAATTAAGTTTTGCAGGCATGCATGCTAACAACTGAGTCATCTCTCTAGCCCTATGAGTAATATGCTACTTTCATGTAGATTCCATGTGGCCATGAAATTGTATTCTGAATAATATTTGTTGCTTTCCTATAACAATAAGATCATCAGCTTTTCTCTTGTCTTCACTTATATATTGATTATGTGTGTGTGTGTGTGTGTGTATATATATATATATATATATATATATATATATATATATATATATATATGATGTACATTGTGATCTCTCTGCTATAAACCTATTCCACATAGCTTTAGGGTTCTAAGAAAACCCAACAGTGAAACCACATTCTCAATAATCTGAACAACCAGTATGATGTGGCTCTTACTGTCATGTGATTACCAGTCAACAAGCATATGCTGAGAACTACATTGTGCATCCCAGAGAATGAGAATTTAAAAATAGGTTAGAATAAACCTGTTCTTTGAGGAGAGGAAGACAGCAAATTTTAGTGTTGAATTGCCAGCTGAAATATTAGAGAATCTTATTAGTGGTTTTGAAGAGTAACTTTTAAGCAGTCCTTAGTACCGTCTATATGACTATATAATAATATCTGAATGCTTTCATATATCCTAATCCAATTACAAATCATTAGAAATATTTTCAACTTTTGTAGGCTTATCTATTTAATATGGACATATTTAGTATGTAAACAACACATGGTGGTAGAATCCTTTGTCTCCTTCCAGCCCTTTTTCTGAAGAGGCCCTACTCCTTAGAGATGCAAGTGAACCACATGGGGATTGTGGATCATGCATCTTGGGGGGATGTCTCTGTGCAAAATGTTCCAACTTATGGTTGTAACAATCTTTTTGCCCTTTCTTCTGAAAATTCTCTGAGTCATGCTGGGAACATTTTCAGTCTACTTCAGTTATGGGCATGTAGGAGCCTCTGGATATGTGGTTTGGTAGGTGTTCAGTGCCTATCACCTTCACCTTTGTGCTGATATCAGATTCACTAAGAAAGCAGCACTCTTGCTAATTTCCCAAAATCCTCTGTGATTTTAGCAGGAGTCAGGGTTGAGTCCATAGTTTATCTCCACAGGTCCAGCTCCCATCTGAAAAATAGAAGCAGATTCTCAAATGAAGAATGAAGCCAGCACTGGTTAAAAAGCAAAACCATTATTAACTTTGAGAGAATTTAAAAGGTGTAAAACCTTTTATAGTCCAAGGTTAGTGGGAGAGCAATCTTGAATAGATTGCCAGTGGGAGGGAACAGAGGGGGAAGAAACAGGGAATCACTGAATCTCCTCACAGGCTGGACTCCCCCCAGTAGCTGCTGCATCCGCAGGGCAGATGAACACCAATGGATCCCTGTGTGTGGAAGCTTAGATTGCTCCACCCACTCGCCCACTTATGGCTCCAGCCACCGCAGATTCAGTGAGTCCAGGCAAAAACAGGAAATTGATGGTTCCCTCATGGGTTGGTAGTGCCCCTTACCCCCAAGACACTGCAGTATCAATGGCTCCCCGCATGCCAATCGATCCCTGCGTGTGGAAGCTTAGACTTCTGCACCCACTTGCTCACTTACTGCTCCTGCCACTTCATGTTCAGGGAGTCCAGGCCCACGGCACTGCCATGCAAGCTCAGACTCTGTTTGCCACTTGCACCAGCTAAGGTGCCATCCGTTACCTGTCTGCCACGCCAGCCGGACACCATAGTCTTGTAGCAGGGGAGTGCACAATTCTTCTGGGTCCCAGTGTTCCCATGCCAGAGTTTGGGCTGCTTCAGAACTTGGTGCCTCAGTGTCCCACCTAGCTCCAACGCAGGCAGCTTTGGAACATTACTGCTTGAGAGATCAGGCAACCTTGGTGCCCCAGCCAGGCAGTAAATCAGGCAGCTTTGGAAAGTGAGAGCCAAAGCTTAGGCTGTTTGGCAACTGCCCCAGGACGCCTAATATTCCCACTGTGCTTGAGCCCAGGCTGATCCACCCACCTACATGTCCATACACTGTGTGGGCAGACCACAGTGCAAAAGAAATAACATGAAAAATCAAATGCAAGAAAATCCAGTTAGATCACCCAGTCCTACAATAAACATATCTAATCAAAACATAGAAGACTCATTGGGATCAGAACATCAAAATGAAGCTATGCGCAATGCAACCCTGACCAAGATACTGGTAGAACTTTCAGAAAAGTAACAAAGGACCAATAATCATAGGGATGATGCCAATACTAAACTAGACCTAATAGATAAGAAAATGCAAGGAGTTCAGAGACAGTTAAGATATTTGAGGGAAAATGAAAAGAAAGAAGACCACAAAAATCAGATGGCCAGGCTAAATAAAGGAATAATGAAATGCAAGGATTAATTCCAAGAATCATCAAGAAAATCAGAAAATGATGTGAAAAAGGAGGTTGATGGAGGGAAGGAAATTATACATAGAAAAGTAGTAGAAAGTACAAACCTAACTGAACAAGTCTGAAACTCTCTAGAATCTCTCAAGAATAGAGTCAACCATGTGGAGGATAGAAATTCTGATCAGGAAGACAAGATGAAAGAAACTGTTTGAGATTTCAAAAATTTAAGTAAGTTCAAAAGTTCTTGTGAATAGAACATGAGGGAACTGTGGGGCACACTTAAACGTCCGACTATCAGGATCATTATAATATCAGAAGAAATTCAGACCAAAGGCATGGAGAACTTATTTGACAAAATAATTGAAGAAAACTTCCCCAGTATCTCAAAAACAGGCCCATCAAGGTACAAGAAGCCAACAGAACTCCAAACAGACTGGTCCAAAGGAGAAACTCTCCAAGACATATTGTCATTAAGACTCTAAACATTGACACCAAAGAGAAAATCCTAAAAGCATCTAGGGAAAAACAGAACACCACTTTCAAAGGTAATCCCATCAGAATTATTCCAGACTTCTCAATGGAAATTCTGAAAGCTAGAGGGGCCTAGAATGAAACACTGCAAAGTCTACCCAAACTATTCTACCCACCAAAACTATCCCTCATAGTAGATGGTGAAAGAAAAACTTTCCATGACAACATTCAGCTTTACAATTATATGAACACAAATCCAAACCTACAGAGAGTATTTCAGGAAATTCTTCACAGAGAAGAAACAATAAAACTCAAATGCCTATAAGAAGCAGACCACAATAACAAAACTCAAAATAACTTCAAAGTACATAAAAACACAAACCCATGTATACCATCACAGTATGGCAGGAATCAAGTCAATTCTCACAGAAATTAACCTAAATATTAATGGCCCTAATCCCCCCATCAAGAGAATCAAGCTAACATGATGGATCAAAAAATTATACCCCTCAATCTGCTGCCTTCAAGTAAAACAACTCACCACTAAAGACAGACACCTCGTCAGGGTGAAAGGGTGGAAAACAATATTCAAAGCAAGTGGGAATAAGAAACAAGCAGGCATAACTATATTATTATCATATAAAATAGACTTCAAACCAAAAATAATAAAAGAAACAAAGAAGGTCACGTCCTACTTATCAAGGAAACAATCCATTAAGAGGATATTACAATCATAAATCTATATGCACCAAATACAGGGTCACTACGATTCATAAAACAAAACCTACTTGACAATAAAACAGAAATAACCACCAACACCAAAATAGCTGGGGATTTCAATATACCATTATCAGTCAAAGACAGATCATCCAAACAGAAACTCAACAGGGAAGCCAGAGACCTCAACAAAACCATAGATCAATTAGACCTAACGGACATCTACAAAACTTTCCATGCCAAATCCACAGACTACACATTCTTCTCAGCAGCCCATGGAACATTCTCTAAAATAGACCATATACTGCACAGTGCCAGCATGTGGCTGTCATCCACAATGAGCTTATAATCAGTGAGACCTACAAAGTTTCCTAAAAGAAAGATAGATTTATGTCCGAGTACTTCATGACCCACCAACGGTTAGTGGTAAGACCCTACTGCTGAAGACACATTATGTGGTTGATACATAAAATGGAATGGCAAGGCTGGAAGCAAGAAGAGAGTCAGTGCGTCTAGTGCCAGAAGGTGCAACGTGGGTGACTGGTGGAAAATGACCAATATCTGTCCAAGAAACCCATGGTCTAACCTACTTAGCAGCAAATAACCTGTTGTGATGCCAAAACAAGTGCAATATTTGCACACAGCCATGGTGGGGAAAGAGCTGCTCTTGATTTGTCTAACTGATCCCCTCAGTGGTATGGGACCCATAGCTGGAGCTGGGAAACAAGTCAGATCCATATCCAAACATAAGCCTGCTCTCCATTATCAAGCTACTGCCAATTGTAGGCTACAAGAGGGCCTACACCTATTCAATTCTCTTTAAAAAAAAAAAAGTAAGGGTTCTCTCATTTGACCTCGTGCTGACTTACTCTCCATTGGAGATTCTGCTTCTCCTTTTCAGATAGATGTAGATCCTAAGGTGACAGCCACCCCATCATACCTCAAAAGGGCCCTGGCTGAAACTAAGAAAAATTGGCAAAACAAACAAGGGTGCAGTTTTCCTGGTGAACCAGGTACCAGCACAAGGGTGAAGGAGATCAACACAGAGAAAAATCAACTCCTAACAAATAAGACAGTCAGACCCAGAGGCCTCCAACACCCCATCACTGAAGCAGACCAAAAATGTACCCAACATGGCTTAGGGAAATTTTGTGGAAGAGGGGCTGAACAAATGTCAGAGCCACATGTTGAGTCATGATATGCAGAGCCATTTATCCTACCCATAACTGTGGGCTAACTCCACAATGCATGAGCCATGTACATCAACAAGGAGGGGCAAAGGGGAGGGGGTAGGTCACGGATGAGCCTAATAATGGTACCAAACTGACTGTATTTGCTGAATACAAAACTAATTAATAAAAAAATTTTTTAAATAATGATCTGTTTCAAGTTCAAACATTTTTCTACAAATTTAAGTGTGTCATTTTTTCCTTCTAAGTAGAATTCCATCATGTAGATATATCACATCTTGTTTGTTCATTTACCCAGTGATGGGCACCTGGATTGATTCCAGTTTCTATCAATTATGAATTGGGGAGCTATAAACATGTTTGAGCAAATATCACTGAACTGAAATGTGGAGCTTTTAGGGTAAATGGCCAGTAAGGGAATAACAGAGTCTGTTAGTTACTCTATATTCATTCTTTTCAGGAGTTTCCATATTGATTTCCATAGAAGTTGCACCAGCTTACATTCCCACCAAAAGTGAATGACTGTGCCTAGTGTTCCCTATCTTACACAGTATTTGTTTCCATTCAATTAACTAAGGTTTGCTAACCTTCCTGGGACAAGTTGGAATCTCAAAGGTATTTTAATTTGCATTTCCTTAATGGTTAGGAACGTTGAAATTTTTCTGAAGTCTGTGTTAGCCATTTGTAAATCTTCCTCTGAGAATTCCCTATTCAGTTATCTGCTCTAATATTGGAATGAATTTTTATTGTTTAGTTTTTTTTTTTTTTTTTAGTTTTTTTAGTTTGTTTAGTTTATTTTTTTTTTTTAAGTTCTTTGCACATTCTAGATATTAGGCTTCTGTCAGTAGTATAGCTGGAAAGGATTTTCTTCCATTCAGTGGGGAATCTATTGAACACTACTTATGATGTTTGTATGTCTTTGTAATATAGCTTTAGATTGGGAATAGGGATACCACCAGAGGTAGTTTTATTTTTTTCCCCCCACTGAGGACATGTGTGGATATCCGAGTCCTTCTGCAATTCCATACTAATTTTGAGATCATTTGTTTATACTCCGTGAAGAATGACACTGGTATTTTTTATTTGTATTGTATATAATCTGTATATTGCTTTTTAGAATATACATTTTCATATTATTAATTCTACCTGTCCAGGAACATGAGAAGAATCTCCATCTTCTCAAGTCTTTCTATATATCTTTTGTGAGTGTTTTTATTTTATGGTTTCATTATATAGGTCTTTCACATCCTTGGTTGGTGTTATTCCAGTGTATTTAATTTTTTTGTTCCTATTTAAAGTGGGACAGCCTCACTGATTTGTTTCCCTTTATATTTGTCTTTTGCATTTAGCAAAGGTACTGATTTTTGTGCGGCTTGAGCCGAGCCTGGTGGCTTTCTGGTGTGCTGCTGCTGCTGCAGTCGGCGGACCTGCTGGGGCCATTTTTGATGGCCTGTGCAGGCTCTGGATCTCTCCTACTTCTCTGCTTCCATTTCAATTTCCTATACATCTTGGATTTTAGTAAAAGTGTGTATTTTGCTGAATTTTTTTGGGCTTTCCCCACCGCCCCAGGCTGCTTTGGCATGGTCCCTACGCCGCCATCTTAACCAAAAGTCCCCCAGTTGGGATTCTTGCTGTGTCTTTTCTTGTTAATTTCTAGCAATATAGCATTGTGATCTGATATCATGCAGGGAATTATGTCAATCTTCCTAAATATGTGGAGACAGGCATAGTGACCCAGTATATGGTCTATTTTAGAAAATGTTCCATGAGCTCCTGAGAAGAATGCATAGTCTGGTGGATTTGGGATAGAAAGTTCTCTAGATGTCTGTTAGGTCTAAGTGATCTATGGTTTTGTTGAGCTCTCTTACTTCCCTGTTGAGTTTCTGTTGAATGATCTGTCTACTACTGATAATGGTGTGTTTAAGTCCCCAACTATGAAGGTGTTGGTGCTTTTTTCTGGTTTACTGTCAAGTAGGTTTTGGTTTATGAACTGTGGTGTCCCTGTGTTTGGTGCATACAGATTGATGATTGTAATATCCTCTTGATGGATTGTTCCTTTTATAAGAAGGAAGTGGCCTTCTTTCTCTTTTTTGATTATGTTTGGTTTGAAGTCTGTTTTATCTGATATTAATATAGCTACGCCTGCTTGTTTCTTATTCCGTTTTGCTTGGAATACTGTTTTCCACCCTTTCACCCTAAGAAGGTTCTGTCTTTAGTGGTAAGGTGGATGTGTCTGTCTTTAGTGGTGAGGTGGATTTCTTGAAGGCAACAGATTGAAGTGTCTAATTTTCTGATCCATACTGTTAGCTTGTGTCTCTTGAAGGGTGAATTAAGGTCATTAAAATTTAGGGTAATGACTGTGACATTTGGTTTGATCCCTGCCATATTGTGATGGTATGTGTTGGTTGGTGTTTTTATGGACTTTGATGTTTTTTGTGCCTATTCTGAGTTTGGTTATTGTGATCTGCTTGTTGTAGGCATTTGAGGTTAATTATTTGTTTCTTCTCTGTGGAGAATTACCTGAAATACTCTGTGTAGTTTTGATTTTGTGTTCACGTAATTGTAAAGCTGAGTTTTGTCATGGAAAGATTTTCATTCATCATCTATTATGAGGGATACATTTGCTGTGTACAGTATTTTGGGTCAGATGCCATAGGTTCCTGGACTTTGCAGTGTTTCATTCCGGGACCTTCGAGCTTTTAGTGTTTCCATGGAGAATTCTGGAGTAATTCTGATGGGGTTTCCTTTAAAAGTGGTGTGCTGTGTTTCCCTAGCTGCTTTCAGGATTTTCTCTTTGGTATCAATATTTAGAGTCTTAATGACAATATATCTTGTAGAGTTTCTCCTTTGGTCAAGTCTGTTTGGCATTGTATTAGCTTCTTGTATCTTGGTGGGCCTTTCTTTTAGGAGACTGGGGAAGTTTTCTTTGATTATTTTGTTAAATAAGTTCTCCATGTTTTTGGTCTGAATTTCTTCTCCTGCTGGTATTCCAATGATCCTAATATTTGGACATTTAAGTGTATCCCACAATTCCCTCTTGTTTGTTTCATAGAAACTTTTGAACTTACAGAATTTTTAAAAATTTTATTTATTAGTTTTCCTTTCAGCAAATACAGGTAGTTTGGTACCACTGTTTAGGAACATCCATGATCTACTCCCTCCCAATGGACCCTCCTTGTTGATGTAAATGGGCCGTGCATTGTGGAGTTAGTCCAGTTATTGAAATGATAAATGTCTCTGCATGTACTGACCCAACATGTGACTCTGACATTCTTTCTGCCCCCTCTTCTGCAAAATATCCCTGAGCCATGCTGGGTTCATTTTTGGTCTGATTCTGTGCTGAGGTGTTGGGGGTCCCTAGGGCTCTGGCTCTCTGATTTGGTAGGAGTTGATTTTTCTCTGTGTTGGTCTCCTTCCCCTTTGTGCTGGTATCTGGTTCATCAGGAAAACAGCACACTTGCATCTTTTGCCAATTTTCTTTAGTTTCAGTTGGGCCCCTTTTGAGGTATGTTGGGGCAGCTCTCTCCTTAGGATCTGCATCTATCTATAAAAGAGAAACAGATTCTCCACCAGAGAGTAAGTTAGCACCAGGAAAATTGACATAACTCTTACTTTTTGATAGAGAGTTTAATAGGTATAAGCCCTCTTGTACCACATGATTGATGGTAGCTTGATATTGGAGAGTGGGCTTATGTTTAGATATGGTTCTGGCTTGTTTCCCAGCTCCAGCTATGGGTCTCATACCACTGAGTAGATCAGTTAGTCAAATCAAGAGCAGCTGACTCCCCACCATGGCTGTTTGATACTATTGTACTTGTGTGGGCATCACACCAGGTTATTTGTTGCTAATTAGGTTAGACCATGAGTTGCTTGGACAGATATTGGTCATTTCCCCTAGTTGCCCATGTAGTACCTTCTGGCACTAGACATGCTGGGGACTGACTCTCTCCTGGCTTCCAGCCGTGCCATTCAAATTTATGTGTCAGCTGCGTATGGAGTCTTCAGCAATAGTGTCTTACCACTGATCTTTGGTGGGTCATCAAGTACTCTGACAAAAGTCTGTCATTGTTTTAGGAAACCTTGTAGGTTTCTGTGATCAAAAGCTCATTGTGGATGACAGCCCCATACTGGTAGTGGGGGTTACAGGTCAGTGCCCACTGAGAAAATGAGGAAAAACATAACTAATATACAAGAGTTAGAGAGGAGAGAGAGAGGGGGAGAGGGAGGGAGGGAAGATGTAGAAGATTTAGGTTAGTCTTGATCATACACTCTCCAGTGTCTTGTGGTTCAGGTGTTTCCTGTAAGGGTCTAGTGAAGGTTCAGCCATTTGGTCTGCTTTTTAGGAAGTAGAATTTTATGATACCATTGCCATTTGGGTCCAGATTAGTGTTTCCCACTCCTCTGATGCCCTCTCCTCCCTGCCCATTCATCTAGTGTCTAGTCCATGAGGTGCTTGCTGGGTATGTAAGGTATCTTGGGTAGATTCAGGTTAGGTGTTATGGTGTTATAGATGAGCGAGACTATGTGTCGATTTTTTTTTTTTTCTGTGATTGGGTAAGTTCACTGAGAATGATCTGTTCCAGGTTCAACCATTTTTCTTCAAATTTCTTTGTGTCATTTTTTCTTACTGCTGTATAGAATTCCATTGTGGAGATATACCACATCTTAGTTATCCATTCTTCTAGTGATGGATATCTGGGTTGATTCCAGCTTTTAGCTATTACAAATTGAGCTGCTACAAACAAGGTTGAGCAAATCTCTCTGGCCTGTGGTTTGAAGGTTTTAGGGTAGATGCCCAGTAAGAGTATAACTGAGTCTGTTGGTATCTCTATAGTCAGCTTTTTCAGGAGTCTCCATATTGCTTTCCCAAATGGTTGTATCATCCTACATTCCCACCAACAGTGAATGAGGGTTCCTACTTCTCCACATCCTTGCCAGCATTTATTTTCATTTGATTTTTTTTGATGTTGGCTATGCTTATTGGGGTAAGGTGGAATCTCATAGTTGTTTTAATTTGCATTTCTCTGATATTAGGGATGATGAACATTTTCTTAAGTGTGTGTTTGCCATTTGTATTTCTTCCTCTGTGAACTGCCTGTTCAACTCTGTGCCCCATTTTGTGAGGGTGGTGTTTGTCTTCTTAGTGTTTAGAATTTTGAGTTCTTTGTAGATTCTAGAGATTAGGCCTCTATCAGTTGGATAACCTGCAACTATTTTCTCCCATTTTGTGGGTATTCGATTGGCTTTGCTTATTATATGCTTGTCTGTAAGGAAATTCTACAGCTTCATATGATCCCATTGGTTGAGTGACTGTTTAAGAACATGAGCCACTGGGGTTTTGTTCAGGAAGTCTTTTCCCTTCCTATGTCATGGAAAGTACTTCCTAAATTTTCTTCCAGTAGTATTAAGATTTCTGGTCTTATGTTGAGGTCTTTTATCCATTTGGATTTGAGTATGGTGCATGGTTAAATGTGTGGATCAAGTTTTAATTTCCTGCATGTGGTTAAACAGGTTGTCCAGCACCATTTGTTGAAGATGCTATCTTTTTTCCTGCCTATATTGCTCGGGCCTTTGTCAAATATCAAGTAGCTATAGTTGCTTGACCCAAAATCCGGGTCCTCAAGTCTATTCCATTGGTCTATACTCCTATTTTTATGCCAGTACCATGCTGTATTTTTACTATGGCTTTGTAGTATAGCTTTAGATCAGGTATGGTGATACCACCAGAGGTATTTCTTTTGCTGAGGATATGTTTAGATATATGAGCCCTTCTGCCTTCCCATATGAAATTTGAGATCATTTTTTCTATCTCTGTGAAGAACACTGTAGGGATTTTAGTTGGAATTGTGTTAAATCTATATATTGCCTTTGGTAGGATTGTCAACTTCACAATGTTAATTCTGCCTATCCAGAATGATGGAAAGTCTTTCCATCTTCTCAATTCCTCCTCAATTTCTTTTTTGAGATTTTTTATATTTTTGTTGTATATATCTTTTACTTCCTTTGTTAATGTTATTCCAAGGTAATTTATTTATTTTTGTTGGTATTGAAAATGGGACTATGTCCTTTATTTCTTTTTCTGTATCTTTGTCATTTGTATATAAAAATGCTACTAATTTTTGTGCATGATTTTGTATCCTGCTACTTTGCTATAGGAGTTAATCACCTTCAGGAGTTTTGGATTGGAGTCCCTCGGGTCTCTTACATACACAATCATGTCATCAGCGAATAGAGCTAACTTAACTTCTTCCTTTCCAAATTGTATCCCTTTTATTTCCTTCTCCTGTCTTATTGCTTGAGCTAGGACGTCAAGAACTGTATTGCAAAGCAGAGGTGAGAAAGGACATCCCTGTCTTGTTCCTGATCTTAATGGGAATTCCTCCAGTCTCTCTCCATTAAATATTATTTGGGCCTTTATGTGGGGAGCCACGCTGGCTTCGTCAGGCTTTGCTGCGTCTGCTTGTTTACTGCTTTTGTATCCTAATCGTTTGCACATGAGCATATGACATTATCCTAACATGGCTGCTCACCTATCCCGATTGGGTGATGCAAAGTCTTCTGATGAGACTTAAGCCAATCAGACAACGTTTCACATCCACATGACCACAATTATATAAGCTTGGCGCTCCGTAGGGCCGGGGTTCTTCTCTCTTTCAGTTTGGTGCTCCCAATAAAGTGTGCTTGAGAAGAATCCTGTTGTTGTCGTTCTTCCTGCTGGCGGGAGGGGCGCAACAAGTGGTGCCGAAACCCGGGACTTGTCAACAAACGGCCAATTGAGAGGACCCCTGAGGATACTTCCGAGGGAGGATTCAGAACTCAACACACAGAGCGGCAGTACCGGTAAGTTCCCCTGGATATGCTATATGCTAAGTTTTGGCTTGTAACTGATCTGTAAGTCTGATATACATAAGTTAGTTGATCGTCTCAAACGTATATAAGGTTGCAGAATGGGACACCACCATTCCACCTTTTTGGAGCCGCTAGGTAGGGAGGACAAACGTTGTGAAGAGGTGATCAGGGAAGGTCAACGCATATTAGCACATCATCAAGATAGCATGTCAGAGTCTGAAGAAAATAAAAGGGGAAAACAAAAAAAAGGTTAAAATAAAAAGAGAACCTAGGTTTCAGACAGAACAGAATAAAAGTGCACAGAATAAAAGTGAAACGCAAAAGGGAGGGCCAAATTCAGGTCCGAAGCTATATCCAGGTTTGACGGAACTTGCAAATTTATATATAGAAAGTTCTAGTGAACCTGAGGGAGAAGAATTAACTCCAGAGGAAGAACAGGATTTTGAGGAAGTAGAGGCCGAGTGTGGTCGGGAATGTTCTAGACCCAGAAAAGATGCTGTCTTTGCTCCTCCGCCAGCTTATGCCTCTACGAGCAAGAGGTGTAAACAACAAGATGGTCTACTTCCACCCAGGGTGTGTGAGTCATCCGGATGTAGTTTGATAAAACCAGATACTTGGAGAAAGCTGGCTAGTGCTTATCCAGTTTTTGAGACTCATGATACACATGTTAGATACCATAAACCTATAGGGTATAAGGAGCTCAAGGATCTTGCAGAAACCACTAGAACTTATGGGATAAATGCTTCTTTTACTATGGCATTGTTAGAACGTCTTGCCAATAGAGCTTTGACCCCAGCAGATTGGTTTGGAGTCTCTAAGACTTGTCTAAGCCTAGGACAATATTTAGACTGGAAATCTTTATACACTGATGCTGCCCAATGCCAAGCCAGAACTAATGCAGCAAATGGTCAGCCTGTATGGAATTTTGATATGCTTATGGGACAAGGACAATGGCTTAATAATCAGATTGCCTTTCCTCTTGAAGTTTATACACAAATAAATAACATCGCTCTTAGAGCCTGGAGGTCATTGCTAAATAAAGGGGAAGTATCAGGCAACCTTACTAAAATTATTCAGGGAGCAACTGAACCATTTTCAGACTTTGTAGCTTGCATGATGGAAGCAGCTGGTCGTATTTTTGGTGACGCTGACCAAGCCATGCCACTTGTGGAACAACTAATTTATGAGCAATGCACTAAAGACTGTAGGAGGGCAATTACGCCCTGGAAGGGAAAAGGACTTCAGGCTTGGATGAAAGCCTGCAGAGAAGTTGGCAGTCCACTATCTAATGCAGGGCTTGCTGCAGCAGTCTTGGCTGCCACTAGGGGGCACAGAGGAACTTCTTCATGCTTTAAATGTGGGAAGACCGGACATTTTAGAAAACAATGCCCTCAAAATAATTCTAGAGTGCAGGGTCAGGTGTGCTTGCCTGGCTTATGTCCTAAGTGTAAAAAGGGAAAACATTGGGCGAATGAGTGTTGCTCTGTCAAAGATATCAATGGACGACCAATTAATCAGTCAACAGCTAATACAAAAAACGGGGTCAGGGGCACTTCAGAAGCCATCTCTCCGTCCTCCAGCACAATCAAAAGAGCCACTCCAGGTTCCGCAGGATTGGACATCTGTGCCACCAACAGACTCGTATTAACACCACAGATGGGAGTGCAACCTGTGGAGTCAGATTTTCAAGGTCCATTGCCCCCTAATACTGTAGGTTTACTGCTTGGTAGATCTTCCTCAGCATTAAGAGGATTGACTATTACTCCAGGAGTCATAGATTCTGACTATACAGGCACAATAAAAGTGCTTTGTTCATCCCAGAAAGGAATTATTGCCATTTCACCTGGGGACAGGATAGCTCAGTTACTGCTTATTCCTAGCCTCCATAAGCGGTTCCCTTCTGGTGAGAAAATTAGAGGGAACAAAGGACTCGGCTCTACAGGAGTTGATTTGACATACTTATCCATGGAATTAGATGAGAGACCAATTCTACAACTTATTATTGAGGGGATACATTTTCAGGGATTGCTGGACACGGGAGCTGACCGCAGTATTATTGCAACTAAGTATTGGCCCAAGAACTGGCCCAAACAATCATCTTCACAAACCTTGCAAGGTTTGGGGTATGCTCAAACTCCAGCTATTAGTTCTCGGGAACTTACATGGTCTACCTCTGAGGGACAAAAGGGGAAAGTTATTCCTTATATAGTAGATATTCCTATTACATTATGGGGAAGGGATATTTTGGCACAAATGAATTTAAAATTAACTAATGAGTATTCTCCTCAGAGTCAATCTATTATGAAAATGATGGGTCATATACCAGATAGAGGACTAGGTAAAAAATTACAGGGGCAGGTAGATCCTCTTGTGGCCTCAGGTAATTCAGGCACACGAGGGTTGGGTTTTTCCTAGGGGCCACTGAGGATGCAATTCCCATTCCTTGGAAAACGGCTGAACCAGTTTGGGTACCTCAGTGGCTCTTGTCCTTAGAAAAACTCCTAGCAGCAAAAGAACTAATACAAGAGCAATTGTCATTAGGTCACTTAGAAGCCTCTCACTCTCCTTGGAATACTCCTATTTTTGTTATTAAAAAGAAGTCTGGGAAACGGCGGCTACTTCATGATCTCCGAGCTGTAAATGCACAAATGCAAATTATGGGTCCGATTCAGCGAGGTCTCCCTTTGTTATCTAGCTTGCCAAATGGCTGGCCTCTTATTATTATTGACATAAAAGACTGTTTCTTCTCCATTCCTTTGGCTTTGGAAGATTGTAAACGATTTGCCTTTACTCTACCAGCTATCAATCATGAGGAACCTGATCAACGGTTTCAATGGAGAGTTCTCCCGCAAGGGATGGCCAATAGTCCTACTATCTGCCAACATTATGTAAGCCTAGCAATAGCACCTACTAGAAAGAGATTCCCAAAATTGAGGATTTGCCACTATATAGACGATATCCTTTTAGTGGCTCCCGTAGAGAATATTTTGTCAAAAGCTTTTCTATCTCTCAAGAAGGATCTTGAAGTCTATGGTTTACATATAGCTAGTGAAAAGGTACAGAAAGGACAGGTAGGTAATTTCCTCGGAGCAAGAATTACTAAACATATTATTAGACCTCAAAAATTACAAATTAGAATAGATGTATTGAGGACATTGAATGATTTTCAAAAGTTGTTAGGGGATATAAATTGGATCAGACCATATCTAAAGATTCCTACCCATGAGCTGAGACCCTTATTTCAAATATTGGAAGGTGATTCACATATTTCTTCATTTAGAGCTTTAACTCCAGCTGCACAAGTAGCTATTTTTAAAGTAGAGCAAGCGTTACAGTCTGCACAGTTATGCAGAATAGTCCCAGGACAACCTATTTTATTGTGCATTCTTGCTATGCCAGAAACTCCTACAGGAGTCTTATGGCAACAAGGTCCCTTGCTTTGGATACATTCTCATTCTTCTCCTAAAAAATGCATAGAGCATTATCCTACTATGGTAGCCACCCTTGCTCTTCAAGGTATAAAGTCATCTTTGATGCACTTTGGTGTGGCACCTGATTCTTTGATTACCCCTTATAACTCTGAACAGGTACGTATTTTAGCTGCTACTACTGATGATTGGGCCATATTGATGTGTTCCTTCTCTGGAAAATTGGATAATCATCTACCCAAAGATCCTTTATTACATTTTGTCTCGCTACACCCCATTGTGTTCCCTAAGATTACCTTGCAGTCACCTATTGCTGATGCTTTAGATATCTATACTGATGGCTCTAAGACAGGCCTTGGAGCCTATGTAATTCAGGGACAACAACAAGTTACTGTACAATTTGAACCAAATACTCCTCAAATAGTGGAATGCCAAATTGTATGTCATGTGTTTGAACTTTTCAGTGAATCTTTTAATCTCATTTCTGATTCTCAGTATGTAGTTAATGCTATTAAAAATCTAGAAGTAGCAGGCCTGTTGCTGTATATTTATCTAAATTGCAACGTTTAATTTGGTCTCAAACCAATCCATTTTTTATTCAACATATTAGAGCTCATTCTATGCTTTCTGGTCCCATGGCTGATGGCAACGATTTTGCTGATAAAGCCACACGGGTTTTTTTTCTTCTGTCCTTGGATAACTTGTCTAAGGCTCGGGATTTCCACAAATTGTATCATGTGTCCTCTGCAGTGTTGCATAAAAAATTTAATATATCTCGGGCCACGGCACGTGATATAATTGTCAACTGCCTTGCCTGTGCCCCTTTCTTGTACTCTCCTCATATTGGCATTAATACCCGGGGACTGCGTCCGGGAGAGATTTGGCAAATGGATGTTATGCATATCCCATCTTTTGGCAAGTTGCAATATGTACATGTGTCTATCAATACCTGTTCAGGAATTATTTATGCTTCTCCTTTTGTTGGTGAATGTACTCAGCATGTTATTACTCATTGTTTAGAGGCCTGGGAAGCTTGGGGTAAGCCCTGGGTGTTGAAGACAGACAATGGACCTGCTTATACTGCAAAAGGTTTTCGCCAGTTTTGTGATGCTGTGGGCGTCGCTCATAACACTGGCCTTCCTTATAACCCACAAGGGCAAGGCATTGTTGAATGAGCCCATCGTTCTATTAAAGAATGCTTACAAAAACAAAAAGGGGGAATAGGCCAAGGCCACACCCCCAAGAATAAATTATCTCTAGTACTTTTTACTTTGAATTTTCTGACGATTGATGCTGCGGGTCTAACGGCAGCTGATCGCCATATGACCCAATCCCCTTCTTGTTATGAAGATGTAAAATGGAAGGATGTACTTGAAAATGTCTGGAAAGGCCCGGATCCAGTTATATCCAGATCCAGGGGAGCTGTTTGTGTTTTTCCACAGGGGCAAGCTGATCCTATCTGGGTGCCAGAGCAGTTGACTCGAATTGTACGTCATGAGAAGACAAGGAATGACAACCTTCTTACTACTACTGATGATCCTGAGCCTGCTCCTGCCAATGATGATAAAGGGAATTAAGATGCAATTTTGGGCTGTGGCCAGAACATGGCCTGTCCCTATGCCAGTTCAGTCCTATCTATCTTCGGCATTTTCTTTCTTTAAGGAAAGGGTGGGGGTGGCTATGTTCGGAGCAGCCCTTCTGTGTGGTATGGTGTTCTGTCTCTGGCTTATCTGTCGAATCAGACGACAACGTCAGCAGGATAACGTAAAGATTGTTCAGGAACTTATGGCTTTGGATCAAGGAGCATCTCCACAAGTGTGGCTGGCGAGCCTGCGAGATGGTTAGTTCCACCCTGCCTACTGTAAGGCCTTTGCACATCAAGTGACCTTGTTGTCATTGCACCTTGGAAGGCTTACATCCCTGCATGAGCAGCCTTTGCACCCCGAAGGGATTTTTCCCATTGCACTCGGGAAGGTGCTTAAGCAGGCTTTTGGTCTTGGGCTCTACCCTCGATCAGACTGGCCATCATGAGGGCTGGTCCTGGATTGGGGATCCTGAGGTTCAAAACAATTTTTATAAGGGGGAACTGTGGGAGCTGTGCTGGCTTCGTCAGGCTTTGCTGCGTCAGCTTGTTTGCTGCTTTTGTATCCTAATCGTTTTCACATGAGCATATGACATTATCCTAACATGGCTGCTCACCTATCCCGATTGGGTGATGCAAAGTCTTCTGATGAGACTTAAGCCAATCAGACAACGTTTCACATCCACATGACCACAAGTATATAAGCTTGGCGCTCCGTAGGGCCAGGGTCCTTCTCTCTTGCAGCTTGGAGCTCCCAATAAAGTGTGCTTAAGAATCCTGTTTTTGTCATTCTTCCTGCTGGCGGGAGGGGCGCAACACCTTTAGAGCTTTGTATATTGCCTTTATTATGTTAAGATGTGAACGGCCATGCCGATTTTCTCCAATGTTTTGATCAAGAAGTGATGTTGTATCTTGTCAAAGGCCTTTTCTTCATCTATCGAAATGATGATGTGGTTTTCATGTTTAAGCTTGTTTATGTGGTGTATTACATTGACAGATTTTCATATGTTGAACCACCCTTGTGTTCCTGGGATAAATCCCACTTGGTCAAGGTGGATAATGCTTTTGATGTGTTGTTGGATTCAGTTCTGTGAGTATTTTGTGCAGGATCTTTGCATCTATGTTCATTAGGGAAATAGGCCTGTAGTTTTCTTTTCTTGTGGTATCTCTGCCTGGTTTTGGGATTAGAGTGATAGTAGCTTTATAGAGGGAGTTGGGTATCTTTCCCTGTTCTTCAATTGTGTGGCACAGTTTTGGAAGATTGGTTTGAGTTCTTCCATGAAGTTTAGATAAAATTCGGCTGGAATCAAACTGCTCCTGGCCTCTTCTTTTTTGGGAGTTTTTTTTTTTATTACTTTTTCAATCTCCATGAGTTTGATGGGTTCATTGAGGTGATTAATCTGTTCTGAGTTTAGCTTTGGTAGATTTTATCTGTCCAGGAATTTATCCATGTCCTCCACATTTTCCAGTTTTGTGGAGTAGAGGTTTTGCAAATAAGTCCTGATGATTCTGCCAATTTCACTTATGCCTGTGGTGATCTCTCCTTTTTCATTATGAATTTTGTTAATTTGTAGCCTCTCCTTTTTTGGCTAGAAGTTTGTCAATGTTGTTTATTTTTTCAAAGAGCCAGCTCTTTGTTTTGTCAGTTGCCTTAATTGTTTTGTTGGTTTTTAATTCATTAATTTCTGCTCTGATTTTAATTATTTCTTTCCTTTGGAGCTCTTTGTCTTGGAGTTTTCTTGGTTTCCCAGTGCCTTTAGGTGGATGGTTAGGCTATTGAATTGGGATCTTTCTGACTTTTTTATGAAGGCATTGAGTGCTATGAATTGTTCCCTGAGGACTGCCTTCATTGTGTCTCATAAGTTTTGGTATGATGTGTTCTCATTGTCATTCAATTCCAGGAAATTTGCAATTTCCTTTTTTATTTCATCCACTATCCATTTATTGTTTAAGAGTGTGCTGTTCAGTTTCCAGGTGCTGTTGGGATTCTTGGTGGGCCTTTTGTAGTTGATTTCTAGCAATATACCATTGTGATCTGATATCATGCAGGGAATAATGTCAATTTTCCTAACTGTGTGGAGGCAGTCTTTGTGACCCAGTATATGGTCTATTTTAGAGAATGTTCCATGGGCTGTTGAGAAGAATATGTAGTCTGTGGATTTGGGATGGAAAGTTCTGTAGATGTCCATTAAGTGTATGTGTTCTATGGTTTGGTTGAGCTCTCTTACTTCCCTGTTGAGTTTCTGTTTTGATGATCTGTCTATTACTGATAATTGTGTGTTGAAGTCCCCAGAAATGATGGTGTTGGTGGTTATTTCTGTTTTATTGTCAAGTGGGTTTTGTTTAATGAACTGTGGTGACCCTGTGTTTGGTGCATACAGATTTATGATTGTAATATCCTCTTGATGGATTGTTCCCTTGATAAGTAGGAAGTAGCCTTCTTTGTCTTTTTTGATTACTTTTGGTTTGAAGTCAATTTTATCTGATATTAATATAGCTACACCTGCTTGTTTCTTATTCCCATTTGCTTGGAATATTGTTTTCCACCCTTTCACCCTAAGGAGGGTTCTGTCTTTAGTGGTAAGGTGGGTATCTTGAAGGCAGCAGATTGAGGGTTCTAATTTTTTGGTTCACCCTGTTAGCTTGTGTCTCTTGATTGGCGAATTAAGGCCATTAATATTTAGGGTAATGACTGTGAGATTCAATTTGATCCCCGCCATGTTGTGGCGGTACAGGTATGTTGGTGTTTTCATGGAATTTGACATTTCTTCTGTCTACTCTGGGTTTGGTTGCTGTGATCTGCTTCTTGTAGACATTTGTGCTTGGTTATTTGTTTCTTCTTGGTGGAGAATTTCCTGGAATACTTTCTGTAGTTTTGGTTTTGTGTTCATATAATTGTAAAGCTTAGTTTTGTCATGGAAAGTTTTTCTTTCACCATCTATTACAAGGGCAAGTTTTACCAGGTAGAGTAGTTTGAGTTGGAAGCCATAGTTTCTTAGAGTTTTCAGAGTTTCATTCCAGGCCCTTCTAGCTTTCAGGGTTTCCATTGAGAAGTCTGAAGTAATTCTGATGGGGTTTCCTTTGAAAGTGGTAATCTGTTATTCCCTAGCTGCTTTTAGGATTTTCTCTTTGGTGTAAATGTTTAGAGTCTTATTTATAATATGTCTTGGGGAGTTTCTCTTTTGGTCCAGTGTGTTTGGAGTTCTCTTGGCTTCTTATATCTTGATGGGCCTTTCTTTTAAGAGATTGGGGAAGTTTTCTTCAATTATTTCCTTAAATAAGTTCTCCATGGTTTGGTCTGAAATTCTTCTCCTTCTGGTATTCCAATGATTCTGATATTAGGATGTTTAAGTGTATCCCACAATTCCCTCATGTTCTGTTCACAGGAACTTTTGAACTTACTGAAGTTTTTGAACTCTCAAACTGTTTCTTCCATCTTGTCTTTCAGATCAGACTTTCTATCCTCCACATGGCTGACTCTATTCTTGAGAGTTTTGGACTTGTTCAATTAGTTTTGCATTCTCTACTACTTTTCTATGGATAATTTCCATCTCTCTGTCAAGCTCTCTTTTCATATCATTTTCTAATTTTCTTGATGATTCTTAGAATTCATCCTTGCATTTCTTTATGTCTTCATTTAGTATCTCCAGCTGATTTTTGAGGTCCTAATTTTTTCCCCTCTCCCTCATATCTCTTAAATGTCTTCAAACTCCTTCCATTTTCTTATCTGTTAGGTCTACTCTAATTATGGCAGCATCCACACGATTATCAGTCCTTTGTTGCTTTTTGGCAAGTTCTACCAGGAGCTTGTCAGTGTTGAATTGTTCATAGCTTCATTTTGGTGTTCTGATCCTAATGACTCTTCTATGTTTTGATCAGAGATGTTCATTGTAGGACTGGTTGACCTAACTGAATTTTATTGCATTTGATTTCTCTTGTTATTTCTTTTGGGCTGTGGTCTGTCCATCGCTGTGTTTGAGCACATAGGTTGGTGGACCAGCCTGGGGTCAAGCACAGTGGGAATCTGAAGCAGACTGAGTCTGTTGCCAAGCAGCCTGGGCTTTGGCTCTCACTTGCCAAAGCTGCCTGAGTTTCTGCCTTGCCAGGGCCCCAACGTTTCTTGAGGTCTCAGTGGGTAATGTGCCAAAGCTGCCTGTGCTTGCACTAGGAGGGACATGAAAGCACTATGCACTGAAGCAGCCCAAACTCTGGTGTGGAGGACCAATGGGTCCCGGAATCAGTCTTCACTCCCCTGCAACAGGACAATGGTGGTCAGCAGGTGTGGGAGAGAGGGAGGGGATGGCATGTGACCTAGCATAAGCGACAGACACAATCTGAGCTCACGTGTTGAGTTGGAAATTTGCATGGGCTCACGTGCGTGAATATGTGGCAGCTGGAACAGTAATGTCTTGCCTTTCTTTCCAGAGAATGCATGGCAGTTAGGTGTCACCATCTTGGCATGAAGTCCTTTTTTTTTTTTTTTTTTTTTTGGCAGAGAGAATGAGCCAGAGGAAGAGAGAGAAAGCAAGAGAAAGAATTGGCTGGCC
Source organism: Jaculus jaculus (assembly GCF_020740685.1). Taxonomy (NCBI): domain Eukaryota; kingdom Metazoa; phylum Chordata; class Mammalia; order Rodentia; family Dipodidae; genus Jaculus; species Jaculus jaculus. Next base: position 4,417,417 of record NW_025423515.1, on the reverse strand, counting down.
ATGGCCTCCAGCCACTGAAAATGAACTCCAGATGCATGTGTCACCTTATGAATTTGGCTTAAATGGGTCCTGTGCAATCATACTGAGGTCCTTTGACTGTGCAGACAAGTTCCTTAACCACTATGCCAAGTTTCCAGCCCCTCACACTCATTTATTTACTGTCCACTTGAAACACATAATGTGAAAGAAACAACAAAAATTAATTCCTCACTCAGGTGGAGAAACTGCATTGTATGAATATAAAATATAAGGTTAAATTCTGTGTGCAATCCTGTAATTAGGTAAGTGTAAAACATGGAAGAAACAATGCTAAAGATGAGAATCTGGGTCATCACAGCTTATTAGTTTGTGGGAACTGAGGAACAATGATGCAGGCCATGACTTAGAACGGAAGTATGAGGCTTAGTGTCTGCATTGTTACTGGGAAAATGACTGGGAATCCTGGACTTGCCATGATTATTTTCCTTATTGTGTACTCAGACAAAGGGAGACATGTTGTTGTGGGATATTACAGGTATGAAACTACAATGAGACAACACAGTAAATGGTATGATGCTGATGAAAGTGAGGTATGTGGTGGTTCTCTCCACTGCTTGAACAATGGAATGAAAAAGGCTGCCAATGTATTCATGAGCTATGATGAACAGGAGACATTTCTGATCTTTTCACCACATATGTTGACTTGAAACTCCAAGGAGATCCACTTACATGACTTCAGGTGCTGTTCATCCAAATGAATTGTTGAAATTAGTTGGCAAACAAGAATTCTCAGAATATCCCAGTGGCATTCATGCCTGTATATACATGAACTTATGGTACCTAAAGCAAGAGATGATCCTCACAGCATGTTTTTCAACTTTTTTTAATGACCTTGTTGTAGACCCCAGATGCAGAACCCCAGGGCTGTGTTCTGCACTTCTCAAGGGAGGGTGACTAAGACTAGAAAGAAAAAAAATAGGGATATAAATATCCCCTCCAGTCAGCAATAGTACTAAGATAGATACACACACAAGCAGGCATTTGTGATGTGTGTTTCTACTTGATGCTGCACATTACATCTGAGCTCATAACAAAAACTTATAGACATGGGGAAGCTGATCAGATTCATTTTTGTCTTGTTTCTTCCAATGTTTTCTGTCTTCTTCTGCAGTTTGACAGAAACAGTCTGCTTTTGGAGAATGAAGCAAAAGACAGAAAGTGATGGAAATATGTGGAAGGATTGTATGTTTGCAATAGACACATCAAAGGAGGATAGGGTAAACTACAATTCAGTGAACCAGCTTTACCAGTAAGTGTCAGTTTTGTTATTTAGTTTTATAATTGTAAGACATGAATAATGTGTAAGAATTCTACATATGGTACACTAACAGTTTTGGATCCCTTGCACATTTCTTCCCAAGCATACCACTTATGAATGAATCAAAATTCATTTTATAGTTTACAGAGCAGAAATTTTCAATACTCAAGTGTATCTGGTTTGTTTAGAATTCAGTGCAGATTTTCTTGTTGCTGATTTGCAGTTTAAATCCTTTGTGGTCAGATAGAATACAAGGGATTATTTCAATTTTCCTGTAGTTGTTAATATTTGCTTTGTGTCCTCAGATATGGCCTATTTTAGAGAATGTTCCATATACTGCTGAGAAAAATTTACATTCTGTAGCATAAGGACGGAATGTTCTGTATATATCTGTTAGGTCTACTTGTTCCTTAACAGCATTTAAGGCAGATGTCTATCTACTTATTTTTTGTGGGTATGACTTGTGAATTGATGAGTGGGGTATTTAAATCACTCACTACAATTGTGTTTGTTGTGATCTGTACCTTAAGCCTAACAGTGTGTTTTTTTTTTTTAATTGGAATTCCCCATGTCAGGTGCATATATGTTTAGTATTGTAATGTTCTAAATATTGGAGTGTTCCTTTAATCAGTACAAAGGGACCTTCTTTATCTTTCTTCACTAATGTTATTTGAAGTCTATCCTGTCAGATATTGGGATTGCAACCCTGCTTGTCTTCTAGACCCAATTGCTTGAAATATTGTTTTACATACTTTCACCCTAAGACAGTGTCTATCTTTTAATGAGAAATGAGTTTCCTGGAGGCAACAATTGGCAGTATCCTGCGTTTTAATGCAGTCTGCAAACCTATATCTTTTTGTTGGTACATTGAGGCCATTGATATTAAGAGTTATTATTGAAAGGTGTGTATTTATTTTTGCCATTTTTCTTGTTTCTTTTTTCCCCTTTACTTCCTAGAACTAACTGTTATTTGAGTGTGGTTTATATTTTCTTATTTCCTCGTGGTTGTGCTTTGCTTTCTCTCCAGTGTGAAGGATTCCAACAAGTATTTCCTGTACTGCTGGACTAGTTGTCATAAACTCCTTTAGCGTGTTTTTTGTTGTGGAATGTCCTTATTTCTCCATCAATTTTGATAGATAGCTTTGCAGGATAAGGTAATCTTGGATTACATTTGTTACCTTTTAAAAATTAGAATACATCATTCCAAGGCTTTTAAAGTTTGTGTTGAGTTATCTGCTGTTATTCTGATGGGCTTGCCTTTAAAGGCCAGGCTTTTTCTCTCTAACTGCTTTCAGTATATTTTCTTTGGTTTGCATGTTTAATAGTTTAATTATAACATAGTGAGGAGAAGGGTTTTTTTTTTTTCCAGGCTTTGTCTGTTTGGTGTTATATAAGTTTCTTGTATCTGCACTGACACTTATTTCCCAATTTGGAGACTTTTGTCTTCTATGATTTTATTGAAAATGCCTAATAAGCCTCAGATTGAAATTCTTCTACTATACCATTCTTATGCTTGATCTTTTCATAGTATCCTGGATACCTTGAAATTACCATTCATACCTTCCTGTTACCTTCTCTTTCTCTGTGCTAGACTGTATTTGTTCTGCTACCTCGTCTTGTAGTTTAAGATATTCTCTTCTCATCTTCTTCCATTCTACTGATGAGACTTTCCAAAGAGGATTTTTTTTCTTTTCTGTATGATTGTGTCCTTCAGAGCTAGAACTTCAGCCTGGTTCCTCAGTGTTTCTATTTCTGTAGAAAGCTAGAATTGTAGAATTGGAAGAACAAGTGCTTCATATTAGATCCTCCTTTCATGACAATAAACACTGGTATTTGTTCAATGTTAAGTGGCTGAGATAATGTATCCCTTGAAGTGGCTGCTCATCTTTCACCTGTGAGCATATAAAATCAGGTATACTGATACCACCAGCCTTATTTTTGTTGCTCAAAACTGTTTGAGATATTCAAAGTTTTCTGTGTTTCCAAATGAATTTTTGGATTTGTTTTTCTATTTATGAGAAGATGCCAGTGGAATTTTGATGAGAATTGCATTATATGTATATATTTCCTTGGTAAGACTGCTGTTTTCATAATATTTATTTTTCTGATACAAGAATAGGGGATGTCTTTCCATTTCCTAGTGTCTTCTGCAATTTCTTGCTTGAGTGTTTTAAAGTTTTCATTGTAGAAATCCCTCACTTGATTAATTGTATTCCAACATACTTTTTTTGCTGCTATTGTGAATGGCAGTGATTTTTGGGCTTCATCCTCTGTGTGTTTGTTGTTAGCATATAGGAAGGCTACTCTTTTCTGTGTGTTTATGGCTATAACAGTCTTTTGATAGAGCCTTTAGGGCCTTTATGTATACAATCATAACTGTACATAATGATAACTTCATCTCCTCCTTTCCAATTTGTATACATTTGACGTGTGTCATTTACCTTATTGCTCTGGCTATATTAAACAACAGTGGGGGCAGTGAACACTGATGTATTGGACCTGATTTAGTGGAAAAGCATTAAGTTTTTCTCCATTTAGTATTATGTTGGCTGGAGGCTTGTCATAAAAACCCTTTATTATGTTAAGATATGTTCCTTCTATTCTCAGTCTATGTAGTATTTGAAGGGATGTTGGATTTATCAAATGGTTTTTCTGCATCTAATGAGATGATCGTGTGATTTTTGTTCTGCAGTTCATTTATATAATGTTGTACATTAATCAGCTGGCACATGTTGAACCATCCCTGCATCTCTGGAATAAATCATTCTTGGTAGGGGGTGACTGATATTTTGGTATATTCTTTTATTCTCTCTACCAATATTTGCTGAGATTTTTTGCATCTATTTTAATGGGAGAGATTGGTCTGTAATTTTCTTTTCTTTTTTTTTTTTTCAGTCTTTGCCTGGATTTGGTTTCAGGGTGATGCTGGCTTTGTACAAGGAGTTTGATAGGATTCCTTATTTTTCTATTTTATGGAAACATTTAAGAAGCATTGTTGTTATTTCTTCCATGAAGCTCTGGTAGAATTCACTCGTATATCCATCTGGGCTTGGACATTTTGAGAGATTTTTTAAATTAATTAATTTTTTATTAATTAATTTTGTACTCAGTGAATACAGTCAAGTTGATATCATTGTTAGGCTCATCCATATCCTTCCCCATCCTTCCAGCCCCTTCTTGTTGAGGTATATGGGTCACACATTGTGGAGTTAGCCCACAGTTATGGGTAAAAGATATGTCTCTGTGTATCATGACCCAACATGTGGCTCTGACATTCTTTCCACCCCTCTTCCTAAATATTTCTCTGATCGATGTTGGGTTCACTTTGGGTCTGCTTATGTGATGAGGTGTTGAGAACCTCCATGTCTCTGGATATCTGATTTAGTAGGCATTGATTGTTCTCTGTGTCTATCTCCTTCACCATTGTGCTGGTACCTGGTTCACCAAGAAAACAGCACCCTTGCTTGTTTCACCAATTATTCTTAGTTTCAACTGGGGCCCTTTTGAGGTATGATGGGTTTGTTCTCTCCTTATTAGGATTTGCATTTATCTGAAAAAGAGAAGCATATTCTCCAATGGAGTAAAGTTAGCACCAGACAAATGGGATAACCCTTATTTTTTTTATAGAGAATTTAATAGATGTAGGCCCTCTTGTAGCCCACGATTGGTGGTAGCTTGATAATGGAGAGTGGGCTGAAATTTGGATATGGTTCTGACTTGTTTCCCAGCTCCAGCTATGGGTCCCATTCCACTGAGGGGATCAGTTAGCCAAATCAAGAGCAGTTGGTTTCCCACCACCATTTCACTTGTGTGAGCATCACAAGAGGTTTTTTGCTGCTAAGTAGGTTAGACAATGAGTTGCTTGGACAGATATTGGTCATTTTCCCTCAGTCTTCCATGTAGCACCTTCTGGCACTAGATGCGCTGACTGTATGGGGACTGACTCTCTACCAGCTTCCAGCCATGTCATTCCATTTTATGTGTCAAACCAGATGGTGTCTTCAGCAATATGGTCTTACCACTAACCTTTGGTGTGTCATGAAGAACTCTGACAGAAATCTATCTTTCTTTTGGAAACATTGTAGGTCTCTTGATCAAAAGCTCATTGTGGATGATAGTCACTGGCTAGTACTATGAGTTACAGGTCAGTGCCCACTAAGAGAAGGAAGAAAAAGATAAGCAATATAAAAGAGGTAGAGAGAAAAGAGAGAAAGAGAAAGAAGCTGTAGAAGATTCCAGTTAGTAGCCATTGTGAATTGGCAGCTATTATCATTGTTGAGCAAATGATTTGGTGTGAAGAGTGGGACACATAACATAGGTGCCCATACAGGAATGGCCAGTTTACTTGGTAGCACAGTTTTCATCATTTTCTGAAGTCTACTTAGTGATTGTACAAGTTTACATTCCCACAAGTAGTGAATTAGGGTCCCCTTTCCTTGAATGTTCTCAAATTTACTATCATTTGATTTTATGAAAGTTTTCCATCCTCTTACGAGAGTTGTGGAATCTCACAGTAGTTTTACTTTGCATTTCCCTTGTTATTAAGAGTGTTGAACATTTGCATAGGTGAATTTAGCCACTTATTTTCTTCTTTTTACAATTTCCTAATGAGTTCCCTGCTCCATTCTTTTTTTCATTTTTTATTTGTTTATTTATTTGAGAGCAACAGACACAGAGAGAAAGACAGATAGAGGGAGAGAGAGAGAATGGGCTCGCCAGGGCTTCCAGCCTCTGCAAACGAACTCCAGACGCGTGCGCCCCCTTGTGCATCTGGCTAACATGGGACCTGGGGAACCGAGCCTCGAACCAGGTCCTTAGTCTTCACATTTAAGCACTTAACCGCTAAGCCAGCTCTCCAGCCCCCTGCTCCATTTTTTAAGTACACTGTTTATTTTGTTATTGTTTAGATTTTTGAGTTCCTTATAGATTCTGGATGTTAGGCCCCTGTCAGTGCTGTAATTGGCAAACATTTTCTCCCCATCTGTAGGTAGTTTGTGGGCTCTGTTTAGGGTATGTTGTCTGTAGACAAGCATTTTATCTTCATTACATGCCAACACTTGAGGGATTTATTTAATTTCCTATATTATTTTCCTATTTTGAAGAGAGTTACTCTTTTGTTTCATGCTGTAGCTTTAAATTTTTGAATTTTAATCTGAGGTATTTCATCAATTTGGGGTTGATTTTTTTTTTTTTTTTTTTTGGTATGGGAGAGGAATGTGTTGAGTTTTATTTTTCTATATGTAATTATTCAACATATCCAGCAACATTTGTTGGGAATGCAATGTTTTCTCTAGTGTACATTACTGTAGTCATTTGGAATAATTAAATATTAAATGTTCATAAAAGTACTACATAGAATAAATCATTATAATTAACTATTTTACATGAAGTTAAAATGCATCTACAGAAGAACTCTAATGTGCTAGAATATATACATGATTTAATAATAATAGAATTGCATGGGAAGTCAAAACTTTACTTTGCAGGGAGAGCAAACATTTAAGGGAACATGAAATATTCAATATCTGAAATATCATCAAATTCTGAGTTTTTTCTGGTTTTAGTAGGCAAACTAAAATTCCAGTAGTGATACATGTCCCGGAACAATGGAATGTGAAGGCAGAGCACAATGTCAGAAAAATTATATTCATAATCACCGATAAGATTTTTGTTTTGCCTTTACAAACTATGATTGGTGTTTGCACAAACCATCCTCCCTCCAGTGAATCCAAATCCTCAGATCCCAAATCTTATCCTCCTGCCCCTATTATTGATGTTACACATGACTCTAAGCATTGATGCCCCATCACTATACCACTTTCTCCCACCAATGTCATTTGGGGCAAGGATCACACATAGGGGTATACAGAAGCACACATGCTAGTGTGGGCACACTTAACAAGTATTCATGTCCCTGTTTCCACCTACATGTCTGCTGCCAGTTTCCAATGAGAGTATAGGAGCAATTTCCCCATATACATGAACTTCTTCCAACATGCATAATCACTTCTAGGATTCAAATTTGAAAGTCCGACTGTAGAACCAGTCCCTTTGCCCTTCCTACTGGCTATACTACCTGCTGCTGGGAAGCCACATATTAGAGGATGCCTCCTAAAAACATTACTTAATATGTCATTTAAGCACCAAATAAGAAGTATGTAGAGGAATTTCAGACAATGAATTCAAGTGATATAATACAGGAGTAAATATCCAAATGCTATCAAGAAGAACACAAAGCAACAATAGAGTGAATTCTAAGAGGACATAAATAAGTGCTGAGTGAATTCCAAGACAAAAGAAACAAATATCACAATCAAGTAGATATTTAAGTGGATATTATATGATAATTCAATAAACTGATAGCATATCAATAAAAGGCAAATTGAAATGATTCTGGAAATGAAAACATAATAAGTAAAATGAAAAGATCTGTGAAAATCCTTTCACATAGACAGTATTATATGGATGAGTTAATATCAGGACATACAGACAAGGTAAAGAATAAAATGTTCAGTCAAAATTAATAAGTTCAACACATATGAAGGAAACAAGTGATATTTCCAATACTATGCAAGGGTAAAATTTACAAATTAAGTGCATAGAATGAAATAAACCCTATAATGATGGTAGAAAATTTATTGAAATAAATTATAGAAGAAAATTATGTAGGAGAAAAAATGCTATCAAGTTACAATAGGCATAGAAAACAACAGACAGGACCCCTAACGAAAATACCCAGTCTCACATTATATTAAAAACTACAGATATACAAAATGAACAAAGGGTCAGAGAACTCATGACAGAAACATTGAATAGCTTATAAAAGCAAGCCCATCAACATAGGTGATTGTTCAACAAACATAAATATAAGAAGGGCTTGGCAACATGAGCTGCAACTATTGACTAACCACAAGGGGCAGAATTAATGTGTTATACTGCTGAGCCAAATGAAATATGTGGGATGAAGGCAGAAAACAGAAGTATCAGGAGAAGGCTTAAGGGGGGGGGTGTGGAAGAATAGAGAGAGTAGGAAGGAACAAAAGTATGTTTTAAAACAACATATTGAAACAAATCTTGGAATAAACTCACACATCAACAGTAACTCTGGATATTTGTGGTCTTAATTCTCTGATCAAGACTTAAAATAGATTAGGTCAGAAAAAAGGAATACGTCCTCAGGTGAAAATTATTCACATTATGATTACAGAGATGATATTTGAGGTAAATAAGGGAAACAAAGATTTTCTAACTGACATTTTATTTTAATATTCAACTTGAGAAGATTTAGAATAGTCTGTGATGGTTTACATGGATTAAGTTAACCTTAGAGAGAATTCCTGTGAGATAATCTTGACTAGGTAATTGAGGTGGGAATATCCAAATTGACCGTGGGCAGCACCATACCAGGGCAGAGACCCTGTACTGTATGAAAGAGAGAGAAAGATGACTGCCCATGTGCAATCTTAATATAGATCTCTGTGCCTTCTTGATGTACTAGAAGAGAACACTCCCTGCTACCATGCTTTCCCAGCCAATAATTCCCTTATCAATTTTGACTATTACTTAAAATTACCTGGAAGGATAATCTGAAATAAATATTTCTTCCTTTAACCTGATTTTTTCAGCTATTTTTTCCTAGCAAGGGGCAGATACCTAACACAAGAGACAAATGGAACTACAAAAATGATGAGACACACTTCCAATTATTTTTTTAAAAAAAGATCAAGTTAAATAATTAGAAGAGGACAGTAGTCATAAACTGACACTTCCAGTTATTCAACTTTTTTATCACTTTATTTTATTTTTAAAATTAGTTTTCTATTCTGCAAGTACAGGTGGGGCGAGCCCCCTGTCCTGCAGAAGAACGACCACTAAATGAAGATCCTTCTTGATCACACTTTATTGGAGAGCCTCTTGGTTAACAGGAAAGCTGATGGCGAGGGGCGAGGGGCGCAGGAGTGTAGCTGCTTTTATAGGGCAGAATACTATGGGGCGCCTGCTGATTGGCTGCCATAGGCTCACCCACCCACAGGAGCCACGGGATAGGCTCGGGACAAGGTGCGTCAAGTGCATGTGCAACCTCAAGCGAGGTTGGTGCCAAGGCGCTGCCTAAATAAGGATTTGTTTACCTCAAGACTGGCAGGAAGCCAGCGCCATCTTGTAATGGCGTCTGCATTAGCTCCCTACATACAGGCAGTTTGGTACCATTATTAGGCTTATCCATGACCTACCCCCTCCCCATTGGCCCCTCATTGTTGAGGTATATGGGTCATGCATTGTGGTGTTAGCCCACAGATATTGGTATGATAAATGTCCCTATATATCATGACCCAACATGTGGCTCTGATATTCTTTCCACCCCCTCTTCCACAAAAATTCCCTGAGCCACATTGGGTAGATTTTTGGTCTGCTTCAGTGATGAGGTATTGGGGGCTTCTGGGGCTCTGGCTCTGTGATTTGGTAGGCGTTGATTTATCTCTGTGTCGGTCTCCTTCTGCCTTGTGCTGGTATCCAGTTCATCACGAAAACAGCACCCTTGCTTGTTTTGCCAATTTTCCTTAGCTTCATTCAGGGCCCTTTAGAGGTATGATGGGGTAGCTCTCTCCTTAGGATCTGCATCTATCTGAAAAAGAGAAGCAGGTTCTCCAACAGAGAGTAAGTAAGCACCAGGTCAAATAAGATAACCCTTACTTTTTTTATACAGAGTTTAATAGGTGTAGGCCCTCTTGTACCCCATGATTGATGGTAACTTGATATTGGAGAGTGGGCTTATGTTTGGATATGGTTCTGACATGTTTCCCAGTTCCAGCTATGGATCTTGTACCACTGAGGGGATCAGTTGGCTGAATCAAGAGCAGTTGGTTCCCCACCATGGCTGTGTGCCACTATTGCACTTGTGTGGGCATCACAATAGGTTATTTGCTGCTACATAGGTTGGACCATGAGTTGTGTGGACAGATATTGGTCATTTCCCCCAGTCGCCCTTTTACTTCCTTCTCCTGTCTCATTGCTTGAGCTACGACTTCCAGTACTATATTGAAAAACAGAGGTGATAGAGGACAACCCTGTCTTGTTCTTGATCTTAATGGGAATTACTCCAGTCTCTCTCCATTAAGTATTATTTGGGCCTTCGGAGCCTTGTATATTGCCTTGATTATGTTTAGATATGTACCAACCATGTTAATTCTCTCCAATTTTTTGATCATGAAGTGATGTTGTATCTTGTCAAAGGCCTTTTCTGCATCTGTCAAAATGATCATTTGGTTTTTATGTTTAACCTTTTTTATGTGGTGTATTACATTGACAGGTTTCCATATGTTGAACCACCCTTGTGTTTCTGGAATGAATCCCACTTGGTCCAGGTGGCTGATGTTTTGCATGTGTTGTTGGATTCAGTTTGCAAGGATTTTGGTCAGGATCTTTGCATCTAAGTTCATTAGGGAAATTGGTCTGTAGTTTTCTTGTGGCATCTCTGCCTGGTTTTGGAATTAGGGTGATACTAGCTTCATAAAAGGAGTTGGTTAGCTTTCCCTGTTCTTCAATTGTGTGGCACAGTTTCAGGAAGATTGGTTTGAGTTCTTCCATGAAGGCTTGATAGAATTCAGATGAGAAGCCATCTGGTCCTGGACTCTTCTTTTTGGGGAGGATTTTTTATTACTTTTTCAATCTCCATGAGTGTGATGCGTTCATTGAGGTGATTAATCTGCTATGAGTTTAGCATTGATAGATGGTATGCATCCAGGAATTTATCCATCTCCTCCACATTATCCAGTTTTGTGCAGTAGAGATTTTTGAAATAAGTCCTGATGATTCTCCCAATTGGCACTTATGTCTGTTGTGATCTCTACTTTTTCATTTTGAATTTTGTTAATTTGAAGCTTCTCCTTTTTTTTTGCTTGATCAAATTGGCCAAATGTTTATTTTTTCAAAGAAGTAGCTCTTTGTTTTATCAATTGCCTTAATTGTTTCCTTGGTTTCCAATTCATTAATTTCTGCTCTGATTTTAATTATTTCTTTCCTTCTGGAGCTCTTTCGCTTGGAGTTTTCTTGTTTTTCCAGTGCCTTTAGGTGTAATGGTTAGGTTATTGATTTGGAATCTTTCTGCATTTTTTATGAAGGCTTTCAGTGCTATGAATTTTCCGCTGAAGATCACCTTCATTGTGTCCCATGATTTTTGGTATGATTTGTTTCATCAGTCAATTCCAGGTATTTTGAAATTTACTTTTTTATTTCATCCTCTATCCATTCATTGTTTAAGAGTGTGCTGTTCAGTTTCCAGGTGCCATTGGGATTTTTGGTGGGTGTTTTGTTGTTGATTTCTAGCAATATACCATTGCGATCTGATATGCAGGGAATTATGTCAATTTTCCTAAATATGTGAAGGCAGTCTTTGTGAACCAGTATACAGTCTATTTTAGAGAATGTTCCATGGGGTGCTGAGAAGAATGCGTAGTCTGTGGATTTGGGGTGGAAAGTTCTGTAGATGTCTGTTAGGTCTAAGTGATCTATGGTTTTGTTGAACTCTCTTACTTCCCTGTTGAGTTTCTTTTTGGATGATCTGTCTATTACTGATAATGGTGTTTTAAGTCCCCAGCTATGATGGTGTTGGTGGCTATTTCTGTTGTATTGTCCAGTAGGTTTTTTTTTTTTTTATGAACTGTGGTGTCCCTGTGTTTGGTGCATACAGATTTATGATTTATGATTTATCCTGTTGGTGGATCGTTCCTTTGGTAAGTAGGAAGTGGCCTTCTTTGTCTTTTTTGATTATTTTTGGTTTGTAGCCTATTTTATCTAATATTAATATAGCTACACCTACTTGTTTCTTATTCCCATTTGCTTGGAATATTGTCTTCCACACCTTTACCCTGCGGAGGTTTCTGTCTTTAATGGTGAGGTGGGTTTCTTGAAAGCAACAGATTGAAGGTTCTAATTTTTTGATCCATTCTGTTAGCTTGTGTCTCTTGATGGGTGAATTAAGGCCATTAATATTTAGGGTAATGACTGTGAGGTTTGATTTGATCCCTGCCATGTTGTGGTGGTAGATGGGTTTTGGTGTTTTCATGGGCTTTGAAGTTTTTTGTGCCTACTCTGGGTTTGGTTGTTGGGATCTGCTTCTTGTAAGCATTTGAGTTTGGTTACTTGTTTCTTCTCTGTGGAGAATTTCCTGACATACTCTCTGTAGGTTTGGTTTTGTGTTCATATAATTGTAAAGCTGAGTTTTGTCATGGAAGGGTTTTCTTTCACCATCTATTATGAGGGAGAGTTTTACCGGGTAGAGTAGTTTCGGTTGGAATCCATAGGTTCTTAGACTTTGGAGAGTTTCACTCCAGACCCTTTTAGCTTTCAGGGTTTCCTTTGAGAAATCTGAAGTTATTCTGATGAGGTTACCTTTGAAAGTGGTGCACTGTTTTTCCCTAGCTCCTTTTAGGATTTTCTCTTTGGTATAAATGTTTAGAGTCTTAATGATAATATGTCTTGAAGAGTTTCTACTTTGGTTCAGTTTCTTTGGGGTTCTCTTGGCTTCTTTTATCTTTTTTTTTTTTAATTTTATTTATTTATTTATTTATTTGAGAGTGACAGACACAGAGAGAAAGACAGATAGAGGGAGAGAGAGAGAATGGGCGCGCCAGGGCTTCCAGCCTCTGCAAACGAACTCCAGACGCGTGCGCCCCCTTGTGCATCTGGCTAACGTGGGACCTGGGGAAACGAGCCTCGAACCGGGGTCCTTAGGCTTCACAGGCAAGCGCTTAACCGCTAAGCCATCTCTCCAGCCCGGCTTCTTTTATCTTAATGGGCCTTTCTTTTAAGAGACTGGGGAGGTTTTCTTCAATTATTTTGTTAAATAAGTTCTCCATACCTTTGGTCTGAATTCTTCTCCTCTGGTTTTCCAACGATTCTGATATTAGGACATTTAAGTATATCCCACAATTCCCTCATGTTCTGTTCACAGGAACTTTTGAACTTACTGAAGTTTTTGAACTCTCAAACTGTTTCTTCCATCTTGTGTTCCAGATCAGTGTTTCTATCCTCCACTTCACTGACTCTGTTCTTGAGAGCCTCTAGAGAGTTTTGGACTTGTTCAATTATGTGTGCATTTTCTACTAATTTTGTATGTATCATTTCCATTGCTGTGTCAAGCTCCCTTTTCATATCATTTTCTGATTTTCTGGATGATTTTTGGAATTCATCCTTGCATTTATTTATGTCTTCATTTAGTATGGCCAGCTGATATTTAAGTTCCTCTTTTTTTTTCACTCTCCCTCAAATCCTTTAATTCTCTTTGAAGTCCTTCCAATGTCTTATCAATTTGTTCTAGCTTAGTGAAGGTAGCATCGACACAATTGTTGGCCCTTTGTTGCTTTCCTGCAAGTTCTATCAGTAGGTTGGCCAGGGTTGTATTGCTCATAGCTTCAACTTGATGTTCTGATCCTGATGGTTCTTTTAGGCTTTGGTTAGATGTATTTTTCATTGTAGCACTAGGTGAACTAACTGGATTTTCTTGCATTTGATTTTTCATATTATTTCTTTTGCACTGTGGTCTGCCCCTGACAATGTATGGGCACATAGGTCAGTGGATCAGCATGTGCTCTAGGGCAATGGGAATCAGAGGCATCCTGGGGCAGTTGCCAAGCAGCCTGCACTTTGGCTCCCACTTGCCAGAGCCACCTATCTACTGCCTGATGGGGCACCAAAGTTGCCTGAATTCTCAAGTGGTATACTCCAATGCTGACTGCATTTGAGCTTGGAGGAGGAGAACTAAGGTACCAAGCCCTGAAGCAGCCCAAACTCTGGTTGTGAACACTGGGACCTGGAAACTGTTTGTGCTCCCCCATCTCAGGAGAATGGGGGCTGGCTGGGATGGCACCTGAACTGGTGCAAGTGAAAGACACAGTCTGGGTTTGTGTGGCAGTTGCTGTGGGACTGGACTCACTGAATGTGCAGTGGCAGGAGCAGTAATGTGGGCAAATGTGCAGAGCAGTTTAAGCTTCCGCATTGGTGGCGGGCCCGCAGCCAGGTGCAGCAGTGGGGAGAGGCAGCGGGGTGCAGTACAGGGTATGGCATTGGTGAGAGGGACTGCGGGTTTCGCAGGACTGTGCGTGGGACTGCGGTGGGGTGCAGGACAGGGCACAGGATGGCAATGGGACGGAAGGCAGCGGGGTGTGGGACGGAGCGCAAAATGGCGGTGGGGCACTGTGGGACGAGGTGCAGGTCAGTGACAGTGACGGGGCACGGGATAGGGCACAGGATGGCAGAAGGGTGCAACAGGTATTTGGTGAAATGGGTGGTCTACCCACCCATGAGGGGATCTGTGATTCCCTGATTTCTCCCCTTCTTAGCCCCCCGCTGACAAGAAGACCCAAAAAACCCTTAATTTCTTGCCTTTACTTCCCCGGGATTTGCAGGGCAGCCAGGCAGTCGCCATCTTGGCTGGAAGTCTCTCTTCCAATTCTTGATGAAATAGTGTTCACACTAAAACTAGAAGTAACACAATCCCTTCAAAAGGCATTTTAAGAGCAAAGTTTTGCTATAGATTGTATTGACTGTACATGCAGTATTCATTGGAGCATTGACTTACTCAGTGCAGGATGGTATTTAACAAAGCACCATAAGATAGGAATCTGTAAAGGAATTTCTGTATAAGCATGTGGTTCTGGGATCAAATCCATGGCCCTCACATAAAATATTGACATGGTGAAGTGCATCTGTCATCCCATGTCCTGATGAGTTTGAAAAATCTGAATTCCTAGTGACTGCTTGTTTGTCTAGCCAAATTGTTAAACTCCAAGTCATCAGAATAATTATATGTAAGCCAGGCATCACAGTGCATGCCAGTAATCTCAGTGTTGAGGAGGCAGAGGTATGAGTATCACTGTGAATTTGGGGATAATGAAAGAGTAAACAGTGAATCCTAGGTCACATAGGGAAAGAGTCAGAACATACCTCAAAATAAATAAATAATTACATGTAAAGTAATTCAGAAAAACATCTGACTCTGTTTTATGGTGTATACACTGAAACAAGCATGTGCACTCTTAAACACACCTACACACACTCACACACACAATGTGGTCTTCCACAAACATGAAGATAACTTTTTTCCAACATATATACACCAAAATACCAAAAACTAAATCTACTGCAATTATTTTTCATTTCTTAAAATCAAGAATTCTAGCGTCCAGATATGAATAGGGTTTTTTTTTTTTTTGTCTAGTATAGCTCTTTTCTCAAGTTCATGTATGACCTAGGTACTCTTTTCACCAGATTTTCATTTTCTATAGACAAATTCACCTCTTTACATAAATATTTACAACATACCTTTATGATTTGCCTTTCATTTAATAATTTCAAAATACATAGTTTATCTCTATGTTCTGCAGGCTCATAAACTCACATAAAGGTAAATGATTACATGAGAATTTCAGAAAAAAGTATGCCTTATCACATGTATTACATGTCCACTCCAATTGTTTTGAAGATTATCCCACTTGAAGCCTCATCCATGATGATTAATGTGTTTCTTTTCAGTGTGCCTGTCAAAAAATATCAATACATTCTGACAATGATTTTTGTCACTGAGGAGATCAACAGAAATCCCAAACTTATACCCAACAAGTCCATTAATTTTTACTTCATTCCTTCCAAGTGTGATGATTCATGGGCTATGATATCTTACGTAACTTCCACAGAAGATAAAAAGAGCACTGTTCCTAATTATAGCTGTGAAATAATTGAATGTGGTGTGTTATTTTCAGGACCATCATGGGCAGCAAGTAGCAAACTTGGGACATTGATGTCAATCTTTAATGTAGGACAGGTGAGACTCTGTCATATGCAGAGTAGAAATCCTGTTTCCTTTATTACAATTCTGACATGCTTAGCAATATTTCCAGTAGATACTTGGTTCATCCATGTGTTGCCCAATACAGATCATAGAAATAATAATCAGTAATTTGGTGGATATCAGCACTTATTTTTAAAAAATTGATCAGAGGAACTGTGGAGATATACAAAGGGATTTCCTCACAACCTTTAAACTGTTCAATACTTTTACAGTCTTATGGGTAGAGAAATACGACGAATAATGGTGTGTGCAATCATCTTTAACATTCTTCCCAAGTGGTGATAAACACAATTCAGATATTAAATTGAATTTTCATCCAGTGCTCTTCCTCAGATTCATTTCTATGTTGTGTGTCTTTAGATTCACTATGGCCCATTTCATCCTCTTCTGAGTGACCATATACAGTATCCTTATTTGTATCAGATTGCCCCCAAGGACACAAGGCTGCCTTTTGCCATCATCTCATTAATGCTTCATTTCAACTGGACCTGGATGGGGCTGGTCATCTCTGATGATGACCAAGGTATTCAATTTCTCTCAGACTTCAGAGAAAAGATGCAAGGACATGAACTGTGCTTAGACTTTGTGAATGTGATCCCAATAAACATGAAGTTATATATTACAAGGGCTGAGAAATATTATGAACAAATTGTGACATCATTGACAAATGTTGTGATCATTTATGGTGAAATGAATTCTACACTGGAAGTGGGCTTTAAAAGATGGGCATATTTAGGCATCCATAGGATCTGGATCACCAACTCACAGTGGGATGTCATCACAAATACGAGAAGAGACTTCATTCTTGACTCATTCTATGGAGCTTTTACATTTTCTCATCACCATCATGAGATTCCCAATCTAAAAAAATTTATTCAGACAATGAACACTTCCCAATATCCAATAGACATTTCTGTGTTGAGATCAGAATGGATGTACTTTAATTGTTTGTACATTGAATCTCAATGTAGAAGACAGAGAAAGTGTTCACCTAACACCTCATTAGAATGGTATGCAAGTCAAGGATTTGACATAGCCATGAATGATGAGAATTACAATCTATATAATGCTGTGTATGCTTGGGCATATGCCTACCATGAAATGTATTATGAACAGGTAGATGTTCACCCAATAATCAGTCTATGCATACTTGACTGCTCGAAGGTACGTAGTGTCATCAGTGTTACCCTCTAAGGTGGTCCATTCATGTTTAAACCCTGTGGCTGGGAGTACTGTCTATTTTTGATGTTTCTACATTGTTTCATTCCCTACAAAGTAACTACAGACTGAATTTATTAGTTACGATTTTTAGGGAAAATACTTGACCAAAACAACTTAGCTGAGAGTGGTTTCATTCTACTTCACAGTTCAAAACTGTATTCCATCATGATGCTGACACCATGGAAGCAGGGGCAAGAAACAGACTGTGCCCATGGCATCTGCCCTCTGTAATCAAGGGTGTTGGATATATATGGTCATCGAGCTTCCCCTAAATATAAACCCTTGTCTCATGATATAGTGCCAACTGCATTAGGTGTGAGCTTTCCAAATTTAGTTTCCGAACTAAAAATTTCTTAGTGACATGATCACAGATTTTTGTCCATGGCAATTCTACCTCCAGTCAACTAGACAACCATGAGAAACCATCACTGTGTGTACACATGAAAAAGATGCTGAAATTAATGATAACAGTTTTGAGTGATCCTTATTTTATGACACATGATCCTGATACCAGGCCTAACTGTTTTTAGTATTTGAAATGTGTTCCCAGTATTTTTTATAAGCATGAAGTACTTGAAATCTAGATGTGAGCTTGATTTTCCCACGCCAAACTATTCTGGTCAATTGCTTTAGATGTCACATGAGTTCTTAATGTAATTATGTATCACAGCTATGATTGAAGAACTTAATGCTTTAGTTAATATTCTTTTGATGTTTATAAATATGTGTTTTAATGTTTATCTCAAAAGTATTACCTAATATTTTGTGATAAATTTTAGCAGTTTCTCCAAAGAGAAACTTATAACAATATAGTAATGTTTAATTTATCTCTGAAAATTCATTATTTCACATGATTGGGTACATGCAATGAAGTTTCTTTCCCAGGGAAGAATTGCAAAAACAAAAGTATTACCCATATCACATATTTTATCCATTTGAGTATGTAATTAATTGGAAAATGATACATTTCTCCTAGTTTTACCACAATCTGAAGAATGTGCAATTTATCAACCCTGCTGGAGACCTAGTGAATATTAATGATAAAATAAAATATGAGGCAGACTATGATATTTTCCACATTTCAAATTTTCCACAAGGTCTTGGAATAAAGCTGAAACTAGGACAGTTTTCTTCATATGGTTCCCTCAGTCAACAATTGCATTTGTCTGATGAGGCAATAGAGTGGGCCACTGGGGGTAGGCAGGTATGTTTACCTAATTGTAATGCTTGACTCTAGACATAAGTAGATAAAATGCTGTGGTGCCATGTGTGCTCCTCATGATTTGGTCAAGTGTAACATGTTCAGGGTTCTCTTTCCAGTGTCCTAGGTTTTCTTTCTATCTTTTGAAAAATATTTGGAAGTTACAACTTATTTGATCATCATGTTCATAGGTATGACAATGTACAGTGTACTGAATGGAGTGTGACACTCAATTTTATTATAGGTGTGGATACAATGTTTAATAATTGTGAGTGTCTTAACATACACTTAGGAATAGAGTATACAACATTGTTAACTTTTACAACTATACTTATGGTTTTCCTCAGATTCCCTCCTCTGTGTGCAGTGAGACTTGCAGGCCTGGTTTCAGGAAGTTCAGACAGGAGGGAAAGGCAGCCTGCTGTTTTGATTGTTTCCCCTGCCCAGAAAATGAGATTTCTAACCAAACGGGTATGTTGATGTTTAGAGTGTCTTTCTCCATAGTGGGAACTTGTAGGGGCCTCGAGGGAACTTGAAGAAACAGATAATATCTCTTCCTTGCATAATGTAATTATTATGTTGAAATGTTAAATATTCGTGACTATAAAATTAACACTCACTTTACTCCATGAACCACATGTTTTAGTATGTAGATCCATTGTACATACTTGTACACACACACACACACACACACACACACACACTGTTTGAGGGCTGCAGATATGGCACTTGCCTTCAAAGCCAAAGGATCCTGGTCCAATTCTCCAGGAGCCCCTATTATCCAGGTGCACAAGGGGTAGCACACATCTCGAGTTCATAAGCAGTGTTTGGAGGCCCTGGAACACCCATTCTTTCTCTCTCCCTCTCCCTCTCTCTCAAATGAATACATAAAATATATTTTTAAAAAAACCACAATGTTTGAGATCCTATAGTTAATGAATATATTACTGCTATCAAGGAATGTCACACATACATATAATCTTTGAATCTACACAAAATGAAGTGAATAGGAAGGAATGTTCCACACCTTTATTTTCCCAGGACCTAAGATGTTGCTGATGGATCACAAATGCTCAGAGATGTCATTTTTCTGGCTTTAAAGATTAATTTAATTTATTGATAGACTAGAGAGGTAGGGAGGGAGAAAGTGAAAATGAGAGTGCCAGAGCCTCTACCCACTACAAATGAACTCCAGATTCATGTGCCCACCATGTGGATCTGGTCTACATGGGACCTGAGGATTTGAACCTGGGTCCTTAGTCTTTGCAGGCAAGTACTTAAATAGTGATCCATATCTTCACCCTTTTCAGCTTGAGAGATATGAAATTTTACAAATACCTTCAATGTAAGCATAATATCTCTTGAGTTTCTATGAAATAATTCAGAAGGAAGTTAATTTTAAGACTTTAGACAACAGCATGTCACAGACATTTAAACCCTTTATCAAGAAACAAAAATATTATGATTGAAATGCCATGAGCATTGTTTCAGATGTATATTGAAGCATTTAAAGAGATTATGGAAATGTTCACAGATTAAGAAGAAGAATAAAAAGAAATATGTATCTCTGAGATGTCCAGCCTACTAGGATGAGCACATAATGACAGAATAGATGGTATTGTACACTGCCTTCTATTTTACAGGAAAGAAGGTCCCACAATGGGGGTGGAAAGTTAGAGTAGAACCTAAAGGCTGCAATAAATATGATCAAAGGGATTTAAAAATGATATAAATATTGAGACTTCAATTGGGTTGCAAAGGTCTCTGGCCACTGCAGTCAGATCCCAGACACAGGTGCCACCTTGTGCTCATGAGTGACTTACTCTTGAATCACCTTGTGCATCTGACTTATGAGGGACTTGTGGAATGAAGCATGAGTCATTAGGCTTTGAAAACAGGCATCTTAATTGATAAGCCACCTCTGCTGAAGTAGAAATCATCAGAAATACCTCGTAGGAGGAATGTTATTTTATAATTGTAGGACAATGCATCAAAATTATTTTATTCTTTTAGGAGAAACAAAGGATCAGGAGACTATATAAGGTCAGTTAAGTGAATAAAATACAGCTTTGTTAGGGTGAGGAGATGGCTCAGCAGTTAAGGCACAGGTGTGCAAAACCTAACAACCTCATTTCAATTCCCCATTATTCAGAGAAAGCCTGATAGACAAAGTAGTACATGCATCTGGTGTTTTTTTTCACTGGCTAGAGAATCAGAGGCACCCATTCCCTCTGTCTCCTTCTGCTTATGAATATATATATTCAAATATATATATATATATATATATATATATATATATATATATATATATATATTTGAATTATATATATATATATATATATATTTGAATTTTCTTTTTGTTATTTTTATTTATTTATTTGAGAGCGACAAAGAGGGAGAGAGAGAGAGAGAGAGAATGGGTGCGCCCCTTGTGCATCTGGCTAACGTGGGTCCTGGGGAGTCGAGCCTTGAACTGGGGTCCTTAGGCTTCAAAGGCAAGTGCTTAACTGCTAAGCCATCTCTCCAGCCCTAAAAATATATTTTAAAAAAGCTTTGATTCATAATTTTTGCTCTTTATTAATTGACATCATAACTATAGAAGAAAACTACCTTAATTATAAGTAAGAACAAAAAATACATGTATTATTCACCTGTAGGACATTTATTTATTGCAGCATGATGTGACTAAGAAGGAAATACTGCCAATAATCTGATGATATTTTTTTTTTTGCCTGCCAGATATGGATCAGTGTGTGAAATGCCCAATCACTCAGTATGCCAGCATACAGAAAACTCACTGTCTCCAAAAATCTGTGACATTTCTGTCTTATGAAGACCCTTTGGGGATGACTCTGACTTGCTTGGCCCTGTGCTTCTCTGTACTCACTGCTCTTATTCTTGGGGTTTTTGTTAAGTACCAGGACACACCAATTGTGAAGGCCAATAATCGCACAAACAGCTACATCCTGCTTATCGCACTCAAGTTCTGTTTTCTCTGTCCATTACTTTTCATTGGACATCCCAACAACACCAATTGCATTCTGCAGGAGATCACATTTGCAATTCTTTTCACTGTGGCTGTGTCCACTGTCTTGACCAAAACAATTACTGTGGTTCTGGCTTTCAGAGTCACTGCTCCAGGAAAAAAGATGAGGGTGTTGCTGGTATCAGGAGCACCTAACTTCATCATTCCCATATGTACTTTGATCCAACTTGTTCTCTGTGGATTCTGGCTGGGAACATACCCTCCATTTGTTGACACTGATCCACATTTGGAAGATGGCAATATCATCATTGTGTGCAAGAAAGGCTCAGACACTGCCTTCTACTGTGTCCTGGGATACCTGGGTTCCTTGGCTATAGGGAGCTTCATTGTGGCTTTCATGGCCAGAAACCTTCCTGATACATTCAACGAAGCCAAATTCTTGACTTTCAGCATGCTGGTGTTCTGCAGTGTGTGGGTCACATTCCTCCCTGTCTACCATAGCAGCAAGGGGAAGGCCATAGTGACCATAGAGGTCTTTGCTATCTTGGCCTCCACTGCAGGGTTGCTAGGTTGCATCTTTTTCCCAAAGTGCTACATCATTCTGATAAGACCCAGTAAAAACTCTCTAAAGATGACAAAGAAAAAACATATTTTCCAACCAATTGTTTTTTAATTTCATCTCATATGTATTAATTTAAAGTATAACCTGTAGAAACCCTTGCGCTATTGTAAGCACTACATATTTAAAAAAATGGCAAGCTCTTTGTTCATGTGTACAAGTCGTATTTGTTCTCTAACATTGTTCATCAGCTTTCATGCACAGTCTTCATTTTCCAGTTTCCATTTTCCCACACCTACTGAAAGCTGATTTCCCAAAGTGGCATATGCCTCTGGAGATTGTAGTAGCAAGAAAAATCATTTTCTCACATGTCACTCAAATTCATAAATAAAGACACTTAGAACTAAACCCTGCTAATATGCTGTGCATTTGGTTTCTATTAATCTTAAAAACTTGAGATGTTTCTGACTCCTTCAGATTGCTTCAAAGAATGCTGCTACAGTATGCTGGATAAGCAAATGTCTTTGAGAATGTCTGAAATGTTTGTATTTGAGTGTTCAATAATATTCAGATAGACAGTGAGGGTATGATTAGGAGGTACAATAATTTCCTTTTGAAGAAGCAGAGGTCTTATCTTAACCTGTTTTCAATATACATTAAGGTTATTAAAGTGTGTGGAATCTACTGGATAACTTGAAAAATGATATATAGAGGCAAGACTATATGGACGATGGAAGGCCTTTTTCTATTATGTGAGAAGAATGGTGTGCTATTCAGACTCTGACACAGTTGAGCATAAATTTGTCATTACAGGGCTGGAGAGATGGCTTAGTGGTTAAGCGCTTGTCTATGAAGCCTAAGGACCCTGGTTCAAGGCTCGGTTCCCCAGGTCCCACATTAGCCAGATGCACAAGGGGGTGCACGCATCTGGAGTTCGTTTTCAGAGGCTGGAAGCCCTGGCGCACCCATTCTCTCTCTCTCCCTCTATCTGTCTTCTCTCTGTGTCTCTGATATGAAGCATGAACATCTTTCTGGACAGTGGAATTTTCAGTGTCATATGTAGAGTGGTGTAAATCATAGTGGCCAAGGGAATAGCTCATCCACAGTGTTATTTTTGTTTTCGTGTGTGTGTGTGTGTGTGTGTGTGTGTGTATGTGTGTGTGTGTGTGTGTGTGTGACACAGAGTGCTACATCACTCTTTCAAAAATAATACAAAAGATTCAAACATTCATCCATTGCGAATTTAAAAACAGTATATATTTGTGGTAGGATGCTTCTCCTTTATGAGTAAGATTAGAGACAACATCCACCAAACTAGAGTGAAATAGGAAGAAAATATTCATAGATTACATGTAAAAGTAAATAATGTCCCACATGCTTCTGTACAATAGGTATGCAATAGTATATTTATTTTTCTGAAATTAGCTGAGCTACACACAACACAATTCTCCTCATCTTGTCAGGGACCAAGTGCATAGTGAAGATGTTTTAACTACATTCATTGCTGTCCAGAAATGTTTCATTTTCCACAATTTAGGTACTTCTCACTCAAAGCAATTAAACTGCCAGGCTCTTCCTCCAAAAATGGGGATATGATAATTCTAGGCTGACAAATCAAGAACTTAATTTTATAAAATGAAACTTCATTTTTTATGCTTTGAACTTTTTAAGCTGTGCTTCTTATTTGATTAGGTAACTATGAAAATGACTTACATTATTGCTGGTAGCAACTTCAAATTTTTAGAATAAATAAAGTATACTATATTTATTTGTAATGGGCTAGAAAGTATATCATTTCAGTTTTGAGATCACATGATCTCTGTGGCTGCTGTGACACTCCATTACTAGAGTGTGAAAACAGACCTACATGATGCAAATGGATGGATGTAACACATTTTTTATTGAACAAATATTGAGTTAGTATAGTCTCATTATATTTAAATAGCACACATATGTTATGAATTTGAAATTCAGAACTTTTTTCACATATGAATATTGGGAATTCTACACTAATGATTGAAAGCTGGAGTTCAATAACCTGTTATTCATTTCACAAGTAACTGTAATTGCAATATATATCCTTCCAAAATACACAAAATGTGAAAATATTGAGTATTGTTAAATATATATTTATACAAATTTTCACATATAATATTGCAAAAATATGGATTATATTTAACTGCTAACCTTATGAATTTTTATTATTATAGATATGAAAATTCCATGAATTTTTTTACAAGAAGTTGTCAATAAATTTATCACTCTAGTTGGCATAACTATGTAAGATAAAAATTCTCAGGCAACTTCCAGTTAAGATGGTGGCACAGGAGCCACCCCAAACCAGCCTAGGGAAGGATTTAAGCAAAACCCCAACAAAATACCCTCTGCTTCTAAAACATGAAGGAGTACAGGTTATTCTTAGACCCAGTAAGGAAGCTGCAGAGATCAAGTTCCACCAGTAGGAGGTAAATAGCCAGAATCCCACTAAGGCATTTGCAGCCCACTGATCCATGCAATCTACACACCTTCCCGGTATCACCCTGCCAGGTGCAGCAAGAAGTGGCAGAGACAAAACAAGAGGAATTTTCAATTTCATCAGCCTTCTTGCAAAGTTAAGAAATTTGAAGATAAACTGAGGAGGTACTGATAGCATCAAAGGCAGAACTGAGTGAGCAACTGGAGAAGTCTGAACTCTCCCATCTCCCACCTTCAGAACCCTGAATCTCAGTGGCTGCACAGCTGATCAGAGCTACAGCTCCACAGCACAATACATAGGGATTGAGGTGGGCATTCAGCATTAGTGAGGTTGGAAGCCACAAGAGAAGGTAACTGAAAACAAACAAACAAACAAACAAACAGGTACATAGGCTTGCATTAGAAGAGCTAATCTCTCTTTCCTTGTCAGGGCAGGTTATGAGTTATATATTCTTGGTTGACTTTACAATTTTCAAATAACCTGTCTTTGGGGGTTGCATATTGTTGTCTTTGATGCTTTTATGTTCGTAGGGCCTTTGTCTTTTTCTTCTGTCATTATTGGGAACAGGTCTGATCCAGATCCAGGCTTACCTGGAACCCAATTCAGAACAGAAATATTCGCATCCCAACTGACAAAATTAAGAGTGTGGAACAACACACCTTTAAGAATTTTGCCTTTATAAGACTATCTGTTTGTTTTAATCCCAACAATTGCATACTTTGTGGTGTTTTGTTTTAATGTGTATACTGCTCAATTGAAGCTTAGATTTGCCAGTAAATTGTTCTGCCCAGTCCACTGGAATATTTGCTTAGCAAGCAAACCCAACCCCTAGGATTATTTTGGCATCTGGATTGGGGTATACAAGCTACACCTGGCATCTTAAACTCATATCCTGAAAGTATATAAAGGTGTATTCCTACATCTAAGAACACTGCAGATAAGTTGAAAATCCAAGCATCAAACCAGTCAGACCAAAATTAAATCAAGATGAGATTTAAATTGACCTAAAACAAGTACAAAGATTCACACAGTTACAAAAAGTCTCCCAAGTTAAAAAAAAAAAAAAAATCCAGGCCCAGGTGGATTGTCTGGTGAATTTAGTAAACCTTCATGGAAGAACTAACACCACAGCTTCTCAACCTTTTATATAAAATAGAAAAGGAAGGAGTTCTACCAAACTCCTTCTATGAATACAGCATCACTCTCATACCAAAATCAGACAAAGACAGAACAAAAAAATTAAAATACAGACCAAACTCCCTGATGAACATAGATACAAAAATTCTGAACAAAATGATGGCAAAGAGAATACAACAGCATATCAAAAAGATTAATCACCCTGACCACCTTGGCTTTATCCCAGGGATACAAGGATGGTTGAACATGTACAAATCAATGAATGTAAAAATCATAAATTATCTGAAGTACAAAATCACATGATCATCTCAATAGATGCAGAAAGGTCATTCAACAAAATCCAACATCCTATCATTTTAAAAGTATTACAGAAACTGGGAATAGAAGGAACATATCTCAACATAATAAAAGTTAATTTTGACAAACCTACAGCCAACATAATACTAAATGGAGAAAACCTGAAGCTTTTCTAATACATCCAGGAGCAAAACAAGGATGTCCACTGCTCCACTTTTTATATGTTTTTTTTTTGAGGTAGGGTTTCACTCTAGCCCAGGCTGACCTGGAACTCCCTATGGAGTCAGGCTGGCCTTGAGTTCATGGCAATCCTCCTACCTCTGCCTCCAGAGTTCTGGGATTAAAGGCATGTGCCACCATGCCTGCCACACTGCCACACTTTTATTCAATGCACGACTGGAACTGGAAGTCTTAGCTACAGCAATAAGGCAAGAGACCCTCATGAAAGGGACACAAATTGGAAAGGAAGATAGATCAAACTTTCACTATTTGTAGATGATATGATTCTATACATAAAAGACACTAAATCCTCTAATAGCAAACTGTAAGAGCTGGTAATCACTTTTAGTAATGTAGCAGGATACAACATAAAAAAATAGAAATCAGTACCTTTACTCTATGCTAACAACAAACATGCAGAGGATAAAATCAAGGAATCTTTCCCATTCACAATAACCTCAAAAAAAAAAGTGCCTTGGAATAACTTTAACCAAGGAAGTGAAGGATATGTACAATGAGAACTTTAAACACTGAAGTGAGAAATTACAGAAAACATAAAAGAAATGGAATGACATCTTGTGCTATTGGATTGGAAAAATCAATTTTGTAAAAATGCCAATCACACTAAAAGCAATCTACATATTTAATACAGTCCCCATTAAAATTCCAATGGCATTCTTCACAGAAACAAAAAAAAAATCCTAAAATTCATTTGGAAGCACAAAAAATCTAGCATAGCAAAAACTATTTTGAGCAGAAAAATAAGGTTGGTGTTGTCACTATACCCAATTTTAAGCTATATTACAAACCCATAGTAACAAAAATAGCATGGTATTGGCACAAAGACAGGAATGTAGATCAATGGAACTGAACAGAGGATCCTGATGGTAATTCAAGCAGCTATGGCCATCTGACTTTTGACTGAAAATACCAAAAATATTCATTTTAGAAAAGACAGCCTCTTCAACAATTAGTTCTGGGAAAACTGGATCTCTACATATAGAAAGAAGAAATATATCCTTGATTTCTCCATGTGTAAGGATCAAATCCAAGTGAAACAGGGACCTTAATTTCTAGAGGAAAACATGGGGGAAACCCTTCTATATATTGGCATGGGTAATGACTTTCTAACTATAACCCCAATTGCTCAGAAAATAAGACCGCTAATCAACCACTGGGGTCTCATGAAATTACAAAGTTTTTGTACACCAAAGGACACTGTGAATATAGCAAAGAGTCAGTCTACAGAATGGGAGGAAATCTTTTCCAGCTACACATCTGACAGAGGATTAATATGCAGAATATACAAGGAACTTATAAACAGAAAAATAAAAAGTGAAACAACCCAATTAAAAACAGGCTATGGAACTAAATAGAGATCTCAATGGAAGAAATACATATAAATCATCTTAAAGAGTGTTTGACATTCTTAGCTATCGGGGAAATGCAAATTAAAACTACCTTAAGATTCCATCGCTTTCCTCTCAGAATGGCTACTATCAAGAAAAGAAAGGACAATGAATATTGGTGAGGATGTGGTAAAAGGAGAACCCTTCTACACTGTTGGTGGGAGTGTAATCTGTTTCAGCCATTGTGGAAAACAGTGTGGAGGTTCTTGAGACAGCTAAAAATAGATTTACCATATGATACAGTTATAGCACTCCAAGGCATATATCCTAATGACTCTTCTCCATTCCTTAGATATACTTGCACAACCATGTTTATCACAATAGCTAGGAAATGGAACAAGCCTACATGTCCATCCAAAGATGAATGGAAAATAAAGATGTGGTACATTTACACAATGGGGTTCTTTTCAGCAGTAAAGAAAAATGATGCTATGAAACTTGCAGAGAAATGGATGGATCTACTAAGGGAGGTAACTCAGGCCCAGAAATCCAAACAATGCATGTTCTCTCTTATATGTGGTCCTAGCTACAGATGTATAGCTTTGTGTGTGGCCTGGAACCAAAAATTGGTACTAGATGTCAGCAAGCTATAAAAGGGCTATAAGAGTTTTAAACTTAGTAGGTCTTGTAGAGTTTCTTCTTTGGTCCTGACTGTAGTTCTGTGGGGTTCTTGTATCTGAGTGGTCCCCTCTATTCAGAGAATGGGAAAATTTTTCCTCAATAAATTTGTTGAATATATTTTCTATGCCTCTCACTTTGATTTCCCTTTCTTCCACTACATGCAATATCCAGATATGTGAATGTGTTAGGTGTCCCACAGTAGCTAACTATTCGGTTCACCTACTTTTTTAAATTTAACAAAGTTTTTAGCCTCATGATCAATTTCTACTCTCTTGTATTCAAGATAAGAGGCTCTGTCTTCCATAATAGTCACTTTGTTAATGAGAGTTTCTGAGAGTTATTGAGGTTTCATGATCTTTATTTGATTTTTATTTTCTGTTGTATTATTTTGCTTCATGTGCAGCTCTTTTTGAAGTATGATTTCACTTTATATTTTGTTTTCCTTGATTTCTGGAATTCATTCTTGCATTTGATCAAGTTTTCCCTAAGTTTAGTCAATTGGTTACTGAGATCTTTCATTTTTGACTCATTGTCAATTCATATATATATGTCTAAAGTTTTCTTCAATCATGTTAAGCCTACTGTCAAAAGCTGAATGCGCCGGGCATGGTGGTGCACGCCTTTAATCCCAGCACTTGGGAGGCAGAGGTAGGAGGATCACCGTGAGTTCGAGGCCACCCTGAGAATCCATAGTGAATTCCAGGTCATCCTGTCTAGAGTGAGACCTTACCTTGAAAACAAAAAAAAAACAACAACAACAACAAAAAAAAAAAGCTGAATGCCCTAAGAAGCTATTCTGTTCAATTTAATTGATACAATTGTTGGTTATTTGATGACTTGCTTCCAGCTCAGTGATTCTTTCATCAAGGTCTCTTTTGATCAACAAATGAGGTTGTTGTGTTTTCATTTTGGGATCCAATTTCTTTTAATTTCTCTATAATTTAATTGGAGGCTTCCATTGTGGGACTAGGCCTTCATATATGCTAACAAGAAACACACAGAGGATGAAATCAAAGAATCACTCCCATTAACAATTGCATCAATGAAAATATAGTACCTTGGAATAAACCTAATCAAGGAAGTAAAGGATCTCTACATCGAAAACTTTAAAACACTCAAGCTAGAAATTGCAGAAGATACTAGGAAGTGACAAAACATCCCTTGTTCCTGGATTGGAAGAATAAATATTGTGAAAATGGCAATCTTACAAAAAGCAATCTACACATTAAATGCAATCCCCATCAAAATTCCAAAGGCTTTCTTCATGGAAATAGAAAACAAATCCAAAAATTCATTTGGAATCACAAAAAACCTCGAATATCTAAAATAATACTGAGCAACAAAAATAAGGCTGGTGGTATCACCATACCTGATTCTAACCTATACTACAGAGCCATAGTAACAAAAACATCATGGTACTCACAAAAGCAGACAAGTAGATCAATGGAACAGAATAGAGGACCCAGGTGTAAGCCCTGGTAGCTATAGCCAAGTGATATTCCATAAAAATGCCAAAAATACTCATTGGAGAAAAGACAGCCTCTTCAGCAAATGGTGTTGGGAAAACTGCATATGTATCTGTAGAAGGATGAAAATAGATCTTTCTCTGTCTCCATGCAAAAGAATTAAATCAAAATGGATTAAAGACCTTAACATCAGACTCGAAACTCTAAAACTTCTAGAGGAAAAAGTAGGGGAAACCCTTCAACATAGTGTTCTTAGCAAAGACTTTCTGAATACAACCCTAATTGTTTAGGCAATAAAACCACAGATTAACCACAGGGACCTCATGATTTACAAAAATTTTGTACTGGAAAGGATATTGTGAATAAAGCAAAGAGGCAACCTACATAATGGGAAAACATCTTTGCCAGCTATATAACTGATAGAGGATTAATATCTAGGATATACAAAGAATTCTAAAAGTTAAATAAGGCCGGGTATTGTGGCGCACACCTATTAATCCCTGCACTCGAGAGGCAGAGGTAGGAGGATTGCTGAGAATTTGAGGCCACCCTGAGACTACAGAGTGAATTCCAGGACAGCCTGAGCTACAGTGAGACCCTAACTCGAAAAACCAAAACAAACAAACATAAAAAAGGTAAATTATACAAAATCAATCAAGGCAATTAAAAAATGGGCTATGGAGGGGCTGGAGAGATGGCTTAGCAGTTAAGTGCTTGCTTGTGAAGCCTAAGGACTCAGTTCATAGCTCGATTCCCCAGGACCCACAGTAGCCAGATGGACAAGGGTGTGCAAGCGTCTGGAGTTCGTTTGTAGTGGCTGGAAGCCCTGGCGCACCCATTCTCTCTTTGTCTCTCTATCTGCCTCTTTGTGTCTCTCTCTGTCACTCCCAAATAAATAAATAAAACCAAACAAAAAATTTAAAAAAAAGATGGGCTATGGGGCTAAATAGAGAGTTCTCAAAGGAAGAAATACAGATGGCATATAAGCATCTAAAAAAATGTTCTACATCCTTAGTCATCAGGGAAATGCAGATTAAACCTACATTGAGATTTTATCTCACTCCTGTCAGTTTGGATACCATAATGAAAACAAATGATCATAACTGTTGGCAGGGATGTGGAAAAGAGGAACTCTTCTACACTGCTGGTGGGAATGTAATCTGGTCCACCCATTGTGGAAATCAGTGTGGAGGCTCCTAAAACAGCTAAAGATTGATCTACCATATGACTCAGCTATAGCACTCCTGGGCATATATCCTAAGCACTCATCTCATTTCCTTCAAAGTACGTGCTAAACCATGTTTCTTGCTGTTACATTTATAACAGCTAGGAAATGGAACCAAACTAGATGTCGCTCAACTGATGAGTGGATAATGAAGATATCGTACATTTATACAATGGAGCTCTACTCAGGAGTAAAGAAAAAGGAAGTTATGAAATTTGAAGAAAAATGGATGGATCTGGAAAGGATTATTCTAAGTGAGGTAAGCCAGGCCCAGAAAGTCAAGCTCTGCATGTTCTCTCTCATATGTGGATCCTAGCTACAGATGATTGGGCTTCTATGTGCAAAGGAAAAAACTCAGTTGCAGAGGCCAGTGAACTGAAAAAGAGATATAAAGGGAAGAGAAAGGGAGGACGGTGGTACTTAATAGGTTGGTGTTGTATATATGTAAGTAGAAAAATAGATTAACAGGGGTGAAAAGTCCCAATGTGAGGTCAGGGTAGGAGTTTGATTAAAGGAAATGTGGAGGAAGGGCTAATCAAAATCGAAGAGGATATAAATAAATCATATGGAATCCTCTGGTTTAGGATAATGGAACACTCAGGAGCCATAGATCATTGCTAGAAAATTTTCAGTGCCAGGGATGGGGATACCTTCCAGTGAGTTGTTGGCCAGGGAGGTCCCTTATGCCCCCAAAACATTATAGGCTATTGCTGAGGCCCTTGGTTTCCCACCAGGAATAGATTGTAAGACCCTATTGCTGAAGACTCCACATACATGGGCTGCAAGGCCACTGAGGAATCCTGCTGGAACTGAGCTGATAGCTTCCCCCATGCAGGCCAGCTGACAGAAAAGCTAGAAGAAGCCATTCTACATGCAGAAAGTTCTAAAAGAAGCAAAAGAGACAAAATTCACTGCATAAAAAGGCTATTCCATCAGAATTTGCTCAGATTTTTCAATGGAAATCCTGGATGCCAGAAGGGCCTGGAATGGAACACTTCAACGTCTAAAAATCTGGGGATTTCAACTGAAGGTACCCTAGACAGAAAAATAATCCCTGATAATAGATGGGGAAAGAAAAACTTTCCATGAAAAATCCAACTCTATGATTATATGAATACAAAATCAAACTAACAGGCAATACTTCCGCAAATATTCCACACAGAAGAGTCAAACAACTAATTTCGGTATCCACAAAGAAGAAGATCACAAAAACCAAAAGTAGACCAGGTTCAAAAGTGTATAAAACACAAGAAACCACCAAACCCCATAGAGCATCTCATATTGACAAAGATTAATCAAATATCACAATATTAGCCTTAAATATTAATGGCCTTAATTCCTCATTGAAAGACACAAATTATAAAGGTGCATCAAATAAATGGACCTTTCTATCTGCTGTCCTCCAGAAACCACCTCATAACTAATATTAAACACCTCCTCAGTTAGAAATGTTGGAAAATGATATTCCAAGCAAACATAAATTTAAAAAGTGGATATTATTATATTAATATCAGGTAAAGTAGATTTCAAACCAAAAGTAATTAAAAAGGTCAAAGAAGGCCACTTCTCACACCTCACTGGAATGATCCAACCTAACATCACAATCCTAAATGTATATGCCTGTGCCAAACACAGATGTGCCATAGTGCATAACATAAAACCTAACTGACATCACAATAGAAAGAAACAAACACCATCATCATCGGAGACTTCAGTACTTAACTATTATTAATAGACAACTCATCCAAGCAAAAAATCAACAGGGAAATATTTAAGCTCAACACCACCATAGATCAACAACCTAACAGACATCTACAGCACATTCCATTCCAACTCTACAAAATACACATTCTTCTTGGCAGCCCATGGAACCTTCTCCAAAATACACCATATATTAAATCATAAAATGTGCCTCCATACATTCACAAAATTGAAATAACTCCCAGTATCTTATCAGATAACAATAACTTAAAGTTATCAATTAAAAGCAAGAGACACATAAAGAACTCCAACAGCTCCAGGGGAATAAACAACACACTTATTATTATTCTTTTTCTGGTTTTTGAGGTAGGGTCAAACTCTAGCCCAGGCTGACCTGGCATTCACTATGGAGTCTCTGGATGGCCTTGAACTTACAGCAATCCTCCTACATCTGCCTCCCAAGTGCTGGGATTAAAGGCATGCACCACCATGCCCGGTCAAACACACTTTTAAACAATGAGTGGGTTGTGGAAGAAATCAAAATTCATATCAAATGATGATGAAAACACAACCTACCCAAACTTATGGGACACAATGAAGATAGTCCTAAGGGGGAGATTCCTAGCACTAAATGCATTAATAAAAAAATAGAGAGATCCCAAATTAATAACCTAACTGGCCAACTAAAGGCACCAGAAAAACAAGACTAATCAAACCATAAGAGGTCCAGATGTAAAGAAACAATCAAGATCAGAGCAGAAATCAATGAATTTGAAACTAAGAAAACAATGAAAAGGATCAATGAAACAAAGAGCTGGTTCTTTGTAGGAAATAAACAAGATTGATAAACTCCCAGCCAATGTGATTAAGCAAAAACAATATTAAATTCTCAAATTAGCAAAAACATAAATAAAATAGGAGAGGCGACCACAGACATCAATGAAATTGGAAGAGTCATTTGGGAATACTTTCAAAACCTGTACGCCACAAAATTGAATAATCTAAAAGAAATGAATGAATTGCTAGACATATACCACCTAACAAAACTAAACTCAGAGCACATTAATCTCCTAAGTAAATGTAACACATACATGGAGAATGAAAACTTAATCAAAAGTTTCCCCAAAATGGGAAATCCAGGACTGGATGGCTTCTCAGCCAAATTCTATCAAACCTTCAATGAAGAACTGAAAGTAATTTTTCTCAAAACATTTTGCATTATCAGACACCAGGGAGTTCTCTTCAAACCTTTTTATATAAGTAGCATCATCCTAATATGAAAAACTGAGATGCAACCAGTAAAGGAAACTATTGGCCATCCCTGATGAATTTAGATGCAAAGATCCTGAGCAAAGTCCTAGCAAACCGTATTCAACAACAAATGAAAAGTATTATTCATGGCTGGAGAGATGACTTAGTAGTTAAGGTGCATGCCTGAAAAGTCTAAGGATCCCGATTAGATTCTCCAGGTCCCAGTAAAGACAGATGCACATGGTGGAACATGTGTCTGGAGTTTGTTTGCAGTGGCTAGAAGCCCTGGGATGTCCATTCTCCCTCCCTCTCTCTCTCTCTCTCTCTCTCTGTCATAAATAAATAAATACATTATATTATCCATTTTGATCAAGTAGGCTTCATTCCAGGGATGCAGGGAAAGTTCAACATATGGAAATATGCCAATGCAACACATCACATAAATAAACTTAACCATAATAAACACATGACCTTCTCAATTGAAACAGAGAAGGCCTTTGACACACTACAACATCATTCATGATCAAAACACTGGAAAGAATAGGCCTGATGGTTTATATAACAGCGGAAGAGACTCTAGATATAAAACACCAAAAGACCAAATACTACTTAATGGGAAAAGACTTGTGGAGTTTCCACTGAGATTGGGAACAATATGGAGCTTCTAACTCTCATCACTCCTCTGCAACATAGTATCAGAAGTGCCAGCCAAAGAAATAAGATAGGAAAAAGAAATAAAAGAGAGAGATTAAAATTGGAAAGGAAGAAGTCATGTTAGCCCTATGTGCAGATGACATGATCCTATCCATAAGTGACCTGAAAGTCTCCATTTCAAAACTTCTAAAAGGGAATTAAGTCCTTCAATAAAGGGGCAGGGTAAAAAAATCAATGAATAAAAATTAGTATCCTTCCTATACGCAAAGGATGAATATACAGAAAAGAAATCAGGGAGCTACCCCATTTTTAATATCAACAAAACATTAAATACCTTGAAATAAAACTGATCAAGGGTGTGAAAGATCTACATAATGAAAACAAAATAACAAAACTCAAGAAAGTAGAGGTAGAATTAACAATGTAAAAATGTCAACTCTAAGAAAAATAATATGAAATATAAAGAAATACCAACAAAAATGGTAGCATCATTCTTCAAGAGAAAGAAAAAAAAATGATTTCAAAACGCATATGAAATGGAAGTAGGCTGTGGATAATGAAACACATCCTCAACAAAAATAAATAAATAAATAAATAAATAAATAAATAAATAAATAAAGCACCTCTGGAGGTATTACCATACCAAATATAGAGCTACATGGCAAATCATAGTAACAAAATCAGCATGGTACTGGCATAATATCAGAAACATAGACCAATGGAATAGAATTGAAGAGTCATACACTAGGTCAGGTAACCACATCTACTTGATCTTTGACGAGTTGCCAATAATATAGACAATAATATAGCAACTTCTATAAATGGGGTTGGATAACTTGGTTGACCATATGTTGAAAAATGAAACTAGCCGCTCTAATCTCACCATACAAGAAAATCAAATCCAAATGGATTAATGACCTCAAAAAAAGAAAAAAAAAAAAAAAAAGACCTGGAAATCTTCTACCACTGGAAGAAAGAAAAACAGAAGGAACTCTTCTCAATATAGGAGTGGGGAAAGGGTTCCTCAACAAAATCTCAATAGGCCATGAAATTAAACAATCACTCAACCAGTGGGATCTGATTAAGCTAAAAAAGATATTGTACAGACAAAATGCACCATAAGCAGAGCCTGAAGATAACTCACTGAATGGTAAAAAATATTCTCCAGCTATACCAATGACAAAAGCCTAATGTCTTGAATGTACAAATATCTCAAAAAGTAAACAGCAATAAATAGAACAACCCACTCCAAAAATAGGTCGGAGATGTGAACAGTGAGTTCTCACAGGAAGAACTACCAATGGCTAACACACACTTAAGAATAAGTTCAACCATGGGATATTTTTTATAATAATGGAAAATGTTAATAAAAATTGAGAAAAAAGAATAAGTTCAACAATACTAACCATTTGGGTAATGCAAGTTCAAACAACATTGAGGTGCCCCTTTACTACAGTAATGATGGTAATCTTAAAAAAATCTAACAGAAGACATTGGCAAGGATGTGGGTAGAGGAACCCTCATCCGTGGTTAATGTAAATGTAAACTTGCACAAGAACTATGGAAATCAACTTGGAGATTCCTGAAATGGATGAACATAGTGGTAACCACATACCCAAGTTATTCCCTTACTGGGCATTTATTCTAAATGAGCCAGGCATCAATACAAAGACATTTGCTCAACCATTTTTATAAATGTTCATTTTAGCTAGGAAATAGAATCAACCCAGATACCCATCCTTGGGTAAATGGATAACAAAGTTGTGCTAAATTTGCCCAATGGAATTATACTCAGCACTAAGAAAGACCAATACAATGAAATCTGTAGAAAAATGGACAAACTTGGTAACAATCAGACTCAGCAAACGCATACAATCACAGAAGCCAAATGCCCCATGGTGTCAGTTATCTGTGTTTCCTAATATGGACCTCTTTGAGTTGCAGACATGACTGACAGACAACTCATGGCCCAGACAATAGGGATGGAGAAGGGCGAGAGGGAAAGAAAGGGGGCAGATAAAAGAGAATATAGAATGAGCTAATATGATACTGAAAGGCCCAAAAATTCAGAAGCCCAGAAATACTATCACGCTCCAAAGGGAGCTTAAGCGGGTCCCTGCATACCTCAAACTCCAGGCTTTACTCTCTGTTGGAAGCAATTAAAGAATCCCTCTTATTATATCAGAGCCCGCTCCTAATATAAAACTACATAAAAAGGGCATGAGATAGCCCTCAAGGATGGGAAATGAGTAATAAAGTGAACCACTTATTTGGTTTCTGTAAATAGCCTGCACCATAAGCCCTAATATCCTGCACCGTAAGCCTTAGTAGCCCGCACCATAAGCCGTAGGAGCCTGCCTCAGACCACGAGGGTCATAGGAGACTGATACCACACTCTGCTACCCCCACCCAAGGACCTGCGCAAATGCTGACCACCAAGGTTATAGGAGACTGATTGGTCCAAGAGGGGCTTGAACAAATTAAACTAATTGGCTTAGAAACTATGGAGTGGCACAAACTGACTGGCTAGTACCCCACGGGCTCCTGATGTTAAAAAAATGATTGGTCTAATACACAGGCTTTGTTAGAAACCCTATAAAAACTGTCCCAGGCTTCCAGTTAAGATGGTGGCGTAGGTACCAAAGACCAAAAAACCTCAGCAAAATACACACTTTTACTAAAAAGTGAGGTGTATAGGAAACTGAAGCGGCAGTGGAGAAGTAGGAGAGATCCAGAGCATCCAGAGCCCACACAGGCCAGCAAAAGAGGCCCCGGCAGCTCTGCCAACTGCAGCAGTTGCAGGGCGCACCAGAAACCCACCAGACTCGGCTCCAGCTGCAGGAAAAGCCAGGTGTGGGAGCTTCCCCTCACACTGCACACTCCGCAACTCAGGAAACATGAAAGGAGAGCGGCAGTGAGCAGCGGAGGAACAGACCGCGAGGTAGAAGAACACGTGGAGCAGCGAGGGAACCAGAGCAGCTGCGGCTCCCTCCCCTCCCCCACCGCCTGAGCCCAGCACCAGCGAACAGAGCAGCGTCCCAGGCCCTGGCCATGCCAACTTGAGCCGACAGCGGGACCCAAGCAGGAGCAGAGTTCGGCAGCAACATCAGCAGCACAGGAACCAGTACCAGTGGCCCCAGCAGCAGCAGACCCAGGAGCGGCAGCAGCAGCAGACCCAGGAGTGGCAGCAATTCCAGCAGCGGGGGTGCTGATCTGCAGGGCCACAGTTGCCAGGCTTGGTTGTCCCCCAGCAAAAGCCAGTGTCCAGCTCCTGAAATCAGAACAGCAGCCCGCCGACCCAGGCAGCAACTTGACTGAGACCAAATTCATCCAAGGTAATTGGGTTTGCACCAGGGAAGAGTCTCACTTGGTCACAAGCTGACAGGGATCCCTCAACAGACCAGAAATCTTAAGCTCTGTGTTGATAGAGGATCTGGTTGATATAATAACTACTCTGGCATACATACTTGGGGTTGTTTTTGACTGAATGGGTACAGTGTTTAGTTAATTTTAGAATCTACCGGTGTTTTATTCCACTCAGCCTACTTGAATACTCCCATAGAAGGGAAACTTAACCCCTAGGACCACCTTTGTAGATACTCAAAGAGTCTTAAGAGCCACACCTAACACCTTAAGCTCCTACCCTGAAAATATATAACATCAAATCAATTGATACAGCTAAGAATACCCAGCTAACTAGAAAATCCAAGCATTAACTTAATCCAAGATGCAAAATTATATACATTATAACACAAGAAACACTAAAAAGCAAGACGATATAAATCCACCTAAAAATATTAATGCATCAGAAATGACCTCCAGTGAGAATGAGTTAGAGGAAATGCCTGAAAAAGATTTCAAAAGAATGATTGTAAATATGTTCAAAGAAGTCAGAGAACAAATCAAAGGAGTCAAAGAGGAACTGAAAGAGGAAATCAAAGGAATCAAAGAAGATGCAGGACACCAATTTCATGAAATAAAGATGGCAATATAAGACATAAATAAGGAAATAGTAATAATAAAGAAAAACCAGACAGAATTGCTAGCAATGAAGAACACAGTTAATGAAATAAAAAAAACTCTGTAGAAAATCTCACCAGTAGAATGGATGAAGGAGAGGACAGCATATCTAAGCTAGAAGACCAGGTGGCAGATCTAATACAGGCCAACAAAGAGAAAGACAAACTTATAGAAAAGCATGAGTGGGAATTTCAAGATATTTGGGACACTATGAAAAGATCAAATATTAGAAGTCAGGGCATAGTAGAAGGAGAAGAATTTCATTCAAAAGGGATAGCAGGTGTCTTCAACAAAATCATAGAAGAAAATTTTCCCAAAATTGGGAAAGAGGTGCCAATACAGATACAGGAAGCCTTTAGAACCCCAGCCAGAAAAAACCTAGAAAGAACCTCTCCTCGCCATATTATAATCAAACTTACAAACACACACACCAAAGAAAAAATATTGAAAGCAGTTAGAGAGAAAAATCAAGTTACCTACAAAAGTAAGCCCATCAGGATTACAGCAGATTATTCAACACAAACTTTTAAAGCCAGAAGGACTTGGGGTGATATATTCCAAGTTCTGAAAGATAGCAGCTGTCAACCAAGGTTATTTTTCCTGCAAAGTTATCCATTCAAATAGATGGAGAAATAAGGACATTCCATGACAAAAGCAGGTTAAAGGAGTATTTGAAGACAAAAGCAGCTCTACAGAAAATACTTGATAGAATCCTCCATGCTGAAGAAAAGGAAAAGCACACATATAAGGAACCTAGAAAAAACAAGCAATACTCAAATACTAGTTAACAGAAGAGAGCACAGGTAGAACCAGAACCACAAAAAAAGAAAGAAAAAATGGCAAACATAAATACACACCTTTCAATAATATCTCTTAATATCAACAGCCTCAATGCCCCAACAAAAAGACATAGATTTGCAGACTGGGATAAAAAACAGGATCCTACAATTTGTTGTCTCCAAGAAACTCAAGTCTCTACAAACGATAGACATTACCTTAGGGTGAAGGTTGGAAGACGTTATATCAAGCAAATGGGCCTAGAAAACAAGCAGGTTGCTATCCTAATATTGGACAGGGTAGACTTTAGTCCAACGTTAGTCAAGAAAGATAAGGAAGGTCACTTTATATTGATTAAGGGCACACTCCAACAGGAGGACATTACAATCCTAAACATATATGCACCTAACATGGGGGCTCCCAAATTCGTCAAACAAACACTATTAGAACTAAGATCACAGATAACACCAAACACAGTGGTAATAGGAGACTTCAACACCCCACTCTCATCAATTGACAGGTCATCCCGGGAAAAAATAAACAGAGAGGCATCTGGACTAAATGAGGTCATAAAAGGAATGGACTTAACAGATATATACAGGACATTTCATCCAAAGGCTGCAGAATATACATTCTTTTCAGCAGCACATGGAACATTCTCTAAAATAGACCATATATTAGGACACAAAGCAAATATGAACCAATTCAGGAAAATTGAAATAATTCCTTGCATTCTATCTGACCACAATGGAATTAAACTACAAATCAGTAGCAAGAAAGGCTATAGAGCATACACAAAATCATGGAAACTAAACAATACACTACTAAATGATGAATGGGTCAATGAAGAAATCAAAAAGGAAATCAAAAAATTTATAGAGTCAAATGATAATGAGAACACAACATACCAAAATCTCTGGGATACAATGAAGGCAGTTCTAAGAGGTAAATTTATAGCCTTAAGTGCATATATTAAGAAATTAGAAAGGTCGTAAGCAAACAACCTAATGCTTCGCCTTAAAGCCTTGGAAAAAGAAGAACAAGGCAAACCAAAAATCAGCAGATGGGAAGAAATAATAAAGATTAGGGCAGAAATTAATGAAATAGAAACAAAAAGAACAATCCAAAGAATTAATGAAACAAAGAGTTCTTTCTTTGAAAGGATAAACAAGATTGATAAACCTATAGCAAATCTGACCAAAAGAAAGAGAGAAGAGACACAAATTAATAAAATCAGAGATGAACAAGGTAACATCACAACAGATTCCAGAGAAATTCAAAAAATCATAGGGACATACTATAAAAGCATATACTCCACAAAGTATGAAAATCTGAAAGAAATGGATGATTTCTTTGATCTATATGACCTACCTAAATTAAATCAAAATGAGATTAATCACTTAAATACACCTATATCAAACATGGAGATCCGAACTGTTGTCAATAATCTCCCAACTAAAAAAAGCCCAGGCCCAGATGGATTCACTGCTGAATTTTACCAGACTTTTAAGGAAGAGCTAACACCATTGCTTCTTAAGATTTTTCAGGAAATAGAAAAAGAAGGAATTCTACCAAACTCCTTCTATGAGGCCAGCATCACTCTGACACCAAAACCAGGCAAAGATAGAAAAAAAAAGAAAATTACAGACCAATCTCCCTCATGAACATAGATGCAAAAATTCTCAACAAAATATTGGCAAACAAAATACAAGAGTATATCAAAAAGATCATTCACCCTGACCAAGTAGGCTTTATCCCAGAGATGCAGGGATGGTTCAACATATGCAAATTTATAAATGTAATACATTACATATACGGGTTGAAGGACAATAATCACATGATCATCTCATTAGACGCAGAGAAAGCATTTGACAAAAACCAACATCCCTTCATGATAAAAGTCCTACAGAGACTGGGAATAGAAGGAACATATCTCAATATAATAAAGGCTATTTATGACAAGCCTACAGCCAACATATTACTAAATGGGGAAAAACTGGAAGCTTTTCCACTAAAATCAAGAACAAGACAAGGGTGTCCACTGTCCCCACTTTTATTTAATATAGTTTTTGAAGTCTTAGCCATAGCAATAAGGCAAGAGACACACATAAAAGGGATACAAATTGGAAAGGAAGAAATCAAGTTATCATTATTTGCAGATGACATGATTCTATACCTAAAGGACCCTAAAGACTCTACTAGCAAACTGTTAGAGCTGATCAAAACCTACAGCAATGTAGCAGGATACAAAATAAATACGCAGAAATCAGCAGCCTTCATATATGCTAACAACAAACACACAGAAGATGATATCAGAGAATCACTCCCGTTCACAATTGCATCAAAAA
The DNA here is from genome assembly GCF_020740685.1 of Jaculus jaculus. Taxonomy (NCBI): domain Eukaryota; kingdom Metazoa; phylum Chordata; class Mammalia; order Rodentia; family Dipodidae; genus Jaculus; species Jaculus jaculus. The sequence goes on along the minus strand of NW_025423515.1, from coordinate 4,375,707 downwards.
AAATAAAGTACCTTGGAATAAACCTAACCAAGGAAGTAAAGAATCTCTACAATGATAACGTTAAAACACTCAAGCAAGAAATTGCTGAACACACTAGAAAGTGGAGAAACATCCCTTGTTCCTGGATTGGAAGAATCAATATTGTGAAAATGGCATTCTTACCTAAAGCAATCTACACATTTAATGCAATCCCTATCAAAATTCCAAAGGCTTTCTTCATGGAAATAGAAAAAACAATCCAAAAATTCATTTGGAACCACAAAAAACCTCGAATATCCAAAATAATACTGAGCAACAAAAATGAGGCTGTTGGTATCACCATACCTGATTTAGAGAGCCATAGTAACAAAAACAGTGTGGTACTGGCACAAAAACAGACATGTAGATCAGTGGAACAGAATAGAGGACCCAGATGTAAGCACAAGTAGCTATAGCCACCTGATATTTGATAAAAATGCCAAAAATACTCATTGGAGAAGAGACAGCCTCTTCAGCAAATGGTGTTTTGAAAACTGGATATATATCTGCAGAAAGATGAAAATAGATTTTTCTCTCTCACCATGCACAAGAATTAACTCCAAATGGATTAAAGACCTTAACATCAGACCTGAAACTCTGAAACTGCTGGAGGAAAAAGTAGGGGAAACCCTTCAACATATTGGTCTTGGCAAAGACTTTCTGAATACAACCCCAATTGCTCAGGCAATAAAACCACAGATTAATCACTGGGACCTAATGAAATTACAAAGATTTTCCACTGCAAAGGACACAGTGAAAAAAGCAAAGAGGCAACCTACAGAATGGGAAAAAATCTTCACCAGCTATATATCTGATAGAGGATTAATATCTAGGATATACAAAGAACTCAAAAAGTTAAATAATAAGGAATCAAACAAACCAATCAAAAAATGGGCTATGGAGCTAAATAGAGAGTTCTCAAAGGAAGAAATACGAATGGCATATCAGCATCTAAAAAAATGTTCTACGTCACTAGTCATCAGGGAAATACAGATTAAAACTACATTGAGATTCCATCTCACTCCTGTCAGATTGGCCACCATCATGAAAACAAATGATCATAAATGTTGGTGGGGATGTAGAAAAAAAGGAACCCTTCTGCACTGCTGGTGGGAATGCAATCTGGTCCAGCCATTGTGGAAAACAGTGTGGAGGTTCCTAAAACAGCTAAAGATTGATATACCATATGACCCAGCTATAGCATTCCTAGGCATATATCCAAAGGACTCATCTCATTTCCTTAGAAGTACATACTCAACCATGTTTATTGCTACTCAATTTATAATAGCTGGGAAATGAAACCAGCCTAGATGTCCCTCAACAGATGAGTGGATAATGAAGATGTGGCACATTTATACAATGGAGTTCTACTCAGCGGTAAAGAAAAATGAAGTTTTGAAATTTGCAGAAAAATGGATGGACCTGGAAAGTATTATACTAAGTCAGGTAACCCAGGCCCAGAAAGCCAAGCGCCACATGTTCTCTCTCATATGTGGATCCTAGCTACAGATGACTGGGCTTCTGCATGAGAATGAAAATACTTAGTAGCAGAGGCCAGTAAGGTAAAAAGGAGACATAAAGGGTAGAGAAAGGAAGGGAGGAGGATACTTAATAGGTTGATATTGTATATATGTAATTACAATGATTGTTATGGGGAGGTAATATGATGGAGAATGGAATTTCAAATGGGAAAGTGTGGGGGTAGGAAGGGAGGGAATTACCTTGGGATATATTTTATAATCATGGAAAATGTTAATAAAAATTAAAAAATTAAAAATAAAATAATAATAATAAAAAAAAACTGTCCCATTCCTGCATTTGGGGCTCTGCAGTCCTCTAATCCTGCGTGGTGTACGACTGTGGGCCCAGTGTGCTTGGAATAAAAAAATAAAATAAAATAAATCCTCTTGCTGTTTGCATCAAGACCATTTCTCGTGAGTGATTTGGGGTGTCACCATTTCCGGGCAGAGTGTGGGGTCCTTGTTCTGGGGGTCTTACACTACAAACATTTATTCTTAGAAATAGCCTTAAAGATACAGCCCTCAAAAGGAACAAAAAGAAGTACCTAAAAACTAGTGCTCTGGTGAGGGTGGATTGAAGCCTAAGCTTAAAAGGACTTCTTTTTTTTTTTTTTTTTTTTTTTTCTGTCTCTGGCCTGTAACTCCCAGTACCAGAGATTGGTTGGTAGCAACATTGAACTGTTGATAGGAGAGAACTGTGTGATCCCCAAATAAATCAGTTAGCCCGTCTAGTGCTGGAAAGTGCTACATGAGTTACAGGGGTAAATTTGCCAACATTGGTCTGAGCAAACAGAGGTCTCAGCTACTCAGAAGCAAACACCCTGGAATGTTATATATTCCAGTGCAATAGTGGCACTCAACTTCAGTGTGTAAACAAAAACTTTCTGATTGGCTGAGATCTGCTCAGTACTATGGAACCCATATTTGGAATTGGGAACCAGATCAGAATCTTATAAAGACAAAGATTATGTTATCAAGTGCCAAGCTCTCACTAGACTCAGTCAAGCCACAGCCAAATCCACAGAGGAATTGGGGAGATGAGCAAGAGTGCTTCTTCAATGTTGTACCTAATATTCAGCACAGGGAGTTGAAATAGTCCCTGAATATTCTCATGCCTTCCAAAGCAGAAATGAAGAGGTTCCTAAGAGCACATCACTGAAGTAGAGTCATAACTCACCCACCATGCCTCAGCAAATTTTGTGGATGAAGAGGCAAAAAGACTATAAAACTAAGAGGTTCCACACATCATGCCCAGACACATAGCCCTTCCCCCCAAAAGTAACTAACTTCTGCTCCCTCAGTATATAAACCACAACCCCATGAGGAATATCTGCAACACCACTAAGGATTGTCAGAAACAGAATGGGAGTGTGGAGAAGGGTAAAGAAGGTACTAACACACTATGTATCCATAGAAAAGGTAGTTAACAACAATAATAATAATTACTAAAAAAAAAAGATAGCTCACACAAAAAGAAATTTAAACAAATTTAAAGTTTTAGGCATAGAGCTCATGTAGGCCATGTAAGTGACAATTCCTAAATCAATCACAACCATTACAGATTGGCCAACTGTTCTGCATTGGGACAACTGAAAATTTCAGTGAGCATGAACCACAACCCATCAAAGTGCTAATGTAGGGAAGATGCATTTTTTTTAAATGAAAAGTTACACCTGAGCAAAAATGGTGAAGAAATATCTTACTCCTCAAAGTTAAGCTTAAAGCCCTTCTTGTTTTACAAATTTGATAGTGAACTCCAGTTGATACTGGTTTTGAATGCAGAAGTAATGAAAGAGATAGGGTAATTAAGAGCAACCACATTATTTCAGGGCTTTCTAACATGTGGCAATGTGAAGAGGCATCACAGTCCATACATGAAGGCCCTGTGACATCACTCTGGAGAGTTGTAAGGAAAACTAAGAGTTACACTGGTAACATATCAGATATCAGAATTTTGGAGATGATAGGTCTGTGAAATAACTTCAAAGGAGATCTGCTTGCTCAGGCCAGGTGGATCTACCTGTAAAGCAGGGAGCAATACAGAGGTCAAAATTTGGCATTTTGGATATACTAAGACTTGATCTTGGGTTCCAGATATCTTCCATGGAGCCACAGGATTTGATAAATGCTTCTATCTTTTCATATCTACCTTTGTTGCAGCTCTTCCTTGCTATATCTTCTACTCAGAACATGAATGTTTACCCTGCGTCATTATGTGTTGCAGTTGGTAACTTGAATTATTATTTTACAGAGAGTTTAAAGTCGGTGTTGAGTTTCAGAAGTAACTTCAGGCTATTGAATGGTGATGAAATTGGTAAAGACTATGGCAACTTCTAAGATTAAACTGAGGGCTTTTGGCATTGTGTGACAGAAATTTGTCTATGGTGCCCAGGGCCAGATTGTGGTGATCTGAATTCAAAATCTTTCCCATAGCTTAAAGTGTTGGTGATTAAGTTTTCTCCTTAGTCTTCAGCTGACCAATCCTCTGGAAGGTAGTGCTTTGTCTATGGAGGTGTGCTACTGACTAGATCATTGACAATTGTTAGTCTAGTATATTTGAATTTGAGAGTTAGCTTGCTTGCTCTTTCTCTGCTAGGACTTTTTGATGCCATCTGTCGGTTACTTTTCTCAACAGTGATGAAATTTCCCCTCAAACCTCTAAGTCTGAAATAACCTCTTTCTTTCCTTAATCTTCTTATCACTAGGCATTTTTTCCTCAGCAATGAAAATTAATTCCTACAAAAGCAAACACATTAGAATAAACTTAGACTTCACAGTAGAAACCTTAATATCCATAAAAAAGGAATACTGCATTTCAATCACAGGAAGTAAATGTATGCTAATTAATATTACTGTAACAGCAAGATTATTATTTGATATTAGTAGAGAAATAAAGACAGTTCAAGACCAGTCCATGATAAATCAATTCATGATATCAACTAAGACTTTCTGAAGATAAAGGAGGCTTGCATAGAGAGGGCAGATGCACATCATGAAATCTTTAGAAAGAATAACTTTCCTGACAGAAATATATGAACATTGGTTAAGCTGATAAAATTTAATCCAGTTCATTTGAATAAACCAACAAACTCCTAAAAATAGAAAAGCATAAAATATAAAAAGGCAACCTCAAATGTTATATGAATCAAAAGTCACCTCAACAATGTACTTAAATGGATAGACTTATTAATCCTACTAAAAGACATAGGATAACTAAATGGATATAAGATCAAAAACAACTATATATATATATATATATATATATATATATATATATATATATATTTTTTTTTTTTTTTAACAAGGAACAGGTATCACTGGCAAAGGAAATTCACAGATAAAATGAAAGCATGGAAATCAACATATGAAGGAAACATACATGTCTATGAAATAATTCTTAATATCAATTACATGTTAGTATCTTAACACCACATTGTTAAAATGAGAAAAAGAATGGAAAAACATATTCATACTCTAAAAGTTAAAATCTATACAGATAAAAGATATGTAAGTAAATGGAAGTGGAAGTGGTTATGGGAGAAGATTGATTAAAGGAAAGGTGGAGGGAGAGCTAATCAAAATCGAAGAGGATATAAATAAATCATATGGAATCCTCTGGTTTTGGACAATGGAACACTCAGGAGCTGTAGATCATTGCTAGAAAATTTTCAGTGCCAGGGATGAGATGCCTTGCAGTGGGTTGCTGTCCAGGGAGGTTCCTGATGCCTACAAAACATTATAGGCCATTGCCAAGGCCCTTGGTATCCCACCAGGAATAGATGGTAAGACCCTATTGCTGAAGACTCCACATACTTGGGCTGCAAGGCTACTGAGAAATCCTGTGGGAACTGAGATGATAACCTCCATGTAGACCAGTTGACAGAAAGCTGGAAGAAGCCATTCTAAATGCAATTCAATGGGAGAAAGAGATACCACCAGTGAAGATACTCAACAGTGGACACTGCAAGCCATATATTTAGCCAGCCAGACCAAATGAGCTAATGGGTGCAATAGTGGCACATCTATCATGGTGGAAACCAACTGCCCTATAATTTGATTGTAGGCCCACTCCATGGGAGGGAATACATCCCTGATACTAACAACTTAAAACAGGGATAGTCATGAGCCCCAGGGGAATAACATCTGCTGATGTCTGGATAAGTGTATATACTATGCTAATCAATTGAATATTCAGGAACCGTAGATCGTGGCCAGAAAATTTTCAGTGTCAAGGATGGGATACCTTCCAGTGAGATGTTGGCCAGGGAGGTCCCTGATGCCCCCAAAACATTATAGGCCATTGCCAAGGCCCTTGATTTCCCACCAGGAATAGATGGTAAGACCCTATTGCTGAAGACTCCACATACATGGGCTGCAAGGCCACTGAGAAGGCCTGCTGAAATTGAGCTGATAACCTCCTCCATGTAGATCAGCTGACAGAAAACTGGAAGAAGTCATTCTACATGCAGTTCAATGGGAGAAAGAGATACCACCAGTGAAGATACTCAACAGTGGACACTGCAAGCCTTATAACTGGCCAGTGAAGCCAAATGAGCCAATGGCTGCAATAGTGGCATGTTTGTAATGGTGGAAACCAACTGTCCTCCAATTGGACTGGAGGCCCCCTCCATGGGGGGTGGGGAATACACCCCTGATACTGAAAACTTAAAACAGGAGAGTCATGAGCCCTAGGGGTGTAACATCTGCTGATGTCTGGATAAGTGTATATACTATGCCTATCAAACTGCCCTTATATTAACGGTACTCTCACTTTGGGTAGAGTCTTCTCTTTGCAGATGACAGTGACCTTGGGATGACTCAGAAGGTACCATGGTGCTGGAAAGAAGTGACTGGAGTACTGAGGAACATCTTGATGACACCTTCAAAGCCTCAGGGTCTAATGCAGATGAGGTGGCAGAAAGAATGTAAGAGGCAAAGGAAGGGTAGGACTCCTTACAACATGCTCCCTCCAGACATCAAATGGCCTCAATATCCATGACCTCATAGTGCCTGACACTACCTACACAAGACCATCATAAGAGGAGGGAAAGATCACAACCTCAAAATAAAAGAGATTTATTGAGATAGGGAGGGGATATGATGGAGAATGGAATTTCAAAGGGAAAAGGGGGGGGGAGGGCATTACCATGAGATTTTTTTATAATCATGGAAAATGTTTTTAAAAATTGAGAAAAATAAAATGAGATTAAAAAGAAAGAAAACTCACACAGGTGAAAAGACATATGAATGTGTTAAATGTGGAAAAACTTTCATTGCCAAGTCATGTCATAGTAGGCATCAGAGAACTCTCATAATGAATCAGACTAGACTAGAAGCATGACAAATTTAAGTATAATTGACTTTGTGTGCATATTTCCAGTCATTTGCATATTTATCAAGTACCATGGATTATTTTTTACTACCTCCATGAGTGTTGAAGATTGAGGGATGGCCAGTGCATGAAAATAAAAAATTTGCTTATAGTTAAGTTGCATGCATGGTGATCACTGGGATCAGGTCTCTTGTTTGGATAAACTTCCTAGACTTTCCCACTGCTGGTAACTGCATGTTTCTACAAACACCCGTGCATAACGGAGCATGTCGGTTTAGTTAGCAAGGTCTCCAGGCATTTCCTTAAGGTTATCATGTAGTTGGCTTCAGGAGTTACAGTCATTCTTCTTCCTAAGCAAAAGAACTCAGCCATCTTGGAAATGGCTGCTTTACCCAGAGGGTGGGGCAGTGGGGGGACAAGAAGGAGTGACAGAAGGGAGGCTTAGTGTTTGTACTTTGCTAGGCATTAAGTATAAAAGGTTCCATTCTCCTTCCCATCTGCGTCTTTGCTGCCCTAAAGCCAAAGCACAGTGCAGCAGTAGAGCCCACAGCCCTGACTGACTGGAGCTGGTTTGCCAAGGAGTGCAGTGCCCTAACTAGCTCCGGAGGGAAAAGGATGCGTGAAGGACCAATGTGCGGGGTTACTAATGTGAGGCAGCAGGTCTGTGAACGCAGCCATCTCATGACCTCACCCTCATGTCAACACAGAGTAACTCCTAAAGGAGACGCGCTGCCAGTCTCAGCCCTAGGAGCTACTCCTGTGCTACCTGGCGGATTATAGTGGAAGCGGTTTTATACTCACCTTTCTGGTCTTTGGATGTACTTTTACAATTAAAAGATTTTTTTTTTTACCTGCTTATAACTTGGAAGTTTGTGTGCAATGTAAAGAAAAAGATCAAGAAATGTCATGTCACCGGCATCGGTCCGCCTACTTATATGGGGTGTTTTTATTACCAATTTCTTTCTGTATTCTGGCCCAGTTTTATGTTGCACCAGTGCAGTCCTGAGTCACTGCTGGTTGTTCCTAGTTTGTGAATACAAGTCCGTAAGTGTTAACAGACTTTGTGACATTCACTGTAAGATGAACCATACAGGACATGGGAAATCTCATTAAGTCTTGAAGTTAATTTAAAGTAATCTATCTGTCTTCTTTAAGAAATGTATATCATAAAATATATATGTACTTTCCTCCTTGGTTATAAGATTCAGGAAGTATGTCTGAGTGCATCTGTACTGATTTCATTTTCTAGATGTCTTAATGAGATTTATTTGCTGAAGAACTTGCTGAAAGCATCAAGTTCTGTCTCACATAACTGTTAACAGCCTCTTTAAGATGTGCTTGTGTGATCTGTGTCCAATTGTTCAGTTAGAGAGAGAGACTGACCTGTGATTCATTGTCACATCTTGTGTTTGGAGCTCAGTTTCAGAGTCAAAGTACTGTACTGTAGGCAAGTACTGTGGTATTTGGTACTGTGCTGCAAAAAGAGTACTGTGCTGTTTGGCACTATGCTGTGAGCAAGCACTGTGATATTTAGTACACCCATGACTTAACCCTTGTGAGAGTGACAGCTGGAAAACGTTGACTACCTCTTAACTCACTTCATCCACCAACCACTGGCACCTCCCACCAAGCTGGCTCTAATTCGTGTGTGTTACTTATTCGGTATTAACAACTCTTACCCATACTAGAGACCAAAGTGAACCTTGATTTCTATGTCTTTACTACAGTGTTTTACCTGGTGTTTAAAATGACCCTCAGTAGCATTTGGATGACCTCCTTGTCCATTGTGACTCCTGTTGTTTACAAGCAAAATGTAAAGAAAACACTTGAACTGTGTATTTATAAGGACGAAAGAGGCGTTGGTGTTTGGAATAGCACACGTGTGTTCAATCACCTCGAGGGACTGTTTCTACAGATACGTTGGATATTCTTCTTTCAAGCTGGACGTCTTATTCTGTCAACTATAGATATTTTGCAGCTTAAAATTATTTGATTCAAAATAAAAGAGCATTGGCATTAAAAAAAAAAAAAACGAACAAAAAAACCACCAAAAACTCGTGAGAATATAAAATGATTCATTCAGCAGGCGCAGGACATTTCCTTTGGTGGTTTCTCATAAAATTGCAAATGTGACTAAATTACCATATGACTCAGCAGCTTCACTAATAGGTATGTATCCAAAAGAACTGGAAACAGGCACAGCTTCAGAAGGACACTATTCACAGCACAAAAATAGTTGAAAAAATCGATGTATATATCAATATATAGGTGACTGAAGAAATAAGCATATTGTAGAATATATACATACACACACACACACACACACACACACACACACACACACATATTCTAGTGGTGGTGGTAGAGGTAATAACAATTGTCATGGTAGTGATGGTGGCAGTAATTGGAGTTGATGGTAGTAATGGTCATGGTGGTGTTGGTGATGGTAGTAATTGTGGCAGTGGTGAGGGTGGAGGTAATAGTAATGGTCATAGTGGTGATAATGGAGGTTGTGGTGGTGGTGCAGGTGATGACAGTAATTGTCATGGTGGTGATGGTGGTGTTAGTGATCATAATGGTGGTGGTGGTGATGATCATAATGGTCATTGTGGTGATGGTGGTGGTGGGGTTGGTAATCATAATTTTGGTGAAGGTTGAGGTGGTGGTGGTGATGATTGTAGCGGTCATGGTGATGGTAATGGTGGTTTTGGTGATGATAGTAATGGTGGTAGTGGTGATGGTGGAGAATATGATAGTAATGTTCATGGTGGTGGTGGTTTAGGTGGTTGTCTGCATCATCTCCAGGAGTGGACAAAACAGCATAATCCTAGATTTCTCCCTCATTTAATGACTACTGGTGGGTTCCTGTTTGTCTGGTGAAGGTATGGCCAAGGGTTATTGTTATCAAACCCAGGTGTGTCTACTGCAGCTTTCTTTTGTAGGAAGAAATCATTGTTGGACTCTTTGCACTTAAACTGCATGTTTGCTTCATAGATTTCTTCTAGCTTGCCTTTAACCTATCATAATTAGCTCAGTAATAGTCTTTTAGATGAGTTATCTGTCTTTTATTTTTTGTTAGCATCCAAAATCTTTTTAACATGACAAGATCAGGGGTAGTTTTTGTAGCCACAGCTTGCACGCTGACCTCTAGCATGCCTGAACTTCCAGCCCTTGGAGTGGACGTAGGGTTTGGTGGGGCTGTGAGGGGTTCCTGGGGCCTTGCCAAATTGCTTTACACTCCCCGCCTTTGAGGACCAGACAGCAGCACATTGCTTTCGCCCTTGGAGAACTCCAGGGCCAGCTAGTCAAAGGTGAGGATCTTGCCACCAGGCTTGAGGAGGCAGCTGCAGGCCTGGCAGCTGACAGTGCACACACCTTCAGATTGAGCACCTCTAGAACACACACGTTATCCGTGACCATCCCTATGACCACCGCTAATCTGTTCTCCTGGCCCAAAAGCTTCATGTTCCGAATCATCCGGGAGAGGGACAAGGGAGGCTGTTTGTGCTGCTCAAATGTTTTGAGCACAACTTGGTTGAAGGTGGAGTTGGTTTGTCTGGACAGAAACCTGTAGAACTTGACCAGCAACTGCAGGTAGATGTCCTGGCTCTTGAGCTTCTTACAGAGAACATTCCAGTTCTTGTTGTGATGGATGTCTACTCCCATGATGGTGACTATTTCTCAGCCATGTATGGCAAGTTATCTGTCTTTATACTACAAAGCATTAGATTCTTCTAAAAGGTACATTTTCTTACATTTTAAGGACTTACTTACATGACTGTCACTTGTTCTGGAATGTGTTTTGTTCAAGTTTTTCTTGCCATCTGCATCTAGTGGAAGAAATTTATTCTCTTCCATATATTTAGGTGATAAAAATGCTGTGTTGAATTTCTTCCTGTGATAATTTATCATTCATTCACCTGCCATAAGAATACCCAATAATTTACAAGAGTATCCAACATTTAAGTAGAACGTCAAACAGTTCTCCTACCTCATTCCCTGCAAGGATACCCAAGGCTGTTCACCCTGTGCATACACCATAAAAGGACTTTTCACTAACTAGTGGTAGAGTACACCTAGACCCAACCTGAGGCCACTGTGTAAAATTGCTTTGTTACAGACACTGCTTGCACAACAGACTGTTGTACAGTGTATTGGAGACTCCCAGTTTCCAGCACTTGTCTGTATGTCCAGGAGATTGCAAAGATCCTGTGCCAATAGCTTGATGCTTGGGACAAGAAAGTACTTTTAAATTGGCTGGTGTCCACCTGTAGGCACCAGCATATAGATTTCTTATAGAATGTGTGTTGAAAAATAGGAAACTAAGCAGTGGATTTGGAGAACCTTGGTTCATTCATTTTCCCCCCTGGATTCTCAATGCCAGTCTTCATTTTCTTTCAGTTCCCTGACATTGTTTGCATTTAGTGAATCTTAATGTGTTTAAAGCTCATATAGCTTGTCTCAAATGGATGAACTCATTTGGTGAGTGGAAGAACTCTGGTGTTTCAATTATTAAATTATGAATATATTATAAAACTATAGGTTAGAGACATAAAATTAGAATTATATAGTTACGGTGATAAAATCATATCTACAGCTTTAGAGGCTCTATTGTACTAGAGACAGAAGTACTCAGCCACACACTGGACTGGGTCTCTTGACCCAGATATTCTACAAGCTCTTTAATCTGTCAAAATGTACCTCCCAGTGCTTCCTTTCATAAGCTTTTCTCGCGATGATGGCAACCCACTCAATTCATCTGCCCAGCTTGCCTCCTGGCAACCACTTGTCCACTCTGGTACACACAGATTTGCCTCTTGTGGTCACTTCACATAAACACAATCATAATTTATGCTTTGTTGGTCTTTCACGAAATACAATACTTTCAAAGTATATTAATTCTTTTTGTAGCATATATCAGCACTTTATTCATTTTTATGGCTGAATAATATTTTACCTAATATGGAAAATACATAAAAATTCTTCAGTATTCAATTGCTAGAATCTGAGTTCTTGGTATTTTTTGGTGACATGAATAATTTTATTTTATTTTTTTGCTGATTTTTAAATTTTATGTATTTATTTCATTATGGCTTTATTTTTTTATCAATTTATTTATTTATTTTTATTAATTAGTTTTTACTCACCAAACACAATAAATTTGGTTCCATTATTAGGCTCCTCCATGTCCTACCCCTCACCCTGGCCCCTCCTTATTGAGGTATATGGATCATGCCTTCTGGAGTTAAACCACAGCTTCGGGTAGGATAAATGTCTCTATATATTATGACCCAACATGTGGCTCTGACATTCTTTCTGCCCCCTATTCCATGAAATTTCCCTGAGCCATGTTGGGTTCATTTTTGGTCTGCTTCAGTGATGAGGTATTGGGGGCCTCTGGATCTCTTATTTGGTAGTAGTTATTTTTCTCTGTGTCGATCTCTTTCACACTTGTGCTGGTACGCAGTTCACCAAGAAAACAACACCCTTGCTGGTTTCACCAACTGTTCTTAGTTTCATCTGGGGAACTTTTGAGGTATGATGTGGTGGCTCTCTACTTAGGATTTACATCTGTCTGAAAAAGAGAAGCAGATTCTCCAATGGAGAGCAAGTTAGCACCAGACCAATGAGATAACCCTTACTTTTTTATTGACAATTTAATAGGTGTAGGCCCTCTTGTAGCCCACAATTGGTGGTAGCTTATAAATGCAGAGTGGGCTTATGTATGGATATGTTTCTGACTTGTTTCCCAGTTCCAGCTATGGGTACCATTCCACTGAGGGGTCAGTTAGCTGAAGAAAGAGCAGTTGGTTTCCCACCATGATTGTGCGCCACTATTGCACTTGTGTGAGCATCACGACAGGTTATTTGCTGCTAAGTAGGTTAGACCATGAGTTTCTTGGACAGGTATTGGTCATTTTCCCCCAGTCGCCCATGTAGCACCTTCTGGCACTAGACATGCTGACTGTCTGTGGAGTGACTCTTCCAGCTTCCAGCCATGCCAGTCCATTTTACATGTCAATGATATAAGGTGTCTTTGTTTGCAGTGGCTGGAGGCCCTGGCGCTCCCATTCTCTCCCTCACTCTCTCTCCCTCCCTCTCTCTCTCTCTTCCTCCCTCCTTCTGTAAAAGAACTGCAGATGTTCATGCCCATTTGTGCAGCTGGCTAACATGGGTCCTGGGAATAGAATCAGGGTCCTTTGGCTTTGCAGGCAAATACCTTAACTGCTCAGCCATCCTTCCAGCCCCTTTTAATTTTATATTTAAGACATTAAAATATAATTAAATACAACATAATCTTGGGGATATCACTGACTACTTTCCCCTCATTCCTATTCATAGTAAATCTCATGCAAATCACACAACAAGAATGCCCCCTGTATGTGAAGGCTAAAGATGCTTTTAGTTCTACGCAATCAAAAATTTTGACAGGGGTTCAGAAAGCAAATGGTTCTCAACCAAACCAGTAATGAAGTCTATTTAGTTGAATGTTGGATATTAACAGGAGAGTCATTGCAGTTGAATGTAATCAAACCTGTGAGGTAGGATGTTAAGAGATTGTTAATCCAAAATTTGCAAGAATACAGACCACCAATCACAAATCATGGCCAAATTGAAGCAAGCTTTTTGTTTTGTTTTTATTAGTTATATACAGTGTGTAAACAGTTATGTTGCTATCATCGTTATACTCCTCCCTATCCACCCCCCCCCCTGCAGGTAGCCTCCTTATTGGGAAATGTGGGTCATGCATTGTGGGGCTAGCCATCAGTTATGGGTAAGAGTCAAGGTCTCTGTGCATAATGAACCAACTTGTGGCTCTAACAATCTGCAAATTTCCTTGAGCCATGTTGGGTTTCTTTTTCGGTCTACTTTGGTGATGATGTCTTCGGAGCCCCTGTGTGTCTGGATATCTGGTTTTGGTATGAGTTGAGTTTTCTCTGTGTCTATCTCCATCATTCTTGTTCTGTTACCAGGTTCATGAAGAAAGTAGCATTCTTGCTCATTTCCCCAATTACTCTTGGTTTCAGCTGGGGCCCTGTTGAGGTGCATTTGGCTGATTCTCTCCTCAAGATCTATTGCCACTTGAAAAACAGAAGCAAATTCTCCATTGCAAAGTGATGTCCGCACTACATAAATGTGATACTCATTATTTTAGAGAGAATTTATTATGTGTAGGCCCTCTTGTGGCCCACAATTGGTAGGAGGAAAGAGGCAACCTACAGAATCTTTGCCACCTAAAGATCAGATAGAGGATTAATATATAGGATGTACAAAGAACTCAAAAAGTTAAACAATAAGGAATCAAACAAGCCAATCAAAAAATGGGCTATGGAGCTAAATAGAGCATTCTTAAAGGAAGAAACACGAATGTCATATAAGTATCTAAAAAAATGTTCTACGTCACTAGTCATCAGGGAAATGAAGATTAAAACTACATTGAGATTCCATCTCACTCCTGTCAGATTGGCTACCATCATGAAAACAAATGATCAAAAATGCTGGTGGGATGTCAAAAAAGAGGAACCCTTCTACACTGTTGGTGGGAATGCAATCTGGTCCAGCCATTGTGGAAATCAGTGTAGAGGTTCCTAGGACAGCTCAATATTGATTTACCATATGACTCATCTATAGCACTTCTAGGCATATATCCTAAGGACTCATCTCACTTCCTTAGAAGTATGTGCTCAACCATGTTTATTGCTGGGAAATGGAACCAGCCTAGATGTCCCTCAACTGATGAGTGGATAATGAAGAGATGGCACATTTATACAATGGAGTTCTACTCAGTGGTAAAGAAAAATGAAGTTAAGAAATTTGCAGGAAAATAGATGGATCTGGAAAGGATTATACTAAGTGAGGTAACCGAGGCCCAGAAAGTCAAGTGCCACATGTTCTCCCTGTAATGTGGATCCTAGCTATGACTGGGCTTCTGTGTGAGAAGGAAAAAACTCAGTAGCAGAGGCCAGCAAGTTAAAAGGGAAGAGGAAGGAAGGGAGGAGGATACTTAATAGTATGTATTGTATATATGTAAGAAGAATTATTGAATTTCAAGGAGGAAGTGGAGGGTTGGAGGGTATTACCATGGGATTTTTTTTTTATAATCATGGAAAATGTTGATAAAAATTGAGAGAAAAAAAAAAAAAAACCTTCCAAAGCTCTGGGTCTAATCGGAAGAGGTGGTGGAAAGAATGTAAGAGCCAAAGGAAGGGTAGTACTCCTTACAACATGCTCCTCTAGACCCAAAATGGCCTGCATATGCATGACTTCACCATGCCTGACACTACCTACACAAGACCATCATAAGAGGAGGAAAACATCATGACATAAAAATAAAAGAGAGACTGATTGAGATGGGGAAGGGATATGATGGAGAATAGAATTTCAAAGGGGAAAGTAGGGGGGGGGAGGCTATTACCATGGGATATTTTTTATAATCACAGAAAATGTTAATAAAAATTGAGGGAAAAATAACATTGGAAGAATCATCCAAAACCTCTATTACACAAAATTCAATAATTGGGAAGAAATGGAAGAATTCCTAGAGCCTTACCACTTACTAAAACTAACCTCACAGCAGATTAATCTTTTAAACAAAACTATCACATCCATGGAGATTGAAACGTAATCAAAACCTCCCCCAAAATGAAAGTCCAGTTCTGGATGGCTTCTGAGCTGAATTGTATCAAACCTTCATGAAGAACTGAAACCAAATTTTCTCAACTGTTCTATGTAATCAGAACAGAGAATCCCCCCAACTCCTTTTATGAAGCTAGCATCTTGCAAGAAGAAAAGAAAACTCTAGGCCTATATCCCTAATGAACTTAGATGCAAAGATCCTCAACAAAATCCTAGCGAGTCAAATTCAACAACATATCAAAAGAATTATCCATATTGATTATGCAGGCTTCATCCCAGGGGATGCAGGGATGGTTTAACATATGGAAATCAGTCAATGTAATACACCACATAAATAAACTAAACAATAAGAACCACATGATCATCTCAACTGATGCAAAGAAGGACTTTGACAAAACACAACACCACTTCAAGATCAAAACAAGGGAAAAAGTAGGTTTTATATCTCAACACAATAAAGGTTATATATGCAGCTCCTAAAGTCCAAACAATACTTAACAGTGGAAAATCAGAAGGAGTCCCCACTGAGACTGGGAACAAGAGGGGGTACCTGCTCTCACCACTGCTATTCAACATCGCATTAGAATTACTAGGACAAGAGATAAGACAGGAGAAAGAAATATAAGGGATTCAAATTGGCAGGGAAGCAGTCAAGACAGCCCTATTTGCAGATGACATGATCTTATACATAATTGACTCCAAAGTCTCCATCTCAAAACTTCTAAAGGTGAAAAATTCCTTCAGAAAAGTGGCAGGGTATAAAATCAATGCACAAAATATGAGTAGCTTTTCTATATGCTAAGGACAAATACACAGAGAAAGAAATCAGTAAGGCTTCCCCATTTTCAAAAGCAAGAAAAAATATTAAATAACTTGCAATAACACTAACCAAGGATATAAAAGAGCTGTATAGTGAAAACAAACAAACAACAAAAACACAACCTCAAGAAATAAATCAAGGAGCACTTGAGAAGATGGAAAGACCTCCCATGCTCCTGGATAGGTAGAATTAATATTGTAAAAGTGGGAATCCTTCCAGAAGCAAAATACAAATTTAAGGCAGTACCAATAAAAATATGAGCATCGTCTTTCCAAATCCCTGAGGAAGGTAGAGGCAGTCACTCTTCCCAGTGATACCATCCAGCTGCTGTCAGGTGTGACATCTCTGGGGGCTACGACCCCCGGGGCCTGTACCAGGACTGGGGATGGCACTGGGCCCATCAGCAAGCTGGAGTGCCACTGCTTGGCCATGGCTGGGTGTGGTGCCTGGGGCTGAGGCTTGCACTTGGGGTGAAGCTGGCTGGGGGGTGGAGGGGAGCTGTTCCCACTCAGCCTTCTGCAGTAACCCCAGACTCTAAGACCACCCCCCAGCCCCATACCATGCCCAGGGACCCTTCGTGGCCAGGAGCTGCCACTGGCCAGGTACTTCATCAGAGCTTTCAAGAATGGCCAGGACCTGCTGCACAGGACGAAGGATGAGGTTGGTACAGCTGACACAGTTGTTGGCATTTCTGTAGATGGAAAAGGAAGTCTAGTCAGAAGGTTAAGTGGCAGATGTAGAGAACTAGGTACCATGTACACCAGAAACAGTTATAAGGATTGCCAGCATCAGCAGAAGCATCACCATGGTTACTCCTGCCAGACTGTTGGAAGATGGGAAACTAGGTCTTAATGTGCCAGTGCAACAGTATGTTCCTGAATTTCCAGAAAAAGTCCAAAGTTGGAAAGGTTGCTGTCTCAACAAGATTACTCATTTCCCACTTATGTAGAATATGTCACTATGAAAAGGACATGAATAAAGTGAAGGAAGAAAAAGCTTATAAAGTATGAAGATGAGGAATGGGACAAAGGCATCAGATCAAGAAAATTAACTGTAGCAGACAGCTTCAGATTCACTGAGATGAACTTCCAGACAATGCACAGTTAGGGAGGAAGGGATATTTATTGAAGCATACACATCCAGGGGAAGTTCCATAATGGCCAAAGGATCTGGCCTACCTTCACAGGTCCAAGCAAAGAGAGAGAAGCACAAGCCTAAAGCCAAAACCCGCGCAGCACACTTCAGGAACTCCTGCTAGGCAAACTTTTCATCTCCTTACACTGAAACCTGAAACCCACCACCACATCTTAGGATCCACCCAGTGACACTGCATCCAGCCAGGTAGCTGCAGATGCAAACTAGAAACAATTGAATATATTGGGGGCCATCAATTCAAACCACCACAGAAACTAAATGAGAAAGGAGGGAAAAGTAATGACAAGAATGACTTCCCTAAAGATAAAACTAAACAGGATAGTGAAGTCAAATATCAAAATTCAAAATCCAGCAAGAAAAAAATGATTTTGAAAAAGGTGAATTATATTTGAAAGTCTGAAAATTCAATTGGGTCACTAAGATTATTTAAAAATGATACTTTAGCCAGGTGTGGTGGTGCATGCCTTAAATTCCAGCACTCAGGAGGCAGAGGTAGGAGGATTGTTGTGAGTTCGAAGCCACCCTGAGACTACATAGTGAATTCCAGGTCAGCCTGAGCTAGAGTGAGACCCTACCTCAAAAAACAAAAACAAAAACCAAAAATCCTTTGTTCCTTAAACCCGGTAGTCAGTTTTTACATTCAACTTTTGGCAGCTATAGTAGAAAGTGCTTCTGGATATAAATATTTGGACTATACGCAGAAAATATTCCATGACCTGGATATACTGACAACTGTGCAGGAAGAAAATGAGCCAGTTATTTACAATTAAACAACTGTCTCACTTTAGCCCAGGATAACCTGAAATTTTCTATGTAGTCTCGGGATGGCTTCTATCACATCCAATAGAAAGAAAGAAGACAGAGAGAGAGAGAAAAGAAGGAAAAGGAGAAGAAGAAGAGAAGAATGGGGAGGGGAGGGAAAGGCAGAGAAAGAATTAATGAGAATGGGCACATCAACACCTCTATCTGCTGCAAACTGCAGACACATGCACCACTTTGTGGATCTGGCTTTACATGGTAGTGGGGAACTGAAATCTGGTTGTCAGGCTTTGCAGGTAAGTGCCTTAACCACTAATTAATCTCACCAGTCCCCAAATAAAATGTTTGTTTCTCAAGTTAGGGTCTTGCTCTAGCCCAGGCTGTCCTGGAATTCACTACATAGTCTCAGGTGGGCTTGAACTCCAGTGATCCTCCTACCTCTGTCCTCCAAGTGCAGGGATGAATGAGGTGGGCCATCTTGCCCAGCCACTTTGAGAGTTTTTAAGCTTTGCATTCCAAGCTCCACATTAGTTTATTCAATCTTCCTGTGGGTTTGACTATTTCATCATTTGAAATTGTTAGCTCATATTAAAGGAATAAATAGGCATTGCAAATCAATGAATCTACAGTCTGAAAGGACCAGAAGAAATTAGGTTAGCAACAAGCAATGACTTTTAATGTTGCAAAAGCCTGTAGTTCTCGACCACTTCAAACTGTGTTTAAAATAGTGTTACCTGATTATTATTCTTAGGTCTAGCATTGTATTCTACTGGAAATCAGAAGGGACAAATGTGAGTACCCATGTCTAAATCTATAAAAAGGTCCTGTAGTACAGATGACCCAGATGCTTGACTTTTGTACCTCTCAGCATTTGAAAATGCATGTCTAGGTGTGGATAAGGGGAAGGACATGGTGTGTACCAGGTCAGCCCCATTCCTGATCTGTGGGTGTGCACACCGTAGAGCAGCTATCATGTGCTGGTTCTTGATGAATAAATTGAAGAGACCAAAATATGGCATATGATGTTAAGTTAGCCAAAGGAATCAGGTTTGATTTCACAGGACCCACGTAAGCCAGATGCTCAAGAGGCACATGTGTCTGGAGTTTGTTTACAGTGACTATGGGCCTTGGTATGCCCATTCCGTCTTCTCTTTCTCTCTCTCTCTCTCTCTCCCTCCCTCCCTCCCTCCTTCTCTGTCTGCTGCTATCAAATAAATAAAAAATAAACAAAGAATTAAAAAAATATTAATGTTCCAAAAGGCATGAAGAGTAAGTTTGCAATGGATTTCAATTAAACACAGACATTATGAACCTTTATTAGCTGAATTTTGTAACTGACTTTTTATTGTAAAATTAATGATTCACACTCACACAAATAACCATGTTTCTACTTTTTGAAGACAAAGTATTAACTCTTGAAATAAAATACTTTGATTTAAAAAAATGTAAAAAAATTAAAATAAAAACAGCATCATTCTTTGCAGAGATTGAAAAAATGACCTCAAAATTCTTATGGAATGGCAGAAGGCCTCGGATAGCCAAAACACCACCTCTGGAGGTATCACCATACCTGATCTAAAGCTATATTATAAATACATACTGACAAAAACAACATGGTACTAGAATAAAAACTGAAACATACACCAATGAGACAGAAGACCCAGAACTTAGGTCAAGTAACTATAGCTGCTTGATCTTTGAAAAAAGTGCCAATAATGTAGACTGCACAAAAGACAGTATCTTCAACAAATAGTGTTGTACAAATTGGATGATCATGTGTAGAAAAATGAAATTAGAACCACTCATTTCATAATACACAAAACTCAAGTACAAATGAATTAAAGACCCCAATATAAGACCTGAAATACTTCAACTACTGGATGAAAAAACAGGAGGCATGCTCCACAATATAGGACTGGAAAAATCTTCCAGATCACAACCCAAATAACCCAGGAAATTAAACAAGCACTCATCAGGTGGGGGTAGTACAAATATTTAGTCCCAGAAATGGAAAGGCAGAGGTAGGAAGATCCCTGTAAGTTCAAGGCCACACTGAGACTAGATTGAAATCCAGGTCAGACTAAGCTAGAGTGAGACACTACCTCAAAATCCAAAAATAACTAAACAAATAATATTTTTTAAATGCACTCAACCAATGGGATCTCATGAATTTATAAAGCTTTTGCACAGACAGACATACCATAAGGACAGCCAATAGATTACCCACTGAATGGAAGGAAAACATTGGGAGCTAGTCCACTGATAGAAGCCTAATATCTAGAATCTACAAAGAACTCAAAAAACTAAACAACAATAATAAAAAAAAAGCAACCCACTTCAAAAGTGGGGCAGAGAATTGAATTGGGAGTTCTCAGGAGAAGAATTACAAATGGCTAACAGACACATGAGAAAATGTTCAACATCCCTAACCATTAGGGAAATGAAAATTCAAACTGAGATTCTACCTTATCCCAGTAAGGATAGCAAACATTAAGAAAATTAAATGAAAAGAAATGTTGGTGAGTATGTGGAGATATAGGAACACTCATTCACTGTTGGTAGGAATGTAAGTTGGTACAACTGCTATGAAAATCAATATGGACCTCTGGAAAGAATGAATATAGAGTTACTAACAGACCCTGTTATTCCCTTCAATGGGCATTTACACTAAAAGCTCCAAACTTCAGTTCAGAGACATTTACACAACTAGGTTTATACCTGTTCAATTCATAATAGCTAAGAACTGAAATCATCCCAGTTGTCCATCATTGGATGAATAGATAACCAAGATGTGGTATATCTATACAAAAGAATTCTACTCAGCAATAAGAAAAAAATGACACAAAATTTTTTTTTAAATGGTCACACTTGAAGAGATCATTCTTACTGAACTCACACCATCACAGAAAGACAACCATTATATGGTCTCATTCATTTGCAGCTCCTAATCTGGATCATCCCATGTTGCTAACACACCTGAATGGCATCTCGAGGCTTGGACAATAGGGAGGGCAGGGTGCAGGGCAAGCGGAAGGATGTGGGGGATGGACACAAAACTGCACACAAATTGAACTGGAAACACAGAATCCTACATCCTGGAAGTCAGACTAAAAAGTGGAACCCTTGGGATAGAGATGGATTAGTGGTTAAACCATTTGCCTGCAAAGCCAAAGGATCCCACTTCAATTCCCCAGGATCCATGTAAGCCAGATGCCCTTTCTTTCTTTCTTTCTTTCTTTCTTTCTTTCTTTCTTTCTTTCTTTCTTTCTTTCTTTTTCTTCTGTCTTTCTGTCTTTCTTTCTGTCTTTCTCTCTCTCTCTCATATATATCTATATTTATCTATCTATCTATCTATCTATCTATCTTCCTATCTATCTATCTATCTATCTATCTATCTATCTATCTATGTGTCTATTTTTTTTTAAGTGCAACCCTCAAGTGGACCTTAGCGGGAACAATTGAATTGAAGGGCTCTGGAGAGGGTAAGATGAACCCTAACCTTAAATTTCTCCTGTTTTTCTTTCTTCTCTTTTTCTTTTTTCTCTTCCCTAGTTGCTGGTCTGTAATTCCCTGTAACAGGATGTGGTTTACATCCACAATGAGCTGTTGATCAGAAAGATCTACTAGATATCCCAAAACAAACAAGACAGACTTCTGACAGAGTACTTGATTACACACCAGAGGTTAATGGTAAGACCCTACTGCAGAAGACACTAAATGCTGTTGGCACAGACCATGGAGAGACCTATTTGGAATTAGCCCATCTAGTGCTAGAAGGTGCTACATGACCTACTGGAGGAAAGTGGCCAACATCTGTCCAAGCAACTAAAAGTTAAATGACTCAGTAGCAAACAACCTGATGTGATGCTCACACAAGTTCAACAGTGGCACACAGCCATGATGGGTAAACAACTGCACTTTCATTGGCTGACAAATCCACTCAATGGAAAGGAAACCATATCTGGAACAGGAAAATATGTCAGAATCATATCCAGATAACAATTTTGCTTCCCAATGTCAAGCTCCCACTAATCTTGGTATGTAAGTGGGTCTACACCCTTTAAATTCTTTCTAAATTAATAATGGTTATACCATTTAACCAATGCTGTCTTCACTCTTGCTGCTTCTCTTTTTAGATGGGAGCAGGATCTGAGGAGATAAACAACCCAGTGCACTTCACCACAGAGGAAGTGGGAAAATGAATAAGAATGCTACTTTCTCAGTGAACCTGGTATCAGTACAAGGGTGAATGAGATAGACACAGAGGACACTCAACATCTATCAAACCAGAGATCCAGAGGCTCCTAAGAGGCCATCACTGAAGTAGATATAAAACCCACCCAACATGGCTCAGGAAATTTTGCAGAAAAGGACATGGAAAGATTGTTAGAGCCACAACTTGGGACATATTTTACAGAGACATTGCCTCTCCCCCACAACTGATTGCTGTCCCCATAAAGCATGACCCACAATCTCCATGAGGTTAACCTGCATCGCCAACAGAAAAGGCCTCTTCAGGAAAGGGTCAGGGAGGTGGAAAAGGATGGTATCAACAGTGTTGTTTGAATACTAAATATGTGCATATCTAACAAAAAAATTAAGACAGATTGGAAAAATAGAGATATATTTTATATAAAGGAATCTGCATATATGCTGGTTTTGGTTTGTCCTGTGTTAACTTTTGATCTAGATATAACCTAAATGGAGATTCAGGGGAATGCACAGGCTATTAGCTTTGGTGTATATGAAACCCCCATTATATGGAGAGAAAAGTCTACAAGGAGACATATAGAACCAGTAACACCATAAATCTCAGAGTCATGACTGATTACTTGTCCAAAAAAAATTGAAATGGTTGCCTTTCTTTCTCCTACTGTATTTATGGTTAGCTATAGATGATATGTAGGGTATCTCGAAGAGAAGAAGCCTTTCTTATTCCAAATTGCCAGCTCTTGCAATACAACACTAGTTTAATGTTAAATTCCTGTCTTTACTTGCTTGTCTCTGAAAGTACACGTATCAAGGACTGAATTTTGGTTTGAGAAATACTGAACCACTGATATAGATGACAGTTGTAGAAAGAAAAGTAAGGAGATTCTGAAACCACCAATCAGTGGGGTGGGAGGGAAATGACGTAATAAACACTTCACACACAACAAGGTCTCATATATTAGACCCTCAAGAGATAGATACATCAGAGCCCTGAGCAAACTCCCTGCTTCACAGGCAGTCTGAGCTTGGCTTCCTGTTTCTCCACCAGGTTACTTCTTCCTCCACATCCCCATGAAGACCAAACCACAGTTTAGAGGAGAACCAACCCAGCACCAATTTCCAGAATGGGAAAAGTGGGTTGAGAATGGTCACTCATCCTGCACAAGGCATGTGCCTCTCCTCCCTATCAGGAAGACCACACCTACCTCCTTCTATCCTGGTGATCTGAATTTCACACACTCCATGTTCACTTCTAGTTTCTTAGATTTTTATTGCCTACTCCGAGTGCCAACTCCAGAGTAGAAGCCCAGGGACCAGCCTCCCAGGATGTCCTCACTATGAAAAATGAGGTGATGGTTGTGTGTCTTTGGTCCTCTACCCACTGGCTATCTCCTGCTCCTGTCCAGTGGCTGGGAAGCCACAACACGCATGTGAGTTTCATGTAAGCCCCATGGTACCCTGCCTGTTGCCTCATATTTGGGCTGTGTGCTTCAGGCCATGTTGTTGGCTATATCACAGAAAACATCCCTGTTCAGGGAGGTTTGATGTGTGTCATTTCAGGAAGTTGAATAGGTCTCACACATCCACATATCAAATGAGGGGTCAAAGGAGATGGTTAAAGGTACTTCCTTACAAGCTTCACAACTCCAGTTCAATTCCCCACAATGCACATAAAGACACAAGCACACAGCATACCAACTCCAAGGCAATGAGAAGTGGAGCCGGAAGAACCCAGAAGCCTGCAGGTCAGTGAGAACAGTGCACACGAAGCAACAAAAATGCACAGCACACCCAGTAAAACAAGTGCAACCTTATGTTCAGCAAAGTGGAAGTTGTCCGCAGACCTCCATATGTACTCCGTGGCGTGCACGTGCCCATTAATACCCAAGGTACTTGAATCACATCACTTCTCTCATTAATGCCATCTTCTTCTCAATTCCTATATACACCCTAAGTATCACATTAACTAACAAATCTGAAGATCTCACTCAAATAACAGGTTAGGCATTTCTGTGCCTGGAATACTCTGTTGTTCGTTTTGATCAAGTACCTAACTTACTCTTCCCTTCATGAAGTGTCAGGCATTTCCGACACCAGCCTGCCCCTCCCAAGCTGACATCTCTTCACAGGCCTAATTACTCCTCTAACATTCTCTATCAGCCTCTCGCCATGTGTACCTTAGGTGGACACCTGTTCCCAAATTATTAAACTTAGGACATTCCCAATTTTCTGAATCACATTCAGTAGTGCTGGATATCTGTTTCTCACATCCCAAAAGCTTTTAAAATTTTGAGTTAAGCCGGAGACTAGTAAAGCCAAGACTTCACTTATTCTCCTTCCTGCTTTTCCTTCTGGCATTTAGTAGATAAACTTGGTTTTTACTTTCTGTCCATATGCCCAGGAACATGAAGGCGCTGTCTCCAAGCACATCACACTGAGATCAGAAAACCGGCATGGGGAGGTGAAGATATTAGAGGCGGCACGCTGGAGCTGGCTGTGGGCTGCGGCCGGGGGTCCTCGCTGCGTCACCAGGGAGCTCCCATGGCCCCTCACCACACCTGACCCTCCTACCTGATGCTGAGAGGTCTGACTTGCAAGGAGATCTCCAGGGGCGCCTCCACCACCACCATCTCACCACACAGAGGCCCAGGAAACTGAACTCTGCGGCTACCTCCTTGCCATTTGCGCCTCCGCGCAGTGCTCTGGCCGAGCTGCAGCTCTGTGACATCACGGGCTGTTCCACTTGCCCTGGGCATGGGGGAGGGGGGCAGAGCCATCCACCATTCCTGACGGGAGGGGGCTTGCAGAGGGATTGGGACGCAGCTGTACTGAAGCAGGGACTTTGCAGCTCACAGGGATCATGCCCCCACCTACTCACAGAGCAGATGCAGGACTCCGGGGGCCTGAGGAGGCCTCATGGGACAAGGTGACTCCTGGCCCGAAGACCCCACATGCCCACTGTGTGTGCCTGACAGCACCATGGTCAACCCACGGGGACTGACTGCACTCAGGCCTGGGTTCTGCAGCCCTGCCCTGCTTCCCTTGCTCGTCCTTCTTTTCGTCCTCCCTTTCTCGACTTCCATTTCCCCTTTTTTTCTGTCCTACTTCTTTCACTCCCCCTCTCCATCCTTCCTGTCTCCATTCTTCCGTGTTTCTCTCACTCTTTCCTTCTTTTCTTCCTTCATTCTTCTCCCTTTTCCTTATTTTCCTTCCTTTCCTCTATTCCCCTCTTTTTCTTTCTTCCTTCTCCTCCCTTTCCCCTCTTATTCCTTCCCACCGTCATTCCTGCCCTCCTTTCTTCACACTTTCCCCCTTTCCTTTCCTTCCTTCCTTCCTTCCATTTTCTGCTTCCCTTTCCCCATTTTCCCCTCTTTCCTTTTCCTTTTTTCTCCCTGTCTCCCTTTCCTCTTTACTTACCTTCTTCCCTTTATCTCCCCCTCTTCTTTCCTTTTTGATCTTTTGATTTTTGACAGGGGCTCTACATAATCCAGACTTGCCGTCAACCCTTTTCCTTCCTACTTCTGCCTCCCACTGGGGCTACAGGAGTGCGCCGCGCCCAGGATTTGGGGAAGACGCGTGCGTGCGTGCGTGTGTGTGTGCATGTGTGCGTGTGCATGTGTGTGTGTGCATGTGTGTGTGTGTGGATGGATTCACGTTCCGGGTTCCTCCGGCGCCTCCCGGGTCCCGCGGCCCCTCGCGGTCCTCCCACCTGCAGGGGGCGCTCTCGCTCGCGCACAGGCCCGCCGTGGCCGCCGCCGCTCCGCAGCTCGGTCTCGGGAACAGGAGCTCCGCGTCCTCCGCTGCTCACGGTCCGCCTTTCACGTCACGGTTTCTGGGCGCTTTCCCGGCCGCAGACACGCCCCCGCCGCCGCCGCCCGCGAGCCGCTGGGGAGAAGGTCGGAGAAGGAAGCGCCTCCGCCTTTCTAACCTCCCACGTCCGAGGAGGCGCAGCGCTGTGACGTCACGGGAGGTTCCACTGCCCGCGCCGCGGGGGGGGCCGGAGCCGTCCACCGGTGACGTCACGGAAGGTTCCACTGCCCGCGCCGCGGGGGGGGCCGGAGCCGTCCACCGGTCAGGGGGGGCGCGGCTGGCGGAAGAGGGGGGCAGCTGGACTGGAGCAGGGACTCTGCAGAGAATAGAGCGTGTGCGCCCCCAAACACTCAGAGGGCAGAGTCAGGGGCTCCTGAGACCCGAGGTGCAGCTGTGTACTGACCGACCAGCTTCCACCAACCCAAGGGCTAAGCATGTCTTCAGATAGCCTCCGATTTCCGTGCCTTGCTAAAACCCGACTAGTTCATGGTCAACAGACATGTTTGCAAAGCACTTTGATTTATGTAACTATAAAAACTTCATGAAACTGTTAACACATTTGAACACGGAATAGTGGGTAACCTAAATCTGTGTTCCTGAGCCACGGTCACTACATTTGGCCCTAGACTAAACAATACCTAATTTCCTGTGAGGTGGCAGCTGTGTGTTTTGCATACAGGCAGTTTGGTACCATTATTAGGCTCATCCGTGACCTACCCCCTCCCCATTGATCCCTCCTTGTTGATGTAAATGGGTCGTGCATTGTGGAGTTAGCCCCCAGTTATTGGTATGATAAATGTCTCTGCATATCATGACCCAACATGTGACTCTGACATTCTTTCTGCCCCCTTTTTCACAAAATTTCCCTGAGCCATGTTGGGTTCATTTTTTGTCTGCTTCAGTGCTGAGGTGTTTGGGGCCTCTGAGGCTCTGGCTCTCTGATTTGGTAGGAGCACACTTCAGTTTTTAGGCTTTGCAGGCAAGCACCTTAACCAGTAAGCCATCTCTGCAGCCCATCTATCACATTTTTAACAAAAAAGGATCTTTGGGTGACAGAAAGAGATATTGGGAGAGAAATCTGGTTAAAACAGGTTTAGGATGAGTAGGAGACCCAGGAAGGCAAGAAGAGTAGACCTAAGATCCTGTCCATGGATGGATCTCATAGAACAAAAAGCCTAAATATTATGCTGAGAACTGGAAGCTTTGAGCAGCTGAACAGGCCAGATTTCAGCTGAACAGAAGGTGGCAGAAATAGTGACAAGAAACCCTCCCTAGGGTCCAAGGTCAGAAATGAGCCTATTTGGGCCCAGAGACAAGTGGCCTGGACTGGGATGAAATAACTGGCCCGAGTCTGGTACCCAGGCCTGCATACCAGACACTCTGACGACTTCCCGCCTGGATCAGAAATGTCCTGACTAAGTATCCTGGCTTTGCTGTGGGTACCAGAAGGGTGGTACTGTCAGCCAGCATCATGATGCATTGGGACTTGAGCCCTGGCTCTGGTTCTGGCTGACCTCTTGAGAAAGGGGTAACTGATCCCCTAACAGGTACCAAGCAGAGCCTGGAAGAGAGAAGAAGGTGGAGCCAGCTCCGGTGTCTTCTTAGTGTTCAGTCAGACTCAGAGCCAGCAGTTTAAAGAGGTTGAGAGGACCTCTGCGGTATTAAAAGAACCCATTAAAGTTATTCAAGGAGGTCTGGAGAGATTGCTCAGTGGTAAGGTGCTTGCTTGCAAAGCCTGATGGTGTGGGTTCAATTGCCCAGCATCCACATGAAGACATATGCACAAAGTGGCTTGTGTGTCTGGAGTTTGTTCACAGTGGTAAGAGGCCCTTGTGAATCCTGCTACACCCATTCTCTCTCTCCCTTGCAAATAAGGGAATAAAAATATTTCTAAAAGAAAAATATTTGAGGAGACCCCAATGACTGCTCATGTTGGCATCATTCTTCATAGCCATCATCACATGTCACCTTGCCTGGAGATGTGACTTCCTGCCCCCTCTATAAATACCTGAGCATGTGTTGTGTGACCTCAGGTAAGACCTTTCCCTCTCTGAGCCTCAGCTTCCCTCTCTGGGTTGGTGTGGTCATGAAATGAGGGGCTGAGTGTGGAGCCTCCCAGCATGCTGAATTACAGTAAGCACACAGAGAGAGTGGATCTCAGAGCTGGGGGATGGAAGAGCCTGACTTGAGGTTCTTTTGGCAGCATATCTCAGGTGAACACCATTGGGGAATGCCATCTGGACTGGGTATATCATGGCTGCACAGGGCCCAAGTCCCTGTCAGGCCTTCACCGTATCATATCAGGATGGCTTCATTAAAAAGGAGAACCTGAGGGACACCTTTGCTGCACTGGCTGAGTGATGTACTGGAACAATTGGAGGCTGGAGGGGAGGTGTTCCCATGTGGAAGCCACCAATCAGAAATAGGTGACTGGAGTCATACCAAGGTAGGGCACTGATTGATGGGCTTGTGATCTTAGTGTTCTTCTGCGCCCATCAAACTCTTGTCCCACTCCTCTCCTCCAGGGTGCATCAATGTCAAACATGAGCAGCCAAGGTGAAGGAGGTCCCAGGGCCCATCAACTTCACAGTCTTCTTGACCATGTTGAGTGAGAAACAGTGTGAGGGAGGCCCTCAGGAGGCTGGAGACGAGCTAAAGATAGGGAGAAAACATCTCCCTGTGGGGCCCTGATGTTTACGTGACCACAGTTGAGAACATGGTGTGCCCCTCCCCAGACACCATCCCTTGGAAGCACACACATGCCAGGCCTGCATCAGTTTCCACCTAGGCTCGTTACCCACCATCAAGATGGCACCTTACAACTTCACTGCTATTACCATTCTCCCTGCTTTTTTGAGGTAGGGTCTTACCCTAGTCCAGGCTGATTTTAAATTCAATGTGTCATCTCAGAAAGGCTGCAAAATCACAGTGATACACCTACCTCAGCCTCCTGAGCGCTGAGAATAAAGGCATGAACTGTCATACACAGTTTATTTCCCTTATCTTCCTGTCTCTTTTGCTTCTCTGCCTCCTGTTGATGGTGAGTGACAGGGAGAGAGGTGCTATGAGGGAAAGCCATTCTACACACCACTGTGGCTGACTGAGCCCCATTGCCAGACAAATTACTCCCCTGTAGGCACCAATCTCCCATGAAAGGATGACAGCTGTATTCATCAATAAGGATTCTGAGTATGGTCAAAGAGGTCACGATATTTGTTACAGGTGCCCCAAGAAAAAAATAACTGTAATAGAGCCACTGATAATCTTCTGGAACTCAGTAGTCTGTCTGGGGCTAGAAAATGGGGTCATCCCTGTCCTTTTTCTCTCCTGACTCTGGGACAGACTCTGTATAGTCATCTCCAAGTTGAACGTTTCTGTGTCTGAATGGCAGGGTCAGACTGGGCTGTGGCTGTTCAAGGAGGTAGGCCGTGTGGTCACCCTCCCATCAGGTTGCCCCTGACCTGCCCTTTAGATCAAGATCTGGACTCCTACACACTGTCCTGTGATTCTGGGTAGTCTGAGTTGCTGTTTACACCTTGATATTTCTGTAGAGTGCTTGTCTAGAATCCCCCAAAGAGGAGCTGTGGCATGGCTCAGCAGTACAGTATTTGTCTAAATTCCCCCACTGAGGGGCTGAAGCCTGGCTCGGTAATAGAGCTCCTGCCTAGGAAACCCCAGTGAGGGGCTGGGGTGTGGCTCAGTGGAAGAGTTCCTGCCTCGAACCCCCCAGTGAGGGGCTGGGGTGTGGCTCAGTGGAAGAGTTCCTGCCTCGAATCCCCCACTGAGGAGCTGTGGGCATAGCCTATAAGGAGGCACCTTCTGCTCTGATATGAGCTGTGTACTAGAGGAGAACAGGAATTTAGTTGGGACCCTTTGGGGTGCTCATAGGAAGGGGAGAGTACTTTTATTTCTGAAGACCCTGAGCTTATTTTGTGGATGGGGAATTAGAGGCTTAAGGCTCATGATGCTCTTGTCAGGCTTTGGCTAAGCTGGGGCAAGACCCATGGCCTTGGTGAAGACTACAGTCCTGCAGCTTCTCCCTAGTTTTTCAGGGACATGAAGCCCGGAATCCAGCTGACCTTGTCACACAAACTTGGTCAGAGCTGTGTGCAATGCTGGTGGGAGAGGCTAGCAGCCAGGAGGGCAGCTGGCTGGGGTGGGCACTGTCTTGCCCTCTAATTGGGAGAAGGAAAGTTTGCCATGAGATGCCCCACTACGGTGCTTCAGGCAAGGAATGGAAACTGTGTAATAAGTTGATGTATCCTGTCTAGCACTTGGGTGCACTGGGTCTAAAGAGGACCAAGTGGGATTGATGTCAGCCTGGAGCTGGGCATTCAGATAGGTTCATAGTCCTGATCCATTAATGTTGGTCATTGAGCCAGGTGTGGTGGCTCATGTGTGTAATCCTAACACCCAGGAAGTGGATGAGGAAATCAAGGTCACTCTCAGCTATATATTGAGTTTGATGTCAGCTACGGCTCCATGAGACCCTTTCTCAATCAAACCAAACAAAGAAACAAACCCAAACCCCTATCTGTTAGTGGCCATCAGCAATCTGGACCTATATTCTGGAGGAAGACACACACCTCTGACCATATGACATGGTAGGGCTTCTCAGGACCAGAGTGAGTGGTTGACGAGCAGCCTGATCAGGAACAGGGTTTGTATAAGACTTGTTAGTTCACCTGCTGTCATCACAGATCCCAGAAAATCTTGGACAAGTGCCTCCATTTCTCTGGGCCTCAGTTTCCCCAATCATACAATGAAGATCTTGGATATTAAAGCCCATGATGGACATCAGAATCTTTTCTTGTTCCTCATTCTCCTTTTGGCTCTCTTCTTGGGTTCAGCATAAAACTCTGTGCCTTCACAAATAGTCAAGTATTCTCCCATTTCCCAGCCCCTCACTGGGTGATTCTAAGCAGGCTGAGACATACCCTTAGTCCCTCATGGATAGACTCTGAGCAAGAACTCTACTGCAGAGCCATGTACACAGTGTCTCATTGGGGGATTCTAGGGAGGTGCTCTACTCCTGAGTCACTCTCACCCCCTCACTGAAGGATTCTCAGAAACACTCTAGTGAAGCAGGAATTGGAGCAAGACAGGAAAATGGCAGGGCATCAAGAGCAAGGCCTGGTGGTTCAGGCCTGTCAACCTAGGTGCTCAGGAGGCTAAAGCACGAAAATGACCAGCTCCAGGCCAACCTGGGTACATAGTGAGACCCAAGGGCAAGGATATAGGTCAGTAGTAAAGAATATGGGTAACACCCTCCTGTGAGGGTGGGGGGTTGGGCTGTAGAACATTTTCCCAGCATGTCTGCGGCCATGGGCTCCATGGAAATCTAAGTGATCCTAATGTCCTTCTGGGGACTAAGGTTCATTCCACTTGGTCCCTCCCTAATTCTAGAATGAAAGTTGGAGTTCAACAGGAGGCAGCTGACCTCAAACACTTGCCTCATGATCAGAGCAGCCATGTCCATTAGTGTTCCCCAGATCAGGGCTTTTTGCTTCCAGTGCCCTCAAGGGCCACATGTGCATGTGCATGCCTTCAGGGTCACCCTTACCTCAAGACATGGTTTCTTCTTTCCACAACCATCATCAAAGACAAGCTCAGCTCCCAGGCCAGCCTTTGCCATGAGGAGGTAGTAAGTTTGAGCTTTTGGAGGATGGTCCCATGGATCCCCTGCTCTGACCTGCTAAAAACTATCAAACCTGGTCCAGTCCCACTCTATGTCCACTCATTCAGGTCAAGCATATAATTGTGGTGTTCTCATCTGATGTCTATGGCAACTTGGACTATAGGAACTGTGTGATTTCATCAGACATGG
Organism: Jaculus jaculus; assembly: GCF_020740685.1. NCBI lineage: Eukaryota > Metazoa > Chordata > Mammalia > Rodentia > Dipodidae > Jaculus > Jaculus jaculus. The sequence continues at coordinate 4,343,617 of NW_025423515.1, read as the reverse complement.
TGAGGAAAAGGACTAAGAGATACAGTTTCCCCCATATTCTGATTCAGTGAAGACTGGCCAGGGAGGGGGCTCCTGTGACTCATTTGTACAAAGGAAACAATTTCATTATTCTATGATTTGGGGGGGCTGAAGCAAAAATAAAAACTACAAAGATGTAAGTTTAGGTGATGTTTGTGTGATTAACTCTCCAGTTGGAATGATTAACACTCCATTTGGGAAGATTGGAAACTTTCCTATCCATGTTGATTTTTTCCATAAGTCTTATTTCCTTTACTTTCTACAGCTATTTCTGATGAGCTGGTGTGTAGAACTAATTAAAAAGTTCAATACCCCCAAGCTGGACCCCAAGACCTAAATTTATGGTTGTATTGAGCACTTAACACATGTGAGAGCTCATGACAGTCTAAGGGATGCCAAGATGGGACAGGCCTGTCCACGGGCAGAAGAGGTGATGTGGACTACAAGGAAGGAATAAGGCTAAAGGGAGCAGAAGCCAGCAGAAAAGATAAGTTGAGAGGAGGGTGGAGAAAATCAGGAGAAACTTATAAACTTATAAACTGCTGGGCAGGGACAGGGTTGGTAAGAAGGTGTATGAATTCAAGGAATATTTAAAGGGAAAACAAAGATTTCTTTTTTTTTTTTTTTACTTTGTTTTCTTTTTTTTTTTTTTTTCCTTTTGGTTTTCATAGGTAGAGGTTCTTCACTCTACTACAGTCTGAACTGGAATTCACTATGTAGTCTCAAAGTGGTCTTGAACTCACAGTGATCCCCTTACCTTTACCTTCTGAGTGCTAGGATTAAAGGCATGTGCCACCACACCAGGCAAGCAAAGACTTCTTACCCAGCACAGGCAAAGCATCTAAGATCCAATAGGTAAGACTAAATTGGACTATCATAATTAAAACTGTCCATCAAAATACACAATTGAAACTGTGGAAAGACAAGACATGGGATGAAAGAAATTACTACAGACACTCAGTTTTTGTCAAAAACTTTCTATACAGAAATATATATTTCTGCCTGTTAATAATGGAAAATATGTTAGTCACATTTTCCCCACTGAAACACATTTCACTGAACAAGCAGTTTTGGAGAGGAAGGATCTATTTTACTTTCGGTTAACAGTGTCAGCACTTTTTGGTCCATAGCCAGCTGACTCCATTGCTTTGGGCCTGTGAGGAGTCGAGCACCAGGGGCAGAAAGCCAGGGCAGAGAAAAGCAGCACACCTCGTGACAGGCAGGAAACAAGAGGCCACAAAGAGCGACAGGTGCAGCCAAGATGTCCCTTCAAAGGCAAGATCCCAAGGAGCACCTTTCTGAAACCTGGCCCTACCTTCCAGGGTTTCTAGCATGAATCCAGCCTAGGCTATAGAGGGAGACCCTGTTTAAAAACAAAACAGGCTGGGCATGGTGGTATATGCCCTTAATCCCAGCATTCAGGATGCAGGGTAAGAGGATCACTTTGAGTTTAAGGCCAGACTGAGACTGCATACTGAACTCCAGGTCACCTGCGCCAGAGAGAGAGCCTATGTCAAAAATCAAGTCAGGTCTGGGTTGCCTGCATGGTCAGGGTGTGGGCACATGTGGTGGTCTGGAGTGGCTAGTCAGACACCTAATTCCTGGCTCCTCCCACTACTTCAGTCTAGGTTGCCTGCACAGACAGTGTGGAGTCAGGTGCAGTGCTCCGGAAGCCAGACCCTTATTTCCTGGCTCCTCTCAATTCCCTGGTATGTGTTGCTGGTGCAGTCAAATGTATGGGTAGCTTTGGTGGTCTGTAGTGAGCAGGCCAAAACCCTGATTCCAGGCTCCTCCAATCACCCTGGCCTGGGATCCCTGAGGTGGCCTGTGTGCTGGAGGAGGCTGAGGCATGGATTAAGTAGGCAGATACTTGTTCCCTTGCTCCTCCAGGTCCCCTGGTCCTCACAGGACCCATTGTGCCTTGCTTGCGGAGGCCTGACTCCTATATGAGCTGTGGAATCAGGCCTTTGCTCTGCTATCTGGACTGAAACACTGGGTACCAACATCCCTGTTCACCTGAGTCAGAGAGTACATGGGTCAAAGGACAAAAAACATGCCCCTCCTCAATAAAATAAACAGTCTTCTAAAATTGGGAAAACAATGCAGAAAAGCCAAATAAAGTCAGAAAACTGAGAGATCTCCATCATTGATACCTAGTCCTACAGTTCAATCCTCCAATTAAATCACATATAAATCAACAAAAATTCATTCCAAAATTGAAAACACAATAACCAACGAGACCCTGATCAAAAATATGCTGAACAGGAAGCAAAACATCAAAGAGCCAACAATAGTATCAATGAAATTGAACAGAATCATTTCCTAGAGCATTCAGCTTTTGACAGTAGGGTTAACTTGATAGAAAAAAAAAAAAAACCATTAGAAACTGCAAAGACTTATGAATAAATTGAAGTTAAGTCCTGAAATGGAAGATTTCAACAACAAGTTGATTAAGATTAAAGAAGACTTGATCAAATGCAAGAATGAACTTAGGAAACATCAAGAAAATCAAAATTGGAATTGAAATTGTACCTCCAAAAAGACAGGGACACAGTGAAAAATAACACAACAGAAAAAAAAAAATATATATATATATATATACAAACCTCTCTAGAACCTCTTACCAACAGAGTTACTTATGTGGAAGACAGAACCTCTGACCTGGAAGGTAAGACAGAAGAAATTGATCAGGAGGCCAAAAAGGTACCTAAGTTCAAAATCCAAATGAACAGAATATGAGGGAACCATGGGGCACCCTAAAATGACCGAACATCAAACACCAAAAAGACATGACCAAAGAAGAAACTCTCCAATACATGTCATAGTTAAAACTCTTAACAATAAAAACAAAGAGAGAGTATTAAAATCAGCAGGACAAAAACAATTCACAACATAAAAAGGCAATCTCATGAAAATTACAACAGGTTTCTCAATGGAAACCCTGAAAGCCAGAAGGACCTGGAATGGAACACATCAAATAAGAAAAACTATGGCTTTCAAGCCAAGGTATTCTACCCAGCAAAAGTATGCTTCATAATAGATGGTGAATGAAAAATCTGCCAAGAAGAGTACTTGATGACCCACCAAAGGTTAGTGGTAAGACCCCATTGCTGAAGACACAATATGCAGCTGTAAAATGGAATGGCATGGCAGGAAGCCAGGAGAGAGTCAGTCCCCAGACAGTCAGCTTGTCTAGTGCCAGAAGGTGCTACATGGGCGACTGGGGGAAATGACCAATATCTGTCCAAGAAACTCATGGTCCAACCTACTTAGAAGCAAATAATCAGTTGTGATGCCCACACAAGTGCAATAGTGGCACACAGCCATGGTGGGGAACCAACTGCTCCTGATTTGGCTAACTGATCCCCTCAGTGGTACAGGACCCATAGCTGGAGTTGGGAAACAAGTCAGAACCATATCCAAACATAAGCCCACTTTCCAATATCAAGCTACCACCAATCATGGGCTACAAGAGGGCCTACACATATTAAACTGTCTTAAAAAAAATTAAGGGTTATCTCATTTATCTTGGTGCTAACGTACTCTCTGTTGGAGAATCTGCTTCTGTTTTTCAGATAGATCCTAAGGAGAGAACCACCCCATCATAGCTTAAAAGGGCCCTGGCTAAAACTAAGGAAAATTGGCAAAACAAGCAACGGTGCTGTTTTCCTGATGAACCAGATACCAGCATAAGGGAGAAGGAGACCAACACAGAGAAAAAACAACTCCTACCAAATCAGAGAGCCAGAGCCCCAGAGGCCGCCAACACCTCATCACTGCAGCAGACCAAAAATGAACTCAACATGACTCAGCGAAATTTTGTGGAGGTGGGGGGGGGGGCGGAAAGAATGTCAGAGCCACATGTTGGGTCATGATATGCAGAGACATTTATCATACCAATATCTGTGGGCTAACTCCATAATGCACGACCCATTTACCTCAACAAGGAGTGGCCAATTGGGAGGGGGTAGGTCATGGATGAGCCTAAACAATGATACCAAACTGCCTGTATTTGGTGAATAGAAAACTAAAGAGAGAGAGAGAGAGAGAGAGAGAGAGAGAGAGAGAGAGAGAGAGAGAGAGACTGATTGAGATGGGGAGGGGATATGATGGAGAATGGAATTTCAAAGTGGAAAGTGGGGGGAGGGGATGGTATTACCATGGGATATTTTTTATAGTCATGGAAAATATTAATAAAAATTGAGAAAAAAAATTCTAAGAAAAAAAAATCTGCCAAGAAAATGTCAACATTATGCTTATATGAACACAATACCAAAACTACAGAGAAAACTTGAGGGAACGCTCCATGCAGAACATTGAAACAACCAATCTCATGAGCCATCAAGAAGATAACAATGACAAAAATAGACCAGGCTAAAAACAATTGTACTATACACAAGAAAGCACTAAACCTCATAAAACACCCCATCATTGCAGGGATTAATTAAAACCTCATAGAATAACCTTAAATATTAGTGGACTCAACTCACCCATAAAAAGACACAGGTGATGAGGATGGATCAAAAAACTGGATCCTTCTATCACCACTAAACATAGACACCACCTTAGGGAGAAAGGTTGGAAAATGGAAATAAAAAACAAGCAGGTGTTGCTGTAGTAATATCTGATAGAATGGAATCCAAGCCAAAGGTAATCAACAAGGACAAAGAAGGCCACTTCTTACTCATGAAGGCAATGATCCAACATGAGCACATCACACATACACACACACATGCCAAACACAGTTGTACCACAGCTTATAAAACAAAATATACTCGACAATGACAACAAAAACAGAAATAAACATCAACCACACTATCGTCAGGAGACTTCAATACTCCAATAACATCAATAGACAAAGTATCCAAACATAAAATCAACAGGGAAATAATAGAGCTCAACAAAATCATAGATCAACTAGACCTAATGGATATCTCTTGAACTTTCCATGCCGCCTATGCAGAATACACATTCTTCCCAGGAACCCATGGAACCTTCTTCAAAACTGACCATATATTAGGCCATAAATCATGCCTTCATAAAGTCAGGAAAATTGAAGTAGCTTTCTGCCTCAGGTCAGATCACAATACTTTAAAGCAAGAAATTAACAATAGACACATCAAGAACTCCACCAGCTCCTGGAGACTAAACAACACACTTTTACACAGTAAATTAGTCATGTAAGAAATCAAAAGAGAAAATTTAAAAGTCCTAGAATTGAAAGATAGTGAAAACACAACCTACCAAAACTTATGGGACACAATGTCATAAGGGGAAAATTCATAGTCTAAATGCCATCACTACAAAATGAGACAGATGGAAAATTAGTAACCTGAATGTCCACCCAGTGGCCCTGGAAAAACAAGAAGAATACATTCCAAAGAGCTCCAGACAGAAAGAAATAATCAAGATTAGAGCAGTAATTAATGAATTGGAAATGAAGAAAGCAGTTTTAAAAGATTGATGAACCAAAGAGCTGGTTCTTTGAAAAATAAACAAGATTGAAAAACACCCAGCCAAATTGATCAAGTGAAAAAAAGAGAAGTCTCAAATTAACAAAATGAAAAGTGAAAAAGGAAATATTACAACAGACATCAAAGAAATTGTAAGAATAATCAGGGCATACTTACAAAACCACTACTTCACAAAATTCAAAAATTTGAAGAAATGCATGAATTCCATTCCTAGACACATACAACATACCAAATCTAAACGCAGATAAGATTACTCTCTTAAACAAACATATCACATCCATGGAGACTGAAAGGTAATAAAAAACCTCCCCGTAAAGAAAAGCCCAGGACTGTATGGCTTCTAAACTGAATTCTATCAAACCTTCATTGAAGAACTGAAAGCAAATTTTCTCCAATTTTTCCACATAATCAGAGAAGAAAGAATCATCCCCAACTCCTTTTAAGAAGCTAGCATCACCCAAGTACACAAATCAGACAGAGTTGCAACAAGGAAAGAAAACTATAGGCCTATAATCCTAATGAACTTAGATGCAAAGATCCTGATTCATAATAACTGAAAACTGGAATCAACCCAGGTGCCCATCATTGAATGAAAGAATAACCACGATGTGGTGTATCTACACTATGGAATTCTGCTTAGAAGTAAAAAAAATAAAAATAAAAAAATAAAAAACAAAAAAAAACCCAAAAAACATTGAAACTTGTAGGAAAATGGTCAAACTTGGGACAGATCATTCTTAGTGAACTCACACAGTCAAAGAAACACAGCCATCACATGGTCTCACTCATCTGCAGTTCCTAACATGGATCAGCCTGAGTTGCTGACATACCTGAATCTTGAGGCTTGGAAAACAGGGAAGGTAGGGCTTGGGGCAAGGGAAGGGTGTGGGGGACATAAAACTAAAACTAAACCCAAATCGAACTGATACCACAGAATTGTACCTCTTGGAAGTCAGAGTAAAAGGGGGAACCCTCCAGAGGATTTTCCAGGGAGTACCTGAACTGAATGACCCTGGAGAGGGTAAGACAAAATCTCACCTCAAATTTCCCCTGTTTTTCTTTCTTATCTGTCTTTTTCTTTTCTCTTGTCACTGGCCTGTAATTCCCTGTACCAGGATGTGGCCTACATCCACAATAGGCTGTTGATCAGAGAGATGTACTAGATTTCCCAAAACACACAAGACAGAATTCTGTCAGAGCAGTTGATTACTCACTAGGAGTTAATGGTAATAACCTACTGCTGAAGACTCCATATGCTGTCAGCATGGACCATAGAGAGGCCTGGTTGGAATCAAGAGAAGAGCCATTCCCCATACAATTAGCCCCTCTGGTGCTGGAAGGTGCTACATGAGCTACAGGGAGAAATGGTCAACATCTGTCCAAGAAAATCAAATTCTAAGCAACTCAGAAGCAAACAACCTGACACGATGTCCACACAAGTGCAATAGTGAAACACAGCCATGGTGGGTAACCATCTGATCTTGTACTGGCTAACAGATCTGCTCAGTGGAAGGAAACCATGTCTGGAAGTGGGAAAACAGAATCATATCCAGAAAATGATTCTGCTGTCCATTGTTAAGCTGCCACTAACCTTAGACTATAAGAGAGTCTGCACCCTTCTAATTCTCTCTAAATTAATGGTTATTACATTTAGCTGGTGCTGTCTTCATTCTCCATTGGAGAATCTGCTTCTTTTTCAAATGGGACCTAGACATGAAGAGATAAATGATCCAGTGCACCACACCCCAGCCTCAGAAGAAACCACAGAGAAATTGGGGAAATGACCAAGAGTGCTGTTTTCTTAGTGAATCTGATATCAGTACAAGGGTGATGGAGATAGACATTGAGGACACTCAACACCTACCAAACCAGAGTTCCAAAGGCCCATTAATGTGCCCATTAATGAAGTAGTCTTAAAATTTTCCTAGTATAGCTCAGGGAACTTTGTGGAAGAGGGGGCAGAAAGATTGTTAGAGCCACAAGTTGGTTCATTTTGCACATAAATATTGCTTCTACCCCCCATAATGCATGACCCCAAATTCCCATAGGGTTGACCTGCATCCCAATGAGGAAGGCCTCTTCAGAAAAGGGGCATGGAGGAGGGAAAGGATGTTCCGACATCTGTTGTACAAAAAGTAAGTGTGTCCATATCTAAATTAATTTTAAAAAATCCAATCAAGGGTTGGAGGGATGGCTTAGTGGTTAAGGCATTTGCCTGCAAAGCCAAAGGAACCAGGATTGATTCTCCTAGACTCACCTTAGCCAGATGCACAAGGTGGCACATTCTCTTTCCCTGCCCCCTTTCTCTCTGTCAAATAAATAAAACTAAAATTAAAACAAAAGACAAATCAAAACAGAACAAAATATGGACTTGGAAGATGTCTCAATGATTAAAGACACTTGTTTATAAAACTTCCCAACCTGGTTCAACTCCCCAGCACCCAGATAAAGCAAGATGGACATTCTTCTGCAGTAGCAGGAGACACTTGGGTGCCCACACACACACAGTCATGTAAATAAATAGATAAATACAAAACCAAGATTAAAAATTTAAAAATCCAAAAAGCAATAGGAAAGAAAGAAAGGAAGGAAGTAAACGAGGAGTAGAGAAGGGGAAAATAGGAAAGTGGAGGGGGAAAGTGTGAAGGAGGAAGAAGAAGAATGTCATATTTGGGTAGGGTGAACTGCACTTGGCACTCTTGGCCCTCAGGGAAGGAGCAAGGCACCTTGATCAGGTAAGGATGACAACCAAGCCTTCCATAGCAGAAGAGGCCAAGGATCCTAGAACTCTCCATCCACTGAAGACCTGCCTTGCTCTTTCTCTAAGATTGCCTTTCCTAGAAACACTGAGTTGAGATTAGCCCTATATATGCCCCTGAGAACTTACTAGACTAGTTTGTGTCCAACAGAGCCAGGCAGAGCCAAGACATCTCTGGCCATGGCTACTTGCTTGTTTGAGGTTCTGGCTTCATGATAGCTGTGCCTGACAACCCACAGGGGTCTGACTCTTGGGAATATGGAAATGAGAGTTCTGGGGATGTAGCTCACTGATAGAACACTTGCTAAAATTCAGCCAGTGAGGGGATGAGTGTGAGAATCACTGGTAGAGCACTAGCCTAGAATCCCTCAGTGAAGGGGCTGGGGGCATGAATCTTTTTAGAACTCTTGCCTAGCATGCTTGTATCACACAAGAAATGGCTAAGTCCTTACCTGGTATCCAGGTGCTCCTGGGGAACTGTGTGCTTCTGAGGGACCTATAGGCAGAGTCACCAATGGTCACCTGAGGCCAGCAAAGCTGACTGCCCTCTGCCACCTCTGAAGATGGACATTTTCAGTCTGTTTACCCTGCTCCTGTCCTATATCTGTCCTCATAGGTGGCGAATGAAAGTTTGTTGAATGAATATCAGGGAAGAGGGGAAATACACTGTGGTAGTTTGAATGTTTCGCCCATAGACTCAAGTGTTTTATTAAAACTTGTAACTTGGGAGTGATGAGGTGTCCCTGGTTCAGACCCTGGAATTCAGCCCAAAACTGTGTTTAGGGACAGATCTGAATTCCAGCCCAAAAGGTATGCATAGAAGTTTGCAACCTGATGAAATGTCTTCTTGTCGCTGGTTTTGTGCTTGCTGCTTGTTGGTGTTTGCTGGCTGCTGGTGGTTTCTCTCTTTCTGCTTGGATTTATGAATGGGATCCAGCTTCTTCCACCATGGTTAGAACTTCTCCTTGATCTGTAAGCTTGAAATAAATCCCTTCCTCATACAAACTGTGCCTGCTTTGAATGTTCATCCCAGCAATGTGAAGCTTACTCTTCCACACACTGTTGCAGTCAGGTTCACATTGCTGTTAGAAATCATCCAACCAAGAGCAGCTTGTGGGAAAATGAGGTTTGTTTGGCTCACAGGCTCGAGTGAAAGCCCCACAATGGCAGGAAAAAATGATAGCATGATCAGAGGGTGGACATCACCCCCTGGACAACATTAAGTGGACAACAAGGACAGGAGCATGTGCCAAACACTGGCAAGGGGAAACTGGGTATAACACCTATAAGGCCACCGCCAACAACACACCACCTCTAGTAGGCATTAATTCCAAAATCTCCATCAGCTGGGCATCTAGCATTCAGATCACCTAAGTTTTGGGGGAACATCTGAACAAAATCACCACATTCTGCCCCCGATATCCACACATGATAGAAAATACATCGTCTGGGGCTGGAGAGATGGCTTAGCAGTTAAGCGCTTGCCTGTGAAGCCTAAGGACCCCGGTTTGAGGCTCGGTTCCCCAGGTCCCACGTTAGCCAGATGCACAAGGTGGGGCACGCGTCTGGAGTTCGTTTGCAGTGGCTGGAAGCCCTGGCGCGCCCATTCTCTCTCTCTCTCTCTCTCTCTCTCTCTCTCTCTCTCTCTCTCTCTCCCTCTCTCTGTGTGTCTGTTGCTCTCAAATAAATAAAAAAAAATTAAAAAAAAGAAAATACATCGTCTGAGTATCTATTGTTAGCATATAGGAAGGCTACTGATTTCTGTGTGTTTATTTTGTATCCTTCTACAACGCTATAGGTGTTTATCAGCTCTAACAGTTTATTGGTATAGTCTTTAGGGTCCTTTATATATAGAATCATGTCACCTGAAAATAATGATAACTTGATATCTTCCTTTGCAATTTGTATCCCTTTTATGTGTGTCTCTTGCCTTATTGTTATGGCTAAGACTTCCAGTACTACATTAAATAAAAGTGGGGACAGTGGACACCCTTGTCTTGTTCCTGACTTTAGAGAAAAAGCTTCAATTTTTCCCCATTTAGTGACATGTTGGCTGTACACTTGTCGTAAATAGCCTTTATTATGTTGAGATATGTTCCTTCTATTCCCAGTCTCTGTAGGAGTTTTATAATGAAGGGATGTTGGATTTTGTGAAATTCTTTCTCTGCATCTAATGAGATTATCATGTGATTTTTGTCCTCCAGTACATTTGTATAATGTGTTACATTTATTGATTTGCGCATATTGAACCACCCCTGCATCTCTGGGATAAACCCTACTTGGTTGGGGTGAATGATCTTTCTGATATACTCTTGTATTCTGTTTGCCAATATTTTGTTGAGAAATTTTGCATCTATGTTCAGAGGGAGACTGGCCTGTAATTTTCTTTTTTTGTTGTATCTTTGCCTGGTTTGGTATCAGGGTGATGCTGGCTTTGTATAAGGAGTTCCATAGTATTCCTTCCTTTGCTATGCTATGGAAAAGTTTAAGAAACATTGGTCTTAGTTCTTCCCTAAAGGTATGGTAAAATTCACCAGTGAATGCAGATGGGCCTGGACTTTTGTTTAGTTGGGAGATTTTCTTTTTTCCTTTCCTTTTCTTTTCTTTCATTCTTTCTTTTTTTAATGTTTTTATTTTTTGGTTTTTTGAGGTAGGGTCTCACTCTGGTCCAGGCTGACCTGGAATTAACTGTAGTCTCAAGGTGGCCTTGAACTCTCAGTGATCCTCCTACCTCTGCCTCCTAAGTGCTGGGATTAAATGTGTTCCCAATATGTCCAGCTAGTTGGGAGATTTTTCATAAATGCTTGGATCTCCACATTTGTCATAGGTCTATTTAAGTGGTTAATCTCATCTTGATTTAATTTAGGTAGGTCATATAAATCAAGTAAATAATCCATTTCCTTCAGTTTTTCAAACTTACGTGTGTATATGTTCTTATAATATGTCCCTAAGATGTTTGAATTTCTCTGGTAGCAGTTGTGACTGTGCCATTTTCATCTCTAATTTTATTAATATGAGTCTCTTCTCTCATTCTTTAGAGAAGATTTGCTAAGGGTTTATCAATCTTGTTTATCCTTTCATAGAACAAACTCATTTTGTCATTGATTCATTGAATTGATTTTTGGTTTCTATTTCATTAATTTATGCCCTAATCTCCATTATTTCTTCCCAACTACTGATTTTTGGCTTGTGTTGTTCTTCCTTTTTCAAGGCTTTAAGGTGAAGCATTAATTAGTTTACTTGAAACCTTTCTAATTTCTTAATATAGGCACTTAAAGCTATAAATTTCCCTCTTAGGACTGCCTTCATTGTGTACCAAAGATTTTGGTATGTTGTGTTCTCATTATCATTTGGTTCTATGAATTTTTTTATTTCCTTCTTAATTTCTTTTTTTTTTTTTTTTTTTTGCTTTTTCGAGGTAGGGTCTCACTCTAGCCCAGGCTGACCTGGAATTCACTATGGTGTCTCAGGGTGGCCTCAAACTCACGGCGATCCTCCTACCTCTGCCTCCCAAATGCTGGGATTAAAGGCGTGCGCCACCACGCCCGGCGTCCTTCTTAATTTCTTTATTGACTCATTCATCTTTTAGTAGTGTATTGTTTAATTTCCATGATTTTGCATATGCTCTATAGTTTTTCTTGGTATTGATTTGTAGTTTGATTCCATTGTGGTCAGATAGAATGCAAGGAATTATTTCAGTTTTCCTGTATTTGTTAAAATTTGCTTTGTGCCCTAATATATGATCTGTTTTAGAGAAAGTTCCATGTGCTGCTGAAAAGAATGTATATTTTGCATCATTTGGATAAAATATCCTGTATATATCTGTTAGGTCCATTTCTTCTGTGACCTCATTTAATCTAGATGCCTCTCTGTTTATTTTAGGTTGTGATGACCTGTCAGTTGGTGAGAGTGGGGCGTTTAAGTCCCCCACTACCACTGAGGTTGGTGTTATCTGTTACCTTAGGTTTAATTTCATTTGTCTGATGAAGTTGGGAGCCCCAATGTTAGTTGCATATATGCTTAGGATTGTAATGTACCCCTGTTGGAGGGTGTCTTTAATCAATATAAAGTGATCTTCCTTATCTTTCATAACTAATATTGGACTGAAATCTACCTTTTCAGATATTAGGATAACAATCCCTGCTTGTTTTCCAAGCCCATTTGCTTGAAACAACGTTTTGCAACCTTTCACCCTAAGATAGTGTCCATTCTTTGTAGAAGATGAGTTTCTTGGAGGCAACAAATTTAGAGATCCTGCTATTTATCCCAGACTGCAAACTTTGGCTTTTGATTAGGGCATTGAGGCCATTGATACTAAGAGATATGATTGAAAGGTGAGTGTTTATTTTTGCCATTTTTTGTATTTCTTCTGGTTTTACCTTTGCTCTCTTGTGTTAAGTAGTATTTGAGTATTGTTTGTTTTTTCCAGGTTCCTTATAAGTATGCTTTTCTTTCTTTTGAGCATGGAGGATTCTTTCAAGTATTTTCTGTAGAGCTGATTTTGTATTCAAACATTCCTTTAGTCTGCTTTTGTTGTGGAATATCCTTATTTCTCCGTCTATTTGTGTGGATAGCTTTGCAGGACAAAGTAACCATCATTGAAAGTTGTTATCTTTCTGAACTTGGAATACATCACTCCAAGCTCTTCTGGCTTTTGAAGTTTGTGTTGAGTAATCTGTTGTGATCCTGATGGGCTTGCCTTTGTAGGTAACTTGAGCTTTCTCTCTAACTATTTCCAATACATATTTTTCTTTTTTCTACAGAGTTTTTTGTTGTTGTTGTTGTTCATTTTTTTTTATTTATTTATTTGAGAGTGACAGACATAGAGAGAAAGACAGATAAAGGGAGAGAGAGAGAATGGGCGTGCCAGGGCCTCCAGCCACTGCAAATGAACTCCAGACGCATGCGCCCCCTTGTGCATCTGGCTAACGTGGGACCTGGGGAACTGAGCCTCGAACCGGTGTCCTTAGGCTTCACAGGCAAGCACTTAACCGCTAAGCCATCTCCCCAGCCCCAGAGTTTTTTTTTTTTTTAAATTTCATTAACTATGTTCGGCATCACTAGTAATTTGGATTGCTTTTTCTTTATTATTACTATTTCCTTATTTATGTTTTGTATTGACCTCTTTATTTCACCGAATTGGTTTCCTGTATCTTCTTTGATTACTTTGGTTTCCTCTTTCATTCCTTTGATTTCCTCTTTGACTTCCTTAAGCATATTTGTAATCATTCTTTTGAAATCTTTCTCAGACATTTCCTCTAACTCATTCTGACTGGAGGTCATTTCTGATGCATTAATACTTTTTGGTGGATTTATATTGTCTTGAGTTTTGGTGTTTCTTGTATCATAATGTACATATTTTTGCATCTTAGATTAATTTAATGCTTGGATTTTCTAGTTAGCTGCAGTATTATTACATGTATCAATCAATCTGATGTTATGTATCTTGAGAGTAGGAGATTAAGGTGCTAGGTGTGGCTAACAAGACTGTCAGAGTATCTACAAAAGTGACCACAGGTGTTGGGTTTGCCTGGTATGAGAGTATTCAATTAGGCTGAGTGGAACCAAATACAGGCAGATTCTAAAATTTAAATAAAGAATGTACACATTCAATGAGAAACAGCACAGGGTATTTATGCAAGAGTAGGTATTATGACAACCAGATCCTCTAACAAAGTCACTGTCCCTTAGGGTGTGTGGTGCCCCACCCCCTTAATCCTGTCAACAAGGAGGTCAAGATTTCTGGTCTGTCGAAAGTTCCAAGTCAGCTTGTGATCAAGTGAGACACTTCCCTGATGTATAGCAGAAGAGGAAACAAACGCAGTGTAAATCAATAAGCAACAAATAACAAGCCCAAAATATAGCTTATTTTAGAGTGACAAATCCAACCATCCATCAGATTTGACATATAATTTATCCTGATATGGAAAGTGCAATTAGCACTTCTGGCTCAGGCCTATATACCAGGTTTATTAGGCAGGTACTGACCTGGTGTAATCCCAGTTACCTTTTGGGAATGTTTTGGTCTCAGTTGTGCAGCGCTCCTGCTTGGGTCCTTCTTTGGTGCACTGTGGGTCTAAGTAGGCTGGCTGGGTTGTTGGATTGCTGCTCCGATTGCTGGTTCTGGGTGCTGTGATCTCCCTTCCCCTGGTCTCTGGTGCTTGCTGGCGCTGATGCCTGCACTGGCAGTGGGGGAGGGGAGGCTGTGGAAGGTGGCTGTCGTTCTCCCGCTGGTCTACATGATCCTCTGCTTCATGACCTGTTCCTCTATTGGTTGCTGCAGTTCTTCATGTTTCTTGAGTTTGCAAGGAGGGCCCTGATGTGAGTGGAAAACCCCCTCACCTGGCTTTTCCTGTGGCTCCAGCCGAGCTTTGCAGCTGTGGCCCCGCCGACCTGGTGCCGCGCTGGAGCCGCTTCTGCCTGCACATGCGGGCTCTGGGCGCTCTGCGTCTCTCCTGCTTCTCTGCTGCCCTGGGTAATTTCTTCTACTCCTCACGTTTTAGTACAAGAGTGTATTTTGCTGGTTTTTATTTTTGGCCTTTTCTCCCCTAGGCTGCTTTGTCAGGGTTCCTACACGGTCATCTTCATTGGGAGTCCCAGATTTTGAAAGTGACTTATTATTGAAACCTGGGTTTGAGTATAAGGATGACAGACAGTTCACCAGAACCTAAGACACTGCCCAGTAAGTGCCCAGCCATCTGGGTGTGACATGTATGATCTGGGTGCAAAATTGGGCTACAGTAAGTCCCTAGGAAAGGGCCTCCTTCCCCTGCCTGTGGCTGCCCCATGCTTCCCCCATGGCAAGGACCCCATATGTGTATCTGTCACTGGAAGGAACACAAGGATGTCCTGGGGCTGCCTTCCTTGAATGTCAGTATTGTTGCAGCAGAACCACTCAGGGTTTCTGCATCCAATTCTTCAGGGGACCTCACCTCAGGTTGAGCAGATTCAGGCCCCTCAAGAGGCCATACACTCCCCACATGGCTTCTAACTTCCTCATAAGCCCTGGAATAAGTCTAAGCTCTAGGGATCCTTAATCCACTTACTTGGATGGCCAGAGGATTTTGGGGTCCTGAGATGACAGTTAACATCATATCCACAATATCAGTGTGCATGTCTGTAATGTATGTGCACACATATGTGCATGTTTGTATTTGTGGAGGCCATAGGTCAACACCAGGTTTCTTTTTCTGTCACTCTTAAACTTATTTTATTTAATTTATTTGAGATGAGGGGAAAGATAGGCACACAGAGGAGTGAGAGAATGGGCATGCCAGGGCCTTCAGCCACTGTAAACAAACTCCAGATGCATGAACCACCTTGTGCATCTGACTTAAGTGGGACCTGGGTAATCAAATGTGGATCATTTGGCTTCAAAGGTAGATGCTTTAATCAGTAAGCCATCTCTCTAGTCCTAACTTATTTTTTTAAAGATTTATTTATTTATTTGATTATTTGAGAGTGACAGAAAGAGAAAGAGGCAGATAGAGCGTGAGAGAGAGAATGGGCACGCCAGGGCTTCCAGCCACTGCAAACGAACTCCAGACGTGAGTGCCCACTTGTTCATCTGGCTAACGTGGGACCTGGGGAACCGAACTTCAAACCAGGGTCCATAGGCTTCACAGGCAAGCTCTTAACCGCTATGCCATCTCTCCAGCCCTATTTTTTTTCTTTTTGAGACAAGGTCTATATACCCAAAAAGCTTCAGGGTCCTTCCAATTTCCATCTCCTCAGCACTGGGATTACAGGCACATACTGCCAGAGCTGGCTAGGTGCTGGGAATTGCAGTCATATCCTCATGCTTGCATGGCAAGCACTTTACCCGTGGAGCCATTTCTCCAGACCCCTCTGAAGGACCTTGTAGAAGGAAATAGGATGTACTGTCTTGGTGGAGTCATCTTCCCAGGTTTTAGGCCAAATTGACCACAGGGTGAAAATGGGGATGTCAGGACCCAGTAATCTGAGCCAAGAGGCAGGGTCAGATTACTCTGGGCCAAAAGCAGGGTACTCTCCTCCATTTTCTGATCAAGACCTATCACTGGTGGATCTCAACAGCCCTGAGATCCTTTGAGGACAACCAGTTGTCCAGAAAGACAGAGCAACTCACCCTGCCCACCCATCCTGGAGGCCCTGTACTCACTCTCCTCATTAGTACGCAGCTGCAGGGAGCAAAATACACCTTTCAGGCTGTTTGTTAAGATGTCAGGGCTGGCTTCTGGGCCAGGGAGATCCAAGGGGCCATGGAACCCCATCTGTCCAGGAAGCTCACAGGAGCTTCCAATGTGAAGGAAAGGAGTCATCAGGAGGCTGGCAGCTGAGATGTTCCAGACAAGAAAACTGGGGTTCTGAAGAACGTAGGATTGCCCAGAGTCACTTGGCCCCTCAACGATGGATGCTAGGTCCACATTTTTCCTTGGAGGTCAGTAGCATGGCTTCCCCGTTCTGGCTAAGTGTAGCAGGGACAGGAGGACAGTAGAGAATGGACAGGGAGTGATAGGGGCGAGAATAGTAGAGTCAGAGAGGCTCCAGACCCCTGCCCTTGGCACATCTGGGGAGTTCAGTTCAGGAGTCAGGACCCAGCTGGGCCAGTCCTGAGCATAACCACTGCCCTGCAGGATGAAGGAGGATCAATGGCGGCTCTGGAGGCTAATCCGGGCTGAAAACAAACCTCTGCACCCTGGCAGCATCACTCCACCTGCAAAGGTCCCTGAAGACATTTCTCCTATAATCACCCATGGGATGGGGGAAGGGAGTTAGATGGAGAAGAGATTGATCCAGGAACCTGCAAGTGTGATAAGAGTGTGTGGGACACCTCCCATGCTTGGGACAAACCACCGTGTCTTTCCTCCATGAAACAACATGGGGAAGGAAATTTCTTACCTGGAAGCCCCACTGGGTCCTTCTCATCTATCTGGCCCTGGTCACCTTTGGAGACTGGTGACCCTACAGGTCCAGGTGGTACAGCCTATATCCAGTGACCCTAGGGAGAAAATGAGGTGAGATTGGAGAACATTGGATTCCACATTTTCCATGTCCCCCCACTTGAACTGTCTGCAACTCTTGTCTGGGTGAAAGGGGTGGACTGGCATGACATATCGTTTGTGTGGTGTGTCTTCCATCTTGCGGCCACCTTTGCAACTGCACTTTCCCCAACGTCAATCTATGCATCTTGCAAAGCTCTGCCAATGTAAGTGTTGAGGCCTGCTTTCTAGGACAGATGAGGTGAAGGATAAATGTGTGTGCTTAAGATATGAGTCTTAGGAGTTGTGTAGGGAGAGGAAAAATGGAGGAGTATCCTTTTTACTTAGAACCAGAGAAGCTGTGAATTATAAAAGCAAAGTGACTCCAGCTTTTTGCTGGTGGTCCAGGACAATTTCCTGACTTCTCTGAGTCTTAGTTGTCTCCTAGTAACTTCACAGTTAACAGGGTTTGTGTGAAGATTATACCAGGTGCCTGTCTTTTCTAGGGTGATATGAAAATACCTAATAATGGGCTGGAGAGATGGCTTAGCGGTTAAGCGCTTGCCTGTGAAGCCTAAGGACCCTGGTTCGAGGCTCGGTTCCCCAGGTCCCACGTTAGCCAGATGCACAAGGGGGCGCATGCATCTGGAGTTCGTTTGCAGAGGCTGGAAACCCTGGCGCGCCCATTCTCTCTCTCTCCCTCTCTCTGTCTTTCTCTCTGTGTCTATCGCTCTCAAGTAAATAAATAAATTTTTTTTTTAAAAAAAAGAAAATACCTAATGATTATAACACTCAGCCATGACTAGTCTGGAAGGATAAGAGACTTAGATTCCTTGTTTTGCATTTATAAGTCTTGTTAATCACCCCCACCCATGGTAATAAGTCCCATACAATCGCTAACCAGGTGTTACAGTCAGGTTCAATTGCTGGTAGAAACCACACAACCAAGAGCAGCTGGTGGGATAAAGAGTTTAATTTTGGCTTACAGGCTCTAGGGGAAGATCCATCATGGCAGGGGGAAATGATGGCATGAGCAGAGGGTGGACATCACCCCCTGGCCAACATAAGGTGGACAACAGCAACAGGAGCATGTGACAAACACTGCCATGGGGAAACTGGCTACAATGCCCATAACCCTGCCCCCAACAACACACTCCCTCCAGGAGATGTTATTTCCCAAATATCCATCAGCTGGGAACCTAGCATTTAGAACACCTAAGTCTATGGGGCCACCTGAATCAAACTACCACACCAGGCATCCAAGAAGTGGATGTGATGAGTATAATTTCATTATTATTGTGCAGCCTGGAGTGCAAATTCCAGCCCTTGCAGAAGTTACAAAACGATCAATTTACCTTTGCCTTGAAAATATGACAAGAATCCAGGCTTTGTAGTGAGCCCTGTAATCCCAAGACATTGGAAGCTGAGGCATTCGAGTTGGATTTCCATGCTTGGAGTGTTTCTACAGCAGCCATTATGATTTACGGGATGTAGTTTCCAGATATTTCTTCCTTTCAATTAAATATTTTATTGATTACTTATTTCCAGGGAGACAGATAGAGATGATAAAGGATGGAAACTTCAGGGCCTCCTGCCACTGCAAATTCCAATACTTTGTGCATATGACTTCACATGGGCCCTGGAAAATTGAATCTGGGTCAGCAGGATTTGCAAGCAAGAACCTTTAACCACTGAAACATCTTTGTGTCCCTCAATGTTTTTGTTCAACTTGAGGATTGTTGCACCCAGGTGTGTATTACTGGCAGAAATAACCCAACAAAGAGCAGCTTTTAGGAAAAAATGATTTATGTTGGCTTACAGACTCGAAGGTAAGCTCTGTGACAGCACCAGAAAATGACGGCATGCGCAAAAGGTGGTCACCACCCACTTGCCAACATCAGGAGGACAATAGCAATAGGAGAGTGTGCCAAACACTGACAAGGGGACACTGGCCTATAAGCCTACCCCAACAATACACTGCCTCCAGGAAGCGTTAGTTCCCAAATCTCTACTAGCTGGGCACCTAGATTTCAGAACACCTAAGTTCATGGGGGACACCTGTATCAAACCACCACATTCCTTCCCTGGGCCCCATAAACTGATAACCATACATGATAGAAAATACAATGCATTCAGCCCAACTTTCAAAGTCCCCACATTTTTTTATCAATCCAATTGATGTTCAAACATCCCCATAATCCAAGGTCTTTTAACTGAGCCATAATACCAAAAAAAAAAAAAAATTTCCTCAACCCATAATGGCACAGAATAAATATTCACACTGCAAATGATGGCATTGGGCATAGCAAAGAAATATTCAACCAATACAAGATTTAAACAGGGCAAACATCAAACTCTGTAGCTCCAAGACCAAAAACACTAGCCACTTACAAGTCTCCTAGTCTGATAATATTCACCAGCATCAAGTCCTGGAGTTCTAATTCTACCCCTCCAGCTAGGCTACTCACAGCCATGGAAAACTTCATCTGAGGCCAGCCACTTTCCTTAGCAGCCATCTTGTGGTCGTGACATCTCCACCAGGTCTCCACTGCAAGCCTCAGTTCATCTTCACATCTCCACTGGGCCTCCATGTAGCCATCAAGCAAATATGCTTCACACTGACCAAGGCTATTTCAAAAACACAGGATCGTGTTGCAAACTCAATGACCCTCAGTTTCCTGCATTTCTCATACTCCACAAGATCAGGTAGGGTGCCAGTTTGTTAATCCAGAGGAGAATAAAGTAGACCTTGAAGAACAGGACCCTCCTTGAGCACTCAGGCCCTTTAAAAAGAGTCTACATTCTTCCTGTTTCCCCAGTGAAGATCAGCTGGCCCAGTCTCAATGGCTTTAATCTCTCATATAATTGCAGATAGTTTCAGCCAAAGATTTCATTTCTGTGCCATGTACCTCTGCTCACTCCAGTTCATTTCTCTGCACTGCAACCCTGAACAACTTCTCAGTATACAATCATAACAGCTAGTCTCTCACACAAACTGCTTCTAGCCCAGTTCAGACAAAGCTCCTTTTCACCCTCATAAGCCAAACCTCAAACCTCACATCCATAGTTCTTACTGCATTAAGGTCTCTCAACTCTGACCAGAATAGTCCATCAAGTTGTACTTCTAGCACTGCAAGACGTCCCTTAGGCTAAGGTTTCAAATCCTTCCACATTCCTCTTGAAAATCAGCTCCAAAAGATCAAAGCCACGTAGTCAGCTGTTTAGCAGCAATCCTACTCCTCGGCACCACTATACTGTTGCAGTCAGGTTAGTATTGCTGGCAAAAATCACCTGACCAAGAGCACATTTGGGGGCAAAAGGGATTTATTTTTGCTTGTAGACTAGAGGGTAAGCTCCATAATGGCAGGTGACAATGACATCACGAGAAGAGGGTGAACATCACCCCCTTGCCAACATCAGGTGGACAATAGCAATGGGAGAGTGTGCATACACTGGCAAGGGAACACTGGCCAAAATACCAGTGAACCCACCCCCTAACAATATACTGTCTCCAGGAGGCATTAGTTCCAAAATCTTCATCAACTGGGAACCTAACATTGAGACATTTATGGGAGAGACCTGAAGCAAACCACCACAAGGATTAAACCTGGGATTTCACACATGCTAGACAGGCATTCTACACTGACCTTCACTCCCAGTCTTTCACTGGCTGATTAAATGCAAGTACCGTACGACTGAGTCTGCCCATCTGTGGATCACATGAAAATACCACTGAGCAATGCCCAGCTGTGGATCATAAGGAAGTACTCTACCACTGAGCCAGGTCCAGCTGTGGATCATAAGAAAGTACTCTACCACTGAGCCATGCCCAGCTGAGGATCATAAGAAGTACTCTACCACTGAGCCATGCCCAGCTGAGGATCATAAGAAGTACTCTACCACTGAACCATGCCCAGCTGAGGATCATAAGAAGTACTCTACCACTGAGCCATGCCCAGCTGAGGATCATAAGAAGTACTCTACCACTGAGCTGTGCCCAGCTTTGGATCATAAGAAAATACTCTATGACTCAGCCATGGCCCAGCTGAGGATCATAAGAAAGTACTCTACCACCAAGCCATGCCCATATGTGGATAATAAAGAAGCTCCCTTACACTGAGCTGTGTACAACTGTGGATTATAAGCAAGTTTTCTACCAGTGTGCTATATTTCAAGCCAACTTTTTACTTTTTATTTGGACACAAGATCTCACTAAGTAGCCCAGCCTGGTCTTGAACTCACTGTGTAACCCAGGCAACCTCAATCTTTGCATGCACCTGCCTCATTCTCCCACATAGCTAAGAGGATACTTGTACATCACTAAATCTGCCACATTTGTCCATTTCATACAGGAACTAGATGTCTATGCTGTATGCAGAATCACCCAGTTTTTGAAGGTTAGCTCAATTTTTAAATAAATCACATGAACAAATTTTACCCTGGGGCACCGTATGTGGCTCATCTCTGGAGATCCTGGGTGGCCACACTGAGTTCAGTGGCTGGTCTACATCCTCCCCTGCAGGACCCACTCACCAGTGGGGCCTGTGAGTCTTCCACTCCAGGGACCTGGGTGTGCAAGTGAGATGACATTTGGAAGATGTCCTCATTCCAGGGCAGTGGGGTGCTCTGTGGTGGCAGCAGGTCATTGTCTGGGCCTGAGTACTACTGAGCTCCTATTACAGTGAGGACTTGGCCAGATAAGGACAAAAGGTCAAGACCTGGCTAGTCAAAATAAAGACATGTTCAACATATGACTGGATAGAGAGAATGGTGTCATGTAAACAATGGTGCCCATTCAGACATAAATAAGAATGAAATTATGGCATCTGCTTGGACATGGATGGCTTAGAGATCATCATGTTAATAAAAATAAGCCAGACTCAGAAAGACAAATGTCAACAAGATTTTCTTACAAGAATAGTCTAGACTGCACACATTGTCGTCCCTCCATGTTACTGAAGAGGAAGCTAGCCTGTCTCATTGAGACAGTGGGTAAAGAAGGAAGTGTGGCATCTGCAGAGTGACAGGTTAAAACCTGACCATGTCTGAATGTCGGCAACTCCTGATGGGGATGGAGAAGAGCTGGGAGGAAATATATCCCACCAAAGAGACAGTGATTTCAGTGGGGAGCATGATGCACCGTGCAGCACACGACAGCAGCAACTCTCGGGGTACATGTGTCCCTGCACATGAAAGTCCCTTTTGGTCATTTTTTGTGTATTTTTTGAGGTAATGTTTCTCTTTAGCTCAGGCTCATGTGGAATTCCATATATGGTCTCAGGGTGGCTTCAAGCTCACGGTGATCCTCCTACCTCTGTCTTTCCAGTGCTGTGATCAAAAGTTTGTGACACCACACCTAGTTCCATTTTTATTTTATTTTCTTCCTTTTGTTTGCTCTTTTTTCTTTTTTTCAAGGTAGGGTCTCACTTTAACCCAGGCTGACCTGGAATTCACATTGTAGTCTCAGGTGGCCTTGAACTCATGGCCATTCTCGTATCTCTGCCTCCAAAGCACTGGGATTAAAGGCATGTTCCACCATCCCTGGCATTTTCTTTTCCTTTCTTTGGCTTAAACCCTTTGGTGAAAGAGGATCTGTGGATTGATGGCTGGGAATCTGGATGGGTGACTGGGTTGGTAAATGAACAGATGAGAAGTTGGGTAGATGGTTGGATGCGAAGGTGAGTGATATGGATGGGTGAGTGGGTATAAGTATGGATGGGTGGAAGATGTAGGAATGCAAGGAAAAATGTATGTGTGCACATAGATGTAGATGAGCATGTGGATGGGTGGGTGAGTGGGTAGACAGCAAGATGGATGGATGGAAGAAGGATGGACAGGAGGTGTAGAGCTACTTTAGTACTTCAAGGCATTTGCTTGCAAAGCCTGGCAACATGGGCTCAATTCTCCAGCCATACAGGTAAAGTTGGTCTCAAAGTGGTGCATGCATCTGGTGTTTGTTTTCAGTGGCAAAAGACCACAGCATGTGCACACACTTGCTCACATGAATGCACAAACACACACACATGCACACACACAAATAAAACTTGTTTAAAGGATGGACATCAGGAAAGAGAGCAGATGTGAATGGTCCATCCTGATCCTTGGTTCTTTGGGATACTCTCAAGCAAGATGCATGCAGTTCCTCAGGTCCAGCTTAGAGCTGAACGCTGTCCCCAGCTCTTGATGGGGGCATGGGTCAAAGATAGCAAGCACGATGCTCAGAGCATAAAGTGTGAGAACATGTTTGGATCCCCAGAAATAGTGCTGGCATCTGTGACCCCAGAACTCCTGGTGAACGGGGAGGCCGGGCAGGTGAATCCTCTGCAGGCCAGCGAAGCTAGCATATGCAGCAGTGAAAAGTGAGAGACTCTGCCTCAACAAGGTGAGAACTTACACCTGAATTTCTCCTCTGACCTTCACACAAATGTCATGGCACAGACATATGATCATACACGCACACACACACAAACACAGAGACACACACACACATTCAAAGGCATCTTAGGCTACACTAGGCTCTGTCATGATAGGTGGAAAAGAAGATGGCATCAAAATAAAAGAGACTAATTGAGAGGGGCAAGGGATATGATGGAGAATGGATTTTAGAAGGGATAATGGGCAAGGGGAGGGAATTATCATGGTTTATTGTCCATAATTATGGAAGTTGTCCAAAAAGTTTTAAGAAAAATAAAGGTGGCAAATGCCAAAAGCTTGGGCCCAGGAGACTTTCCCTTAATTCAAGTCTCCAAGTATATATAAAAATGTCATGATTGAACCCATTGTTTTGTATGCTAATTAAAAAAATATCGATTGGGTAGATGACTCACCAATTACAGGTAAAGCCTGATGGCCCAGGGTTCAATTCTCCAGTAGCCAAATAAAGCAGATACAAAAAGTGGTATGTGCATGTGCTTTGCTTCTCTCATGAAATTTTTGGCTTTTTTTTTCAAGGTACAGGTCTCATTTTAGCACAGGCTGACCTGGAATTTACTTTCTAGGCCCTGGCTGGCCTCAAACTCCCAGTAGTATTCTCCTATCTTTGCTTCCTTAGTGCTTGGATTAAAGGTATGAGCCAGCACATCCAGCTTATTTTTTTTTTTAAATAATGAAAGTTCAGACTGGAGAGATGATTTAGAGTTCAATATATTTTCCTGCAAAGCCAAAGGACCCAGCTTCAATTCCTGAGGGCACATGTAAGCCAGATACACAGGTGGCACATGCATCTGGAGTTCATTTGCATTGGCTGGAGGGTCTGGAACATCCATTCTTTCTGCTCTCTATGTCTCTCTGCTTGGAAATAAATAAATAACTTTTTTAAAAAAATTTTTATTTACTTCTTTGAGAGCGACAGACACAGAGAGAAAGACAGATAGAGGGAGAGAGAGAGAATGGGCGTGCCAGGGCTTCCAGCCTCTGCAAACAAACTTCAGACGTGTGCGCCCCCTTGTGCATCTGGCTAACGTGGGACCTGGGGAACTGAGCCTCGAACTGGGGTCCTTAGGCTTCACAGGCAAGCGCTTAACCACTAAGCCATCTCTCCAGCCCTAAATAACTTTTAAATAACAAAACGTAGTATCTCCTGAGGCCCAGTGATTCTTTGTGTGTCAACTTTGTATAGTTCCTGTTAGTGGGAATGAATCAGAACCCAGCTCTGCACAGCAGCAGGAGCTGTGACACCTTACACCTATCCCTGCCTTCAGCCAGTCAATACTGCAAAACCAAGGCTGTATGTAGCCAGAACATAGTCTCTGGTTCCTTGGTCCCCAACACTGTGAACCACATAAAAATTGAGACTCATCATGTGCATATGAAAACAATAATAGGTTGGTGCTGTGTGACTTCCTCGAATCCCATAAATCTAGAGGCTGAGCCAGAAGTATCAAAGCTAACCTACTCTCAAGGGGAAGAACACAAAGAGGAAGAAGGAAGACCAGCTGACAGAAAGCTGCAAAAAGCTATGCTGCATGCAGTTCAATTGGAGAGAGAGAAATCACCAGTTGAGATACTCAACAGTGGACACTGCAAGCCATAAATTTGTTCAGCCAGGCAAAATGTGCCAATGGGTGCAATAGCAGCATGTCTGTTATGGGTGAAACCAGCTGCTCTCTAATTGGACTGGAGGCCTGCTCCACAGGAAGGAGTACATTCCTGATACTGAAGACCTATGACAGGGGTAGTCAGCCCTAGGGGTGTAACATCTGCTAGTATCTGGCTAAATGTATCCAGTATGCACACCAAACTGTCCAGTTCTCTTATGTTCTCTTAACGTTCATACCCATATATTAATGCTACTCTTACTTTTAGTTAGAGAAGCTTCACTTTTCAGATGATGGTGGCCTTGGGATGACTCAGAAGGCAACATAGTGCTGACAAGAATTAAGAGAGGAGTGCTCAGCACTGAAGCATCTCTATTACACCTTCCAAGTCTCAGGGTTCATTGCAGAAGAGGTGGCAGAAAGAATGTGAGAATCAAGGGAAGGGTAAGACTCCTTACAATGTGCTCCTCAAGACACAAAATGACCTGGATATCCATGACCTCACAGTGCCTGACACTACCTATACACGACCATCATAATAGGCAGAAGAGATGATGATGTCAAAATAAAAGAGAGGCTGATTGAGAGGGGAAAGGATATGGGAGGGAGTTGAGTTTCCTAGGAGATAGTGGGGGGAGCAAGGAAATTTCCATGGGTTATTGTCTATAATTATGAAAGTTGCCAATAAAAATGTGTTTAAAAAATAAAAAAGAAAGAAAGAAAGAAAAGTATCTGGGCATAGTGATGCATGCCTTTAATCCCAGCACTTGGCAGCCAGAGTTAGGAGGGTTACTGTGAGTTCAAGGCCACCCTGAAAATACCTAGTGAATTCCAGGTCAGCCTGAGCTAGAGTAAGACCCTACCTCAAAAAACGAAACAAAAAGGGGGGAGGAAGAGCTGCAGAAACAGGGGAGTCATTTCCAAAGAAAGTCAAATAATCATATATAGGCAGTAAAGCAATTTTATATAGTTAATATGGTATGCAAAGAATTCAAACAAATACAATTGCATCCCAGCAGAAATGGTAGCTGACTATGCACACACAATTCTCACATAAACACAGTGCAGTGAGTACAGGAGATTCAGTATTAAAGAAATGTAGAACATAGAGTGCTCTTAAGTATTCTCCCTGACAAACACCTCGAACTAGCAACCGTTTGTTTTTAGTAATGAAGCCTGTTTTTAGAGAAGTTCTCTGAGACAAACTTCCAGACACTTTTGGTGGAAATGTGATATTATCAAATTCTTTTAGAGAACAGTATAGAAATATTTATCAAAGTCCCCCAAAACAACTCTTGGCTGGATATGCACATTTCCCCAAGTGTGAGAGCTTGGGGGAGCTTGAAACCACTCAAATTCAAGTCTGCAGCTCCCATACAATATAATTGGGTATGACCAGCTTTTGCAAGCTCAAAACAAGACCAGACCGAGCAGTGAGGACCAAGGCTTTAATCAGGGGTGTCTCCTGCCACAGGCGATCATATGGAGTATCATGAGGGAACACATACATACGTATAGCACACAAACCACATTCTCCTGCTGATAGGGTCCACCTGATGTCTGCCTCTGCTCATGCCATGGTTTCCCCTGCCATCATGGAACTTCTCCTCTAGTCTGTATGTCAAAATAAACCTGCTCCAGGTCAAGCACCTTCTGCCAGCACTGGAAAGGTGACTGCTATATAGCTGATGCTGGCTTCAGTTTCGAGCAGTGATAACTAATGCTTTACATAACATGTGTTATGAGAAAGTGGGGGCTGAAGAGGTAGCTCAGCCTCAAAGTACTTACCTTGAGAACATGGGTACTGGGGCTCCTTTTCCAGGATGCACATAAAGGCCAAGCATGACCTCCATGTCAGTAACATCAGTGATGGGGAAACCTGAGACAGGAGGAGAGTGGGGGTTACCTAGGTACTAGTCTATCCTAAAAACAGCAAGTTACAGGCTCAGAGCCAGACAGTCCAGGGAATTGAGGCTAGGAGCAATAAGCCAGGCATTGTGGCACCAGTCTTTAATCCCAGAGGTAGAAGGATTTATATGAGCTCAAGGCTATTCTGAGACTAGACAGTGAATTTCAGGTCTGCATGAGCTAGCCTGAGGCACTCCCTCAAAAAAGAAAAGCTAAATAAATACATAAAAATAAAACAAAAGGAACAATATAGGAGGACACCCAACCTTTTCCTCTGTCCTCTGCAGGAATGAACACAGGAGGCACAAAGTTGTACATATGCATGTACACACAAAAAAGAAAAAGAGGGCTGAGGGCATGGCTTAGCAGTTGGGCCACTTGCCTACAAGCACAAGGAGGCAGGGTTATGGTGTTATAGCCCACTCCCATTTGTTAGTGTTTGGCACACTCTCCTGTGGCTATTGTCCACTGCGTGTTGGTCCTGGGGTGATGCGCACCCACTGCTCATGCCATCATTTCCCCTTCATTCGTGGAGCTTCCCCTCGAGTCTGTAAGACAAAATAAATCCTTTTTATTACCAAAAGCTGCAATTGATTGGGTGATTTCTGACAGCAACACAAAGCTGACTGCAACAAAATGGAGGACTACGGTAACGTGGTACCTAGGAGTGAGATTGTGGCTAGACTCCCGACTCTGTGGCTTTGACCTTCTGGAGGTTGTTTTCAAGTGGAATGTGGAAGGAGTTGAAACCTTTGTCTAAGAGTCACCTTGCAGTGCTGTCAGTACAGTTCAATGGACTATTCTGGTCAGAGTTGAAAGACCTGAATGCAGTAAGAACTATGGTGTGTGAGGTCTGGCTTGTGAGGGTGAAAAAGAGCTTTGCCTGGAGTGGGTTAGAAACCATTTGAATGAGAGGCTTGCTGTTAGGCCCATGTCCTGAGAAGTTGCTCAGGGTTGCATTGCATAGAAATGGACTGGTGTGTACAGAGGGATATGGCACAGAAAGAAATCTTTGGGCTGAAACTGATGTCTGTTCAGCTGCAACTATATGAGAGATTACAACCACTGAAATTTGGCAATCTGATCTGCATTGGGGCAATGGCAGAATGTAGACTCATTTGAAAGTGCCTGAGGGCTGCAAGAGTTTTCTGTTCTTCAAAGTCTTCTTTATTGCCCCCTGGATTAACAAGTTGGCACCCTACCTGGTATTGTGGAGTATAAAAAATGCAGGAAAAAGAGGGTCACTGAATTTGCAACATGGTTGCATGTTTTGGAAATGGACATGGGCAGTGGGAACCAGGTTTTCTGGATGACTGAATGGAAATCCAATGGAGCCATTAGGATGAACCGTGGCATGCAGTGGAGACCCAGTGGAGGTACTGGACCACAAGATGGCAGCCAAGGAGAGCTGCCATCCCCTAACGCAGTTTCCCAGGACTATGAGTAGCCTAGCTGAGGGACTGGCTGGGGATTAGAACTTCAGTCTTGTTGCTGGTTGGAATTATTGGACTTGGAGAGGTGTCACTCTAATCAGTGAAGTGGCTGTCCTTGGAGCTACAGAGGTTGATGTTTGCTCTGGTTGTTTTAAATCTTGCATTGATTGAATATTTCTTTGCTATGCCCAATGCCATCTTTTGAAGTGTGAATATTTATTCTGTGCCATTATGGGGTTGGAGTTAAAAGACCATGGATTATGGGGATGTTTGGACATCATTAGGACGGATAAAATCTATGGGGACTTTTAAAGTTGGATGAATATATTGGATTTTACACCATGTATCGTGTAAATTCAATAAGTTTATGGTGGAATGTGGTGACTTGATTCAGGTATTTCCCACAAGCTTAAGTGTTCTGAAGGCTGGGTTCCCAGCCGATGGAGATTTGGGAATTAATGCCTCCTGGAGGCAGTGTATATTTTGGGGGGAGGCTTATGAGTGTTTATAGCTGTTTCCCCCTTTCTACTGTTTGGAAAACTCTCCTATTGCTATTTTCTACCTTATGTTGGCAAGGGGGTGATGTCCACCCTTTGCTCATGCCATCATTTCCCTGTACCATCATGGAACTTCCCCTCCAATCTGTCAGCCAAAATAAGTCCCTTTTATCCCCCAAACTACTCTTTGTCATGTGGTTTCTTCCAGCAATGTGAATCTGATTGCAACAGATAGAAACCTTTGTAGATAGATTAGACTTATGACACAAGAGAATTTTAGCATATTAAAGATGAAGGTGGTCTAGATTTTGTGTGCAGCAGGACATTCCTATGGCCCACACCTTTGCAAAAAAGAAATATTTTTATGTAAAGAAAATTTGTTGAGAAGAGGATGTAGCTCACTGGGAGAACATTTGCTTAGATCTGGATGACCCTGGATCCCTCTTTCTCACCAGAAATTACTGTTTATTTTTCCAGTTGACAAGCTTGACAGTTGAGTTTTAACAAAATGCTAGACATCATTACCATTATTAGTGCATGAGAAGAATTGCAGTTATCTTATTATTGTTGGGACAAAACACCTGACCAGCTCACTAGAGGAAAGGGTTCACTTCAGCATGCAGTCTCCAGAGCAGGCTTCATTACAGAAGCTTAGTGTAACATCTTGTCACAGAAGCAGGAAGAGGGTGAGCTGTCACATATCTGAGTGAAAGTGGTCTATGTACTGGGCATGGAGCTGGGCTGCTAAATCTCATGGTCTATCCTTAGTGACACACCTCCTCCAGAAAGACTCCATGTCCCCATTTGCCATCAGCCACAAAGTGAGCATTAGGCTTCCTCACAAACAGGTGAGGCTCTAGGGTACATTTGACATTCAAACTACAACCATGAATATAAGATATACATATTAATTATTATACATATTAATTATAAAGAGTAATTACAGCCCTCACACATACTGATAGTCAAACACAGAAGAGATATTCCATAAAAAATGAAGACTTTGCTGTTTAGGATGAGCAATACATAGCAACCTAATAGTATCTGACTAATTGAAAATATTCACTTGTCTGTGCTCTTAATAGAAATGATGGTAAATGTATTGACTAATTTCTAGGAACAGCCAACACATGTGCACGGATATGAATTTCCCATTCCCACAATCCCAACACATTATTTTTATTTATTTATTTATTTATTTTAAATTTAATTTATTAGTTTTTTTTTCAGCAAATACAGGCAGTTTGGTACCATTGTTTAGGCTCATCCATGATTGACCCCCTTCCATTGGACCCTCTTTGTTGATGTAAATGGGTCGTGCATTGTGGAGTTAGCCCACAGTTATTGGTACCATAAATGTCTCTGCATATCATGACCCAACATGTTTCTGCCCCCTCTTCCACAAAATTTCCCTGAGCCATGTTGGGTTCATTTTTTGTCTGCTTCAGTGCTGAGGTGTTGGGGCCCCCTGAGGCTCTGGCTCTCTGATTTGGTAGGAGTTGATTTTTCTTTGTGAAGGTCTCCTTCCCCTTTGTGCTAGTATCCGGTTCATCAGGAAAATATCACCCTTGCTTGTTTTGCCAATTGTCCTTAGTGTCAGTCGGGCCCCTTTTGAGGTATGTTGGGGCAGCTCTCTCCTTAGGATCTGCATCTATCTGAGAAAAAGAAGCAGATTCTCCAACGGAAGTAAGTTAGCATCCTGAAAATTGAGATAACAATTACTTTTTTGATAGAGAGTTTGATAGGTGTAGGCCCTCTTGTACCCCATGATTGATGGTAGCTTCATATTGGAGAGTGGGCTTATGTTTCGGTATGGTTCTGACTTGTTATCCAGCTCCAGCTATGGGTCTCGTACCACTGAGGGGATCAGTTAGCCAAATCAAGAGCAGTTGGTTCCCCACCATGGGGGTATGCCACTATTGCACTTGTGTGGGCATCACATAAGGTTATTTGCTGCTAATTAATTTACACAATGAGTTGCTTGGACAGATATTGGTCATTTCCCCCAGTCACCCATGTAGCACCTTCTGGCACTAGACACGCTGACTGTCTGGGGCCTGACTCTCTCTTGGCTTCCAGCCTTGCCATTCGATTTTACACATCAGGTGCATATGGAGTCTTCAGCAATAGGGTCTTACCACTGGCCTTTGGTGGGTCATCAAGTACTCTGACAGAAGTCTGTCATTGTTTTGGGAAACGTTGTAGGTTTCTCTGATCAAAATCTCATTGTGGATGGTAGCCCCAAGCTGGAAGTGGGGGTTACAGGTCAGTGCCCACTAAGAAATTGAGGAAAAACTTAACTAATATACAAGAGTTAGAGAGGAGAGAGAGAGAGAGGGAGGGGAGAGGGGGAGAGGGAGGGAGGGAAGATGTAGAAGATTTAAGTTAGTCTTGATCCTACCCTCTAGAGTGCCTTGTGGTTCAGGTCTTTCCTGTAAGGGACTAGTGAAGGAAGGTTCAGCCATTTGATCTGTCTTTTAAGAAGTAGAATTTTATGGTACCATTGCAGTTTAGGTCCAGATTACTGTTTTCCACCCTTCGATGCCTTCCTCGCCCTCCCTATCCATCCTATTGTCTAGTCCATGAGGTGCTTGCTGTGTATGTAAGGTTCTTGGGTAGATTCAGGTTAGGTGTTGTAGATGAGTGAGACTATGTGTCGATATTTTTTCTGTGATTGGGTAAGTTCACTGAGAAAGATTTGTTCCAGGTTCAACCATTTTTCCTCAAATTTCTTTGTGTTGTTTTTTCTTACTGCTGTATAGAATTCCATTGTGGAGATATACCACATCTTCATTATCCATTCTTCTAATGATGGACATCTGGGTTGATTCCAGCTTTTAGCTATTACCAATTGAGCCACTACAAAGATGGTTGAGCAAATCTCTCTGGCCTGTGGTTTGAAGGTTTTAGGGTAGATGCACAGTAAGGGTATAACTGGGTCTGTTGGTATTTCTATAGTCAGCTTTTTCAGGAGTCTCCATTTTGCTTTCCAAAGTGGTTATACCATCCTACATTCCCACCAACAGTGAATGAGTGTTCCTGCTTCTCCACATCCTTGCCAGCATTTATTTTCATTTGATTTTTTGATGTTGGCTATCCTTATTGGGGTAAGGTGGAATCTCATAGTGTTTTAATTTGCATTTCTCTGATGATTAGGGATGATGAATATTTTCTTAAGTGTATGTTTGCCATTTGCATATCTTCCTCTGTGACTTGCCTGTTCAACTCTGCACCCCATTTTGTGAGTGGGGTATTTGTCTTCTTATTGTTTAGACTTTTGAGTTCTTTGTAGATTCTAGAGATTAGGCCTCTATCAGTTGGATAACCCACAACTATTTTCTCCCATTCTGTGGGAATTCAATTGGCTTTTCTTATTATATGCTTATCTGTAAAGAAACACTTCAGCTTCATATGATCCTATTGGTTGAGTGACTGTTTAAGAACTTGAGCCACCATGGTTTTGTTCAGGAAATCTTTTTCCATTTATATATCATAGAAAGTACTTCCTAAACTTTCTTCCAGGAGTATTAGAGTTTCTGGTCTTATGTTGAGGTCTTTGATCCATTTGGATTTGAGTGTAGTGCATGATGGAATGTGTAGATCAAGTTTTAACTTCCTGCATGTGGTTATCCAGGTTGTACAGCACCATTTGTTGAAGATGCTATCTTTTTTCCAGCCTATATTGTCCGGGCCTTTGTCGAATATCAAGTAGCTATAGTTGCTTGACCCAAAATCTGGGTCCTCAAGTCTATTCCATTGATCGATACTCCTGTTTTTATGCCAGTACCATGCTGTTTTTATTACTATGGCTTTGTAGTATAGCTTTAGATCAGGTATAGTGATGCCACCAGAGGTATTTCTTTTGCTGAGAATATGTTTGGATATGTGAGGCCTTCTGTTTTCCATACAAAATTTGAGATCATTTTTTCTATCTCTGTGAAGAACACTGTAGGGGTTTTAATTGGAATTGCATTAAATCTATATATGACCTTTGGTAGGATTGTCATCTTCACAATGTTAATTCTGCCTATCCAGGAGCATGGGAGGTCTTTCCATCTTCTCAAGTCCTCCTCAATTTCTTTTTTGAGTTTTTATATTTTCATTGTATAGATCTTTTACTTCTTGGGTTAACGTTATTCCAAGGTATTTTTGTTGTTGTTGTTGTTGCTATTGAAAATGGGACTTCCGGTTAAGATGGTGGCGTAGGTACCACGCCAAAGCTGCCTAGGTGGGAAAAAGCCCTAAAAAACTCAGCAAAATACACACTTTTACTAAAAAGTGAGGTGTATAGGAAAGTGAAGCATCAGCGGAGAAGTAGAAGAGTTATAGAGCATCCAGAGCCTGCACAGGCGGGAAAAGCAGCTCCGGGAGCTCGGCCAAGCGCTGCGGCCGCGGTGCGGCAGAAAGCCGCCAGACTCGGCTCAAGCCGCAGGAAAAGCCAGGTGCGGGATTTTCCCCTCACACCACGCTCTCCACAACTTGGGAAACATGAGGGGAGAGCGGCAGCGAGCAATGGAGGAGCAGACCGCGAGGTAGAAGAACACGTGGAACAGCGAGACAACCAGAGCAGCCGCGGCTCCCTCCCCTCCCCCACCACCTGAACCCAGCTCCAGCGAACAGAGCAGTGGCCCGGGACCTGGCCACACCACCTTGAGCTGACAATGGGACCCAAGCAGGAGCAGAGTTCCACAGCAACATCAGTGGCTCCAGCACCGGTACCAGTGGCCCCAGCAGCAGCAGACCCAGGAGCGGCAGCAGCGGCAGATCCCGCAGCAGCAGCTTCAGGGGGAGCAGCGGCAGAAGACACAGCAGCAGCAGCTTCAGCAGCAGTGGTGGCTCCAGCAGTGGCAGCTACAGCAGCAGCAGAGGCAGCAGCAGCGGCTCAGTTTCCCCCTTAGGAAAAGCAAGTGCCCAGCTCCAGAAATCAGAACAGCAGCCCGACAACCCAGGCAGCAACTTGACTGAGACCAAAATCACCCAAGGTAACTGGGATTGCACCAGGGAAGGGTCTCACTTGGTCACAAGCTGACTTGGATCCCTCAACAGACCAGAAATCTAAACCTCTTTGTTGATAGAGGATCTGGTCATTATAATAACTACTCTTGCATACATACTCGGGGCTGTTTTTGATTGAATGTGTATAGTGTTTGGTTAAATTTTAGAATCTACCTGTATTTTATTCCACTCAGCCTGCTTGAATACTCCTATAGCAGGGAAACTCAACCCCTAAGAACATCTTTGTAGATACTCTGAGAGTCTTAAGAGCCACACCTAATACCTTAAGGTCCTACCCTGAAAATATATTACATCAAATCAATTGATACAGCTAAGAACACACAGCTAGCTAGAAAATCCAAGCATTAACTTAATCCAAGATGCAAAAATATATACATTATAACACAAGAAACACTAAAAAGCAAGACGATATAAATCCACCTAAAAGCATTAATGCATCAGAAATGTCCTCCAGTGAGAAAGAGTTAGAGGAAATGCCTGAGAAAGAGTTCAAAAGAATAATTATAAATATGTTCAAAGAGGTCAAAGAACACGTGAAAACAATAAAAGAAGAAATCAAAAAGGAAATCAAAGAGGAAATCAAAGGAATCAAAGAAGAATTTAATGATATAAAGAAGACAATACAAGACATAAATAGGGAAATAGAAATAATAAAGAAAAACCAGTTAGAATTACTAGCAATGGGGCTGGAGAGATGGCTTAGCGGTTAAGCGCTTGCCTGTGAAGCCTAAGGACCCCAGTTCGAGGCTCGGTTCCCCAGATTCCACGTTAGCCAGATGCACAAGGGGGCGCACGGGTCTGGAGTTCGTTTGCAGAGGCTGGAAGCCCTGGCGCACCCATTCTCTCTCTCTCTCCCTCTATCTAGTTTTCTCTCTGTGTCTGTTGCTCTCAAATAAATAAATAAAATATTTTAAAAAAATCAAAAAATAAAAGAATTACTTGCAATGAAGAACACAGTTAATGAAATAAAAAACTCTGTAGAAAATCTCACCAGTAGGATGGATGAGGGAGAGGACAGAATATCTAAGCTAGAAGACCAGGTGGCAGATGTAATGCAGTCCAACAAAGAGAAAGACAAACTTATAGAAAAGTATGAGTGGGAATTTCAAGATATTCAGGACACTATGAAAAGATCCAATATAAGAATTCAGGGCATAGTAGAAGGAGAAGAACTCCACTCCAGAGGCATAGTAGGCATCTTCAACAAAATCATAGAGGAAAAATTTCCCCAAATTGGGAAAGAGGTGCCAATACAGATACAGGAAGCCTTTAGAACCCCAGCCAGACAAAACCCAGAAAGAAACTCTCCTCGCCACATTATACTCAAACTTCCAAACACACAAACCAAAGAAAAAATATTGAAAGCAGTTAGAGAGAAAAATCAAGTTACCTACAAAAGCAAGCCCATCAGGATTACAGCAGATTATTCAACACAAACTTTTAAAGCCAGAAGGGCTTGGAGTGATATATTCCAAGTTCTGAAAGATAACAACTGTCAACCAAGGTTACTTTATCCTGCAAAGTTATCCATCCAAATAGATGGAGAAATAAAGACATTCCATGACAAAAGCAGGTTAAAGGAGTATCTGAAGACAAAACCAGCTCTACAGAAAATACTTGATAGAATCCTCCATGCTGAACAAAAGGAAAAGCACACATATAAGGAACCTAGAAAAAACCAGCTATACTCAAATACCAGTTAACAGAAGAGAGCACAGGTAGAACAAGTAACACACACACACACACACACACACACACACACAAATGGCAAACATAAATACACACCTTTCAATAATATCTCTTAATATCAACGGTCTCAATGCCCCAACGAAAAGACATAGATTTGCAGACTGGGTTAAAAAGCAGGATCCTACAATTTGTTGTCTCCAAGAAACTCACCTTTCTACAAAGGATAGATATTATCTTAGGGTGAAAGGTTGGAACAGTGTTTCAAGCAAATGGACCTAGAAAACATGCAGGGGTTGCTATCCTAATATCAGACATGGTAGACTTTAGTCCGACGTTAGTCAACAAAGATAAGGAAGGTCACATTATATTGATTAAGGGCACACTCCAACAGGAGGACATTACAATCCTAAACATATATGCACCTAACATGGGGTCTCCCAAATTCGTCAAACACTAAGGTCACAGATAACACCAAACACAGTGGTGGTGGGTGACTTTAACACCCACTCTCATCAATTGACAGGTCATCCAGGGAAAGAATAAACAGAGAGGCATCTGGACTAAATGAGGTCATAGAAGGAATGGACCTAACAGATATATACAGGACATTTCATCCAAAGGCTGCAGAATATACATTCTTTTCAGCAGCACATGGAACATTCTCTAAAATAGACCATATATTAGGACACAAAGCAAATCTTAACAAATTCAGGAAAATTGAAAGAATTCCTTGCATTCTATCTGACCACAATGGAATTAAACTACAAATCAGTAGCAAGAAAGGCTATAGAGCATACACAAAATCATGGAAACTAAACAATACACTACTAAATGATGAATGGGTCAATGATGAAATCAAAAAGGAAATCAAAAAATTTATAGAGTCAAATGATAATGAGAACACAACATACCAAAATCTCTGGGATACAATGAAGGCAGTTCTAAGAGGTAAATTTATACCCTTAAGTGCCTATATTAAGAAATTAGAAAGGTTGCAAGTAAACGACCTAATGCTTCGCCTTAAAGCCTTGGAAAAAGAAGAACAAGGCAAATCAAAAATCAGTAGATGGGAAGAAATAATAAAGATTAGGGCAGAAATTAATGAAATATAAACAAAAAGAACAATCCAAAGAATTAATGAAACAAAGAGTTGAGTCTTTGAAAGGATAAACAAGATTGATAAACCCTTAGCAAATCTGACCAAAAGAAAGAGAGAAGAGACACAAATTAATAAAATCAGAGATGAACAAGGTAACATCACAACAGATTCCAGAGAAATTCAAAAAATCATAGGGACATACTATAAAAGCATATACTCCACAAAGTATGAAAATCTGAAAGAAATGGATGATTTCCTTGATCTATATGACCTACCTAAATTAAATCAAAATGAGATTAATCACTTAAATAGACCTATAACAAACATGGAGATCCGAACAGGTATCAATAATCTCCCAACTAAAAAAAGCCCAGGCCCGGACGGATTCACTGCTGAATTTTACCAGACTTTTAAGGAAGAGCTAACACCATTGCTTCTTAAGCTTTTCCAGGAAATAGAAAAAGAAGGAATTCTACGAAACTCCTTCTATGAGGCCAGCATCACCCAGATACCAAAACCAGGCAAAGATAGAACAAAAAAAGAAAATTGCAGACCAATCTCCCTCATGAACATAGATGCAAAAATTCTCAACAAAATATTGGCAAACAGAATACAAGAGTATATAAAAAGATCATTCACCCTGGCCAAGTAGGCTTTATCCCAGAGATGCAGGGATGGTTTAACATACGCAAATCTATAAATGTAATACATTACATAAACGGGTTGAAGGACAAAAAACACATGATCATCTCATTAGATGCAGAGAAAGCATTTGACAAAATCCAACATCCCTTCATGATAAAAGTCCTACAGAGACTGGGAATAGAAGGAACATATCTCAATATAATAAAGGCTATTTATGACAAGCCTACAGCCAACATAATACTAAATGGGGAAAAACTGGAAGCTTTTCCACTAAAATCAGGAACAAGACAAGGGTGTCCACTGTCCCCACTTCTATTTAATATAGTTTTGGAAGTCTTAGCCATAGCAATAAGGCAAGAGACACACATAAAAGGGATACAAATTGGAAAGGAAGAAATCAAGTTATCATTATTTGCAGATGACATGATTCTATACATAAAGGACCCTAAAGACTCTACTAGCAAGCTGTTAGAGATGATCAAAACCTACAGCAATGTAGCAGGATACAAAATAAATACACAGAAATCAGTAGCCATCATATATGCTAACAACAACACACAGAGGATGAAATCAGAGAATCACTCCCATTCACAATTGCATCAAAAAAAATAAAATACCTTGGAATAAACCTAATGAAGGAAGTAAAGAATCTCTACAATGAGAACTTTAAAACACTCAAGCGAGAAATTGCAGAAGACACTAGAAAGTGGAGAAACATCCCTTGTTCCTGGCTTGGAAGAATCAATATCGTGAAAATGGCAATCTTACCTAAAGCAATCTACACATTTAATGCAATCCCTATCAAAATTCCAAAGGCTTTCTTCATGGAAATAAAAAAAAACAATCCAAAAATTCATTTGGAATCACAAAAAACCTCGAATATCTAAAATAATACTGAGCAACAAAAAAGAGGCTGGTGGTATCACCATACCTGATTTTAACCTATACTACAGAGCCATAGTAACAAAAACAGCATGGTACTGGCACAAAAACAGACATGTAGATCAGTGGAACAGAATAGAGGACCCAGATGTAAGCCCAAGTAGCGATAGCCACCTGATATTCGATAAAAATGCCAAAAATACTCATTGGAGAAGAGACAGCCTCTTCAGCAAATGGTGTTTTGAAAACTGGATAAATATCTGCAGAAGGATGAAAATAGATTCTTCTCTCTCGCCATGCACAAGAATTAAGTCCAAATGGATTAAAGACCTTAACATCAGACCGGAAACTTTGAAACCGCTAGAGGAAAAAGTAGGGGAAACCCTTCAACATATTGGTCTTGGCAAAGACTTTCTGAATACAACCCCAATTGCTCAGGCAATAAAACCACAGATTAATCACTGGGACCTCATGAAATTACAAAGATTTTGCACCGGAAAGGACACAGTGAAAAAAGAAAGAGGCAAGCTACAGAATGGGAAAAAATCTTCGCCAGCTATATATCTGATAGAGGATTAATATCTAGGATATACAAAGAACTCAGAAAGTTAAATAATAAGGAATCAAACAAGCCAATCAAAAAATGGGCTATGGAGCTAAATAGAGAGTTCTCAAAGGAAGAAATACGAATGGCATATAAGCATCTAAAAAAATGTTCTACTTCACTAGTCATCAGGGAAATGCAGATTAAAACTACATTGAGATTCCATCTCACTCCTGTCAGATTGGCCACCATCATGAAAACAAATGATCATAAATGTTGGCGGGGATGTGGAAAAAAAGGAACCC
Source organism: Jaculus jaculus (assembly GCF_020740685.1). NCBI lineage: Eukaryota > Metazoa > Chordata > Mammalia > Rodentia > Dipodidae > Jaculus > Jaculus jaculus. Next base: position 4,304,353 of record NW_025423515.1, on the reverse strand, counting down.
TTCTGCACTGCTGGTGGGAATGCAATCTGGTCCAGCCATTGTGGAAAACAGTGTGTAGGTTCCTAAAACAGCTAAAGATTGATCTACCATATGACCCAGCTATAGCACTCCTAGGCATATATCCAAAGGACTCATCTCATTTCCTTAGAAGTACATGCTCAACCATGTTTATTGCTGCTCAATTTATAATAGCTGGGAAATGGAACCAGCCTAGATGTCCCTCAACAGATGAGTGGATACTGAAAATGTGGTACATTTGTACAATGGAGTTCTACTCAGCGGTAAAGAAAAATGAAGTTATGAAATTTGCAGAAAAATAGATGGACCTGGAAAGTATTATACTAAGTCAGGTAACCCAGGCCCAGAAAGCCAAGCACCACATGTTCTCTCTCATATGTGGATCCTAGCTACAGATGACTGGGCTTTTGCGTGAGAATGAAAATACTTAGTAGCAGAGGCCCGTAAGTTGAAAAGGAGACATAAAGGGTGGAGAAAGGAAGGGAGGAGGATACTTAATAGGTTGATATTGTATATACGTAATTACAATGATTGTAATGGAGAGGTAATATGATGGAGAATCGAATTTCAAATGGGAAAGTGTGGGGGTGGGTAGGGAGGGAATTACCATGGGATATATTTTATAATCATGGAAAATGTTAATAAAAATTTAAAAAAAAAAAGAAAAGAAAATGTGACTATGTCCTTTATTTCTTTTTCTGTATCTTTGTCATTTGAATATAGAAATGCTACTGATTTTTGTGCATTGATTTGTATCCTGCTACTGTGCTATAGGAGTTAATCACCTTCAGGAGTTTTGGGATGGAGTCTCTCAGGTCTCTTACATACACAATCATGTCATCAGCGAATAGAGCTAACGTAACTTCTTCCTTTCCAAATTGTATCCCTTTTATTTCCTTCTCCTGTCTTATTGCTTGAGCTAGGACTTCCAGAACTGTATTGCAAAGCAGAGGTGAGAGAGGACATCCCTGTCTTGTTCCTGATCTCAATGAGAATTCCTCCAGTCTATCTCCATTAAGTATTATTTGGGCCTTTGTAGCTTTGTATATTGCCTTTATTATGTTAAGATGTGAACCGGCCATGCTGATTTTCTCCAATGTTTTGATCATGGAGTGATGTTGTATCTTGTCAAAGGCCTTTTCTGGATCTATTGAAACGATCATGTGGTTTTTATGTTTAAGCTTGTTTATGTGGTGTATTACATTGACCGATTTTTGTATGTTGGACCACCCTTGTGTTCCTGGGATAAATCCCACTTGGTCAAGGTAGATAATTCTTTTGATGCGTTGTTGGATTCGATTTGTGAGTATTTTGTTCAGGATCTTTGCATCTATGTTCATTAGGGAAATAGGCCAGTAGTTTTCTTTTCTTGTGGCATCTCTGCCTGGTTTTGGGATTAGGGTGATACTAGCTTCATAGAAGGAGTTGGGTAGCTTTCCCTGTTCTTCAATTGTGTGACACAGTTTTAGAAAGATTGGTTTGAGTTCTTCCCTGAAGGTTTGATAAAATTCGGCTGGGAATCCATCTGGCCCTTTACTCTTTTTTGGGGGGAAGTTTTTTATTACTTTTTCAATATCCATGAGTGTGATGGGTTCATTGAGGTGATTAATCTGCTCTGAGTTTAGCTTTGGTGGATGATATGCGTCCAGGAATTTATCCATCACCTCCACATTTTCCAGTTTTGTGGAGTAGAGGTTTTGGAAATAAGTCCTGATGATTCTGCCAATTTCAGTTATGTCTGTTGTGATCTCTCCTTTTTCATTTTGAATTTTGTTAATTTGGAGTCTCTCCTTTTTTTGCTTGTTCAAGTTGGCCAGAGGTTTGTCAATCTTGTTCATTTTTTCAAAGAACCAGCTCTTTGCTTTGTCAATTGCCTTAATTGTTTCCTTGGTTTCCGATTCATTAATTTCTGCTCTGATTTTAATTATTTCTTCCCTTCTAGAGCTCTTTGGGTTAGATTTTTCTTGTTTTTCTAGTGCCTTTAGGTGGATGGCTAGGCTATTAATTTGGGATCTTTCTGTCTTTTTTATGAAGGCATTGAGTGCTATGAATTTCCCCCCGAGGACTGCCTTCATTGTGTCCTATAAGTTTTGGTATGAAGTGTTCTCAATATCATTCAATTCCAGGAATTTTGCAATTTCCTTTTTTATTTCATCCACTATCCATTTATTGTTTTATGAGTGTGCTATTGAGTTTCCAGTTGCTGTTGGTATTCTTGGTGGTTATTTTGTTGTTGATTTCTAGGAATATAGCATTATGATCTGATATCATGCAGGGAATTATGTCGATTTTCCTAAATATGTGGAGGCAGTCTTTGTGACCCAGTATATGGTCTATTTTAGAGAATGTTCCATGGGCTGATGAGAAGAATGTGTAGTCTGTGGATTTGGGATGGAAAGTTCTGTAGATGTCCGTTAGGTCTAAGTGTTCTATGGTTTTGTTGAGCTCTCTTACTTTCCTATTGAATTTGTTTGGATGATCTGTCTATTACTGATAATGGTGCGTTGAAGTCCCCAGCTATGATGGTGTTGGTGGTTGTTTCTGTTTTATTGTCAAGTAGGTTTTGTTTTATGAACTGTGGTGCCCCTGTGTTTGGTGCATACAGATTTATGATTGTAATATCCTCTTGATGGATTGTTCCCTTTATAAGTAGGAAGTAGCCTTCTTTGTCTTTTTTGATTGTTTTGGGTTTGAAGTCAATTTTATCCAATAATAATATAGCACACTTGCTTGTTTCTTATTCCCATCTGCTTGGAATATTTTTTCCACCCTTTCACCCTGAGGAGGTTTCTGTTTTTATTGGTAAGGTGGGTTTCTTGAAGGCAGCAGATTGAGGGATCTAAATTTTTGATCCAACCTGTTAGCTCATGTCTCTTGATGGGTGAATTAAGGCCATTAATATTTAGGGTGATGACTGTGAGATTTGATTTGATCTCTGCCATGTTTATGGTGCTCTATATGGTCAGAGAAACTTCTCTAGGAAAGAACTATAGAAATGAATCCTGAAAGTATAGTCTTTCCCCACACATTATTAATGTCTTCTTCTAACTCCATCTCTCTCCACCCCTTCTTTATCTTCTATTTTTTGTCTGGCCTCCAGCCCAGCATGGCAAATAGTTATAAAATCCCAAAATTCCAAAGAGACTGTTGCAAGTGGATAAGCTTCATCAACTGCCACAAAGCTTCCAGTGAATGAGAATTCAGACAGAAGTGGATTTTAGAGGCTCACTGCTGTGATCCTATGACTTGGGAGGCTCAGTCAGGAAGATTGCCCATGAGTTCGAAGCCAGCTATCATTTCTAAGAGCTAAATGCCATCTTGAGCTACAGAGTGAGACCCTGTTGGAAGGTATATGAAGAAGATCAAGAGTGCTAAGTGGATGAAGAAGATGAGATGGAGGAGGGAGTTGTGGAGAACTCTTCCTTAGACATAACAATGAATTGGCAGGAGAATCACAAATAGCATGTCTGGGAGGGTCATTTGTCACCTGCCGCACCTTGTACTTGTTTGTTGTTTATTATGATGCTCAGAATTCAATTCTCAAACAATCTGGACTGTGCAATGAAGACCCATGCTTCATGACAGGAAATGGCATCTATGAGTGTAACAATGCAAACTGAAGGCTTATGCAAATACAATTCCCATAATGAAGGCTATTAGGCAGCAGAAGATAGATGTGTGTCAAAAAATCCCAAGGAAGTCAAAATATGGAGAAGTTGAGGAGAAGGAAGTAAGAGAAGAGCCATGGACAACATCATCACTGCAAGATTCTCACACTGACCTTCACTGTGCTCTTCAAACTCATAAGGAGAAGTGCTCTTTAACTCATCCTAATGTCCTTTAGAGCTGCTGCCCCTTCTCCAGTCAGGTCAACTGTAATGGTGTCAGAACTTCCATGCTACCTCAGCCTGTACTCTTTCCATCCTGCCCAAGAAGGACAACTATAATTTTGACATAGACTAACAGTGATTATATACTGGAATGTGACATGCCCCATGTGAGATATAAATAACTTCTCATGAAAACATCAGAAACACAGAGATATTCCTCCTAAACTAGGAGACACGGGAAAGAAGGACTGTCATGGCTGTCTTGCAGGCTTTCACCTTTGAAGGTCTCAGTAACTTGGGCTGCTACTAACTCTCCTGTCATTCTCCCATCCAGTCTGGACTTTAGGCTGGAAATCTGACCTTCCTATTGGCTACTACATCCTTATGACATCATTTGCCCTCCACAAAAGCAACCACATAGTAGAATCTTAGGGTTTCCCTTTGGTTTTCAGCAAAAGCTATTAGCCTTTCAATGATTAAAACAAGAAAAATATTACACTGATTTTGGTAAACTGGTGAAAATAAAGTATACAGAGTACTGCTTCAACAAATAGCTCTTAAATAAAATTTTATAAAAGACAAATATATTTAAATGTAGCTTAGCATTTGGAGACATTTAGTCAATCAATTTTAGTAGAAAGGTAACAGATATTGAAAAGCTTGTTAATTAAGATGATTAAAAGATAACTTTTTTTTTGAGATAGGTTCTCAGTCTAGCTCAGGCTGACCTGGAATTCACTCTGTAGTCTCAGGGTGGCCTTGTACTCACAGCAATCCTCCTACCTCAGCCTCCCAAGTGCTTGGATTAAAGGTGTGCATCACTAGGCCCTGCTCAAAAGATAACATCTTGATGTTTATTTCCAAAATACGTATTTGTAATCACTTATGTCATCGTATCCCGGTCATCAATTGTGATTGTCATGCTTCAAGTTGTAAAAGGTAAGACTTGAGCTCACTGATGTTAACCTGTGCTTGGTAATGTTTGTAACTCAGCCAAATCAGCTATGCTCCCATTTCAACCTTTTAAGTACTTAAAAAGAAAACTGAGTCCTAACATCAAGGTTTACTCATTAGTATTTAATCCTGTACTAGAAGAATATTATATGTAAAGATTCTGTAACTATGAGATGTCCCTGTCTTGTTCATGCTCATTGGGTTGAGCTAGGTGGTCATTGCTGAAATTATAAGTCTTGCCAAAATGATTTAATTATTGTGAACTGTCACAAATTAAGTTATAAAATCACCCAATGATGAGAGGTGCTTATTTCCAAGATTACTTTATGACTGTCAGGATGTCTCTTATTTATCAAAAATTCAAGTTGGTTTATTTCAACCATAACCAGTTTCTGCTTTATTCTTAAACTGTGTGTAATCAAAGTCTCAGTCAAAGTTTTAGTTAAATAGTTGTTTCGTTACTGGAATCTTAAGTTCATTGCTTATAGATAAATTGACACTGAAGACATGTTCCCTGCTCTAAGACACGGCCCCATGTCCAAGTGATTTTTATAGATTAAAAATATCTTAAATTCTGCTTCAAGTTTTACTAAATTTGTTTTCAAATACAGATGCGAAGCTTTTACATTGACTTGCCTTTTCCTGACATACAAGTTCTAGATCAAATCCATTGATTTAAAATTGTTGGTAAACAATTGTTTTCAAGGCTACAAACATGTTCTTCCTGTACTTGTAAGTGAAAGATACTTAAAAGGTAAAATATGTATGATGTCTATGTTCCAGATGTGGTTTATTGTCACCTGACAACTAAGGCTAAATATTAATCAGAATGATTTAAACTTTTGTGTTATTCTCTAACTAGATCTTCCTTATTAGTCAGATATGTTTTGCACTTCTTTAAGCAAATCTGTTTTGCTAATTATGAGTATATAGTCTCTCTTAGTGATCAATAACTATGTGTAGAAGCCAAAGGCCATTGGGAATATCAAAGTTAAGGGGATAACCCACATTTTGGTTCCTATTCCTAGGTCAGAAGACCACAGGAGACAAAGGGACACTTATAACCTCTAGTTTCTGGTAAGTTACCTGTCTTCTTCATCAGAGAGCACATGGAAACCAGGGAACCAGGAAACAAGCTCCAAGCCAGTGCATCTGCAGAAGGAAGGTCACTACAGGTTCTTCTAAGAGAAGCCACATGGTCAGCATAGCCTTTACTCATCCCAGCAGATAGCACAAAACTGAGAGTCTTAGAGCTCTTCACAGGCCCCTAACATGCTCTCTTACAGAGCCATAGTTGGCCTCTAAAGGACACTGCATTGCTAATTATGGCTGCCCTTATGGTCTTAAACACTCACTAAGAGAAAATAACCACAAAATGTTACAATATAAATGAAAATTCAGACTATTAGGTTCCTTGGTCTGATGTTGGCTTACATTGCTATGCTCTTATGTTAACTTATGTTTTTTTCTGCCTGTGTCTGGCTCTGATTAAGTAGCCACTGTTTGCCTTAAAATAAAATATTTTTTAAAAAAGGGGATATGGAGGGAATAAAATACCTAAGGGTAAAATTCATCCAGGAAAGGTACAATGGGTGATTTTTAAAATTATGTACCAATACACATTCTTTAAAAGGATATAACTCAAGAAGGAAAAGTGTAGATGTAACCTATTCTGTGCTGATGGCTCAGGATGAGATATTTGACCAAGCATTTATTAGCCCAATTGAAGGGATAAAATTGATAATCCAAAGATTTTCATTACTAGTTATGTTTACCCTAGTGTTTATCAATTTATATTGGTCCAGTCTCTCCACGTTATGCTTTATTACAATAAAATTTCTCACTTTGTCACCATGTGTTAAAATCTGTAGCTTGTTTTGATTTTATAGGATTCATAGTTATCAAACAATCCTAAATCTCAGGAAAGGCATGAAGAACCTTCTTAAAGTTGGTAAGAGGTTATGGGGACTTATAAAACTAACCTAAATTTAGTTTATATTATGAAAAAGTCATGAATCTATGGAAAAAAATTCAGTACTTTTAAATTTTATTTATTTATCTGAGAAAGAGAATGGGAGAGCATGCTAAGGCCTCTAGTCACTGAAATTGAACTCCAGATGCATGAGCCTCCTTATGCACATGGCTTACGAAGGTCCTGGGGAATTGAGCCTGGGTCCTTTGCCCTTGCAGGCAAGCACATTAACCAACTAGCCATCTTTCCATCCTGAAAATCACTTTAATGGATTAAATGTGTGGTCCCATAAAATCAGGCCTAAATCTTGCCTCCAATGGATAGAGCCCCACCAAGGAAAAAGGTGTGTTTGGAACAAATCTGGAGCCCAAACTTAATATTTAAAATACTAGTGATCTTTGTTGTTTTATGGTGTTCCCTTGGAATCTGTAACACAAGGAGACCCACTTACCCCAAGGAAACTAGACACACACACCAGCCTGGAAATATGATCTAAATAAAAACTGGAAGAACAAGCCACTCCAGAAAGTATGGACTAGGTCCTCATACTGTAATATGTCACTCTATCTCCTATTAAAGTTATAGGTGCCACTCTGTGGATTAATCACACTTGGATAAAAAGTCCCATGTAGCTTAAGGGAGAACTTCTTGTTTGGCACAGCAATTCCCATACCAACCAGTCTGAATCACCCTGCAGAGGCACCAGTTGTGCTCTAAAGAGCTGCTGCTCTGCTCTGACCACACCCAGAAGCTGGTCAGTCTACACACAGCTGAAGCTTGAGGATCTACAGATCCACACCAATTGCAAAACTGGGAGGTGATTGGTCCAGGTGCACCAGAAGTTTGAGGAAGGTTACAGGGGACACCTCTGGACCATCATAACGATGTTACTCCATCCAATTCTGTCTGACATAGGTACTATTGCTGGTATTCTCAGTGGGGATGGGGGCAATGGCCCCACAAGGTTAAAGCTTGGGGGAAAAATAGCTATAGTCCTCTTCTACATAGTGTCAGAGAACACAATCAGAGGGGCTATCTATTTTTGTAGCAGTCAATGGCATATCAAGCCATATAGTACTGGGAAGTACCCATGAATAGAAACTAAAAGTGAAAAAAAATGAGTCGCTAACCACTTTTAATATACCTTCTCTGCTAAATTCATGTAATGTACACAAAATAGCCAAGTCATTGAAAGACCTACAAAAACAGCTAAATTCCCTGGCTGATATGGTTATACAAAACCAGAGAGGCTCCCAACTGTCCATTCTGAGTTAACTTTGCCAGTCTGTGTACAGGCCAGTGTGTGGGTTTGGAGTGAGTAGGCCAGACCCATTTTCATAGTGTGTGGGTGGGTGCAGCTCTGTGGAGTAGGCCAGTCCCCTGTTTCCTGGCTCTTCCCACCTCCCCAGCCTGGGTTTCCTGCGCCAGTCCATTTGCGGGCAGGTGCAGAGGTCTGGAGTAAGTAGGCCAGGCTTCTTCTTGGCTCCTCCCATTTCCCTAACCCAAGCTCCCTGGGCTGGTCTGTGTGCTGGAGGGGATGGCACAGAGGAAGTAGGCCAAATTCCTGTTCCCTTGCTCCTCCCAGGCCCCTGTTCCTGGTAGGCCCCTTTGGGCCTTGCTTGGGGAGACCTGGCTTGAGCTGTGGAATCAGGCCTTTTGCTCAAGTCAGAGGGTTCACATCCAAAAGACCAAAAACTTGTTTCATCCTCAATAAAATAGCCTTCCTGAAATGGGTATACAGCAATGCAAAAAATCCAGTGAAAATAAGAATACTGAGAGCTCCCCACCAAGGTTGCAAAGTCCTACAATGGAAGCCTCCAATGAAATCATAAAGAAGTCAACTCAAATTTATTCCCAAAATGAAAGTACAACAATGAATGAGACCTTGATCAAAAAAAAAAAATCACTGAACTAGAATCAAACCATCAAATAACCAACAATGGTATAAATGAAATTGAACAGAATTATCTCCTAGAGAATTCAGCTTTTGACAGTAGGCTTAACTTGATTGAAGAAAATGTTAGAACACTTCAAAGGGAAATTAAACATGAGTCAAGGCACTGTGTGAGCATCACATCAGGTTCTTCACTGCTGAGTAGATAAGACTACGAGTTGCTTGGACAGATGCTGGTTACTTTCACCAACTTGCTCATGTAGCACCTTCTGGGACGAGATGAGCTAACTGTCTGGGGACTGACTCTCCAGCCAGGTTGTTCCATGTTCCATACCAACAGCATATGGTGTCTTCAGCGGGTGTTACCACTAAACTTTGATGGGTCATCAAGTACTTGGACAGAAATCTGTGTTCTTTTAGCAAACATTGTATGTCTCTTTGATCAAGAGCTCATGTGGATATTAGCCACATGCTGATACTGGGAGTTACAGGTCAGTACACAAGAAGGGAAAGAAGAAAAATACAAGTAATATAAAAGAAATAGAGAAAATTGAGAGAGAGAGAGAAGTAGGAGAAGATTAAGGACAGTCTTCATCATACTCTCTCCAGGGCCTAGAGGTTCAGTTGTTTCCTCTAAGGGCCTGATGAAGATTCAACCATTTAGTATGACTTTTAGGATGTAGAATTTTATGGGACCATTGCATTTTGGGTTTAGTTTTGTGTCCCCACACCCACCCTTGCCTTACCCTCCCTTCCCACCTCACCCACCCTATTGCCCAGCCTTCAAGATGCTTATTAGTTATGTCAGCATCTCTGGTAGATTCAGGTTAGGAGCTGTAGATGAGTGAGAGTATATGTGGTGATTATCTTCCTGTGATTGGGTGAGTTAATTGAGAATTATCTGTGCTAGGTTTGACCATTTCTCTTCAAATTTCATTGTGCCATTTTTCCTTATGGCTATGTAGAATTCCATCATGTAGACATATGACATCTTGGTTAGCCAATCATCTATGATGGACATCTGGGTTGATTCCTGCTCTTAGCTATTATTAATTGAGCAGATGTAAACATGTTTGAGCAAATCTCTCTCAATTGAGGAATAGAGATTTTAGGATAAATGCCCAGCAAGGAAATAACTGGATGTTTTGGTAGCTCTATAGTCAACCTTTGTAGAAGTCACCATATTGCTTTTCAAAGTGGTTGTACCATCTTACATTCACACCACCAGGGAATGAGGGTTCCCATTTCTCCACATCCTCATCAGCATTTCTTTTCATTTGATTTTTTTAATGTTTGCTATCCTTACTGGGGTATGGTGGAATCAGATAGTTGTTTTAATTTGAATTTCCCTGATTAGGGATGATGAACATTTTCTAAAGTGTGTATTTTAGATTTGTATTTCTTCCCCTGAGAACTTCCTGTCCAGTTCTTTGCACCACTTTGTGAGTGGGTTGTTTGACTTTTTGCTGTTTAAGTTTTTGAGTTCTTTGTAGATTCTAGAAATTAGGCCTCTGTCAGTTGGACATTCAGCAAATATTTTCTCCCACTCTGTGGGTAATCTATTGTCTCTTCTTATTATATGTTTGCCTGTAAAAAAACCTTTTCAGCTTCAAGGGGTCCAAATGATCGAGTGATTGTTGAAGATCCTGTGCTACTGGGGTTTTGTTCAGGAAGTCATTCCTGTATCATGAAAAAATCCTATTTTTTTCTTGCAGTAGGAACTGAGTTTTTGGTCTAATATTGAGGTCTTTGATCTATTTGGACTTGAGTGTTGTGCATGGCAAGATGTATGGATCAAGTTTCAATTTGCTGCATGTGGAAATCCAGTTTGTCAAGCACAATTTCTTGAAGATGCTGTCTTTTTTCCAGCCTATATTGTTAGGGCCTTTGTTAAATGTCAATTAGCCATAGTTAATTGACCCAAAGTCTGGGTCCTTGATTCTGTTCCTTTGGTCTATACTCCTGTTTTTATACCAGTAACATGCTGTTTTTATTACTATGACTTTGTAATATAGCTTTAGATCAGGTATGGTGATGCCTCCAGAGGTATTTATTTTGCTGAGGATATCAGAGGCTTTCTGCCTCTCCATATGAATTTTGAGATCATTTTTTCTATCTCTGTGAAGAACAATATTGGAATTTTGAATGTACTGCAATAACTCTGTATATTGCTTCTGGTAAGAGTGCCATTTTCACAATGCTAATTCTGCCTATCCAGAAGCAAGGGGGGTCTTTCAATTTTCTCATGTCCTTCTCAATTTATTTTTTGAGTGTTTTTGTGTTTTCATTGTATAGGTCTTTCACATCCTGTGTTAATGTTATACCAAGGTATTTTTTGTTGTTGTTGCTATTGAAAATGGGACAAAGTCACTTATTTCTTTCTCTGTATCTTTGTCTTTTGCATATGGAAAGGCTACTGATTTTTGTGCATTAATATATGATCCTGTTACTTTGCTGAAGTAGTTAATCACCTTTAAGAGTTTTGAGATGGGGGCTCTATGGTCTCTTATGTACAGAATCATGTCATCTGCAAATAGAGATGACTTAATATCTTCCTTTTCAATTTGTATCCCTTTTATTTATTTCTCCTGTCTATTGCTTGAGCTAGGACTTCCAGTAATATATATATATATAATATATATTTATATATAATATTTATATTTATATATATAATATTTATATATAATTATATATAATATATAATATATATAATACATATATAATATAATATAATACATATATTATATTATATATAATATATTATATATAATATATAATATATATAATACATATATTATATTATATAATATATATATTATATATATAATATATTATATATATATATATACATGTTGCCTTTATTTTTTTGAGATAACAGTCCATGCCAATTCTCTCCAATTTTGATCATGAAGTTATTTTGTCAAAGGCCTTTTCTGTCTCTATCAAAATGATAATGTGGTTTTTGTGTTTAAGCTTATTTAGGTGGTGTATTACATTGACATATTTCCATATGTTGAACCACCCTTTGTTCCTGGGATGAAGCCTACTTGATCAAGGTGGATAATGCTTTTGGTGTATTGTTGAATTCAGTTTGCAAGGATTTTCTTCATGGTCTTTGTATCTAAGTTCATCAGGGAACTAGTCCTATTGTTTTCTTTCTTTCTTTTTTATTAATTAGTTTTGTACTGAGTGAATACAGTCAAGTTGGTACCATTGTTAGGCTCATGCATGTCCTAACCCCCCCCCCCCCACTGGACCATTTTTGTTGAGGTATATGGGTCATGCATTGTGGAGTTAGCCCACAGTTAGAGGTATGAGATATGTTTCTGAATATCATGACCCAACGTGTGGATCTGAAATTCTTTCCTCCCTCACTACAGCAACATTTCCCTGAGCCATGTTGGGTTCATTTTTCGTCTGCTTCAGTGATGAGGTGTTGGGGGCGTCTGTGCATCTGGATATCTGATTTTGCAGGAGATGATTGTTCTCTGTGTTGATGTCCTTCACCCTTGTGCTGGTACCAGTTTCACAGAGAAACAGCACCCTTGCTTATTTCGCCAATTATTCTTAGTTTCAGCTGGGGCACTTTTGGTATGATGGGATGGTTCTCTCCTTAGGATCTGCAAGTACCAGAAAAAGAGAAACATATTCTCCAATGGAGCTCAAAAGTTAGCACCAGACAAATGGGATAACCCTTATTTTTTTATTGAGAATTTACTAGGTGTAGGCCCTCTTGTAGCCCACAGTTGGTGGTACCTTGAAAATGGAGAACAGGCTCATGTTTGGATATGGTTCTGACTTGTTTCTCAGCTCCAGCTATGGGTCCGTTTCCACTGAGGGTGTCAGTTAGCCAAATCAAGAGCAGTTGTTTTCCCACCATGGCTGTGCACCTCTATTGCACTTGTGTGAGCATCATGGCAGGTTATTTGCTGCTAAGTAGGTTAGACCATGAGTTTCTTGGACAGATATTGGTCATTTTCCCCCAGTCGCCCATGTAGCACCTTCTGGCACTAGACATGCTGACTGTCTGAGGACTGACCCTCTTCCAGCTTCCAGCCATGTCATTCCATTTTACGTGTCAACTGCATATGGTGTCTTCATCAGTAGGGTCTTATCACTAACCTTTGGTGGGCCATCAAGTACTCTGCCAGAAATCTGTCTTTCTTTTAGGAAACCTTGTAGGTCTCTCTGATTAAAAGCTCATTGTGGATGATAGACACATGCTGGTAATAGGAGTACCTGGTCAGATCCCACTAAGAGAAGGAACAAAAAGATCACTAATATAAAAGAGTTAGAACATTTCCCTGATTATTAGGGATGATGAACATTTTGTAAAGTGTGTGTTTCTCATTTGTATTTCTTCCTCTGCTCTTTGCCCCATTTTGTGAGTGGGATGTTTGACTTTTTATTGCTTATTTTTTAAAGTTGTTTGTAGATTCTAGAGATTAGGCCCCTGTCAGTTGAATAACCAGCAAATATTTTCTCCCATTCTGTGGGTAATCTATTGGCTTTGTTTATTGTATGCTTGTCTGTAAAGAAACTCTTCAGCTTCATGTGATCCCATTGGTTGAGTGACTGTTTAATATCGTGAGCTACTGGGGATTTGTTCAGGAAGTCTTTTTCTATTCCTATATCATGTAAAGTTCTTTCTACATTATCTTCCAATACTACCGATTTTGTGGTCTTAAATGGAGGTCTTTGATCCATTTGGACTTGAGTGTTGTGCATGGCGAGATGTGTGGATCAAGTTTCAATTTCCTGCATATGGTTATCCAGTTTCTCCAGCACCATTTGTTGAAGTTGCTATCTTTTTTTTTCCAGCCTATATTGTTAGTGCCTTTGTCAAATATCAAGTTCCTGTAGTTGCTTGACCCAAAGTCTGGGTCCTCAATTCTATTCCATTGGTCTATACTCCTGTTTTTATGCCAGTACTATACTGTTTTTATTATTATGGCTTTGTAATATAGCTTTAGATCGGGTAAGGTGATGACCCCAGAGGTGATTGCTTTGCTGAGAATATGCTTGGATATTTGAGGCCTTCTGTTTTTTCATATGAAATTTGAGATCATTTTTCCTATCTCTGTGAAGAACACTGTTGGGATTTTAATTAGAACTGCATTAAATCTGTATATTGCCTTTGGTAGGATTGCCATTTTCACAATGTTAATTCTGCCTATCAAAGAGCATGGGAGGTTTTCCCATTATCTCATGTCCTCCTCGAATTCTCTTTTGAGTGTTCTTTTGTTATATAGGACTTTCACTTCTTTGGTTAAACTTATTCCAAGGTATTTTGTTGTTGTTGTTGCCATTGAAAATGGGACTATGTCTCTTATTTCTTTCCCTGTATCTTTCTCATTTGCATATAGAAAGGTTCCTGATTTTTGTGTATTAATTTTGTATCCTGTTGTTTTGCTATAGGAGTTAATTACCTTCAAGCATTTTGGGAAACAGTCTCTTGCATCTCTTATGTATACAATTATGTTATCAGTGAATAGAGCTAACTTTAACTTTATCCCTTCTAAATTTTATCCATTTACTTCTTTGTCCTGTCTTATTGCTTGAGCTAGGACATCCAGTACTATATTGAAGAGCAGAGGTGAGAATGGACAACCATGTCTTGTTCCTGATCTCAATGGGAATTCCTCCAGTCTCCTTCCATTAAGTATTATTTGGGCCTTAGGAGCTTTTTATATTGCCTGTTTTATATTAAGATATGTACCAACCATGCCAATTCTCTCCAAAGTTTTGATCATGAAGTGAAGTTGTATTTTGTCAAAGGCCTTTTCTGCATCTATTGAAATGTTTATGTTGTTTTTGGGTTTAAGCTTATTTATATGGTGTATACATTGACAGATTTCTGTACGTTGATCCACCCCTGCATTCCTTGGATGAATCCCACTTGATCAAGTTGGATTATGCTTTTGATGCGTTGTTGGTTTCAGTTTGTGAGTATTTTGTGCAGGATCTTTACACCTATGTTCATCAGGGAAATAGGATGGTAGTTTTCCTTTCTTGTGTCATCTCAGCCTGGTTTTGGAATTAGGGTGATAGTAGCTTCATAGAATGAGTTGGATAGCTTTCCCTGTTCTCGAATTGTGGGGCACAGTTTGAGGAAGATTGGTTTGAGTTCTTCCATGAAGGTTTCATATTATTCAGCTGAGAAGCCATTTGTTCCTGAACTCTTCTTTTTGGGAAGGTTTTTATTACTTTTTCAATATAAATGAGTGTGATATGTTTGTTTAGGAGATTAATCTGCTCTTAGTTCAGCTTTGATGGATGGTACATGTCAAGGAATTTATCAATCTCCTCCACATTAAACAGTTTTGTGGAGTACAGGATTTTGAAATATGTCCTGATGATTCTCCCAATTTCACTTATTACTCTCTTACTTCCCTGTTGAGTTTCTGTTTGGATGATCTGTCCATTACTGATAATGGTGTATTGAAGTCCCCAACTATGATGGTGCTGGTGGTTTTTTCTGTTTTATTGTCAAGTAGGTTTTGGTTTATGAACTGTGGTGCCCCTGTGTTTGGTGCATACAGATTTGTGATTGTAACATCCTATTGATGGATCATTCCGTTGATAATTAGGAACTGACCTTCTTTGTCTTTTTGGATTATTTTTGGTTTGAAGTTTATTTTATCCAATATTAATATAGCCACACCTGCTTGTGTCTTATTTCCATTTGCCTGGAATATTGTTTTCCACCCTTTTACCCTGAGAAGGTGTCTGTCTTTAGTGGTGAGATGGGTTTCTTGAAAACAACAGATTGTGGGGGTCTAATTTTTCTGGTGAATTAAGGCCATTAATATTTAGGGTAATGATTGTGAGGTTTGATTTTTTCCCTGCCATCTTGTGTTGGTATAGGTGCTTTGGTGTTTTCATGGACTTTGAAGATTTTTCTGCCTTCTCTGATTTTGGTTATTGTGATTTGGTTCTTGTAAGAATTTGAGGTTGGTTATTTGATTCTTCTGTGGGGAGAATTTCCTGAAATATTCTCTGTATATTTGATTTTATGTTCATATAATTGTAAAGCTGAGTTTTGTCATGGAAAGCTTTTCTTTCACCATCTATTATGACGGAAACTTTTGCTGGGTAGAGTAGTTTGGTTTGGAAGCCATAGGTTCTTAGACATTTTGGTGTTTCATTCCAGGCCCTTCTGGCTTTCAGGGTTTCCATTGAAAAATCTGAAGTAATTCTGATGGGGTTACCTTTAAAAGTGATGTGCTGTTTTTCCCTAGATGCTTTAAGGATTTTCTCTTTGGTGTCAATGTTTAGAGTCTTAATGACAGTATGTCTTGGAGAGTTTCTCCTTTGGTCCAGTGTGTTTGGAGTTCTGTTAGCTTCTTGTGTTTTGATGGGATTTTCTTTTGAGACAGTGGGTAAGTTTTCTTCTATTATTTTGTTAAATAAGTTCTCTATGCTTTTGGTCTGAATATCTTCTCCTTTTGGTATTCCAAAGATCCTGATTTTAGGACATTTAAGGCTATCCCACAGTTCCCTCTTATTCTGATCACAGAAAATTTTGAACTTATTGCAACTTTTGAACTCTCAAACTGTTTCTTCCATCTTGTCTTTCAGATCAGCATTTCTATTCTCCACCTAGCTGACTATATTCTTGAGAGCTTCTAGTGTTTTGGACTTGTTCAATTAGCTTTGCATTTTCTATTACTTTTCTATGTATAGTTGCATCCCTCTGTCAAGCTCCCTTTTCACATCATTTTCTGATTTTCTTGATGCTTGGAATTCATCCTTGCACTTCTTTATATCTTCATTTAGCATTACCAGCTGATTTTGGAGGTCCTCTTTTTTTCACTTTCCTTCATATCTCTTAGCTGTCTTTGAACTCCTTCCATTTTCTTTTCTATTATGTCTAGTCTAGTGATGGCAGCAACCAAAATATTATTGGTCCTTTTTGCTTTTCTACAAGTTCTACTAATAGCTTAGTGTTACAATGCTCATAGCTTCATTTTGCTGTTCTGATCCTCATGTCTTGTGTATGTTTTGATTATAGATGTTCATTTGTAGGACTGAGTAATCTAACTGGATATACTTGCATTTGATTTTTCTTGTTATTCCCTTTGCACTGTGGTCTGCCCATCACAGTGTATGGGCAGTGAGAGTAGGACTGTGGTCTCAGTGGTGGGGGAAGTGGTTTCTTTTGGGAAAATTGACCAGGGCTAGCCGGCAGGCAAGCAGATGGGCTGAGTGGTGTTGAGGTAACACGTGGGTGGGTGTATCAGCCTGAGCTTATGCACAGTGGGTAGCTGAAGAAGCTTGAGGACAGATGAAGAAGCACTCTGAGCTCTCACTTGGCACAATGCCAAAGCATCCTGAGATCCTGCATGGAAAGGGCGCCAAAGTTGCCTGAGTTCTCACGTTTTGAAGCACCAAAGCTGTCTGTACTCATGCTCAGAGGGACACTGAAGCAACAAGCACTGAAGCAGCCTAAATTCTTGCATGGTGGAACACTGAGACATAGACGCAGTCTGAGTTCACCTGCAACAGGACATTGGCAGTTGGCCACCATGGTGGACAGGCAGGGGCTTGGACCTGAGCTGGTGCAGGCAGACAGGCAGAGTGAGCCTGAGCTTGTGTGGGCAGATAGAATGGGCCCAAGCACGGGCATGAAGAGGTGGCAGCTGGAGCAATAAGTGGGCAAATGGGTACAAGGAATAAGTGGTGTGTGTGTTGCAGGCCAATGGACCAGTGGAGCCTGAGCTCCAGCAGGCCAGCAGGTGGAGACTGCCCAAGGTCGTGCATGAGCAGGGGTAGTAGGGTGATCAGCCCTGTGCAGTGAGGCAAGTGGAACTGTTTACATGGGTCCCCTTTCCTACTGTAAGTGCATGGGTATCCTGAAGCTGGGACTGTGGGTATGATGGCTGCATTGGGGGGTTCAGGGACTGGTGTGCTACCCGTGAGCAAGGGAATCAGTGATTCCCTAAGTTTCCCTTCTGTGCCCTCCCACAGACAATCTATTAGAGCTTGCTCTCCCTCAATAGACCTAGTGAACCCTTGATGCCTTGCCTTTTTTCCCGGGGATGTGTGGTACAGTTAGGCAGTTGCCATCTTGGCCAGATGTAGCAGTTTTCTTTCTTTTTTTTTTTTTTGTGGCATCACTGCCTGGTTTTGGTATTAGGGTGATAACAGCTTCATAGAAGATTTTGGGGAGCTTTCCCTGTTCTGTGTGTGGCATAGCTTGAGAAAAACTGGTTTCAGTTCTTCCACTAAGGTTTGATAAAATTCAGCTGAGAAGCCATCTGGTCCTGGACTCTTCCTTTTGGGGAGGTTTTTGATTACCTTTTCAATCTTGATAGATATGATAGGTTTGTTTACTAGATTATTCTGCTCTGAGTTTAGCTTTGGTAGGTGGTATGTGTCCAGAAATTCATCCATTTCCTTCCTATTAACCATGTTTGTTGAGTAAAGGTTTTTGAAATAAGTGCTGATGATTCTTCCAATTTCACTTATGTCTGTTGTGATCTCTCCATTTTCATTCCTAATTTTGTTACTTTGAAGCAACTCTTTTTTTTTGTTTGTTTTTTGCTTGATCAAATTGGGCAGAGTTTTGTCAATCTTTTTTACCTTTTTCAAAGAATCAGCTCTTTGTTTCATCGTTTTTAGTAATTGTTTTCTTAGTTTCCAATTCATTAGTTTCTGCTTTAATCTTAATTAGTTCTTTGCATCTGGAGCTTTTTGGGTTGGATTTTTGTTGCTTTTCCTGTGCCTTTAGGGGGATGGTTAGGTTATTGATTTTGGATCTGTCTGTTATGAAGGCATTTAGTGCTATGAATTTTCCCCTGATAACTGCATTCATGTGTCCCATAAGTTTGGGTATGATGTGTTCTCATTGGCATTTATTTCTAGAAATTTCATAATTTCTGAAGACCTCCTCAGAAAATGGTGGGGAGGAGGGAAATGATGCTGCCAATATATGTTGTGTACATACTAAATGTGTCCATATCTAATAAAAACAAATTAAGAAGTTGACTACCTTAAGAAACAAACAGAAAAGCCCGAATCTGCTTACAGCTGATAAAGGAGGACTATACTTATTTAAATTTTAAAAAATGCCTTATATATATAAAAAACCTGAAGTTACTATGAAGAGACTCCAGAGATTTAAAGAAAGTGTGCCATAAGGAGAGAAAATTAATTAATTCCTGTGATGGGAAAGCTATTGGTCATGGGCTAAGTGGCCTATGCCCCTGATCAAAGCACTAAGATCTTTTTAGGATTATTATCTGGGCCCTGCATCATGGGCCACCTAAGTAGGCTTGTCACCACTAGATGCTCTCAGCCCAAGGGCTTATCATAGTCCAATGAAACAAGAAGATTCAGATTTAAAAAGTTGAAGTCTTTTATATAAAATTGACAAGACTTCAAAAGGGGGGACTATTAAAAGTATACCATATATTTAATATTTCTAGCTTATATTAGTTTAGATTGAAAATAACCAATGAATCTATAATAAATGTCAATGTACCTAGGACTTTCAATGAAGCAGTAGACTTTGCATTTTCTTCCTCACAAACTGCAGTAGGGGAGATTCTTGTGATGGTAGATAACAAGAATTCTGTGACTCTGAGCCTGACTGACCCCTTTGGAAAATATATAACTACCTTATCTCAGGAGACAGCTGCCTGTACTTAATCTTATTTGACAGAACCCTACACTTATGAATCTAAATCCCTCCACTCCATAAATGCAGGAGAATTCAGAGAGAGGATTGTAAAGGGTATATAATTCCAGCACAGTATGAGTTCAGGGCCTCTGTCAGGTTTTTGGCATTAGAAAGCAGAGGTCTGCATGTGAATAAAGGCTCTCTCTCTCTTGTGGATTTTGCATGATTATTCTCACAGACTCATTAATTCCTATAACAGGAATAATGGAGGAAATTACTTAACTAGAAATTGATAGTCCTAACTTCAGTTTTGACTTTGTTGTTTACTAGGTTTGTGACTTTGGATATATATTTACTCTCTCTCACTGTTTATCTGTCACAAGAGGATAACAGACTGAGGAAGTTCTGGGTACTTGATGGCATTGATGCTTAAGGGACACATGTGTTGAAAGAGAAATCAGACTTATTGAGAGTGTCTATGTAATGAGAAACAGAAAAAGACTGGCTGTGCAGAAAACTAACACTATCAGGCTAGAGAGACAGCTTAGTAGTTAAACCATTTGCCTGCAAAGTCAAAGGACCCAGGTTCTATTCCCCAGGGCCCATGAAAGCCAAATGCACAAGGTGGCACATGTAACTGGAATTTTCAGTGGCTGGAAGGCTTGGCATGCCCATTCTTTGTAATTATCCATCATCTATCTATCGATCTATCTATCTATCTATCTATCTATCTATCTATCTATCTATCTATCTGTCATCTACCTATCTATGTACCTAAGTATCTATGTATGTCTCCATCTATCTAACTATCTATCTATACTATCTGTATATCTCTCTGCCTCTAGCAAATAAATAAATAAATAAACTAAAATACAAAAAAAAATTCAGAGAACACTAACACTATGTACTTAGATGTTTCCTCCATTACAGCCTGATGCCACTGATATGTCTTTCCTTTTTTTCTTTTTCATTTCTGGTGTTTGTTGTTGTTTTGCCAATTATTTATTTATTTATTTATTTTAAATTTAATTTATTAGTTTTCTTTTCAGTAAATACAGGCAGTTTGGTACCATTATTTAGGCTCATTTGTGATCTACCCCCTCCCATTAGACCTTCCTTGTTAATGAAAATGGGTCGTGCATTGTGGAGTTAGCCCCCAGTTATTGGTATGATAAATGTCTCTGCAAATCATGACCCAACATGTGACTCTTACATTCTTTCCGCCCCCTCTTCCGCAAAATTTCCCTGAGCCATGTTGGGTTCATTTTTGGTCTGCTTCAGTGCTGAGATGTTGGGGGTCTCTGAGGCTCTGGCTCTCTGATTTGGTAGGAGTTGATTTTTCTCTGCGTTGATCTCCTTCCCCTTTGTGCTGGTATCCAGTTCACAGGAAAACATCACCCTTGCTTATTTCTCCAGTTGTCCTTAGTTTCAGTTGGGTCCATTTTGAGGTATGTTGGGGCAGCTCTCTTCTTAGGATCTGCATCTATCTGGAAAAGAGAAGCAGATTCTCCAACGGAGAGTAAGTTAGCACCCGGAAAATTGAGATAAGACTTACTTTTTTGATAGACAGTATGGTAGGTTTAGGCCCTCTTATACCCCGTGATTGATGGTAGCTTGATATTGTAGAGTGGGCCTGTGTTTGGGTATGGTTCTGACTTGTTTCCCAGCTCCAGCTATGGGTCTAGTACCACTGAATGGATCAGTTAGCCAAATCAAGAGCAATTGATTCCTCACCATGGCTGTGTACCACTATTGCACTTGTGTGGGCATCACATCCGGTTAGTTGTTGCTAATTAGGTTAAACAATGTGTTGCTTGGACAGATCTTGGTCATTGCCCCCAGTCGCCTATGTAGCGCCTTCTGGCACTAGACACACTGACTGTCTGGGGACTGACTCCTTCCTGGCTTCCAGCCATGTCATTCCATTTTACGCGTCAGCTGCGTATGGAGTCTTCAGCAATAGGGTCTTACCACTGGCCTGTAGTGGGTCATCAAGTACTCTGACAGAAGTCTGTCATTGTTTTGGGAAACGTTGTAGGTTTCTCTGATCAAAAGCTCATTGTGGATGGTAGGCCCAAGCTGGAAGTGGGGGTTACAGGTCAGTGTCCACTAAGAAATTGAGGAAAAAGAAAACTAATATGCAAGAGTTAGAGAGGAGAGAGATAGAGGGGAGAGGGGGAGAGGGAGGGAGGGAAGATGTAGGAGATTTAGGTCAATTTTGATCCTACCCTCTCCAGTGTCTTGTGGTTCGAGTGTTTCCTGTAAGGGTCTAGTGAAGGTTCAGCCATTTGGTCTGTCTTTTAGGAAGAAGAATTTTATGGTACCATTGCCGTTTGTGTCCGGATTACTGTTTTCGATCCTTTGATTCCCTCCCCGCCCTACCATCCATCTAATTGTCTAGTCCATGAGGTGCTTGCTGGGTATGTAAGGCATCTTGGGCAGATTCAGGTTAGGTGTTGCCGATGAGTGAGACTATGTGCCGATTTTTTTCTGTGATTGGGTAAGTTCGCTGAGAATGATCTGTTCCAGGTTCAACCATTTTACCTCAAATTACTTTATGTCATTTTTTCTTACTGCTGTATAGAATTCCATTGTGTAGATATACAACATCTTTGTTATCCATTCTTCTAATGATGGACTTCTGGGTTGATTCCTGCTTTTAGCTATTACGAATTGAGCTGCTACAAACATGGTTGAGCAAATCTCTCTGGCTTTTGGTTTGAAGGTTTTAGGGTAGATGCCCAGTAATGGTATAACTGGGTCTGTTGGTATTTCTTTAGCCAGCTTTTTCAGGAGTCTCCATATTGCTTTCCAAAGTGGTTGTACCATCCTTCATTCCCACCAACAGTGAATGAGTGTCCCTGCTTCTCCACATCCTCTCCAGCATTTATTTCCATTTGACCTTTTGATGTTGGCTATCCTTATGGGGGTAAGGTGGAATCTCATAGTTGTTTTAATTTGTATTTCTCTGATGATTAGGGATGATGAACATTTTCTTAGGTGTGTGTTTGCCATTTGTATCTCTTCCTCTGTGAATTGCCTGTTTAACTCTGTGCCCCATTTTGTGAGTGGGGTATTTGACTTCTTATTGTTTAGACTTTTGAGTTCTTTGTAAATTCTAGCGATAAGGCCTCTATAAGTTGGATAACCTGCAAATATTTTCTCCCATTCTGTGGATATTCTATTGGATTTGCTTATTATATGCTTCTCTGTAAAGAAACTCTTTAGCTTCATATGATCCCTATGGTTGAGTGACTGTTTAAGAACTTGAGCCACTGGGGTGTTATTCAGGAAGTCTTTTTCCATTCCTATATCATGGAAAGTACTTCCTAAATTTTCTTCCAGTAGTTTTTGAGTTTCTGGTCTTATGTTGAGGTCTTTGATCCATTTGGATTTGTGTGTTGTGCATGGTGAAATGGGTGGATCAAGATTTTAGTTTCCTGCATGTGGTTATCCAGTTTGTCCAGCACCATTTGTTGAAGATGCTGTCTTTTTTTCGGTCTATATTGTTTGGGCCTTTGTCGAATATCAAGTAGCTATAGTTGCTTGGCCCAAATCGGGTCCTCAAGTCTATTCCATTGGTCTATACTCCTGTTTTTATGCCAGTACCATTTGTTTTTATTACTATGGCTTTGTAATATAGCTTTATATCGGGTATGGTAATGCCACCAGAGGTATTTGTTTTGCTGAGGATATGTTTGGATATGTGAGGCCTTCTGCCTTTCCATATGAAATTTGAGATCATTTTTTCTATCTCTGTGAAGAACACTGTAGGGATTTTAATTGGAATTGCGTTAAATGTATATATTGCCTTTGGTAGGATTGTCATCTTTACAGTGTTAATTCTGCCTATCCAGGAGCATGGCAGGTCTTTCCATCTTTTCAAGTCCTCCTCAATTTCTTTTTTGAGAGTTTTTATTTTTTCATTGTATAGATCTTTTACTTCCTTGGTTAAAGTTATTCCAAGGTATTTTATTTTTTTGGTTGCTATTGAAAATGGGACTATGTCCTTTATTTCTTTTTCTGTGTCTTTGTCATTTGCATACAGAAATGCTACTGATTTTTGTGCATTCATTTTGTATCCTGCTACTTTGCTATAGGAGTTAATCACCTTCAGGAGTTTTGGGATGGAGTCTCTCAGGTCTCTTACATATAGAATCATGTCATCAGCGAATAGAGCTAACTTAACTTCTTTCTTTCCAAATTGTATTCCTTTTATTTCCTTCTCCTGCCTTCTTGCTTGGGCTAGGACTTCCAGAACTATATTGAAAAGCAGAGGTGAGAGAGTACATCCCTTTCTTGTTCCTGATCTCAATGGGAATTCCTCCAGTCTCTCCATTAAGTCTTATTTGGGCCTTTGGTGCTATGTATATTGCCTTTATTATGGTAAGATGTGAACCGGTCATGCCGATTCTCTCCAATGTTTTGATCATGAAGTGATGTTGTATCTTGTCCAAGGCCTTTTCTGCATCTATCAAAATGATCATGTGATTTTTATGTTTAAGCTTGTTTATATGGTGTATTACATTGACAGATTTTCATATGTTGAACCACCCTTGTGTTCCTGGGATAAATCCCACTTGGTCAAGGTGGATAATGATTTTGATGTGTTGTTGGATTCGGTTTGCGAATATTTTGTTGAGGATCTTTGCATCTATGTTCATTAGGGAAATAGGCCGATAGTTTTCTTTTCTTGTGGCATCTCTTCCTGGTTTTGGGAATAGGGTGATACTAGCTTCATAGAAGGAGTTGGGTAGCTTTCCCTGTTCTTCAATTGTGTGGCACTGTTTTAGGAAGATTGGTTTGAGTTGTTCCATGAAGGTTTGATAAAATTCAGCCGGGAATCCATCTGGTCCTGGACTCTTCTTTTTTGGGAGGTTTTTTATTACTTTTTCAATCTCCATGAGTGTGATGGGTTCATTGAGGTGATTGATCTGCTCTGAGTTTAGCTTTGGTAGATGATATGCATCCAGGAATATATCCATCTCCTCCACATTTTCCAGTTTTGTGGAGAAGAAGTTTTTGAAATAAGTCCTGATGATTCTGCCGATTTCACTGATGTCTGTTGTGATCTCTCCTTTTTCATTTTGAATTTTGTTAATTTGGAGTCTCTCCTTTTTTTGCTTGATCAAATTGACCAGAAGTTTGTCAATCTCGTTTATTTTTTCAAAGAACCAGCTCTTTGCTTTGTCAATTGCCTTAATTGTTTCCTTGGTTTCCAATTCATTAATTTCTGCTCTGATTTTAATTATTTCTTTCCTTCTGGAGCTTTTGGGTTGGATTTTTCTTGTTTTTCCAATGCCTTTAGGTGGATGGGTAGGCTATTGATTTGGGATCTTTCTGGTTTTTTTTATGAAGGCATTGAGTGCTATGAATTTTCCCCTGTGGGCTGCCTTCATTGTGTCCCATAAGTTTTGGTATGATGTGTTCTCATTGTCATTCAATTCCAGGAATTTTGCAATTTCATTTTTTATTTCATCCACTATCCATTTATTGTTTAAGAGTGTGCTGTTGAGTTTCCAGATGCCATTGGGATTCTTGGTAGGATTTTTGTTGTTGATTTCAAGCAATATAGCATTGCGATCTGATGTCATGCAGGGAATTATGTCGATTTTCCTAAATATGTGGAGGCTATCTTTGTGACCCAGTATATGGTCTATTTTAGAGAATGTTCCATGGGCTGCTGAGAAGAACGTGTAGTCTGTGGATTTGGGATGGAAAGTTCTGTAGATGTCTGTTAGGTCTAAGTGCTCTATGGTTTTGTTGAGCTCTCTTACTTCCCTGTTGAGCTTCTGTTTGGATGATCTGCCTCTTACTGATAATGGTGTGTTGAAGTCCCAAGCTATGATGGTGTTGGTGGTTATTTCTGATTTATTGTCAAGTAGGTTTTGTTTTATGAACTGTGGTGCCCCTGTGTTTGGTGCATACAGTTTTATGATTGTAATATCCTCTTGATGGATTGTTCCCTTGATAAGTAGGAAGTAGCCTTCTTTGTCTTTTTTGATTGTTTTTGGTTTGAAGTCAACTTTATCTGATATTAATATAGCTACACCTGCTTGTTTCTTATTCCCATTTGCCTGGTATATTGTTTTCCACCCTTTCACCATGAGGAGGTTTCTGTTTTTAGTGGTAAGGTGGGTTTCTTGAAGGCAGCAGATTGAGGGGTCTAATTTTTTGATCCACCCTGTTAGCTTGTGTCTCTTGATGGGTGAATTAAGGCCATTAATGTTTAGGGTGATGACTGTGAGATTTGATTAGATCCCTGTCATGTTGTGGTGGTAGAGGTGTGTTGGCATTTCCATGCAATTTATTATTTTTTTTTTCTATCTACTCTGGGTTTGGTTGCTGTGATCTGCTTCTTGTATACATTTGTGTTTGGTTATTTGTTTCTGGTCTGTGGAGAATTTCCTGGAGTACTTTCTGTAGGTTTGGTTTTGTGTTCATATAATTGTAAAGCTGAGTTTTGTCATGGAAAGTTTTCCTCTCACCATCTATTATAAGGGAGACTTTTGCCAGGTAGAGTAGTTTGGGTTGGAAGCCATAGTTTCTTAGAGTTTGGAGAGTTTCATTCCAGGCCCTTCTAGCTTTCAGGGTTTCCATTGAGAAGTCTGAAATAATTCTGATGGGGTTTCCTTTGAAAGTGGTGTGCTGTTATTCCATAGCTGCTTTTAGGATTTTTTCCTTGGTGTCAATGTATAGAGTCCTAATAATAATATGTCTTGGGGAGTTTCTCCTTTGGTCTAGTCGGTTAGGAGTCTGTTTGCTTCTTGAATCTTGATGGGCCTTTCTTTTAAGAGACAGGGGAAGTTTTCTTCAATTATTGTGTTAAATAGGTTCTCCATGCCTTTGGTCTGAAATTCTTCTCCTTCTGGTATTCCAATGATTCTGATATTAGGACGTTTAAGTGTATACCACAATTCCTTCATGATCTGTTCACAGGAACTTTTGAACTTACTGAAATTTTTGGACGCTCGAACTGTTTCTTCCATCCTGTCTTCCATATCAGAATTTCTATCTTCCACTTCACTGACTCTATTCTTGAGAGCCTCTAGTGAGTTTTTGACTTGTTCAATTAAGTTTGCATTTTCTACTACTTTCCTATGTATCATTTCCATCACTTTGTCCAGCTCCCTTTTTGTCTCATTTTCTGATTTTCTTGATGATTCTTAGGAATCATCCTTGCATTTCTTTATATTTTCATTTAGTGTGGCCAGCTGATTTTTAAGGTCCTCTTTTTTTTTCACTCTCCCTCAACTCTCTTAGCTCTCTTTGAATTCCTTCCAGTGTCTTATCATATTGCTCTAGCTTAGTGATTGTAGCATCCATACGATTATCTATCCTTTCTAGCTTTCCTGTCAGTTCTAGCAGTAGTTTGGTCAGGGTTGATTGTTCATTGCTTCCACTTGATGTTCTGATCCTAAACACTCTTCTATGTTTTGGTTAGTTGTGATCCTTGTTGGACTGGGTGATCTGTCTGGATTTTTTTCCATTTTATTTTTTGTGTTATTTCTTTAGCACTGTGGTCTACCCATGTCAGTGTATGGGCAGGTAGGTGGGTGGAGCAGCCTGGGATCTAGCTTAATGAGAATCCAAGGCATCCTGGGGCAGTTGCAAGCAGCCTGGGTTTTTGCTCACTCTTGCCAAAGCCGCCTATCTATCGCCTGACAGGGGCACCAAAGTTGCCTAAATTCTCACCCAGTAATGCACCTAAGCTGCCTGCCTTTGAGCTTGAAAGGGGACTGAGGTAGCAAGCCCTGAAGGTGCCCAGACTCTGGCTGGGTACACTGGGGTCTGTAAACAGTCTGTGCTCTCCCGCTTCAGGGGAGTGGGGGATGGGTGGTGATGTACAGGTAGGGGATGGCACCTGCGCTGGCGCTAGTGACTCAGTGTGGACTTGTGTGGCTCTTGCTGTGGGAGTGGGCCCACTGCATGTGCAATTGTAGTGCAGAGGCAGATGATGTGGGTAAGGAATCGGCACAGCAGAGGCTGACCGGCGGCAAGTGATGTGAGCACAGCAGCAGGGGATCTGGCAGCCACCTATTCACAGCAGGGATGGCCCCCACAGGCCTGCGAGCGAGCATCACGTGGCTGGTCTAGTCGCAGGATCAGAGAACAAGGGTGAGGTAGGAGGTCTCAGCTTCAGTGCAGCAGGCTGGCAGGCATGACTGGTGGGTGCCCGATCAGAGCACAGCCACACAGGATGTGCGGAGGGTGCGTGGGCAGGTGGGCGGATGGAGGGGGCGCAGGGTGTATGGAGCGAGTGGGGCATGCGGCGGGGGGTGCGTGGGGTGCACCAGGGTACCGGGCAATCAGGGTGGGGTGTGCAGGAGGCGGTAGGGCTCAGGGGGCGCGGGGTGGGGTGCCCTGGAGGGGTGGGGGGCATAGGGTGCTCTGGTCCGTCTGGGGGGGGGAGGGGCGCTCCGTGGTCACGGGGGGGTGCGCGCAGGGGGGATGTGCAGGGCGCGGGGCGCCTGGGGGGAGCGGGGGGCATGGGACATGCAGAGGGGCCCAGGGGAGCATGCAGGAGGCACGGGACATGTGGGACGCCGCGGTGCATGGGAGGCTAGGGGCACGGGGCACGTGAGGGGTGTTGGGTGTGCGGGTTGTGCGGGGTGCACAGGGGGGAGGGGGAGTGGGGCAAACCAGGGTGCGGGAGGCCACGGAGTGCTCTCGTCGCAGGGGGGGTGGGGCACGTGGAGGGGTCGCAGGGGTAGCGTGGGGGTCGCAGGTCTTGGAGGGGGGCAGGGCACGCTGAGGAACGCTGGGGCTCAAGATGCGTGGGGGGGTGGGGCGCTGGGGGGATGCGAGGCGCACCGGGTGTGGCGTGGGGGTCCCGTGGTGCGCGGGGGGGAGGGGCGCAATGGCGCGGGGCATGCCTGGGCATGCAGGGGTGTGCTCAGGATGCGTGGGGGTGCACGGGCCGTGTGCAGCAGAGGGACGAGGGGGCACAGAGTGGGGGGAGGGAGGCGCCAGGGTGGGGCGCGGGGGAGCAGAGGTCGCTGCAGGGCGCATGGGGTTCGGTGTGTGCTGGATGCCCTGGGGCGTGTGGGGGTGGGGGCGCGGGGCGCGCGGGGTTTGCAGCACACAGTGGGGTGGCTAGGAGCACGGAGCGCGGGGTGGCGGGGTGCTTGGGTGGGTGCGGGGGGGCGCGGGACGTGGTGGGACGCCACAGGTGCTCTGGACTGGCAGGGGTGGGACCCGGGGGCGGGTCGAGGGGGGGAGAGGGTGTCGGTTCATGTGGGGGGCGTGGAGCACGCTGAGGTAAGAAGGGGCGCGGGAGACCGCGGGGCGCTCTTGATGTGTGGAGGGGGGGCGGGCCTCGTGGGGGGGACGCGGCGCACGGGTGGGGGCACGCGAGGGTCGTGGTGGCGCGGGGCATGCCTGGGCGCCCGGGGCGCGGGACACTGCGGGGCCCTTGTGGCGTGCCTGCCATGTGTGGATAGTGACGGTGGGGTGCACGGGGCTGGGGGCCTGAGGCGCGCGGGGGTGGATGGCAGGGGTCTGGGTGTGTGCGGGTCGTGGGGTATGCCTGGGTGCCCAGGCGCGGGGCGCCATGGGGAGCTCGGGGCGCCCCTGCTGCGTGTGGATAGGGATTGTGGGGCGCCGGGGGGGGGGCGCGACTTGCGAAGGTGGGGCGCGGTGGTCGCGTGTGACGGGGTGGCGCGGGGCACGCCTGGGTGCCCGGGACGCCATGGGCCGCTTGGGGTGCGCCTGCTGCATGTGTATAGGGAGCGTGGGGTGCACGGGGGGGGAGGGGCGTGTGGTGTGTGATGGGAGGAGGGCACGGGGGTTGTGGGGTGCGCGGGACCGGTGGTGCGTGCGGGGCCGCCGGGGCGCGTGGGGCTTGGTGCATGCAGGGCCACCTAGGCGTCGGGGCACCGGGCCGAGCCTGACCAGCGGGTGGGGGGGGCGGGGCGTGCGTCGGGTGTGTGCTTTCCTCTTTTACTGCAATCTGTGCCCTCCCTCTTGCAAAAAGTTTCTAATTTCCCTTGAATACTTGCCTTTTTTTCCCTTGTTGTCTGTAGTGCAGCTGGGCGGTCGCCATCTTGAACAGAAGTCCGCAATTTTTTTTTTTTTTGAGGTGGGGTTCAACTCTAGTCCAGGCTGACATGGAATTCACTATGTAGTCTCAGTGGCCTCGAACTCATGGTGATTCTGCTTCCTCTGCCTCCTGGGGGGATTATAGGCATGTGTCACCATGCTCAGCTTTCTCCCCCCCCCCTTCACTTTATTTATGTGTTTTGCTTTTTGTTTCAGGATTCTTTTTTATTGACAACTTCCATAATTGTAAAACAATATACCATGGTAATCTCCTCCACCACACCTCATTTTCCCCTCCCTCTATCAATCTGTCTCTCTTTTATTTTGAAGTCATCATATTTTCCTCCTATTATGATGGTTTTGTGTACATAGAGTCAGGCACTGTGAACTCATGGATATCCAGGCCATTTTGTGTCTGGAGGAATATGTTGCAAGGAGTCCTACCTTTCCTTTGGCTCTTACATTCTTTCTGCAACCTCTTCCATTATGGACCCTGAGCCTTGGAAGCTGTGAAAGAGTTATTTCAGTACTGAGCACTCCTCTATCATTTTATCTCAGCTCCATGGTCATCCCAAGGTCACTGTCATCTGAAAAGAGAAGGTTCTCTAAACAAAAGTGAGAGTAGCATTAATATATGGATATGAACAATAAGAGAAGTGATTACTCGGTAGTTTGGTGAGTGTAGTATATACATTTAGCCAGACACCAGCAGATATTACACCCCTAGGGCTCATGACTTCTCCTGCTGCAGGTTTCAGTATCAGGACGAATTACCTCCCAAGGAGTGGGCCTCCAGTCAAATTAGAGGGCAATTGGTTTTCCCATAACAGACATGCCACTGTTGTACCTGTTGGCTCATTTGGCCTGATTGGCCAAATATAAGACTTGCAGTTTCCACTGTTGAGTGTCTTTACTGGTCATCTCTCTCTCTCCAATTGAACTGTATGCAGTATGGCTTTTACCAGATTTCTGTCAGCTGGTCTACATGGAGGAGGTTTTCTGCTCAGCTCCAGGAAGCTGGCTTGTTTGATTTTGAAGTAGTGTCTCACTCTAGTCCAGGATGACCTAGATAGAATTCACTAGGTAGTCTCAAGATGGCCTCAAACTCATGGCGATCCTCCTATTTCTGCCACGCAGGTGTGGAGATTAAAAGTGTGTGCCACCATGCTCAGATACTATTGATATTTCTACTTTGTAGTTTTACATTTCACTGTGTTAATAAAATAAAAAGTAACTGTGGCAGGGTTGTGGCACACTGAGTAAATCGCTGCATTGAAAGATGGTGTCGGAAGAGCATGCATGACCAGAATTAGCCATTCAAGACAAGCACTAGCCGTTTTCTTTTGTTTCCAAGGTAAGGACTTGCTCTAGCCCAGGCTAATCTTGGGGTGAACTCACAATGATCCGCCTGCCTCAGCCTCCTGATGCTGGGATTAAAGGCATGAACCACCACACCTGGCTGCTGTTGTTTTCAGATATTGTATTTTGTGTTCTTACATCTGATCCTTCCCACAAGTGCCCATGTTGGTGTGTACAGGAGACATTCAATACTTTTCTGTAAGAGGGTTCTGTGTTTAATGATGTGGTCTAACCCAAAGGCAATGTAAGTGTAGCAAGGAGATTTAAAGATGGGCTATGCAAACTTATGCTGCTTAATAGGATGTCAAGGAAATGGATTTCTGATAAGCTATTTTCAAGTTACCATGAGATTATCAGGAGATATCTCCATTACGTATTGAAGAGCATCTATATATGTGAATGTATGTATATATGTGAATGTATACACACACACACACACATATTCAAATTAAAAGTATTTAAAGATGGATATGGTGACTCAACTTTAGTCACAGCATTTGGGAGGCAGAGGTAGGAAGATCACCATGATATCAAGGCCATGCTGAGACTACATAGTGAGTTCCAGGTCAGTCTGGGTCTGAGTAAGACGGTATCTCAAAAAACCAAATAAATAAGTAAATAAAATAAAAACATTTAAATTACTCAGAATAAGCCGAGTGTGGTGGTACATACCTTTAATTTCAGCACTTAGTAGGCAGAGGTTCTGCAAGTCTGAGGCAAGTCTGGGACTACAGAGTGAATTCCAGGTCAACCTGGGCTAAAGGGAGGTCCTACCTCAAATACAAACAAACAATAAGTTACATATAATGGTGTTTTCTTACCTTTTTATCTTTTTTTTTTTTTGAGGTAGGGTCTCACTGTAGCCCAAGCTGACCTGTAACCCGCTCTGTTGTCTCAGAGTGGCCTCAAATTCACAGTGATCCTCCTACCTCTGCCTCCTGAATTATGGGATTAAAGGCATGTGCCACCACTACTAGCTAATTTTTTTTTTTACTGTTGCTGCAGTGTGTACATTTGTTACCTTGTTGTTGCAGTGAGTAAGGAAACATATATGACACACTCCATACAGTCAGATTTATTTCAGCCAGACACGTTTTTTTCTTTTTTATAAGAAATACAGGAAACACATTAGAGACTACAGTACACATGGAGGTCAACATGGGATTCTGTCCAAGAAAAGATGATTCTGTAGGATTGGGAGGCAAGGTGGACCTCCTTTTCAAAGTGGTAAAAGAGGCAGGAGGAAAGAAAGATACCAATAACCCCATTTTTGTATGAACTATAGACATCACTCCCCTTAACAGTCCCAAGAGGGAGGAAACTGTTAGAGGTTTCAGAGAGCTGAGCCACACAAAAATATGAAGGAAAGGAAAAGAAAGAGATAGATGGAGGAGAGAAAAAGCAAGGAGGTGGGGAAAAAAAGAGTAGAATTTGGAAGAAGGCAAGGAATGGGGAGGATATTGAGACACATACAGGAAAAAAG
The DNA here is from genome assembly GCF_020740685.1 of Jaculus jaculus. Lineage (NCBI taxonomy): Eukaryota > Metazoa > Chordata > Mammalia > Rodentia > Dipodidae > Jaculus > Jaculus jaculus. Next base: position 4,272,178 of record NW_025423515.1, on the reverse strand, counting down.
GGAGATAGGGAAAGACAAAGCTAAGAAAATTAGAGAAGATAAAAGAGACAAAAGTGGAAGGGAGCCAAAGGAAGGAGGAAAACAGACAGGAAGGAAGAAAAAAAGGAAGGAAGGAAGGAAGGGAGAGGGGGAGGGAGGAAGGAGGAAGGAAAGAATAAAGGAATGAATGGAGAAAGGGAGGGGGGATGAAGGGAGAGAGGGAGAAAGGGAGGGGGGATGGAGAGAGGTAGAGAAGGAGGAAGGGAGGGAGGGAGGAAGGAAGGAAGGAAAGAAGAAAGGAAGGAAGGAAGTCTCTGTCCCCTATCACAATGCAAAGGTGACTATCACCACTATGGGCAGGTCAGATCTCAAGCCCCCTTTTTAGATTTCCACAGTCACCTTCAGTCTTGGAGAGTGCTAGGAAGATAGTGGAGGGGGGAGTGTAAAGCATGGTTAGGTTTAAGCCTGCGCCTGATGTGTTTATCTTCCTTCCGTAAGTGTTGTTTTAGGACACTGTGTAAATTTGCTTACATATAAACATAGAGACTGCTATATAAAGTAATGTATATATGGGATATTACTCTTTATACAGACAGAGTAATTGATATTGGAAATTATATATAAGGTTCAGTAATATATAGTATAATTGCATATACATATATTTACACACACACACTTATGAGATAGGAGGACAGGGAGAGAGAGAGAAAGGCCTCTAGGTATTTTAATTTATTTTGAGATAATGTCACCTTAAGTAAATTCATGAACCTCTTGCCTCAGCTGCAGTATGCTGGGATTAAATGTGTGAGCTACCACACCTGTTTTTATTTTTGGTTTTTGCTTTTTTGTTCCTTTGTTTGTTTTTCGAGGTAGGGTCTTGCTCTAGCCCAGGATGACCTGGAATTCACTATGTAGTCTCAGGCTCGCCTCAAACTCCCAGTGATCCTCCTACCTCTGCCTTCTGAGTGCTGGAATTAAAGTGTGTGCCACCATGCCCAGCTTGGTTTAATTTTCTTTAAGAAAGAAGGTGTCTCCCATTTTATTGCAAGGAAGAAATGTATTTTCAACATAAGCCCTTAAAATCATGTCAGGAGGGTTGTAGAGATGGTGTAGCAGTTAAGACATTTGCCTAGGAAGCCTAAGGACTCAGGTTCAATTCCCCAGGACCCATGTAAGCCAGATACACAAGATGACACATGTGTATGGAGTTCATTTGCAGTAGCTAGAGGTTCTTCTCGCTCTATCTGCCTTGGTCTTTCTCTATCAAACAAATGTATAAAATAACCATAATTCATGACATGAGGGGCTGGAGAGATGGCTCAGCAGTTAAAGGCACTTGCTTACAAAATCTGACTGGCCAGGTTATATTCTGCAATACCCACAAAATGTTTTTGTGGAATGTCCTTATTTCTCTGTCTATTTGAATGTGTATCCTGCAGGATAAAGTAACCTTGGTTGACAGTTGTTATCTTCCAGAACTTGGAATACATCACTCCAAGCCCCTCTGGCTTTTAAAGTTTGTGTTGAATAATCTACTGTGATTCTGATGGGCTTGCCTTTGTATGCGCTTTATTATTTTTTTCTAACTGCTTTCATTGTATTTTCTTTGGTTTGTATGTTTGGTAGCTTAATTATAATATGGTGGGGAGAGTTTCTTTCCAGGTTTTGTCTGTGTGGTGTTCTAAAGGATTCCAGTATCTGCATTGGAATCTCTTTCCAGTTTGGGGGAAGTTTTCTTCTATGATTTTGTTGAAAATACTTTTGGAGAGAAACTCTTTTCCTTTTACTATACCCTGAATCCTTATGTTTGATCTTTTCATAGTGTCCTGAATATCTTGAAATTCCTATTCATACTATCCTATTAGTTTGTCGTTCTCTTTGTTGGACTGTATTATATCTGCCACTTGGTCTTCTAGCTTAGATATTCTGTCCTCTCCTTCATCCATCCTACTGGTGAGATTTTCTACAGAGTTCTTTTTTTTTTTTTTAATTTCATTGAGTGTGTTATTCATTGTTGGTATTTCTGACTGTTTTTTCTTTATTGTTTCTATTTCTTTATTTGTGTCTTGTATTGACCTCCTTATTTCATTAAATTGGTTTCCTGTGTCTTCTTTGATTCCTTTAATTTCCTCTTTATAATCATTCTTTTGAAATCTTTCTCAGGAATTTCCTCTAAATCAGTTCCACTGGAGGTCATTTCTGATGCATTAATACTTTTTTGTGCATCCATATTGTCTTGATTTTTTTTGTGTTTCTTGTATTATAATGTACATTTTTTTGCACATTGGATTAATTTAACGCTTGGATTTACCAATTATCTGAAGTATTATAACATGTATCAATCAATCTGATGTTATATATCTTAACTATATGTCCGGTTGTTGTTGGGGTTTTTTTTTTAAGATTTTTTAATTTTTTGAGAGATAGATAGATCAATCGATAGAGAGATACAGAAATAGGCACGGAGACAGAGAGAGAGAGAGAGGGAGAGAGAATGGGTGCGTCAGGGCCTCTAGCCACTGCAAACAAACTCCAGATGCATGCACTCCCTTGTGTGTTTGTTTTACATGGATCCTTGGGAGTTCAACCTGGGTCCTTTGGCTTTGCAGGTAAGTGTCTTAACCACTAAGCCATATCTCCAGCCTCAAGTTAAAAGCTTTAATAAAACAGTCAAAGGGCTGGAGAGATAGATGGCTTAGCAGTTAAGGCACTTGATTATGAAACCTAAGGACCCAGATTTGATTCCCCAGTACAGACATAAGCCGTATACACAAGGTTTCACATCCATATTGGGAGTTCATTTGCAGTGACTAGAAGCCCTGATATGCCAATTTTCTCTCTCTCTCTCTCTCTCCTACTTTCTCTTTCTTATATTAATTAAAAATTTTTTTTATTAACAACATCCATGATTATAAAATATATCTCATTGTAATACCCTCCCTCTCCCCCACTTATTCACCCGAAACTCCACCCTCCATCATACCACCTCCCCATCTCAATCAGTCTCTTTTACTTTTGATGTCTTGGTCTTTTCCTCCTTTTGCAATGGACTAATGCAGATAGTGTCAGACGCTGTGAGGCCATGGCTATATAGGCCATTTTGTGCCTGGAAGGATGATGTTGTATGGAGTCCTGCCATTCCTTTGGCTCTTACATTCTTTCCGCCATGTCTTCCACATTTGACCCTGAGCCTTGGAAGGTTTGATACAGATATTGCAGTACTGAGCACTGTGGTCATTTCTTTCCATCACCATGATACCTTCTGAGTCATCCCAAGGTCACTGCCATCTGAAAAGAGAAGATTCTGAACCAAAAGTGAGAATAGCATTAACATAAAGGTGTGAACATTAAAAGAAATGTTTACTGGGCAGTTTCATAAGCATAGTATATACATTTGGCCAGACAACAGCAGACGTTACACCCTTAGGGCTCATGATTACCCTTGTTTTAAGTTTTCAGTATCAGGGATGTATTCCCTTCCCATGGAGCAGGCCTCCAGTCCAATGAGAGGGCATTTGGTTTCCCCAATAACAGACATGCTACTATTGCCCCTGTTGGCTCATTTGGCCTGGCTGGCCAATTATAAGGCTTGCAGTGTCCACTGATGAGTATCTTCACTGGTGATTTCTCTGCCTCCCATTGAACTGCATGCAGAATGACTTATTCCAGCTTTCTGTCAGATGGTCTACACAGAGGAGGTTATCAGCTCAGATCCAGCAAGATTTCTCAGTGGCCTTGCAACCCAAGTATGTGCAGTCTTCAGCAATAGGGTCTTACCATCTATTCCTGGTGGGAGACGAAGGGCCTCGGCAATGGCCTATAATGCTTTGTGGCCATCAGAGATCACCCTGGCCAACAATTCACTGGAAGATATCCCATCTCTGGCACTGAAAATTTTCTAGCAACAATATGGCTCCTGAGTGTACCATTGTCCAAAAAGTAGGATTTCATATGTTTTATTTATACCCTCTTAGATTTTGATTAGCTGTCTCTCCACCTTTCCTTTATTCAATCTCTCCCCCAGACCTCATTTTGGGCCTTTTCCCCCCACTAATCTATTCTTCTACTTACATATATACAATACCATCCTATTAAGTACCCCCTTCCTTCCTTTCTCTCTCTTTTCTAAATAAATTTTTAAAAATCCACCCAAGCCTATAGGGGACATATATTCAAACAACCGCTGATGCAGATAAGTTACAGACCAATATTCTAAATAGATCAGAGCCAAGAGTGAAATCCTTGCCAAACATGAAAGATGGAGTTGTACTGCACATGTAGCATGCTGTCTAGTATGGGCATGATTGGTTGCAGGTAGAGTACACAGATAGAAGACAGGGCAGAACAGAAATAAGAGCTGGGAAGGCTCTGGAATCCGAGTCCCTGAGCAGAGATACAACTCCCTGGCAGATTGATCCAGAGACTCTAATATGTTCAAAGTGAATCCCAGAGACAATAAAAATCTATGTCAAAAACAAAGTATGAAACTCCAAAGCAGTAAAAAAGGCATGATAAAGGTACGATGAGAGAAAACAAAAATGGGCAAATTGAAAAAGGGGAGGGTCATACATTATGAAGAAAATGATCTTGTACTGGTGAGCTCAGAAACAGGAAGATCGCAGCAGCAAACTTTAGCATAAGCAGTCAGGGGGCTGGAGAAATTTTTCAGTTTTCAGAGCCACTTGATTGCAAAGCCTGATGGTCAGGGTTTCGAATCTCCAGTACCCACATAGAGCCAGATGCATAAACTGGTGCATGGATCTTGAGTTTAATGGGAGTGGCCAGAGGCCATGTTGTACCCTTTATTGTTCACATTGCAAATAAGTGATAATTTTTAAAAATACATTCAGACATCTGATCAAAGTGGTCACTCAGATATTATTACTATTTTAATATTTTATTTATTTATTTGAAAGAGGAGAGGGAATGGGTATACCAGGACCTGCTGGCACTGCAAATGAATTCCAGACACATGTGCCACTTTCTGCATCTGGCTTTACATGGGTATTGGGGAGTCAAACACAGGTTGTTAGGCTTTGCAGGCAAGCACCTTAACTGATGAGCCATCTCTCCAGCCCATCACCCAATTATTTTTTCACAAAGGAATGTCCACATGAATGTTAACCAAAGAATCAGATGCAAAATTGAATCCTATCTGTATCCTACCACAAGTCAGGGGGATGGGTCAGGCTTCATCAGAACCATTCATGAAGCCTACTGAATAGCTAGGAGAAAGAGCCAATTCATGCATTGTTTTTAGAGACAAACCACCCAGACTTGAAAGGCATTCATCATACATAGGGCAGAAAAAAAGCAGTGCCAATTTTGAAAGAGGAAATGTTTGTAAATGCATGAGTATCCACAGACTGCATACATGATGTGCATAAGTAGAGTTCCAATAAAACTGTGGTGTAGCAGGCCAAATGATCCAACTAGTGCAATAGTGGCATGTCTGTTGTGGCAGAAACCAACTGCCTTTTAGTTGGCCTGGATGCATGCTCCATGGGAGGGAATACATCCCTGATACTGAAAACCTACAAAAGAGGTAGTCTGAGCCCTAGTGGTGTAACATCTGCTGGTGTTTGGCTAAATGTATATACTGTGTTCACCAAGCTGCCCAGTAAGCACTTCTCTTTATGTTTATACCTATATATTCATGCTATTCTCACTTTTGGTTAGAGAAGCTTCTCTATTCAGATGGCAGTAACCTTAGGGTGACTCAGAAGGCACCCTGGTGCAGAGAAGTCATAGAAGAGTGCTCAGCACTGAAATATCTCTATCACACCTTCCAAAGCTCAGGGTTTATTGTGGAAGAGGTGGCAGAAAGAATGTAAAAGCCAAAGGAAGGGTTGCACTTATAACGTGCTCCTTCGGGTACAAAATGGCCTGGATATCCATGACCTCACAGTGCCTGACATTACCTACACAACACCATCATAGCACGAGGCAAAGATGATGACATCAAAAGAAAAGAGGGACTGATGGGGGGGGGAGGGGACATGTTGGAGAGTGTGGAGTTTCAAAAGGGAAAGTGGAGGAAGGGAGGGAATCACCATGAGTTATTGTCTATAATTATGTAAGTTGTCAACAAAAAATAAACCTGTGGTGTAGAAGAAAGCCTCTTAGACATCAATTAGGAATTCGCTTCTAGAGAAGTGTGGGAGTACATATGGATTATCAATGTATCCATAAGGTGTTTTCAATGGTCTTCGTAAAATTTCACTTCTGGGCTGAAGATATTGCTTAGTGACTAAGACACTTCCCTGTGAAGCCTAAGGACCCAGGTTCAGTTCCCCAGTACCCACATAAAGCCATATGCTCTAGGTGATGCATACATATGGAGGTCATTTGTAGTGGCTGCAGGTCCTGGTGTGCCATTCTCTTTCTCTCAAATAAATAACCAAAAAAATTTTAAAAATACATTATTTTAATTTCACCTGAGCAGGAAACATGGCTTAGCAGTTAAGGTATTAGCCTGCAAAGCCAAAGGGCCCAGGTTCAATTTCCCAGAACCCACATAAGTCAGAAGGTGTTGCATGCTCCTGGACTTTGTTTCCAGCAACTGGCGTCCCCAGCATGTTCATGCTTATTCTCATTCTCTCTCTCTCTCTCTCCTTTTTTTCTGTTTCTCTTGCAAATAAATAAAAAAAATCTCTTCTTCAGGATATAGTAATTAACTCTAATTTCATATGCCACTTTCTGAAATGTCAACCACTGATGAGAGGGAGAGAGAGATTCTCCTAACTTTTACAAAAGTATATATTATAGAGCTGGTTCTGGTGGCTCATGCCTTTCATCCCAGCAATTAGGAGGCAGAAGTAGATGGATCACTATGAGTTTAAGGCCATCCTGAAATTACAAAGTGAATTTCAGGTCAGCCTGTTCTAGAGAGAGACCCCACCTTGAAAAAAATATATATATATTATAAGTTTTCCAAATTCTATTATTATTCTTTATAAAGTATTGCCAAATTTATAGATATTTAAATTATTTACTTGAGAGAAAGATATAAATAGAGATAGGGGCAAGCCAGGGTCTCTAGCCAGACAAACAAATTCCAGACGGATGTGTCACCTTGTGCATCTGGCTTACACGGGTCCTGGACAATTGAACCTGAGTCCTTTGGCTTTGCAGGCAAGCTTCTTAATGGCTAAGCCATCTCTCTAGTCCCCTAATTTATAAATTTAACTTCAGTACACACGTGGATGTATAGGAATCAAAATGAATGTATACAGGGTTGAGGGCTATCTCTGGTTTTAAACATCTTCTGGGGCTGACTCTTGGGACATAGGTCCTACAGGTGAGCTGATGGAACACCTGTATAAGATATACTGCACTTTCTATGTCTATGTTTGTCTACATGTAAATCTATACAATGCAAATAGATAAACAAGATGGAAAGGGATTAAAATGCTGTATTTATGCTATGAGTTTATCATTTTCTTTTTACTTTCACATCATTTTTCTATGACCTCATAGCACTTTCTTCTTTCTTTTTATTTATCTATTTATGAGAGGGGGTTGGAGAATTGGCACACCAGGGCTTCCAGCCACTGCAAATGAACTTCAGATGCATGTGCTTCCTTGTGCATCTGGCTTACATGGGACCTGGGCAATCAAACCCATGTCCTTTGACTTTATTGGCAACCACCTTAACAACTAAGCCATCTCTCCAGCCCCTTTTCTTTCTTTCTTGAAACAAAGTCTTTTCTACCTTTTGGAGCTGCAGGAGGAGGTTAACCAAGAGAAAGGCTGCAGGGACAGATGTGTACATGTGATCCAGGATGGATGGGCTCTGCATGAGTCTGTTTGAACCGTGAATATAATTTTTTTAATTCATGTTTTCTAACAGACTAAAGCCTGGATGAAGTGGAGAGAAACCAGCCTACTTTGGATGTTAACTGTCCCCATAGGGACCATCAAATGCCCACATCAGGGTCCCAACTGAACTTCAGGTAATGTAGGAAGGCCCTGGATCTCCCTGCCTCACAGGATGACAGTGAGCTCAGGAACACTATCTGGAGAAGATGTTGCAGTCAAGAGCCCTGGACTGTCACCTGGACCATTTGTCCCACCAGCCATTCTTCAGTATGAAGATTCCTTCCTTTGCAATTTCTGTGCAATGCTTATCCCTTCCTTGCATTTATGAATTCCAAACATGGGAGTTCATAAAGCCTCTTGTATTTCCTGTGTCCCAGATGCTAATAAATCCAGGGGTTATCAGAGAGTAGGCCCCAAACACATGACTGTTGCTACCACCTGTCTTCGTTTAAAATAATTTTATTTATATGAAAGAGGCAGAGAGAGAATGGGCACACCAGGGCCACCAGCTACTTCAAACAAACTCCAGACACATGCACCACCTTGTGCATCTGGCTTAAGTGGGTACTGAGGAACTGAACCTGGGTCCTTAGGCTTTGAAAGTAGCTTAACCAGCCTCTCACCTGTCTTCTTGCAAAACTATGCGATTTTGGTTTGATGTTCATAATCTTTACACATATGAGTATGTGTGTATGTGTGTGTGTGCTATGCATGTTCATGTATTCTGAGTGCATGTGTGTGTACTTGTGGAGGCCAGAGGAAAACCTCATGTGTCCTCCCCAGGAATGTCATCCATATGGTGAAGATGGGTCTCTCATTTGCCTGGAACTCACCAATTTGGCCAGGCTAACTGGGTTGTATATCCCAAGGATGCTCCTGTGTTTGCCTCCCACCCCAGTGCTGGGATAACAGGCATGCACTGACATGGCCCCCTCTACACACACACACACAACGCCTTTGTAATGAAAGTTCTGGAAATCAAACTCAGGTCCTCATGCTTGCTAGGCAAACACCTTAACAGCTGGACCATCTCCTCAATTCCTAATCTTAATTTTTTAATATGTATTTCATTTATTTATCTGCAAGTTGAGAGAGATAAAAGAAAGAGACAATGGGCATGCCAGGGCCTCAAGCCACTACAAACAAATGCCAGATGCATTTGCTATCTTGTGCATCTGGCTTACATGAGTCCTAGGAAATCTAACCTGTGTCCTTCAGTTTTGCAGGCAAGCACTTTAACCACTAAGCAAACCCTCTCTAAAGGAACAGAACTGATAGAATGAATTGTATTAAAAGGGAATTTAGTGCATTAGTGTATGGCAGTCCACCAATAGCAAGTTGTAGGCCAGAGAGTCAAGGAACCCAGTAGCTGCTCAGCCCACAAAGCTGGATACCTCAGCAGTCCTAATGAAGCACTGGAGGCTTCCTGGAGAGCCGCTGCTCTTCAGTCCACAGTGGGAAGCAGGAGAAGCACCAGAAGCCAGTTGGGAGGGGGGATTCTTTCCTTCCCAGTGTCTCCAGCATTCTGGAGCAGAGGCAGGAGGATTGATGTGAGTTAGAGAACAGCCTGAGACTAATTCCAGATCATCCTGGGCTAGAGGAAGACCCCACCTCGAAACTGCTACCTTACCCCCCAAAAATAACAAATAAAAATGCATATGTATTTTACTAAAAAAAAAAAAAAAAATCATTGTCTTTAGCAGACATTTGATGCTGTGGGGTCCTGGGGCCTGGGGCCTTGGGCCAGCCAAAGACCCCAAGGAGTCCTAGACTACCATGGAGACCAAGGCTCTACACACATGACAAGAGAAAGAATCACTCTCAGGAAACAATTTTGGTGAACAGTTTGTTTTTTTGTCAGGGAAATGGGTTTATAAGCAGTTGAGGGTGGAAAGAGGGTCCTAAGGAGAACGGATGTACAAGGTTACTAGCTGATGCCTAATTATCATATGGGAACACACATTACAGCATGTTGGCAATGGCAGGGGGATGGGCTGTGTAAAAATGCTGGCTGATACCATACAGTTTCCTAGGCAATTGGCCAAAGGCCACGGGGTTATAGGCAAAGCTTAAGTCTTATCTGAATGTCCAGGTATCCTGTGCTTGGAGAAGGAGTGGCCTTAAAGCCTGCCAATCTTGTGGTATGAACTTTTGTCCTGGAGTCCAGGCTTACTGCAACCCCCAAGAATGGGGGTAGGAGCTCCCATGGAAGTCTGGTCCCCAAGATATGACCACCAGTTCAGGCTGCTGTGACCTCTCCTTAGCCTGGGGCCTTCATGTCAGACAGCTTAGGTTTGCTTTAACACAGGGCCCTGCCTATGATGCAATTGTAATCTAGGTTTCTGTTGTTGAAACAAATTTAATTGTATAGGCTGTGTTTTTTTTTTGAAGTTATGTACACAGTGTCTACAGTCATGTTGGTATCATTGTTAGCCTCCTCCCTGCCCTTCCTCCTCTGCAGGGACCCTCCTTGTTAGGGAATATGGGTTGTGCATTGTGGGGTTAGCCATCAGTCATGGGTAAGAGGTAATGTCTGTGCATAATGACTCAATGTGTGGCTTTCACATTCTTTCTGTCCCCTCTTTGGCAAATTACACTGAGCCATGTTGGGTTAATTTTAATCTGCTTCAGTGATGAAGTCTTGGGAGCCTCTGTGTCTCTGGATCTCTGGTTTGGTAGGAGTTGAGTGTTCTCTGTGTCTATATACTTCACCCTTGTGCTGGTACAAGGCTCACCAAAAAAGCAGCCAGTTACTCTTAGTTTCATCAGGGGTCCTTTTGAGGTGTGGTGGGCTGGTTCTCTCCTTTTCATCTGTGTCCATCTGAAAAACAGAAGCAAATTATCCAATGGAGAGGAAAGTTAATGCCAGATAAATGGGATAACCATTGTTATCAAGAGATAATTTAATAGGTGTAGTCCCTCTTGTATCCCACAATTCGTGGGAGCTTGATAATGGAAAGCAGTCTCATTTTTGGGTATGGTTATGTCTTGTTTCCCAGCTCCAGCTATGGATTCCATTCCACTAAGAGATCAGTTAGCTAAATCAACAGCAGTTTGTTTCCCACCATGGCTGTGTGCCACTATTGCACTTGTGTGAGTATCACACCAGGTTTTTTGCTGCTAAGTAGATTAGACCATGAGTCGTTTGGACAAATGTTGGTCATTTTCCTCCAGTCACTCATGTAGCACCTTCTGGGATTGACAAGTTGTCTGTGGACTGATTTTCTTCCAGATTCCAGCCAGGTTACTCCATGTTCTGTACCAACAGCATTTGGTGTCTTCATCAGTAGGTCTTACCACTAACCTTTGATGAGTCACCAAGTACTCTGACAGAAATCTGTCTTCTTTGGGAAATCTTGTAGATCTCTCTGATCAACAGCTCATTATGGGTGTTAGCCACATGCTGGTACTGGGAGTTACAGGTCAGCACCAAAGAAGATAAGGAAGAAAAATATAAGTAATATAAAAGAGATAAAGACAATTAAAAGAAGAGGGAGAGAGACACAGAGACAGAGAGAGAAAGAGAGAGAGAGAGAAGGAGGAGGAGGTCAATCTTCATCATACTCTCTCCAGGGCCTTGAGATTTAGGTTTTCCCTCTGAGGGCATGATGAAGGTTCAACCACTTGGTCTGTCTTTTAGGATGTAGAGTTTTGTGGTACCATTGCAATTTGGATCCAGTGTTGTGTCCACCAGCCTCACCCTTGATCTCCCCTCCCCTATAGCCCCACCAACTCTATTTTCTGGTTCTCAAAATGCTCATTAGGTATGTTAGCCTCTTGCACAGATTCAGGTTAGGAACGGTACATGAGACTATATGACAATTATCTTCCTGTGATTGGTGTGAGTTCAATGAGAATGATCTGTTCCAGGTTCGAATGTTTTTCTTCAAATTTCATTGTGTCGTTTGTCCTTACTGCTGTGTAGAATTACATCATGTAGATATACCACATCTTGGTTATCCATTCATCTAATGATGGGCATTGGATTGATTCTAGCTGTTAGCTATTATGAATTGAGCAGCCATAAAAACTGTTGAGAAAATTTCTCTGAACTGAGGCATGGGGATTTTAGGATAAATGCCCAGTAAGGGAATAATTGGGTCTGTTGGTAACTCTATAGCCAAATTTTTAGGAGTCTCCCTGTTGCTTTTCAAAGTGATTGTACCATCTTACATTCCAACTAACAGTGGATGAGGGTTACTATTTCTCAACATCCTTGTCAGCATTTATTTTCATTTGATTTTTTAATATCCTTACTAGGGTAAGGCAGAGTCTCATAGTTGTTTTAATTTGTATTTCAATGATGATTAGGATAATGAACATTTTCTTAAGTGTGTGTTTGCCATTTGTATTTCTTCCTCTGAGAACTACTTGTCCATTGCCCCATTTTGTGAGTGGGTTTCTTTGACTTTATATTGCTTAGCTTTTTGAGTTCTTTGTGGATTCTAGAAATTAGGCCTCAGTCAGTTGGATATTCAGCAAATATTTTCTCCCAATCTGTGTGTAATCTATTGGCTCTGCTTATTGTGTTTGTCTGTGAAGAAACTTTTCAGCATCATGAGATCCCAATGGTTGAGTGATTGTTTAAGTTCCTGAGCTAATAGTGTTTTGTTCAGGAAGTCTTTCTCATTCCTATATCATGGAAAGTTTCTCCTATTTTTTTCTTCCAGTAGCAGGCTAGTTTCTGGTCTTATTTTGAGGTCTTTGATCCATTTGGACTCAATTTTGGGGCATGGTGAGATGTGTGGATCAAGATAAAATTTCCTGCATATGGTTATCCAGTTTGCTCAGCACCATTTGTTGAAGATGCTGTCCTTTGCCAGCCTATATTGTTAGGGCCTTGGTCAAATATCAAATAGCTGTAGCTACATGACCCAAGTCTGTGTCCCCAATTCTGTTCCATTGGTCTATGCTCCTGTTTTTATACCAGTTCCATACTGTTTTTATTACTCTGGCTTTGTAATATACCTTTAGACCAGGTATGGTGATACCTCCAGAAGTGTTTCTCTTGCTGAGGATATGCTTGGATATCTGAGGCATTCTGCCTTTCTGTATGAATTTTGAGATCATTTGTTTTCTATCTCTGTGAAGAACAATGTTGGAATTTTGTATATTGCTTTTGGTAAGATTGACATTTTCACAATGTTAATTCTGCCTATCCAGGAACATGGAAGGTCTTTTCATATTCTCAGACCATCCTCGGTTTCTTTTTGAGTGTTTTTCTGTTTTCATTATATAGGTATTTCACATTATTGATTAATGTTTTTCCAAGGTATGTTTTGTTGTTGTTGCTATGAAAATGGGACAATGTCACTTATTTCTTTTTCTGTATCTATGCATTTTTCATATAGAAAGGATACTGGTTTTGTGCATTGACTTTGTATCCTGCTACTTTGCTGAAGGAGTTATTCACCTTTATGAGTTTTGAGATGGAGTCTCTCAGGTCTCTTATGTACAGAATCAGGTTGGCTGTGAATAGAGCTAAGTCAACTTCTTCTTTTCCAAATTGTATCCCTTTTATTTCTTTCTCGTGTCTTACTGATTGAGCTAGGATGTCCAGTACTATATTGAAGAGTAGAGGTGAGAGTGGACATCCCGTGTTGTTCCTGATCTCAATGATTGGGGCATTGAGGCCTTTGATATTAAGAGTTATTATTGAGAGCTGCAGAGGTGGCTTAGCAGTGAAGTGCTTGTCTGTGAAGCCTAAGGACCCTGGTCCGAGGATGTGATTCCCCAGGACCCACATTAGCCAGATGCACAAGTGTCTGGAGTTCATTTGCAGTGGCCCAAAGCCCTGGTGTGCCCATACTCTGTCTTTATCTGCCTCTTTCTCTCTCTGTTTGTCTCTCTCAAATAAATAAATAAATAAAAATAACAACCAAAAATAAAATTAAAAAAGAGTTATTATTGAATGGTATGTATTTATTCTTGCCATTCTTCTTGACTTTTAGTGCTTCCTGGTTTGGCTTTACTCACACGTTTTAATGGTTATTTGAGCATGGTTTATTTTTTTTTCCCATTTGCTCCTGTATGTGTTTTGTTTTCTCTTCAGCATGAAGGATTCCTTCAAGTATTTTCTGTAGAGCTGGCTTAGTTGTCATAAATTCCTTTAGTATGTTGTTGTTGTGGATTGTATTTATTTCTCCATCAATTTGGATAGATAGATTGGCACAATAAAGTATTCTTGGTTGACAGTTGTTATTTTCAGAACTTAGAATACATCATCCCAAGACCGCCTGGCTTTTAAAGTTTGTGTTGAATAATCTGCTGTTATTCTGATGGGCTGGCCTTTATATGTAATTTGCTTATTTTCTCTAACTGCTTTCAATATATTTTCTTTGGTTTCTGTGTCTAGTAGTTTAATTAAAACATGACAAAGAAAGTTTATTTTCAGGTTTCATGAGTTTGTTGTTTAAAATCTTCTTGTATGTGCATTGGCATTTCTTTTCCTACTTGGGGAAATTTTTCCTTTATGATTTTGTTGAAAAGGCCTACTAAGCCTCTGGATTGAAATTCTTCTTCTTCTACTATACCTTGAATTCTTGTTTGATCTTTTCATATTGTTCCAGATATCTTGAAATTCACATTTATACCTTCATATTAGCTTGTCTTTCTCTGTGTTGCACTGTTAAATCTACCACCTGGTCTTCTAGTTTAGATACTCTGTTATCTCCTTAAGCCATTGTACTGATGAGACTTTCCACAGAGGTTTTTATTTGACTGACTGCGCTTTTCAGAGCTAGAATTTCTGCCTGTGTTTTCTTCTGTATTTCTATTTCCTTACTCATATCTTACAATTACCACCTTATTTCACTAAGCTGGTTTCCTGTGTTGTCTTGGAATTCCTTAAGGAGTTTACTGTCTTCTTTAATTACTTTGTTTTTTTTCTTTGATTCATTTGATTTCTTCTTTGATTCCTTTGAATATAGATAAAATCTTTTCTTTTTTCGGAATATTTTTCAGGCATTTCATCTAAAACAGTCTCACTGGGGGCCATTTCTGATTGATTTATAATTTGGGGGGATTGTATTGTCTTCCTTGTGTTTCTTGTATTATAATAATCCAATTTTTGCATCCTGAGTTGATCTGATGCTTGAATTTCCCAATAATCCACAGTGCTTTTAGATTTGGAAGTCCAACTTTATGTATGTGTTTAAGGTGCCAATTGTAGCTCTGGTACTCCAATATAGCTGCAGATGTAGTCCTATGTGTTGATTTTGCCTGCTATTCATGCATTCTAGTGGCCTCATTAGAGCATTTGACTGGGAAATTCTAAAATTCACTTGAGAAATACACAAAATAAGAACCAGCACAGGGTATGCAAGTGTGGGAGTTGAAACAAACCCTTTAAGGCTACAAACCATAAGGGTGTGTTTTGATCTACACCCTTAATCCTCTCAGCTGGGATGCTGAGATATCTGTTCTGAAATGGGTTCAAGTTCATCCTCGATCTGAATCAGATTCTGCCCCCCATTATGACAGAGGAAAATGACAAAGACATTTAGAGTCTCATAGCATTAAAGGCAACCATAGTCAACCCCCAAACACAGCTTAACTGACAATGGTAAATCCAGCCAAGAATATGTAATCCATAACCTGCTCTGACATAAAAAGAGAGATTAGCACTTCCAGTGCAAGCCTATGTACCTGCTTTTTGGTCCTCATTACCTTTTGTGATGGCTTCAAATCTCACCAATTCTGAATTCCCACCTCAATCACTCAGTGTTGTGCTATAAATCTGGTGCTCTGTTCAGCTGTGCTGGATGCCCTGCTGCTGGGAACTGAACGAGTTCTCCTGAGGTTCGCAATTCTGTTGGCTGTAGGATGGGAGTGTGCAGGAAGCCTGGAGTTGTACTGGAAATGCTACGCTAATCATCCAACCTGTGTACAGCTCTCTCCCCTTCATATTTCTTGACTTTGTAAGGAGGCTGATGAGATTGGAAAATACCCTTGTTCAGATTCTGTTCCTGCAGCTAGGCACTGAGTGGGCATGCAGATATGCACAAGTCCCATGGCTTGGGTCTGAAAGTTCCTTGGTGGAATTCTGGCCCATTTCCTCCTTTAGAATAGATCTTGGTGTCTCCTGCTTCTCTGCTGTGGCAGAAAAAACCTGTACACCTTCACTTTTCAGATGAAGAGGTATTTGGCTCTGTTTTTGCTCGAATCCCTCCCTGAGCTGCATTATTGTGACTCCTATGCAGCCATCTTACCCAAATATCAGCTCCTAATCTCTAGGTAGTCATGTGACAAGACTGCTGCTCATGTCCTCTGGACAGTGCACCTCCAGCCAGCGTATCTGAGGGTTTGCTTAGAAAGCTCCAGGTCTAGAGAGACCATACCCCTGCTTTGCAGCTGCACCTAGGAACTGAGCAGGAAGGAAGAATTCTGGCCCCACATTAATCTTTCAATCAGACAGCATTTCTACCCTTCAAGAGATCATGGGGTGGGGCATGCATGAAAATTCCTGCTGGATTTAAAAATTATTTATCTATTTATTTATTTATTTATGAAGAAAGAGAGAAACAGGGAAGCAGAAGAAAGAGAGAGAAAGAATGGGTGTGCCACTGCAAAGAAACTCCAGATGAATGCGCCACCTTGTATATATTGCTAATACAGGTACTGAAATATCAAACTTGTGTCCTTTGGCTTTGCAAGCAAGTGCCTTAACCACTAAGCCATTCTTCCAGCCTCCTGCTGAATGTTTTACATCAGGGGCGGGGGGGCAGTTGAATTTGCTAATTTTGTCTCAAGGAGTGGACGGGATATTTAATTGGCTTGAATGTGTGTGTGTGTGTGTTTGTGTATGTGTGTATGTGTGTATGTGTGCGTGCGCAAGTGTGTGTGTGTGTGTGTGTGTGTGTGTGTGTGTGCGCGCGGGCGCATGCGGGCGCATGTGTGCACATGTGTGTGGCCCAACCTGGCAGGGAGCTGGGTGCACATAGCCACCAGAAGCTATGTCAGCCTTCTGCCCTCTTCTGTTTTAGGCATGTCTGAGTCCTTGCCTTGGGCTTCTTGGCACAACACAGCAACAGCAAGGACAGGCTGATGCCTTAGGGTCCTGACCCTTGATTACACATGATAAATATAGGTTTGGAGATATCTGGAAACTATGTCCTGGTATTAGCTGCCTGACAAGCTGATCTCTGTCCTGAGTTAACACCATGAGATATTTGGTCTAGTGCCAGGACCACTGTGGTGATGAAGGGCTGAGGTTGTGCACCTCATTTATATGCTTCCCAGGTGCAACCCCTGGCAGGAGAGATGTCTTGGTCTCCTGAAGCCTCGGGGAAAGCTGGACCCATCCTGAGGCTGGGAAGGACAGCTGTCTCTTAACACAAAGTCTTTACTAACAAGACTCAGCAGATTCCTTCCCAGTGCAGTGGGGTGGACAAGGTTCTACAGCCATCCACAATAGGTATGGTGAAGGGTAGTATACACTAGGCAGAAGGACCCAGAATCACCCACAGCCTCCTCTGTAACACCCATGGCAGATTAGTAGGGAAAGAACCCTTCCTGCAGGAACACAGTTTAGGATAGCCCTCTTTATCCGCTCCCCTTGGCAACAATAAGACAATAAGACAGAGACAACTTAAAGACAAATCTTCACATTATCCATGTGCAGTGTTGTGTGCCCATGAAGAAAAATGAGAGAGAAACAACTTAAATACATATCTACACATTGTCCATATTCACTGTTCTGTGCCCCTGATGAAAAATAAGACAGAGACAAGTTAAGGACATATCTACACATCGTCCATGTTCACTGTTCTGTTCTTGTGATGAAAAATAAGACAGATGGGCTGGAGAGATGGCTTAGCGGTTAAGCACTTGCCTGAGAAGCCTAAGGACCCTGGTTCGAGGCTCAGTTCCCCAGGACCCACGTTAGCCAGATGCACAAGGGGGCGCATGCATCTGGAGTTCGTTTGCAGTGGCTGGAAGCCCTGGTGCGCCCATTCTCAATCTCTCTCTCTCTGTCTCTTTCTCTCTCTCTCTGTCACTATCAAAATAATAAATAAAAAATGAACAAAAAAAATTTAAAAAAAAAGAAAAATAAGACAGAGACAACTTAAATACATATCTACACATCATTCATGTTCAGTGTTGTTTGCTCGTGATGAAAAATGAGACAGAAACAACTTGAAGACATACCTACACATCATCTATGTTCACTGTTCTGTGCCCGTGACGAAAAATAAGACAGAGACAACTTAAAGACATACCTATACATCATCCATGTTCACAGTTCTGGCCAGTAATGAAAAATAAGACAGAGACCACTTAAAGACATATCTACACATTTTCCATATTCACCGTTCTGTGTCTGTTATAAAAAATAAGACAGAAACACCTTAAAGTCATATCTGCACATCATCCATGTTCAGTGTTCTGTCACTGTGATGAAAAATAAGACAGAGACAACTCAAAGATATATCAACACATCATCCATATTCCCTGTCCTGTGACCTAGGTGAAAAATAAGACAGAAACAACTCAAAGACATATCTACACATCATCCATGATCACTGTTCTGAGCCCATGATGAAAAATAAGACAGAGACCACTTAAAGATATATCTCCACATAGTCCATGTTCACTGTACTGTGCCTGTGATGACAAATAAGAGAGACAACTCAAAGATATATCTACACATCATCCATGTTCACTGTTTTGTGCCCATGATGAAAAATATGAGAGAAACCATTCTGATATATCTACACATCATCCATGTTCACTATTCTGTCCCTGTGATGATAAATAAAACAGAGACAACTTAAATACAAATCTACACATCATCCATGATCACTGATTTGTGCCCATGATGAAAAGTAAGACAGAAAAAACTTAAAGACATATCTACACATCAACCATGTTCACTGTTATTTCCCTGTGATGAAAAACAAGACAGAGACAACTTAAAGATATATCTACACATCATCCATGTTCATTGTTCTTCTCCTATGATGAAAAATAAAAGAGAGACAACTTGAAGACATATCTACCCATTAGCCTTATGCACTGTTCTGTTACCGTGATGAGACATAAGACAGAGACAACTTAAAGACATATCTAAACATCATCCATGTTTACGGTTCTGTGTCCGTGATGAGAAATAAGACAGAGACAACTTACAGACATATATACACATCATCCATGTTCACAGTTCTGCTCCCATGATGAAAAATAAGACAGAGACAACTTAAAGACATATCTACACATCATCCATGACCACGGTTTGGTGCTGATGATGAAAAAGTAGACAGACACAACTTAAGGACTTATCTACACATCTTCCATGTTCAAGGATCTGTGCCTGTAATGATAAATAAGAGAGACAGAACTTATAGACATATCTACACATCATCCATGTTCACGGTTCTGTGCCCGTGATGAAAAATAAGACTGAGACAACTTAAAGTCATATCTGCACATCATCCATGTTAGTGTCTGTCCCTGTGATGAAAAATAAAAGAGACAACTCAACGATATATCAACACATCATCCATGTTCACTGTTCTGTGACCTAGATGAAAAATAAGACAGAAACGACATAAAGACATATCTACACGTCATCCATGTTCACTATTCTGTTCCTGTGATGAAAAATATGACGAGGAAAACTTAAAGACATATCTCTGCATCATACATGTTCACGGGTCTGTGCCCATGATGAAAAATAAGACAGTGAGAACATAAAGATATATCTACACTTCATCCATGTTCATTGTTCTTTTCCTATGATGAAAAATAAGGCAGAGACAACTTAAAGACATATCTACACATATTCCATGTCACTGTTGTGTGTCCATGATGAAAAATTAAACAGAAACAACTGAGTGACATATTTACACATCATCCATGTTCACTGTTATGTGCCTGTAATGAAAAATAAGATAGAGACCTCTTAAAGACATATGTAAACCTCATCCATGTTCCTGGTTCTGGCCTGAAATGAAAAATAAGACAGAGGCCACTTGAAGACATATCTGCACATCATCCATGATTACCATTGTGTGTCCAATATAAAAAATAAGAAAGAAACAACTTAAAAACTTATCTACACATCATTCATGTTAACTGTTGTGTGCCCATGATGAAAAATAAGACAGAAACAACTTAAAGACATATCTGCACATCATCCGTTTTCACTGTTCTCTCCCTGTGAGGAAAAGTAAGACAGAGACAACTTAAAGATATATCTACACATCATCCATGTTCCCTGATCTGTGCCTGTGATGCAAAATAAGAGACAGACAACTTAAAGACATATCTACACATCATCCATGTTCACCGTTGTATGCCTGTTAGAAAACATAAGACAGAAACAACTTAAAAACTTATGTTCACATCATCCATGCTCACTGTTGTGTGCCCATGATGAAAAATAAGACAGAAACAACTTGAAGACATATTTACACATCATCCATATTCACTGTTCTTTCCCTGTGACGAAAAATAAGCCAGCAACTAAAGACGTATCTACACATCATCCATATTCATTGTTCTGTGCTTATGCTGAAAAATAAGGCAAAGACAACTTACATACATATCTACACATCATCCATGTTCACTGTTCTTGCCTATGAAGATAAATAAGACATAGACAACTTAAAGACATATCTACACATCATCAATGTTCACTGTTTTGTGCCCGTGATGAGACATAAGACTCAGACAAATATAGCCATATCTACACATCATCATTGTTTACTGTTTGGTTCCTGTGATGAAAAATAAAACAGAGGCAACTCAAAAATATATCTACACATCATCCATGTTGACTGTTCTGTGCCCATGATGAAAAATAAGACACAGACAACATAAAGATATATCTACACTTCATCCATGTTCACTGATCTGTGCCCGTGATGAAAAATAAGACACAGACAACTTAAAGACATATCTACCAATCATCCATGTTCACTCTCTGTCCCTGTGATGAAAAATAAGACAGAGACAACTCAAAGACATATGTACACATCATCCATGTTCAACCTTCTGTGCCCGAGATGAAAAATAAGACAGAGACAAATTAAAGACATATCTACGAATCATCCATATTCTCTGCTCTGTGCCCGTCATGAAAAATAAGACAGAGACAACTTAAAGACATATCTACACAACATCCATATTCACTATTCTGTCACTGTGATGAAAAATAAGACAGAGACAACTTAAATACAAATGTACACATCACCCATGATCACTGTTCTGTGCCCATGATGAAAAATAAGACAGAAAAACTTAAAGACACATCTACACATCAACCATGTTCACTGTTCTTTCCCTGTGATGAAAAATAAGACAGAGACAACTTAAAGATATACCTACACATCATCCATGTTCATTGTTCTCCTCCTATGATGAAAAATAAGACAGAGACAACTTGAAGCCATATCTACACATCGTCCTTATTCACTGTTCTGTTACCGTGATGAGACATAAGACAGAGACAACTGAAAGTGATATCTACACATCATCCATGTTTACAGTTCTGTGCCAGTGATGAGAAATAAGACAGAGACAACATACAGACATATCTATACATCATCCATGTTCACTGTTCTATTACCATGATGAATAATAAGGCAGACCCAAATTAAATACATATTTACACAACATCCATGTGCACTGTTCTGTGCCCATAATGAAAAATAAGACAGAGCCAACCTAAAGACTTATCTACACGTCATCCATGTTTATTGGTCTGTGCCCGTGTTGAAAAATAAGACAGAGACAACTTAAAGACATACCTACACATCATCCATGTTCACTATTCTGTGCCGGTGATGAACTATAAGACAGAGACATCTTAAAGACATATCTACACATCATTTATGTTCACTGTTCAGTCTCTGTGATGAAAAATAAGACAGAGACAAGTTAAGTACATATCTACACATCATCCATGTTCACTGTTCTGTGCCTGTGATGGAGAATAAGAGAGTGACAACTTAAAGACATATCCACCTATCATCCATGTTCACTCTTGTGTCACTGTGATGAAAAATAAGACAGAGACTACTTACAGACATATCTACACATATCCCATTTTCATCATTGTAAGCTTGTGATGCAAAATGAGACAGAAACCACTTAAAGACATCTCCAAATCACCATGTTCAGTGTTCTGTGCCCATGATGAAAAATAAGACAGAGATAACTTAAAGACATATCTACACATCATCAACCTCTCTTGTTCTTGCCAGGAATGAAAAGTAAGACAGAGACTACTTAAAGGCATATCTACACATCATCCATGATCACTGTTGTGAGCTGTTATAAAAAAATAAGACAGAAAAAAACTTAAAAACTTATATACACTTCATTCATGTTCACTGTTCTGTGCCCATGATGAAAAATAAGACAGAAACAACTTAAAAACATATCTACTCACCATCCATGTTGACTGTTCTCTCCCTGTGTTGAAAAATAAGACAGAGACAACTATACACCATACATGTTCACTATTCTGTCCCTGTGATGAAAAATAAGACAGAGACAACTTAAGGACCTATCTACACATCATCCATGTTCACTCTTCTGGAGACATGATGAAAAATAAGACCGAGACAACATAAAGACATATATACACATCACCCATGATCACAGTTTTGTGCTGATGATGAAAAATTAGGCAGAAACAACTTAAGGACTTATCTACACATCTTCCATGTTCACAGTTCTGTGCCTGTAATGATAAATAAGAGAGACAGAACTTATAGACATATCTACACATCATCCATGTTCATGGTTCTGTGCCCATGATGAAAAATAAGACTGAGACAACATAAAGTCATATCTGCACATCATCCATGTTCAGTGTTCTGTCCCTGTGATGAAAAATAAGACTGAGACAACATAAAGTCATATCAACACATCATCCATGTTCACTGTTCTGTGACATAGATGAAAAATAAGACAGAAACAACATAAAGACATAGCTATGCATCATCCATGTTCACGGGTCTGTGCCTGTGATGAAAAATAAGAGAGTGACAATGTAAAGATATATCTACACTTCATCCATGTTCATTGTTCTTTTCCTATGATGAAAAATAAGGCAGAGACAACTTAAAGACATATCTACACATATTCCATGTTCACTGTTGTGTGTCTGTGATGAAAAATTAAACAGAAACAACTGAGAGACATATTTACACATCATCCATGTTCACTGTTCCGTGCCCGTGATGAAAAATAAGATGGAAAAACTTAAGGATATATCTACACATCATCCATGTTCACAGTTCTGGCCCGTGATGAAAATTAAGGTAGAGACAACTTAAAGACATATCTACACATACTCCATGTTCAGTGTTGTGTGCCCGTGATGAAAAATGAGACAGAAGCAACTTAAAGACATATCTACACGTCATCCATGTTCACTGTTCTGTGCCCATGATGTAAAATAAGAAAGAGACCTCTTAAAGACATATCTACACATCATCCATGTTCACTGCTCATCATCTGTGTTCACCGTTGTGTGCCCATTACAAAAAATAAGACAGAAACAACATAAAAACTTATCTTCACATCATCCAGGTTCGCTGTTCTGTGCCCGTGATGAAAAATAAGACAGAAACAACTTAAGCATATTTCTACACATCATTGATGTTCATTGTTCTTTTCCCATGATGAAAAATAAGGCAGAGACAGCTTAAAGACATAAGTTCACATCATCCATATTCATGTTCTGTTACCGTGATGAGACATAAGACAGGGACAACTTACAGACATATCTACACATCATCCATGTTCACAGTTCTGCTCCCGTGATGAAAAATAAGACAGAGACAATTTAAAGTCATATCTACACATCATCACTGTTCACAGTTCTGTTCCCGTGATGAAAATTGACACAGAAACAACTTAAAGACACATCTACATATCATAAATCTTCACTCTTCTGTGCTCGTGATGAAAAATAAGACAGAGACAACTTAAAGAAATATCTGCACATAACCATGTTCAGTGTTGTGTGTCCATGATGAAAAATAAGACAGAATCAACTTAAAGACATATCTGCACATCATACATGTTCCCTGTTCTGTCCCTGTGATGAAAAATAAGACAGAGACAACTTAAAGACATATTTTCACTTCATCCATGTTCACTATTCTGGGCCAGTGATGAAATATAAGACAGAGACAACTTAAAGAAATATCTACACATTATCCATGTTCACTGTTCTGTGCCCGTGTTGAAAAATAACACAGAGGCAACATAAAGACATAATTACACATCATCCATGTTCTCTGTCATGTGGCCATGATGAAAAATAAGACAGAAACAACTTTAAGACATGTCTACACACCATCCATGTTCACTGTTCTCTCCCTGTGAGGAAAAATAAGACAGTGACAACTTAAGACACATCTACACATCATCCATGTTCATTGTTCTGTGCCCGTGATGAAAAATAAGACAGGGACAACGTAAAGACATATCTATCCATCACCCATGTTCACTGTTCTGTCCCTGAGATGAAAAATAAGACAGAGACAACTCAAAGACATATCTGCACATCATCCATGTTCACTGTTATATGACCGTGATGAATAATAAGGCAGACCCAACATAAATACATATTTACACAACATTCATATTCACTGTTCTGTGCCCGTGATGAAAAATAAGACAGAGACAACTTAAAGACATATCTACACATCATGCATGTTCACGGTTCTGTGCCTGTGATGAAAAATAAGACAGAGACTCTTGAAAGACATATCTACAAAAATTCCATGTTCACCGTTTGTGCCTGTAGTGAAAAATAAGACAAAGAGAATGCAAAGAATATCTACACATCATCCATGTTTATGGTTCTGTGCCCGTGATGATAAAAAAGGCAGAGACAACTTAAAGACATATCTATACATCATCCATGTTCAAGGTCCTGCTCTTGTGATGAAAAATAAGACAGAGACAACTTAGTGACATATCTACACATCATCCATCTTCACTTTCCTAGCCCATGATATAAAATAAGACATAGACAACTTAAAATATATCTACACATCATCCATGGTCACTGTTCTGTGCTCGTGATGAAAAATAAGTCAGAGACAACTTAAAGATATATCTACACATCATCATTGTACAGTGTTGTGTGCCCGTGATGAAAAATGAGGCCAAAACAACCTAAATACATATCTACACATCGTCCATATTCACTGTTCTGTTCCCCTGAGGAAAAATAAGACAGCAACAAGTTAAGGACATATCAACACATCATCTATGTTCACTGTTCTGTGCTCGTGATTAAAAATAAGACAGAGACAACTTAAATTCATATCTACACATCATCCATGTTCAGTGTTGTTTCCTCGTGATGAAAAATGAGAAAGAAACAACTTAAGACATATCTACACATCATCCATGTTCACTGTTCTGTGCATGTGACAAAAAATAAGACAGTGACTACTTAAAGACATACCTATACATCATCCATGTTCACGGTTCTGGCTAGTGATGAAAAATAAGACAGAGACCACCTAAAGACATATCTACACTCTTCCATGTTCCCCCTTGTGTGCCCATTACAAAAAATAAAATAGAAACAACTTAAAAACTCACCTACTCATCATCCATATTGACTGTTCTGTGCCCATGATGAAAAATAAGACAGAAACAACTTAAAGACATATCTACACATCATACATGTTCACTGTTCTTTCTCTGTGATGAAAAATAAGACAGAGACAACGTAAAGATATATCTACACATCATCCATGTTCATTGTTGTTTTCCTATGATAAAAAATAAAGCAGAGACAACTTAAAGACATATGTACGCATCATCCATGTTCACTGTTCTGTGCCCATGATGAAAAAAAAGGCAGAGGCAACTTAAAGTCATATCTACAATCCTCCATGTTCAGTGTTGTGTGCCCATGATGAAAAATTAGACAGAGACAACTTAAATACATATCTACACATCATCCATGTTCAGTGTTTTTTTGCTCCTGAGGAGAAATGAGACAGAAACAACTTGAAGACATATCTACACATAATCCATGTTCACTGTTCTGTACCCATGACAAAAAATAACACAATGGCAACTTAAAGACAAATCTAAACATCATCCATGTTCACGGTTCTGACCAGTGATGAAAAATAAGACAGAGACCACTTAGAGACATATCTACATATCATCCATGTTTAATGTTGTGTCCCCGTTATAAAAAATAAGACAGAAACAACTTTAAAACTTATCTACACAGCATCTATGTTCACTGTTCTGTGCCCGTGACGAAAAATAAGAAACAATTTAAAGACATATCTACACATCATCCATGTTCACTGTTCTTTCCCTGTGATGAAAAATGAGACAGAGACAACTTAAAGATATGTCTAAACATCATCCATGTTCATTGTTCTTTTCCTATGATGAAAAATAAGGCAGAGACAACTTACAGACATATCTATACATAATCCATGTTTCCATTGTGTGTCCGTGATGAAAAATGAGACAGAAAATCTGAGACATATTTACACATCATCCATGTTCACAGTTCTGTGTCCCTGATGAATACTAAGGGAGAGACAACTTAAAGACATATCTAAACATCCTCCATGTTCAGTGCTGTGTGCCCGTGATGAAAAATGAGACAGAAATAACTTAAAGACATATCTACAGGTCATCCATGTTCACTGTTCTGAGCATGTGATAAAAAATAAGAGAGATACAATTTAAAAACTTATCTACACATCATCTATGTTCACTGTTCTGTGCTTGTTATGCAAAATAAGACAGAGAAAACTTAAAGACATATCTAAATATCATCCATGTTCACTGTTCTATGCCAGTGGTGAAAAATAAGACAGAGCCAACTAAAGGACCTCTCTACACATAATCCATGTTCACTCTTTCAGAAACGTGATGAAAAATAAGACAGAAACAACTTAAAGACATATGTACACATCATCCATGATCATGGTTTGGTGCTGATGATGAAAAAAAAGACAAACACAACTTAAGGACTTATCTACACATCTTCCATGTTCACAGTTCTGTGCCTGTAATGATAAATAAGAGAGACAAAACTTAAAGACAAATATAGACATCATCCATATTCTAGATTCTGTGCCCGTGATGAAAAATAAGACAGAGACTTCTGGCTAAGATGGCAGCGTAGGTACCATGCCAAAGCAGCCTGGGGGGGAAAAGACCAAAAAACCTCAGCAAAGTACACACTTTTACTAAAAAGTGAGGTGTATAGGAAACTGAAGCAGCAGCAGAGAAGTAGGAGAGAACCAGAGCATCCAGAGCCCACACAGGCCAGCAAAAGCGGCCCCGGCAGCTCCACCAACCACGGCGGCAGAGGCAGGGCACACCAGAAAGACACCAGACTCGGCTCTAGCCTCAGGAAAAGCCAGGTGCAGGAGCTTCCACTCACACCACACTCTGCAAATCGGGAAACGTGAAGGGAGAGCAGCAGTGGGCAGTGGAGGAGCAGACTGTGAGGTAGAAGAACATGTGGAACAACGAGAGAACCAGAGCAGCTGCGGCACCCTCCCCTCCCCGACCACCTGAGCCCAGCTCCAGCGAACAGAGCAGTGGGACCCAGGCGGGAGCAGAGTATGGCAGCAACATCAGCAGCTCCGGAACTGGTACCAGTGGCCCCAGCAGCAGCACACCCAGGAACGGCAGCAGCGGCAGATCCAGGAGCAGCAACAACAGCAGACCCAGAAGCAGCAGCAGTTCTAGCAGCGGGGGTGCTGATCTGCAGGGCTACAGTTGCCAGGCTTGGTTTGCCCCAGAGGAAAAGCCAGTGCCCAGCTCCAGAAATCAGAACAGCAGCCCGCTGACCCAGGCAGCAACTTGATTGAGACCAAACTCATCCAAGGTAACTGGGTTTGCACCAGGGAAGAGTCTCACTTGGTCACAAGCTGACTGGGATCCCTCAACCGGCCAGAAATCTTAAATTCTGTGTTGTTAGAGGATCTGGTTGTTATAATAACTACTCTGGCATACATACTTGAGGCTGTTTTTGACTGAATGGGTACAGTGTTTAGTTAACTTTTAGAATCTACCAGTGTTTTATTCCACTCAGCCTACTTGAATATTCCCATAGCAAGGAAACTCAATCGCCAGGATCACCTTTGTAGATACTGTCAGAGTCTTAAGAGCCACATCTAACACCTTAAGCTCCTACCCTGAAAATATATAACATCAAATCAATTGATACAGCTAAGAATACCCAGCTAGCTAGAAAATCCAAGCATTAACTTAATCCAAGATGCAAAATTATATACATTATAACACAAGAAACACTAAAAAGCAAGACGATATAAATCCACCTAAAAATATTAATGCATCAGAAATGACCTCCAGTGAGAACGAGTTAGAGGAAATGCCTGAAAAAGATTTCAAAAGAATGATTGTAAATATGTTCAAAGAAGTCAGAGAACAAATCAAAGGAGTCAAAGAGGAACTGAAAAAGGAAATCAAAGGAATCAAAGAAGATGCAGGACACCAATTTCATGAAATAAAGAAGGCAATACAAGATATAAATAAGGAAATAGAAATAATAAAGAAAAACCAGTTAGAATTACTAGCAATGAAGAACACAGTTAATGAACTAAAAAAACTCAGTAGAAAATCTCACCAGTAGAATGGATGAAGGAGAGGACAGCATATCTAAGCTAGAAGACCAGGTGGCAGATCTAATACAGGCCAACAAAGAGAAAGACAAACTTATAGAAAAGTATGAGTGGGAATTTCAAGATATTCGGGACACTATGAAAAGATCAAATATTAGAATTCAGGGCATAGTAGAAGGAGAAGAATTTCACTCAAAAGGCATAGTAGGTATCTTCAACAAAATCATAGAAGAAAATTTCCCCCAAATTGGGAAAGAGGTACCAATATAGATACAGGATGCCTTTAGAACCCCATCCAGACAAAACCTAGAAAGAAACTCTCCTAGCCATATTATAATCAAACTTCCAAACACACACACCAAAGAAAAAATATTGAAAGCAGTTAGAGAGAAAAATCAAGTTACCTACAAAAGTAAGACCATCAGGATCACAGCAGATTATTCAACACAAATTTATAAAGCCAGAAGGGCTTGGGGTGATATATTCCAAGTTCTGAAAGATAACAGTTGTCAACCAAGGTTACTTTATCCTGAAAAGTTATCCATTCACTTAGACCGAGAAATAAGGACATTCCATGACAAAAGCAGGCTAGAGAAATATTTGAAGACAAAACCAGCTCTACAGAAAATAGTTGATAGAATCTCCAAGCTGAAGAAAAGGAAAACCACACATATAAGGAAGCTAGAAAAAAACAAGCAATACTCAAATACTAGTTAACAGAAGAGAGCACAGGTAGAACCAGAACCACAAAAAAAGAAAAAAAAAGGCAAACATAAATACACACCTTTCAATAATATCTCTTAATATCAATGGCCTCAATGCCCCAACAAAAAGACATAGATTGGCAGACTGGGTTAAAAAGCAGGATCCTACAATTTGTTGTCTCCAAGAAACTCACCTTTCTACAAAGGATAGACATTACCTTAGGGTGAAAGTTTGGAAGACGGTGTTTCAAGCAAATGGGCCTAGAAAACAAGCAGGGGTTGCTATCCTAATATCGGACAGGGTAGACTTTAGTCCAACGTTAGTCAAGAAAGATAAGGAAGGTCACTTTATATTGATTAAGGGCACACTCCAACAGGAGGACATTACAATCCTAAACATATATGCACCTAACATGGGGGCACCCAAATTTGTCAAACAAACACTATTAGAACTAAGGTCAGAGATAACAGCAAACACAGTGGTGGTGGGTGACTTGAACATCCCACTCTCATCAATTGACAGGTCATCCCGGGAAAAAATAAACAGAGAGGCATCTGGACTAAATGAGATCATAGAAGGAATGGACTTAACAGATATATACAGGACATTTCATCCAAAGGCTGCAGAATATACATTCTTTTCAGCAGCACATGGAACATTCTCTAAAATAGACCATATATTAGGACACAAAACAAATCTTAACAAATTCAGGAAAATTGAAATAATTCCTTGCATTTTATGTGAGCACAATGGAATTAAACTACAAATCAGTAGCAAGAAAGGCTATAGAGTATACACAAAATCATGCAAACTAAATAATACACTACTAAATGATGAATGGGTGAATGAAGAAATCAAAAAGGAAATCAAAAAATTAATAAAGTCAAATGATAATGAGAACACAACATACCAAAATCTCTGGGACACAATGAAGGCAGTTCTAAGAGGTAAATTTATAGCCTTAAGTGCCTATATTAAGAAATTAGAAAGTAAACGACCTAATGCTTTGCCTTAAAGCCTTGGAAAAAGAACAAGGCAAACCAAAATTCAGTAGGCAGGAAGAAATAATAAAGATTAGGGCATAAATTAATGAAATAGAAACAAAAAGAACAATCCATAGAATTAATGAAACAAAGAGTTGTTTCTTTGAAAGGATAAACAAGATTGATAAACCCTTAGCAAATCTGACCAAAAGAAAGAGAGAAGAGACACAAATTAATAAAATCAGAGATGAACAAGGTAACATCACAACAGATTCCAGAGAAATTCAAAAAATCACACTATAAAAGCATATACTCCACAAAGTATGAAAATCTGAAAGAAATGGATGATTTCCTTGATTTTTATGACCTACCTAAATTAAATCAAAATGAGATTAATCACTTAAATAGGCCTATAACAAACATGGAGATTTGAACAGTTATCAATAATCTCCCAACTAAAATAAGCCCAGGCCCAGATGGATTCACTGCTGAATTTTACCAGACTTTTAAGGAAGAGATAACACCATTCCTTCTTAAGCTTTTCCAGGAAATAGAAAAAGAAGGAATTCTACCAAAATCCTCTATGAGGCCAGCATCACCCTGATACCAAAACCAGGCAAAGATAGAACAAAAAAAGAAAATTACACACCAATCTCCCTCATGAACATAGATGCAAAAATTCTCAAGAAAATACTGGCAAACAGAATACAAGAGTGTATCAAAAAGATCATTCACCCTGACCAAGTAGGCTTTATCCCAGAGATGCAGGGATGGCTCAACATATGCAAATCTATAAATGTAATACATTACATAAATGGGTTTAAGGACAAAAATCACATGATCATCTCATTAGATGCAGAGAAAGCATTTGACAAAATCCAACATCCCTTCATGATAAAAGTTCTACAGAGACTGGGAATAGAAGGAACATATCTCAATATAATAAAGGCTATTTATGGCAAGCCTACAGCCAACATATTACTAAATGGGGAAAAACTAGAAGCTTTCCACTAAAATCAGGAACAAGACAAGGGTGTCCACTGTCCCCACTTTTATTTAATATAGTTTTGGAAGTCTTAGCCATAGCAATAAGGCAAGAGACACACACAAAAGGGATACAAATTGGAAAGGAAGAGATCAAGTTATCATTATTTGCAGATGACATGATTCTATACATAAAGGACCCTAAGACTCTACTAGCAAACTGTTAGTGCTGAACAAAACCTACAGCAATGTAGCAGGATACAAAATAAATACACAGAAATCAGTAGCCTTCACATATGCTAACAACAAACACACAGAGGATGAAATCAGAGAATCACTCCCATTCACAATTGCATCAAAAAAAAAAGTACTGTGGAATAAACCTAACGAAGGAAGTAAAGAATCTCTACAATGAGAACTTTAAAACACTCAAGCGAGAAATTGCAGAAGACACTGGATAGTGGAGAAACAACCCATGTTCCTGGATTGGAAGAATCAATATTGTTAAATGGCAATTTTACCTAAAGCAATGTACACATTTAATGCAATCCCTATCAAAATTCCAAAGGCTTTCTTCATGGAAATAGAAAAAACAATCCAAAAATTCATTTGGAATCACAAAAAACCTCAAATATCTAAAATAATACTGAGTAACAAAAATGAGGCTGGTGGTATCACCATACCTGATTTTAACCTATACTACAGAGCCATAGTAACAAAAACAGCATGGTACTGGCACAAAAACAGACATGTAGGTCAGTTGAACAGAATAGAGGACCCAGATGTAAGCCCAAGTAGCTATAGCCACCTGATATTTGATAAAAATGCCAAAAATACTCATTGGAGAAGAGACAGCCTCTTCAGCAAATGGTGTTTTGAAAACTGGATATATATCTGCACAAGGATGAAAATAGATTCTTCAATCTCGCCATGCACAAGAATTAAGTCCAAATGGATTAAAGACCTTAACATCAGACCTGAAACTCTGAAACTGCTAGAGGAAAAAGTAGGGGAAACCCTTCAACATATTGGTCTTGGCAAAGACTTTCTGAATACAACCCCAATTGCTCAGGCAATAAAACCACAGATTAATCACTGGGACCTCATGAAATTACAAAGATTTTGTACTGCAAAGGACACAGTGAAAAAAGTAAAGAGGCAACCTACAGAATGGGAAAAAAATCTTTGCCAGCTATATATCTGATAGAGGATTAATATCTAGGATACACAAAGAACTCAAAAAGTTAAATAATAAGGAATCAAACAAGCCAATCAAAAAATGGGCTATGGAGCTAAATAGAGAGTTCTCAAAGGAAGAAATACGAATGGCATATAAGCATCTAAAAAAATGTTCTACGTCACTAGTCATCAGGGAAATGCAGATTAAAACTACATTGAGATTCCATCTCACTCCTGTCAGATTGGCCACCATCATGAAAACAAATGATCATAAATGTTGGCAGTGATGTGGAAAAAAAGGAACCCTTCTGCACTGCTCGTGGGAATGCAATCTGGTCCAGCCATTGTGGAAAACAGTGTGGAGGTTCCTGAAACACTTAGAGATTGATCTACCATATGGCCCAGCTATAGTACTCCTAGGCATATATCCAAAGGACTCATCTCATTTCCTTAGAAGTACATGCTCAACCATGTTTATTGCTGCTCAATTTATAATAGCTGGGAAATGGAACCAGCCTAGATGTCCCTCAACAGATGAGTGGATAATGAAGATTTGGCACATTTACACAATGGAGTTCTACTCAGCGGTCAAGAAAAATGAAGTTATGAAATTTGCAGAAAATGGATGGACCTGGAAAATATTATACTAAGTGAGGTAACCCAGGCCCAGAAAGCCAAGTGCCACATGTTCTCTCTCATATATGGATCCTAGCTACAGATTACTGGGCTTCTGCGTGAGAATGAAAATACTTAGTAGCAGAGGCCAGTAACTTAAAAAGGAGATATAAAGGGTAGAGAAAGGAAGGGAGGAGGATACTTAATAGGTTGATATTGTATATATGTAATTACAATGATTGTAATGGGGAGGTAATATGATGGAGAATGGAATTTCAAATGGGAAAGTGTGGTGGTGGGGAGGGAGGGAACTACCATGGGATATATTTTATAATCATGGAAAATGTTAATAAAAATTTTAAAAAAAAAGAAAAGAAAAATAAGACAGAGACATCTTAAAGACATATCTACACATCATCCATGTTCACGGTTCTGTGCCTATGATGAAAAATAAGACTGAGACGTTAAGTCATATCTGCACATCATCCATGTTCAGTGTTCTGCCCCTGTGATGAAAAATAAGACAGACATGACTCAAAGATATATCAACACATCATCCTGTGTGCCCGTGAGGAAAAATGAGACAGAAACAACTGAGAAACATACTTACACATCATCCATGTTCACTGTTCCATGCCCATGATGAAAAATAAGACAGAAAAATCTTAGGGATATATCTACACATCATCCATGTTCACAGTTCTGTGCCCATGATGAAAATTGAGGCAGGGACAACTTAAAGGCATATCTACACATACTCCATGTTCAGTGTTGTGTGCCCATGATGAAAAATGAGACAGAAACAACTTAAAGACATATCTTCACGTCATCCAGGTTTTCTGTTCTGTGCCCATGATGAATAAAAAGAGCGAAACATTTTAAAAACTTATCTACACATCATCTATGTTCACTGTTCTGTGCTCGTTATACAAAATAAGACAGAGACAACTTAAAGATATATCTACACATCATCCATTTTCACTGTTTTGTGCCCGTGATGAAAAATAAGAAAGACAACTCAAGGAATATCTACACATCATCCATGTTCACTATTCTGTCCTTTGATGAAAAATATGGCAGAGACAACCTAAATACAAATCTACACCTCATCCATGATAACTCTTCTGTGCCCGTGATCAAACATAAGACATAGAGTACTTAAAAGACATATCTACACATCATCCATGATCACTATTCTGTCCCTGTGATGAAAAATAAGAGAGACGGGGCTGGGGGGATGGCTTAGTGATTAAGGCACTTGCCTGAAAATCCAAAGGACCCAGGTTCAATTCCCCAGGACCCACGTAAGCCAGATGCACAAGGGGGTACGTGAGTCTGAAGTTCGTTTACAGTGGCTGGAGGCCCTGGTGCACCATGCTCTGTCTCTTTCTGTCTCAAATCAATAAAAATATTTAAAAAAAAAATAAGAGAGACAACTCAAAGATAAATCTACACAGTATTCATTTTTACTATTCTGTGCCCCTGTTGAAAAATAAGATAGAACCAACTTAAAGACATATCTACACATCATCAATGTTCACTATTCTGTCCCTGTGATGAAAAATAACACAGAGAGATCTTAGAGACATATCTACACATCATCCATGTTCACTGTTCTGTGCCCATGATGAAAAATAAGACAGAGAGATCTTACAGACATATCTACACATCATCCATGTTCACTGTTCTCCCCCTGTGATGAAAAATAAGACAGACACTACTTAAAGACATATCTACACATATTCTATGTTCACCGTTTTGTCCCCAAGATGAAAAATTAGACAGAGAGATCTTAAAGACATATCAACACATCATCCATCTTCACTGTTCTATGCCCTTGTTGAAAAATAAGACAGACAGATCTTAAAGACATATCCACACACCATCCATGTTCACTGTTTTGTTCCCATAATTAAAAATAAGATAGAAACAATTAAAGACATATGTATACATCGTCCATGTTCACTATTGTGTCCATGTGATGAAAAATAAGACAGAGACATCTTAAATACAAAACAACACATTCTCCATAATCACTGTACTGTGCCCATGATGAAAAGTAAGTCAGAGAGTACTTAAAGACATATCTTCACATCATCCATGTTCACTACTCAGTCCCTATGATGACAAATAAAACAGAGAGAAAATAAAGACATGTCTGCACATCATCCATGTTCACTGTTCTATCCCTGTGATAAAAATAAGAGAGACAACTCAAAGATATATGTACACATCATCCATGTTCACTGTTCTGTGCCCATGATGAAAAATAAGACAGCGACCTCTTAAAGACATATCTACACATCATCCATGTTCATGGTACTGGCCAGAGATGAAAAATAAGACAGACCACTTAAAGACATATCTACACATCATTCATGTTCACTGCTCTGTGCCAGTGATTAAAATAAGACAGAGACAACGTAGAGAAATATCTACACATCATTCATGTTTACGGTTCTGTGCCCATGATCAGAAATAAGACCGAGATAATTTAAGGAAATATCTACACGTCATTCATGTTTTCTGTTCTGTGCCCGTGATGAAAAATAAGAGAGAAACTATTTAAAAACTTATCTACACATCATCTATGTTCACTGTTCTGTGCTTGTTATACAAAATAAGACAGAGACAACTTAAAGAGATATCTACACATCATCCTTGTGCACTATTCTGTCCCTATGATCAAAAATAAGAGAGAGACAACATAAAGACATATCTGCACATCATACATGTTCACTATTCTGTCCCTGTGATGAAAAATAAGAAGACAACTTAAAGACATGTCTACACATCATCCATGTTCACTATTCTATCCCTGTGCTAACAAATAAGACAGAGACCACTTATAGACATATCTACACATCATCCATGTTCAGTGCTCTCTGCCTGGTTTGAAAAATAACACTGAGACAATTAAAGACATTTCTACACAACATCCATGTCCACTGTTCTGTGACTCTGATGAAAAATAAGACAGAGACAACTGAAAGGTATAACAACATATCATACATGTTTGCTGTTCTGTGCCTTGATGAAAAATAAGACAGAAACAACATAAAGACATAGCTACACATCATCCAAATTCACTATTCTGTCCCTGTGAGGAAAAATATGACAGAGACAACTTGAGGACATATCTACACATCATCCATGTTCACTATTCTGTCCTTGTGTTGAAAAATAAGAGAGACAACTCAAAGATACATGTACACAGTATTCATTTTTACTGTTCTGTGCCCCTGTTGAAAAATAAGATAGAAACAACTTAAAGACATATCTAACATCATCCATGTTCACTATCCTGTCCCTGTGATGAAAAATAAGACAGTGACAACTTAAATACATATCAACACACCATCCACGTTCACTGTTCTGTGGCCATGATGAAAAATAAGACAGAGAGAACTTAAAGACATATCTACACATCATCCATGTTCACTGCTCTGTGCCCATGATGAAAAATAAGACAGACAGATCTTAAAGACATATCCACACATCATCCATGTTCACTGTTTTGTTACCATGATGAAAAATAAGATAGAAACAATTAAAGACATATGTACACATCGTCCTTGTTCACTATTGTGTCCATGTGATGAAAAATAAGACAGAGACATCTTCAATACAAATCTACACATCATCCATAATCACTGTACTATGCCCATGATGAAAAATAAGTCAGAGAGTACTTAAAGACATGTCTTCACATCATCCATGTTCACTGTTCTGTCCCTGTGATAAAAATAAGGGAGACAACTCAAAGATATGTCTACACATCATCCATGTTCACTGCTCTGGCCCTGTGATGAAAAATTGGACAGACACTACTTAAAGACATATCTACACATATTCTATGTTCACCGTTGTGTCCCTGTAATGAAAAGTGAGACATAAACAACTTAAAGACATAACTACACATCATCCATGTTCATGGTACTGGCCATAGATGAAAAATAAGACAGAACCACTTAAAGACATATCTACACATCATCCATGATCTCATTGTGTGCCGATATACAAAATAAGACAGAAACAACTTAAAAACATATCTACCCATCATTATGTTCACTGTTCTGTGCCCATGATTAAAATAAGACACAGACAATGTACAGACATATCTCCACGTCATCCATGTTTTCTTTTCTGTGCCATTGATGAAAAATAAGAGAGAAACAATTTTAAAGCTTATCTAGTCATCATCTATGTTCACTGTTTTGTGCTCATTATACCAAATAAGACAGAGACAACTTAAAGAGATATCTACACATCATCCTTGTGCACTATTCTGTCCCTATGATCAAAAATAAGAGAGAGACAACATAAAGACATATCAGCACATCATACATGTTCACTATTCTATCCCGTGATGAAAAAATAAGAAGAAGATAACTTAAAGACATATCTACACATCATCCATGTTCATTATTCTGTCCCTGTGATAACAAATAAGACAGAGACCACTTAAAGATATATCTACACATCATCAATGTTCACTGCTCTCTGCCTGTATTGAAAAATAACACTGAGACAATTAAAGACATTTCTACACAACATCCATGTCCACTGTTCTGTGACTCTGATAAAAATAAGACAGAGACACCTGGAAGGTATACCAACATATCATCCGTGTTCACTGTTCTGTGGCCATGATGAAAACTAAGACAGAAACAACATAAAGACCTATCTACACATCATCCAAATTCACTGTTCTGTCCCTGTGAGGAAAAATATCACAGAGACAACTTGAAGAGATATCTACACATCATCCATATTCACTATTCTGTCCCTGTGATGAAAAATAATAGAGACAACTTAAAGATACATCTACACAGTATCCATTTTTACTGTTCTGTGCCCCTGTTGCAAAATAAGACAGAAACAACTTAAAGACATATCAACATATCATCCATGTTCACTATTCTGTCCCTGTGAGGAAAAATATGACAGAGACAACTTGAAGAGATATCTACACATCATCCATATTCACTATTCTGTCCCTGTGATAAAAAATAAGACAGAGACCTCTTAAAGACATAACTACACATCATCCATGTTCATGGATCTGGCCAGAGATGAAAAATAAGACAGAGGCCACTTAAAGACATATCTACACATCACCCATGATCACCGTTGTGTGCCCGATATAAAAAATAAGGTAGAAACAACTTAAAAACACATCTACACATTATCCATGGTCACTATTCTGTCGCTGTGATGAAAAATAAGAAAGAGAGAACATAAAGATATATCTACACATCATGCATGTATACTTTTCTGTGCCAGGGAAGAAAAATAAGACAGAGACAACTTAAAGACTTATCTACACATCATTCTTGTGCACTATTCTGTCCCTATGATGCAAAATAAGAGAGAGACAACATAAAGACATATCTGCACATCATGCATGTTCACTATTCTGTCCCTGTGAGGAAAAATAAGAAGAAGACAAATTAAGACATATCTAACATCATCCATGTTCACTGCTCTGTGTCCGTGATTAAAAATATGATAGAGACCACTTAAAGACATATCTACACATCTTCCATGTTCACTATTCTGTCCCTGTGATAACAAATAAGTCAGAGACCACTTAAAGACATATATATACATCATCCATGTTCACTATTGTATCCCTGTGATAACAAATAAGACAGAGACCATTTAAAGACATATCTACACATCATCCATGTTCACTGCTCTCTGCCTGTGTTGAAAATTAACACTGAGACAATTAAAGACATTTCTACACAACATCCATGTCCACTGTTCTGTGACTCTGTTGAAAAGTAAGACAGAGGGCTGGAGAGATGGCTTAGTGGTTAAGCACTGCCTGTGAAGGCTAAGGACCCCGGTTCAAGGCTTGATTCCCCAGGGCCCACGTTAGCCAGATGCACAAGTGGGGGGGAGCATGCATCTGGAGTTCGTTTGCAGTGGCTGGAAGCCATGGTGTGCTCA
The DNA here is from genome assembly GCF_020740685.1 of Jaculus jaculus. NCBI lineage: Eukaryota > Metazoa > Chordata > Mammalia > Rodentia > Dipodidae > Jaculus > Jaculus jaculus. The sequence continues at coordinate 4,233,348 of NW_025423515.1, read as the reverse complement.
TTCTCTATCTGTGTCTCTCTCTCCCTCTCTCTCTGTTACTCTCAAATAAATAAATAAAAATGAACAAAAAATATTAAAAAAAGAAAAAAGAAAAAGAAGACAGAGACAACTGCAAGGTATATCAACATTGCATCCATGTTCGCTGTTCTGTGGCCATGATGAAAAATAAGACAGAAACTACTTAAAGACATATGTACACATCATCCAAATTCACTATTCTGTCCCTGTGAGGAAAAATATGACAGAGGCAACTTAAAGAAATATCTACACATCATCCATGTTTATGATTCTGTGCCCATGATGAGAAATAAGACAGAGACAACTTAAAGACATATCTACATGTCATCCATGTTTTCTGTTCTGTGCCCGTGATGAAAAATAAGAAACAATTTAAAAACTTTTCTTCATATCATCTATGTTCACCATTCTGTGCTCTTTATACAAAATAAGACAGAGACAACTTAAAGATATGTCTACACATCATACATGTTCACTTTTCTTTCCCTGTGATGAAAAATAAGAGAGACAACTCAAATATATATCTACACATTATCCATTTTTACTGTTCTGTGCCCCTGTGAAAAAATAAGACAGATGGGGCTGGAGAGATGGCTTAGTGGTTAAGCGCTTGCCTGTGAAGCCTAATACCCTGGTTCGAGGCTCAGTTCCCCAGGTCCCACGTTAGCCAGATGCACAAGGGGGCACATGCATCTGGAGTTCATTTGCGGAGGCTGGAAACCCTGGTGAGCCCATTCTCTCTTTCTCACTCTATCTGTCTTTCTCTCTGTGTCTGTCACTCTCAAATAAATAAATAAATTTTTAAAAAATAAGACAGAAACAACTTAAAGGCATATCTACACATCATCCATATTCACTATTCTTTCCCAGTGATGAAAAACAAGACAGAGAGATCTTAAGGACATATCAACACATCATCCATGTTCACTGTTCTGTGCCCATGATGAAAAATAAGACAGACAGATCTTAAATACATATCTACACATCATCCATGTTCACCATTATGTGCCTGTTATAAAAAATAAGACAGAAACAACTTAAAAACATATCTACCCATCATTCATGTTCACTGTTCTGTGCCCGTGTTTAAAATGAGACAGAGACAATGTAAAGACATATCTACACATCATGCATGTTCACTATTCTGTTGCTGTGATGAAAAATAAGACAGAGATGACCTAAAGACATATCTACACATCATGCATGTTCACTATTCTGGTCCCGTGAAGAAAAATAAGACAGAGACAATTTAAAGATATATCTACACATCATCCATGTTTCCTGCTGTGTGTCTGTGATGAAAAATAAGACAGAGACAACTTAATGAGATATCTACACATCATCATGTTCACTATTCTGTTCCATGATCACAAATAAGACAGACACAACTTAAAGACATATCTACACATCATCCATGTTCACTGTTCTGTGCCCGTGATGAAAAATGAGACAGAGACAATTAAAGACATTTCTACACATATTCCATGTTAACTGTTTTCTGCAGGCGATGAAAAATAAGACACAGACAACTTAAAGACAATTCTACACATCATCCTTGTGCACTAATCAGTCCCTGTGAAGGCAAATAAGAGAGAGACAACAGAAAAATATAAAACACATCATGCATGTTCACATTTCTGTACCTGTGATGAAAAACAAGACAGAGACAACTTAAAGACATATCTACACATCATGCTTGTGCACTATTCTGTCCCTGTGATGAAAAATAGGACGGAGACAACTTAAAGGCATATCTACACATCATCCATGTTCACTGCTCTGTGTCTGTGATGAAAAATAATACTGAGACAACTTAAAGACATATCTACACATCATCTATTTTCACATTCTGTGACCATGATGAAAAATAAGACAAAGACAACTTAAAGCCATATCTACACATCATCCATGTTCACTGTTATGTGCCTGTGATGAAAAATAATACAGAGACCTCTTAAAGACATATATACACATCATCCATGTTCACCATTGTGTGCCCTTTATAAAAATAATACAGAAACAAATTAAAAACTTACGTACACATCATTCATGCTCACTGTTCAGTGCCCGTGATGAACAATAAGACAGAAACAAGTTAAAGACATATCTACACATCATCCATGATCACGGTTCAGTGCCCGTGATGAAAAGTAAGACCGAAACAACTGAAAGACATATATACACATCACCCATGTTCATTGTTCTGTGCCTATGAGGAAAAATAAGACAGAGAGAACTTAAAGACACATCTACACATCTTCCATATTAATTGTTCTGTGCTCATGATGAGACATAAGACAGAAACAACTTAAAGACATATCTTCACATCCTCCATGTTCACTGTTCTGTGCCCATGATGAAAAATGAGACAGAGACAACTTAAGACATTTCTACACAACATCCATGTTTACTGTTCTGTGCCTGTGATGAAAAATAAGACAGAGACAACATAAAGACATGTACACATCATCCATGTTCATTGTTCTGTGCCTATGATGAAAAATAAGATAGAGACAACTTAACAGCACATTTCCACATCATCCATCTTCACTGTTCTGTGCCCTTGATTAAAAATAAGACAGCGGGTACTTAAAGACATATCTACACATCGCCCATGTTCCCTCATCTGTCCATGTGATGAATAATAAGAGAGAGAGAACATAAAGACATATGTGCTCATCATCCATGTTCACTGTTCTGTCCCTGTGATGACAAATAAGAGAGGCAACTCAAAGATATATCTACACATCATCCATGTTCACTCTTCTGTGTCCATGATGAAAAATAAGAGAGAAACAACTTAAAGACATATCTATACATCGTCAATATTCACTATTCTGTCCCTGGGATAAAAAATAAGACAGAGACAAGTTAAATACAAATCTACACATCATCCATGTTCACTATTCCGTGCGTGTGATGAAAAATAAGACAGAGACAACATAAAAACATAATGTACACATCATCCATGTTCATTGTTATGTGTATGATGAAAATTGAGGCAGAGACAAATGAAAGACATATCTACACATCATCCATGTTCAGTGTTGTGTGCCCATGATGAAAAATGAGACAGAAACAACTTAAATACATATTTACACATCATCCATGTTCAGCATTCTGTGCCCGTGATTAAAAATAAGACAGAGATAACTTAAAGACTTATCTACACATCATCCATATTCATTGTTTTGTGGCTATGATGAAAAATAAGACAGGGACAACTTAAAGACACATCTACACATCATCCATATTCACTGTTTCGTGCCCGCGATGAGAAATAAGACAGGGACAACTTAAAGAGATATCTACACATCATCCCTGTTTATGGTTCTGTGCCCATGATGAGAAGTGAGACACAGACAACTTAAAGACATATCTACACACCATACATGTTCACTGTTCTGTGCCTGTGATGACAAATAAGACAGAGACAGCTTAAATCCCTATATACACATCATTCATGTTAACTGTTCTTTCCCTGTGATGAAAAATAAGACAGAGACAACTCAAAGATATATCTACACAACATCCATGTTAACTGTTCTGTGCCCATCATGAAAAATAAGACACAGACAACTTAAAGACATATCTACATGTTATCCATGTTCACTGTTCTGTGCCCATGATGAAAAATAAGACAATGACAACTTAAAGAAAAATCTACACATCATCCATGTTCACTGTTCTGTCCCTGTGTTGGAAAATAAAACAGAGACAACTTAAAGACATATCTTCACATCATCCATGTTTTCGGTTCTGTGTCCATGATGAAAAATAACACAGAGACAACTTAAACATATCTACACATCATCCATGTACACTCTTCTGTGCCCGCGATGAAAAATAAGACATAGAGAACTTAAAGATATCTCTACACATCATCCATGTTCACTGTTCTCTCCCTGTGATGACAAATAAGACAGAGACACCTTAAAGACATATCTACACATCACCCATGTTCATGGTTTTGTGCCCATAACAAAAAATAAGACAGACAACTTAAAGTCATATCTACACATCTTCCATGGTCACTGTTCTGTGGTCATGATGACAAATAAGACAGAGACACCTTAAAGACATATGTACACATCACCCATGTTCACAGTTTTGAGCCCATAACAAAAAATAAGACAGACAACTTAAAGTCATATATACACATTGTCCATATTCACTGTTCTGTGCCTGTATTAAAAAATAAGGCAGAGACAACTTAACGACATATCTGCATGTCATCCATGTTCACTGTTTTGTGCCCATGTTGACAAATAAGACAGAGACACCTTAAGGACATATTTTCACGTCATCCATGTTCACTGTTTTGTGCCCGTGTTGACAAATAAGACAGATACAACTTAAAGACATATCTACACATCATTCATATTCATGGATCTGTGCCCGTGATGAAGAATAAGACAAAGACATCTTAAAGACCTATCTACACATAATCCATGTTCACAGTTCTGTGTCCATAATAAAAAAATAAGACAGATAACTTAAGGACATATCTACACGTCATCCATATTCTCTGTTCTGGGCACGTGATGATAAATAAGACAGAGACAACTTAATGATATATCTACACATCATCCATTTTCACCGTTGTGTGTCCGTGATGAAAACTAAGACAGAGACAACTTAAAGGCATAGCTACACATCATCCATATTCACTGTTCACTGCCCATGATGAAAAATAACACAGAGACAACTGAAAGACATATGTATATGTCATCCATGTTCACGGTTCTGTGCCAGACACAAATGGCCTGGATATCTATGACCTCACAGTGCCTGACACTACATACACAAGAGCATCATAATAAGTGGAAAAGATAATGACATAAAAATAAAAGACTGGGGCTGGAGAGATGGCTTAGCGGTTAAGCGCTTGCCTATGAAGCCTAAGGACCCTGGTTTGAGGCTTGGTTCCCCAGGTCCCACGTTAGCCAGATGCACAAGGGGGCACACGCATCTGGAGTTCGTTTGGAGTGGCTGGGGGCCCTGGCGCACCCATTCTCTCTCTCTCCCTCTATCTGTCTTTCTCTCTGTGTCTGTCACTCTCAAATAAATAAATAAAAGATTTAAAAAAATTATTACAAAAAATAAAAGACTGATTTAGAGGAGGAAGGGATATGATGGAGAGTGGAGTTTCAAAGGGGCACGTGGGGGGAGGGATGGAAGTACCATAAGTTATTGTCTACAATTGTGGAAACTGAGACAGCCTGGGAACCATGTCTCAAAAAATTTTTAAAATTCAGGGCTGGTGTGATGGCTTAGTGGTAAATGCCCTTGCTCACAATGCCTATGGACTGAGAGTCCTACCTTTCCTCTGGATCTTTCTTTCTCTCTGTCACCTCTTCTGCAGTGGATCCTGAGCCTCAGATGATATAATCGAAATACTTCAGTGCTGAGCACTCCTCTGTCACTTATTCTCAGCATCGTGGTGTCTTCTGAGTCATCCCAAGGTCAATGTCACCTGGATAGACGAGTTTCTCTAACTAAACTTAGAGTAGCATTAACATATGGGCATGAACAGTAAGAGAAGTACTTACTGGGCAGTTTTGTGAGCATAGTATATACATTTATCCAGTCACCAGCAGACATTACACCCCTAGGGCTCATGACTACCCCTGTTGTTTGTTTTCAGTATCAGGTATGTATTCTGTCCCATACAGCAGGCTCTAGTCTAACTAGAGGGCAGTTGTTTTCCCCCATAACAGACATGCCAATATTGCACCATATAGTGGTTTGATTCAGGTGTCCCCCATAAATTTAGGTGCTCTAAATGCTAGCTTCACAGCTGATGGAGATTTGGGGGTTAACACCTCTTGAAGGCAGTGTATTGTTGGGGGTGTTCTTATGGGCATTATAGCCAGTTTCCCCTTTCCAGTGTATGGCATACTCTCCTATTCCTGTTATTCACCTGATGTTGACCAGGGGGTGATGTCTATCCTCTGATCATGCCATGATTTTCCCCGCCATCATGGAGCATCCTCTTGAGTCTGTAAGCCAAAATAAACCATTTTCCCCAGATGATGCTCTTGGTTGGGTGATTTCTACCAGCAATGTACCCAACTGCGAGAGTAAAGTGTACTGAGAAGTGGGATTGCTGCTAGACATCTTCCTGTGTGGCTTTAACATTTTGGAGATGATTTTCTTTTTTTTTTCTCAATTTTTATTAACATTTTCCATGATTATAAAAAATATCCCATGGTAGAAGGAGTTTGGTAGAATTCCTTCTTTTTCTATTTCCTGGAAAAGCTTAAGAAGCAATGGTGTTAGCTCTTCATTAAAGGTCTGGTAAAATTCAGCAGTGAATCCAGCTGGGCCTGGGCTTCTTTTAGTTGGGAGATTATTGATAACTGTTCAGATCTCCATATTTGTTATATCACCCTGATACCAAAACCAGGCAAAGATAGAACACAAAAAGAAAATTACACACCAATCTCCCTCATGAACATAGATACAAAAATTCTCAACAAAATATTGGCAAACAGAATACAAGAGTATATCAAAAAGATCATTCACCCTGACCAAGTAGGCTTGAGATCCCAGAGATGCAGGGATGGTTCAACATATGCAAATATATAAATGTAATACATTATATAAACGGGTTGAAGGACAAAAATCACATTATCATCTCATTAGATGCAGAGAAAGCATTTGACAAAATCCAACATCCCTTCATGATAAAAGTCCTACAGAAACTGGGAATAGAAGGAACATATCTTAATATAATAAAGGCTAACGACTCTACTAGCAAAGATTTAGAGCTACGGCCATGTAGCTACAAACCTACAGCCATGTAGCAGGATACAAAATAAATACACAGAAGTCAGTAGCCTTCATATATGCTAACAACAAAAAACCTTGAATATGTAAAATAATACTGAGCTACAAAAATAAGGCTGGTGGTATCACCATACCTGATTTTAACCTATACTACAGAGCCATAGTAACAAAAACAGCGTGGTACTGGCACAAAAACAGACATGTAGATCAGTGGAACAGAATAGAGTACCCAGATGTAAGCCCAAGTAGCTATAGCCACCTGATATTCGATAAAAATACCAAAAATACTCACTGGAGAAAAGACAGCCTCTTCAGCAAATGGTGTTGGGAAAACTGGATATATATCTGCAGAAGGATGAAAATAGATTCTTCTCTCTCACCATGCACAAGAATTAAGTCCAAATGGATTAAAGACCTTAACATCAGACCTGAAACTCTGAAACTGCTAGAGGAAAAATTAGGGGAAAAAACTTCACCATATTGGTCTTGGCAAAGACTTTCTGAATACAACCCCAATTGCTCAGGCAATAAAACCACAGATTAATCACTGGGACCTCATGAAATTACAGAGATTTTGCACTGCAAAGGACACAGTGAAAAAAGCAAAGAGGCAACCTACACAATGGGAAAAAATCTTCACCAGCTATACATCTGATAGAGGATTAATATCTAGGATATACAAAGAACTCAAAAATTTAAATAATAAGGAATCAAACAAGCCAATCAAAAAACAGGCTATGGAGTGAAATAGAGCATTCTCAAAGGAAGAAATACAAATGGCATATAAGCAAATTTAAAAAAGTTCTACGTCACTAGTCATCAGGGAAATGGAGATTAAAACTACATTGAGATTCCATCTCATTCCTGTCAGATTGGCCACCATCATGAAAACAAAGGATCATAAATTTTGGCACGGATGTGGAAAAGAGGAACCCTTCTACACTGCTGGTGGGAATGCAATCTGGTCCAGCCATTGTGGAAAACAGTGTGGAGGTTCCTAAAGCAGCTAGAGATTGATCTACCATATGACCCAGCTATAGCTCTCCTAAGCATATATCCGAAGGACTCATCTCATTTCCTTAGAAGTACGTGCTCAACCATGTTTATTGCTGCTCAATTTATAATAGCTGGGAAATGGAACCAGCCTAGATGTCCTTCAACTGATGAGTGGATAATGACGATGTGGCACATTTATACAATGGAGTTCTACTCAGCGGTCAAGAAAAATGAAGTTATGAAATTTGCAGAAAAATGGATTGACCTGGAAAGTATTATACTAAGTGAGGTAACCCAGGCCCAGAAATCAAGCACCACATGTTCTCTCTCATATGTGGATCCTAGCTACAGATGATTGGTCTTCTGCGTGAGAATGAAAATACTTAGTAGCAGAGGCCAGTAAGTTAAAAAGGGAAGAGAAAGGAAGGGAGGAGGGTACTTAATAGGTTTATATTGTATATATATAAGTACAATGATTGAGATGGGGAGATAATATAATGGAGAATGGAATTTCAAAGGGGAAAGTGAGGGGGGCGGGAGGGAACTATCATGGGGTTTTTTTATAATCATGGAAAATGCTAATAATATTTTTTAAAAATGCACAAAAAAGAAATTTAAGAAAGAGAGTGTCACTGACTTTGTAACATGGTCTTGTATTTTGGAAATGGCCAAGGGCAATGTGAAGTAGGTTTGCTGAATGCCTGCATGGAGACCTCCATGGGGTCATGAGGATGAATCGTGGGTTGCAGTGGAGAATCAATGGAGATTCCAGGGCAACGAGATGGCTAGCAAGGAGAGCTGCTGGTCCCAGATGATGTTTTCAGGAGTGGAGTAGCCTAGCTGGAGGGACTGAATGGGAGCTCCAACGACTTGTGGTTGGCTAGAATTATTGGATTTGGAGATTTGTCACTTAGTAGAGTTGTTGGACTTGGAGCTATCAAATTTGATACTTGCCCTGTTTAAATCTTTTATTGTTTGAATATTTCTTTGCTATTCCCAATGCCATCTTTTGCAGTGTGAAGGTTTATTCTGTGCCATTATGGATGTGTTTTTTTCAGGATTTTTTAGTGTTATGACTCAGTTAATAGACATTGGCCTATGGGGATGTATGAACCCTGTTGGAACTGATAAAAAACTATGGGGACTTTAGAGTTGGGTGAATGCATTGCATTTTACATCATGTATTGTTACCAATGTATGAGGGCCAGGGGCAGAATGTGGTGGTTTGATTCAGGTGACCCAGCCTTAAATTTAGGTGTACTTAATGCTAGTTTCCCAGGTGATGGATATTTGGGAATTAATGCCTCTTGGAAGCAGTGTATTGTTAAGGGCAGGCTTATGGGCATTATAGCCAGTTTCCCCTTGCCAGTATTTGGCACACTCTCCTCTTCATGTTGTCCACTTGATGTTGGACAGGGGGTGATGTTCTTCCTCTGCTCATGCCATCACAATCCCTGACATCTTGGACTGTCCCTTGAAGGTTTAAGACAAAATAAACCTCCTGTTTACTCACAATCTGCTTTTGGTTGGATGATTTCTTCCAGCAATGTGAACCTGACTGCAACACACCTGTCGGCTCATTTGGCCTGGGTGGCTAATGTAAGGCTTGCAGTGTCTACTACTGAGTATCTACACTGGTGATTTCTCCCCAGTTATACTCCAGGCAATGCAGATTTTTTTCAGCTTTCTGTCAGCTGCTCTAAATGGAGGAGGTTTTCAGCTCAGCTCCAGCAGGATTTCTCAGTGACCTTGCAGACTAAGTATGTGGAGTCTTCAGCAATAGTGTCTAACCATCTATTCCTGGTGGGAAACTAAGAGCCTCTTAGGTTTTAATTAGCCCTCCCACCACTTTTCCTTACTAAATCTCTTCCCCAACCTCACTTAGGCCTTTTCACCCCCATTAAACTGTTATTCTACTTACATATGTACAATTCCATCTTATTAAGTCCTCCCTTCCCCCCTTTGTATTCCCTTTATGTCCCCTGTTTAGCTTACTGGCCTCTTCTACTGAGATTTATTCCTACTCACATAGAAATCCAATCATTTGTAGCTAGGATCCACATATTTATGGAGTTTGTTTGCAGTGGCTAGAGGCCTGAGCATGTCCATTCTCCATATGCATGCACCACTTTGTGCATCCATGCTTCCAAGGTTCCTGAGGAATAGAACTTGGGTTGTTAGGCTTTGCAGTCAAGTGTCCTAATGAGAGCATCTCTCCAGCCCTCTCTAGCTCTAATTATCTGAGAGCTTGCATTCATCAGCCTGGTACCAGTCTGTCTTCTCAGTGCTAACACACACTACCACAGACAGATGCAACAGAAACCCCAATCATTTGGATTTGCTGGCATGTACACTAGAAAATGAGCCATCTTTCCAGTTCCCTAGTTTTAAAAGATGTGGAGCTTTTTTCAGTTTCCTGCCTGGAAATACATCTTTACACTTTATTAATTTCAGAAAGTAACAAGGGTTCAACTATCTACAAACCCATTTATAGATGAGATGATGTCGCATATCTAAGTTATTAAGAGTTGATGGCTGAGCCGAGACTGGTGGTGCACGCCTTTAATATCAGCACTTGGGAGGCAGAGGTAGGAGGATCGTTGTGAGTTTGAGGCCACTCTTAGACTATGTAGTGAATTGCAGTTCAGGATGGCCCAGAATGAGACCCTACCTCAAAAAAATCACAAAAATATAGCTTTATATCGGGCATGGTGATGCCACCAGAGGTATTGCTTTTGCTGAGGATGTGTTTGGATCTGCGAGGCCTTCTACCTTTCCATATGAAATTTGAGATCATTTTTTCTATCTCTGTGAAGAACACTGTAGGGATTTTAATTGGAATTGCGTTAAATCTATATATTGTCTTTGGTAGGATTGTCATCTTCACAATGTTAATTCTGCCTATCCAGGAACATGGGAGGTCTTTCCATCTTTTCAAGTCCTCCTCAGTTTCTCTTTTGAGAGTTTTTATATTTTTGTTGTATAGAACTTTTACTTCCTTGGTTAACGTTATTCCAAGGTATTTTTTTTTGTTGTTGCTATTGAAAATGGGACTATGTCCTTTATTTCTTTTTCTGTGTCTTTGTCATTTGCATACAGAAATGCTACCGATTTTTGTGCATTGATTTTGTATCCTGCTACTTTGCTATAGGAGTTAATCACCTTCAGGAGTTTTGGGATGGAGTCTCTCGGGTCTCTTACATATACAATCATGTCATCAGCGAATAGAGCTAACTTAACTTATTCCTTTCCAAATTGTATCCCTTTTATTTGCTTCTCCTGCCTTATTGCTTGGGCTAGGACTTCCAGAACTATATTGAAAAGCAGAGGTGAGAGAGGACATCCCTGTCTTGTTCCTGATCTCAATGGGAATTCCTCCAGTCTCTCTCCATTAAGTATTATTTGGGCCTTTGGCGCTTTGTATATTGCCTTTATTATGGTAAGATGTGAACCTGTCATGCCAATTCTCTCCAATGTTTTGATCATGAAGTGATGTTGTATCTTGTCAAAGGCCTTTTCTGCATCTATCGAAATGATCATGTGATTTTTATGTTTAAGCTTGTTTATGTGGTGTATTACATTGACAGATTTTTGTATGTTGAACCACCCTTGTGTTCCTGGGATAAATCCCACTTGGTCAAGGTGGATAATCCTTTTGATGTGTTGTTGACACACAATGACAGACTTCTGTCAGAGTATTTGATGACCCACCAAAGGCCAGTGCGAAGACCCTATTGCTGAAGACTCCATACACAGCTGACGTGTAAAATGGAATGACATGGCTGGAAGCCAGGAGAGAGTCAGTCCCCAAACAGTCAGCGTGTCTAGTGCCAGAAGGTGCTACATAGGCAACTGGGGGCAATGACCAAGATCTGTCCAAGCAACACATTGTTTAACCTAATTAGCAACAAATAACCGGATGTGATACCCACACAAGTGCAATAGTGGTACACAGCCATGGTGAGGAACCAGTTGCTCTTGACTTGGCTAACTGATCCACTCAGTGGTACTAGACCCATAGGTGGAGCTGGGAAACAAGTCAGAACCATACCCAAACACAAGCCCACTCTACAATATCAAGCTACCATCAATCACGGGGTATAAGAGGGCCTAAACCTACCATACGGTCTATCAAAGAAGTAAGTCTTATCTCAATTTTCTGGGTGCTAACTTACTCTCCACTGGAAAATCTGCTTCTCTTTTCCAGATAGAAGCAGATCCTAAGAAGAGAGCTGCCCCAACATACCTCAAAAGGGGCCCAACTGAAACTAAGGACAACTGGCGAAATAAGCAAGGGTGATGTTTTCCTGTGAACCGGATACCAGCACAAAGGGGAAGGAGATCAACACAGAGAAATATCAACTCCTACCAAATCAGAGAGCCAGAGCCTCAGAGGCTCCCAACACCTCAGCACTGAAGCAGACCAAACATGAACCCAACATGGCTCAGGGAAATTTTGCGGAAGAGGGGGCGGAAAGAATGTCAGAGTTACATGTTGGGTCATGATATGCAGAGACATTTATCATACCAATAACTGTGGGCTAACTCCACAATGCATGACCCATTTTCATTAACAAGGAGGGTCTAATGGGAGGGGGTAGATCACAGATGAGCTTAAATAATGGTACCAAACTGCTTGTATTTACTGAAAAGAAAACTAATAAATTAAATTTTAAAAAAATCACAAAAAAAGAGTTGACGGCTTTTTTTTCTTTTTCTTTTTTAACTTATTATAGAGAGGAAGATACTCTGTGTGTGTGTATGGGCATGCCAGGGCCTTTTACTGCTGCATACTAACTCCAGAACCATGTGCCACCTTGTGTCCTTGGCTTTCTGTGTGTCCTGGGGTCTTGATCCTGTATCCTTTGGCTTTACAGGTAAGCACCTTAACTGCTGAGCATCTCTCCATCCCCTGCTCTTTTTTCTTTATATGTGAGGGTTTATTTTATGGGAACACAAGCTCAGATGTCTCTAGATCTGAAATATTTCCTCAGGGTGGTCATGACTGCTCACCTGATTCTGAATTTGTAAGAAAAATTACATATACTTGCAGGGATCTTTGTGGCATCTGCAGGCTTCACAGTCTTGGAGGTGATGTCCAAATGACAGGACAGCTGATGTTCCCAGTAGTAGCTTGTGTGCACTGGTGGGATGATCTCTTGCTCCATCTCAGTTCACTGGGAGAGGTATGTGGAAATATCTCTCTCACCTGGGAAAGTTGGCCAAGCAAAAGGGACCTCCAAGTGAAGGTCAGGCTGTGAATGAGCCAAAGTCTTGTACAAGATATGGTTTTAAAAGTGACTTGCCAGTGGGACATGGTGTTGCTCATGCCTTGAATCCCATCTTGGGGAGACAGAGGTAGGAGGATCATGTCTGTGAGCTCAAGGCAAGCCTGACACTACAGAGTGAATTCTAGGTCAGCCTGAGAGAGTGAGACCCTACTTCAGAAAAAAAAAAAATAGTGACTGGCATATTGGGGCTGCAGAGATGGCTTAATGGAGAAAGCACTTGCCATGCAAGCATGAGAATGTGAGTTCAAAGACCCAGGTAAAAAGCCAGGCAGGGTGGTGTACCCTTGTCATCCAAGTGCAGGGGAGGTGAAGACAGGAGGGTCCCTGGTGCTCATGGCCAGATCATCTAGCTTAATTCATGATCTTCAGGTTCAGTGAGCGTCCCCTTTTCAAAGAACAGACCAAGGAGGCCCTGATCCAAACACCTAACCTTGGTATCTGGTCCCTGATACGGGAAGAGATGAGCAGATGCATGACACTCGTATGTGTCCACTCACATGCACACATAAGTGCATATACACACATACAAACACACAGTGCATGACATTAAGGCACGTGAGCACATACAACCCAGAACATATCCCACACTCTTTTATTTTATTTTTTCCACACTCTTTTAATTCAAAGTTCATGGTGGATGAGAAAAAGTGTAAATGAATGTCTGATTTTCTCACCATTCAATTATTTTTGAACCTTTTATTTATTTATTTGAGAGAGAGAGAGAGAATATGTACAGCAGGGTCTTCATCCACTGCAAATGAACTCCAGATGCAAGCACCACCTTGTGCATTTATGTGGTAACTAGGAAATTGAATTCTGGTCCATGGGCTTTGCAGGCAAGTGTTTTGACCACAGAGTCATCTCTCCAACCCTACCACACAATTCATATGGGCAAATATAGTAAGGAGGAGAAGGAGACTGAAATTTCACCTTTACACCTCTGCCTTGGGAATCTTCGTTCCTAAGGTTCTGCCACTTTTGCTCTCCTATTCAGTTTCCTGACCTTCGTACCACATTTTTGTCATTGAAGCTCTTTTCATTTAATGAGTTTATTTATGAGAGAGAGAGAGAGAGGGAGGGAGGGAGGGAGAGAATGGGCATGCCAGAGCCTACAACCACTGCAAATGAACTCTAGACACAGGCATGATTTTGTGCATCTGACCTCATGTGGTTAATGGAGAATTGAACTTGGATCCTTAGGCTTCGCAGTCAAGTGCCTTAACAGCTAAGCCATCTCAGCATGGGGTAGAGAGAAACTGCCTCCAAAGAAAAAGTAAAAAATTTGAAGAGTACGGCATTTGTGTTTGTGTGTGTGTATGTGGTGTTGAGGGGGAATGCACATGTCACAGTGTTTACTTAGCACTCGGAGGACAATCTTGGGCCTCACCACCATGCTTGAGAGAGAAAGTGAGAGATGTGATTTTTGTGGTACTCACCAGCTATCCACCCCTACAAGCTTCAGGTTTCTCCTGACTATCCCACTAGTGTGGTACTTTTGGAAGAAAGATGCAGGGCTTATCCCACCCAGCTTTTTGTGGAATCTGGGGCTTCTAAACTTCAATCCTCAGGGTCTTACCCTATTTAAAATATTTTTATTTATTTTTATTTATTTATTTGAGAGGGACAAACAGGGAGAAAGAAAGAGGCAGAAAGAGAGAATGGGAACGCCAGGGCCTCCAGCCACTGCAAACAAACTCCAGACACATGTGCCCCCTTGTGCATCTGGCTAATGTGGGTCCTGGGGAATCAAGCCCTGAACAGGGGTCCTCAGGCTTCACAGGCAAGCGCTTAACTGCTAAGCCATCTCTCCAGCCCAGGATCTTACCCTATTTAGAAACTTGGAAATTGCCCCATTAGTTTGGCTGCTAAGGCTATAAGACTCTCTCTGTCTGTATTTATTTATCTATCTACCTACCTATCTATCTATCTAAATAGATATGACACATATATATTCACACACATATGCATAGGAAAGTATGTACATGCATATATAAACACACACACACATATATACATATATAATATATATATGTGTGTGTGTGTGTGTGTGTATAATGATCCAAAAATGTTAAATGTAAACCTTTAGAAATAGAATACTAAAATTGGAGCTAGTACCATGCCCTTATATGAACTGTACTTTTTCCTCTTCATACATGTGTCAGACAAAGTTTAATTAATTAATTAATTTTATTTTTTGACATAAGGTTTCCCTCTAGCCCAGAATGACTTGTAATTCATTACTGTGTAGTTTGCTGGCTAACCTGGATCCTTTGGCTTTGCAGGCAAGCACCTTGATCACTAAACCATCTCTCCATTGGTTCTGGGGATTAGAATCTGGATCCTTAGGCTTCATAGCAAGAAACCACTAAGCAATCTCCAGCCCTAAAAATATTTTTATTTCTTTATTTGCAAGCAGAGAGAGAGAGAGAGACAGGGAGAAGAAAGACAGATAGGAAGAATGGGCATTCCAGGGCCACCAGCCACTGAAAATGAACTCTGGACATATGTGTCACCTTGTGCATCTGGCTTACATGGGGAATCAAAACAAATCCTCTGGCTTTGCAGAAGAGTTCCTTAATGACTGAGCCATCTACCAACCTCTCCTCCTACAAGTCTCTTTTTAAAGATGCAAACATATATCTTGATTGAATACTTTCTGTGCTGTTTATCATGTAAGTATGAGTTCAAGGCCATCTTGAAACATTCTATCTTTCAAAAATATTTAATCCAGGTGTGATGATTCATGCTTTTCATCCCAGCCCTTGGGAGGATCACAGAGTTTTAGTCACCCTGAGAATACATAGTGAATTCCAGGTGAGCCTGAGCTAGAGTGAGAACCTACCTCAAAAAACCAAAAGAATGAAAAAAATGTTTTATTTATTTACTTATTTGAGAAAGAGACAAAGAGACAAAGGAACCCCAGACACATTCGCCACCTTGTGCATCTGGCTAATGTGGTTCCGAGGGAATCAGACTCAGGTCCTTAGGCTTTGCAGACAAGCAACTTACCCCCTGAGTCATCACGCCAACCCTCAATATAACTGTTTTCATTTGTTTGTTTTTAGAGGTAGAATCTAGCTCTAGCCCAGACTGACCTGGAATTTACTATGTAGTCTCAGGCTGGCCTTGAACTCATGGTGATCCTCCTACTTCAGCCTCCTGAGTGCTGGGACTAAAGGTGTGCACCACAACGCCCAGCCACTATCTTTTAATTCCTTATCCCTTGCTGCTTCCTACCTCAGTCCCTCCTTCTCTCAATTCACTGCTACCTCCCTTTCTTTCCCCCTTCATCTCTTTCTTTTTTCATTCATCCTGTCCCTTCCTTATTATTCTCCCTCACTCTTCCACTCTTCTGTTGACATATGAATTCAGGGCTGCAAGAATGAAGCTATGTGAGGGGGGCTGGAGAAATAGCTCAGCAGTTAAGGTGCTTGCCTGCAAAACCAAAGGACCCCGGTTACATTCCCTAGTACCCACATAAAGCCAGATGCACTGGCAATGAATGCATCTGGAGGTGTTTGCAGTGGCTGTAGGCCCTGTCATGCTCATTCCCTCTCTCTGTCAAATAAATTACATATATCTATACACACACACACACACACACACGCACGCACACACGCACGCACGCATGCACACACACACATATTGAGAGAAAGATTGAGAGAGAGAGAATGGGGGCTGGAGTGAGGGCTTACCAGCTAAGGTACTTGCCTGACAAGCCTAAGCACCCAGGTTTGATTCCCCAGATTCTACATAAGTCATATTCACGTGGATCTGGAGTTTGTTTACAGTGGCTGGTGTCCCTGATGCCTCCATTCTCTCACTCTCGTTCTCTCCCGCTTTCTCTCTTCATATTGAATAAATAAATGAATAATGTATGTTTTTAAAAATTATGCAGCAATGTAAAAAGGCTTGGTTTCCATGATTTTGTGTATGCTCTATAGCCTTTCTTGCTACTGATTTGTAGTTTAATTCCATTGTGGTCAGATAGAATGCAAGGAATTATTTCAATTTTCCTGAATTGGTTCATATTTGCTTTGTGTCCTAATATATGGTCTATTTTAGAGAATGTTCCATGTGCTGCTGAAAAGAATGTATATTCTGCAGCCTTTGGATGAAATGTCCTGTATATATCTGTTAGGTCCATTCCTTCTATGACCTCATTTAGTCCAGATGCCTCTCTGTTTATTCTTTCCCTGGATGACCTGTCAATTGATGAGAGTGGGGTGTTAAAGTCACCCACCACCACTGTGTTTGGTGTTATCTGTGACCTTAGTTCTAATAGTGTTTGTTTGATGAATTTGGGAGCCCCCATGTTAGGTGCATATATGTTTAGGATTGTAATGTCCTCCTGTTGGAGTGTGCCCTTAATCAATATAAAGTGACCTTCCTTATCTTTCTTGACTAACGTCGGACTAAAGTCTACCCTGTCTGATATTAGGATAGCAACCCCTGCTTGTTTTCTAGGCCCATTTGCTTGAAACACCGTCTTCCAACCTTTCACCCTAAGATAATGTCTATCCTTTGTAGAAAGGTGAGTTTATTGGAGACAACAAATTGTAGGATCCTGCTTTTTAACACAGTCTGCAAATCTATGTCTTTTCGTTGGGGCATTGAGACCATTGATATTAAGAGATATTATTGAAAGGTGTGTATTTATGTTTGCCATTTTTGTGTGTGTGTGTGTGTTACTGGTTCTACCTGTGCTCTCTTCTGTTAACTGGTATTTGAGTATAGCTGGTTTTTTCTAGGTTCCTTATATGTGTGCTTTTCCTTTTGTTCAGCATGGAGGATTCTATCAAATATTTTCTGTAGAGCTGGTTTTGTCTTCAAATACTCCTTTAACCTGCTTTTGTCATGGAATGTCTTTATTTCTCCATCTATTTGAATGGATAACTTTGCAGGATAAAGTAACCTTGGTTGACAGTTGTTATCTTTCAGAACTTGGAATATATCACTCCAAGCCCTTCTGGCTTTAAAAGTTTGTGTTGAATAATCTGCTGTAATCCTGATGGGCTTGCTTTTGTAGGTAACTTGATTTTTCTCTCTAACTGCTTTCAATATTTTTTCTTTGGTTTGTGTGTTTGGAAGTTTGATTATAATGTGGTGAGGAGAGGTTCTTTCTGGGTTTTGTCTGGCTGGGGTTCTAAAGGCTTCCTGTATCTGTATTGGCATCTCTTTCCCAATTTGGGGGAAATTTTCCTCTATGATTTTGTTGAAGATGCCTACTATGCCTCTGGAGTGGATTTCTTCTCCTTCTACTATGCCCTGAATTCTTATATTGGATCTTTTCATAGTGTCCCGAATATCTTGAAATTCCCACTCATACTTTTCTATAAGTTTGTCTTTCTCTTTGTTGGACTGCATTAGGTCTGCCACCTGGTCTTCTAGCTTAGATATTCTGTCCTCTCCCTCATCCGTCCTACTGGTGAGATTTTCTACAGAGTTTTTTATTTCATTAACTGTGTTCTTCATTGCTAGTAATTCTGACTGGTTTTTCTTTATTATTTATATTTCCCTATTTATGTCTTGTATTGCCTTCTTTATTTCATTAAATTGGTGTCCTGCCTCTTCTTTGATTCCTTTGATTTCCTCTTTGATTTCGTCTTTGATTTCTTCTTTGATTGTTTTCATGTGTTGTTTGACCTCTTTGAACATATTTATAATTATTCTTTTGAACACTTTCTCAGGCATTTCCTCTAACTCTTTCTCACTGGAGGGCATTTCTGATGCATTAATACTTTTGGGTGGATTTATATCGTCTTGCTTTTTAGTGTTTCTTGTGTTATAATGTATATATTTTTGCATCTTGGATTACGTTAATGCTTGGATTTTCTAGCTAGCTGTGTATTCTTAGCTGTATCAATTGATTTGATGTAATATATTTTCAGGGTAGGACCTTAAGGTATTAGGTGTGGCTCCTAAGACTCTCAGAGTATCTACAAAGATGTTCTTAGGGGTTGAGTTTCCCTGCTATAGGAGTATTCAAGCAGGCTGAGTGGAATAAAATACAGGTAGATTCTAAAATTTAACTAAACACTGTACGCATTCAATCAAAAACAGCCCCGAGTATGTATGCAAGAGTAGTTATTATAATGACCAGATCCTCTATGAACAAAGAGGTTTAGATTTCTGGTCTGTTGAGGTATCCAAGTCAGCTTGTGACCAAGTGAGACCCTTCCCTGGTGCAATCCCAGTTACCTTGGGTGAGTTTGGTCTCAGTCAAGTTGCTGCCTGGGTCGTCGGGCTGCTGTTCTGATTTCTGGAGCTGGGTACTTGCTTTTCCTACGGGGCAAACCGAGCCGCTGCTGCTGCCTCTGCTGCTGTTGTAGCTGCCACCACCGGAGCCACCACCGCTGCTGAAGCTGCTGCTGCCGTGTCCACCGCTGCTCCCCCCGAAGCCGCTGCTGCGGGATCTGCTGCCGCTGTCGCTCCTGGGTCCACTGCTGCTGGGGCCGCTGGTACAGGGAGCCGCTGAAGTTTCTGCCAAACTCTGCTCCTGCTTGGGTCCCGCCGTCAGCCCAAGTTGACGTGGCCGGTCCCGGGCCGCTGCTGTGTTCGCTGGAGCTGGGTTCAGGCGTTGGGGGAGGGGAGGGAGCCGCGGCTGCTCTGGTTGTCTTGCTGCTTCACGTGTTCTTTTACCTCGCGGTCTTCTCCTCCACTGCTTGCTGTCGCTCTCCCCTCACATTTCCCGAGTTGCGGAGAGCGCGGTGCGAGGGGAAAATCCCGCACCTGGCTTCTCCTGCGGCTCGAGCCAAGAGTCTGGCAGCTCTCTGCTGCACCGTGGTTGCGGCGATTGGCCGAGCTGCCGGAGCCACTTTTCCCGCCTGTGCAGGCTCTGGATGCTCTATAACTCTTCCACTTCTCCGCTGCCGCCTCAATTTCCTATACCCCTCAGTTTTTAGTAAAAGTGTGTATACTGCTGAGTTTTTTTGGTCTTTTTCCCCCTAGGCTGCTTTGGCATGGTACCTACGCCACCATCTTAACCGGAAGTCAAATGATAATGAGAACACAACATACCAAAATCTCTGGGACACAATGAAGGCAGTTCTAAGAGGTAAATTCATAGCCTTAAGTGCCTATATTAAGAAATTAGAAAGGTCGCAAGTAAACGACCTAATGCTTCGCTTTAAAGCTTTGGAAAAAGAAGAACAAGGCAAACCAAAAATCAGTAGACGGGAAGAAATAATAAAGATTAGGGCAGAAATTAATGAAATAGAAACAAAAAGAACAATCCAAAGAATTAATGAAACAAAGAGTTGGTTCTTTGAAAGGATAAACAAGATTGATAAACCCTTAGCAAATCTGACCGAAAGAAAGAGAGAAGAGACACAAATTAATAAAATCAGAGATGAACAAGGTAACATCACAACAGATTCCAGAGAAATTCAAAAAATTATAGGGACATACTATAAAAGCATATACTCCACAAAGTATGAAAATCTGAAAGAAATGGATGATTTCCTTGACCTATATGACCTACCTAAATTAAATCAAAATGAGATTAATCAATTAAATAGACCTATAACAAACATGGAGATCCAAACAGTTATCAATAATCTCCCAACTAAAAAAAGCCCAGGTCCGGATGGATTCACTGCTGAATTTTACCAGACTTTTAAGGAAGAGCTAACACCATTGCTTCTTAAGCTTTTCCAGGAAACAGAAAAAGAAGGAATTCTACCAAACTCCTTCTATGAGGCCAGCATCACCCTGATACCAAAACCAGGCAAAGATAGAACAAAAAAAGAAAATTGCAGACCAATCTCCCTCATGATCATCTCATTAGATGCAGAGAAAGCATTTGACAAAATCCAACATCCCTTCATGATAAAAGTCCTACAGAGACTGGGAATAGAAGGAACATATCTCAATATAATAAAGGCTATTTATGACAAGCCTACAGCCAACATATTACTAAATGGGGAAAAACTGGAAGCTTTTCCACTAAAATCAGGAACAAGACAAGGGTGTCCACTGTCCCCACTTCTATTTAATATAGTTTTTGAAGTCTTAGCCATAGCAATAAGGCAAGAGACACACATAAAAGGGATACAAATTGGAAAGGAAGAAATCAAGTTATCATTATTTGCAGATGACATGATTCTATACATAAAGGACCCTAAAGACTCTACTAGCAAGCTGTTAGAGCTGATCAAAACCTACAACAATGTAGCAGGATACAAAATAAATACACAGAAATCAGTAGCCTTCGTATATGCTAACAACAAACACACAGAGGATGAAATCAGAGAATCACTCCCATTCACAATTGCATCAAAAAAAATAAAATACCTTGGAATAAACCTAACCAAGGAAGTAAAGAATCTATACAATGAGAACTTTAAAACACTCAAGCGAGAAATTGCAGAAGACACTAGAAAGTGGAGAAACATCCCTTGTTCCTGGATTGGAAGAATCAATATCGTGAAAATGGCAATCTTACCTAAAGCAATCTACACATTTAATGCAATCCCTATCAAAATTCCAAAGACTTTCTTCATGGAAATAGAAAAAACAATCCAAAAATTCATTTGAAATCACAAAAAACCTCTAATATCTAAAATAATACTGAGCAACAAAATAGAGGCTGGTGGTATCACCATACCTGATTTTAACCTATACTACAGAGCCATAGTAACAAAAACAGCATGGTACTGGCACAAAAACAGACCTGTAGATCAGTGGAACAGAATAGAGGACCCAGATGTAAGCCCAAGTAGCTATAGCCACCTGATATTCGATAAAAATGCCAAAAATACTCATTGGAGAAGAGACAGCCTCTTCAGCAAATGGTGTTTTGAAAACTGGATAAATATCTGCAGAAGGATGAAAATAGATTCTTCTCTCTCGCCATGCACAAGAATTAAGTCCAAATGGATTAAAGACCTTAACATCAGACCGGAAACTTTGAAATTGCTAGAGGAAAAAGTAGGGGAAACCATCTCACTCCTGTCAGATTGGCCACCATCATGAAAACAAATGATTATAAATGTTGGCGGGGATGTGGAAAAAAAGGAACCCTTCTGCACTGCTGGTGGGAATGCAATCTGGTCCAGCCATTGTGGAAAACAGTGTGGAGGTTCCTAAAGCAGCTAGAGATTGATCTAACATATGACCCAGCTATAGCGCTCCTAGGCATATATCCAAAGGACTCATCTCATTTCCTTAGAAGTACATGCTCAACCATGTTTATTGCTGCTCAATTTATAATAGCTGGGAAATGGAAACAGCCTAGATGTCCCTCAACAGATGAGTGGATAATGAAGATGTGGTACATTTATACAATGGAGTTCTACTCAGCGGTAAAGAAAAATGAAGTTATGAAATTTGCAGAAAAATGGATGGACCTGGAAAGTATTATACTAAGTCAGGTAACCCAGGCCCAGAAAGCCAAGCTCCACATGTTCTCTCTCCTATGTGGATCCTAGCTACAGATGACTGGGCTTTTGCGTGAGAATGAAAATACTTAGTAGCAGAGGCCAGTAAGTTGAAAAGGAGACATAATGGGTGGAGAAAGGAAGGGAGGAGGATACTTAATAGGTTGATATTGTATATATGTAATTACAATGATTGTAATGGGGAGGTAATATGATGGAGAATGGAATTTCAAACGGGAAAGTGTGGGGGTGGGGAGGGAGGGAATTACCATGGGATATATTTTATAATCATGGAAAATGTTAATAAAAATTAAAAAAAAAAAAAAAAGGCTTGGGCCTCCTGGGATGTTGCATCCACCTTGTAGATGGGTTTGTATTTTCAGGAGGATATCTCTCTATGTGCCATTTGTAGTGGGAATGCTTTGTAGCTGAACACACTGGACATCAGATCACCATGACGTTGGCCATCCTGAGAGGAAATGAAGCAAGGAAGGGAAGAAGACAACTTTATGCTCATATTCCGCTGCCTTTTCAATTACCATGTCTAATTTTGGCTGTTGTTTCTTCTTTTTGAAAAAGAGTCATCCACTCTCGCCCAGGCTGGCCTAGAACTTGCAATGTTCCTACTTCCCTCCATCCAAGTGCTCATCTTAGACCTGATCCTATAGGGTCCTTGTTCTGGATAACCATCCATCCATCCCTTCTTCCCTTTCCACTTCCTCTCTCTAACTCTCTCTCTCTTCCTGGACATTTCTCTTTCCCTTAGCCATGCTCCCTGTTTATGATGTCCCATTTAATTTTGATTTAAATTATTATTATTATATTTGGTTTTTCAAGGTAGGGTGTCAGTCTAGCTCAGGCTGACCTGAAATTCACCATGTGGTTTCATGGCGGCATCGAACTCATTGTGATCCTCCTACGTCTGCCTTCCCAGTGCTGTGATTACAGGTGTGCACCACCATACCTGACATGATGTCCTATTTTGTAAACATCTTGACTATGACTTTCACACTCTCCTATCCTTTACTTAAAAATGAATTCTTATTCATGGTGTGATGGGGTAATATATTGAGGTGAGCTGGGACCCCCATCCAGAATCAGCATCTAGTATCTATTCCCCAATCTGTTCCCTTGCCCTGATTCACAG
This sequence comes from Jaculus jaculus, assembly GCF_020740685.1. Classification (NCBI taxonomy): domain Eukaryota; kingdom Metazoa; phylum Chordata; class Mammalia; order Rodentia; family Dipodidae; genus Jaculus; species Jaculus jaculus. Next base: position 4,209,724 of record NW_025423515.1, on the reverse strand, counting down.
GGAGAATTGAGTCATCACTCAGGTCCTCAGAGTACTTTGTGTCTGGTCCAAAATGAGGACAGACCAAAATATGCACTTGACCCTGGTTTCAATATTACTTTCTCCTTACCCTTAATCCAGAAGGCATCTTATCCATTTATTTATGTTCTTTCTAGGTAGGATCTCTCTGTAATTCACTCTGACCTGGAATTCATTCAGTCTCAAACTGGCATTGAACTAATGGCCACAAGCCTCCTATCTCTGCCTGCCAAGTGCTGGGATTAAAGACATGTGCCACCATACACTACCAGAATGCATTTTAAGAAATTATTTATGAATTTATTTCAGAGAGGGGGGGATGGAGGGAGAGAATGGTTGCACCAGGGTCTCTAGCAAATGAACTCCAGATGCATGTGCCCACCTTGGGCATCTGGCCTCATATGGGAGCTAGTGAATCAATCCTGGGTCTTTAGGTTTTGCAGGCAAGTGCCTTAACCAAGGAGCAATATCTCCAGTCCCAGAACTTACTTACTTTATTTATTTGTTTTTTTATTTATCTATGAGAGAGAGAGAAAGAGAGAGAGAGAGAGAGAGAGAGAGAGAGAGAGAGAGAGAATGTATTCTCCACTGCCTCTAGCCACTGCAACGGAATGCCAGACACACATACCACCTTGTGCATCTGACTTTACGTGGGTACTTGGAAATTGAACCTGGTCTTTAGGCTTCATAGGCAAGTACTTTAACCACTGAGAAATCTCCTCAGCTCCATAAACATTTCATGTATTTATTTTTTTGTGGTATGGTCTCATTTCATCCCATGCTGACCTGAAATTCACTATGTAGTCTCAAGCTGACCTCAAACTAACAGCGATCCTCCTACCTATGCTCCCCATGGGCTGAGATTCAAGGAGTGGGCCATCATGCCTGGTGGAAATGAGAACTTCTAGATGTTCAAGTCTATTTCTAAAAATTATTATTTTACTTATGTGTGCAATCATTCAGTATGCACATGAAACCAGTCCAGGGTATTCGTCTGTGATGTTTCTGTTATCACTTTTGCTTAATTTGTCATGACATAATTAGTCAGAAGGCCTCACTAGAAGCAGGTGGCTTTGACAGTTAGGAGTGGCATTGGATGTACGATGCTGTTTTTTTTTTTTTAAATTTTGAAAAAGAGAGAAAGAGATTTGGTACACCAGGGTCTCAGCTGGTGCAGCTGAAGTCCAGATACTTGTACCACCAATAGGCATGTGCAACCTTGTGCTTGCCTCACCTTTGTGCCTGTGGTTTATGTGGGATCTGGAGAGTCCAACATGGGTCCTTAGGCTATGCAAGCAAGCACCTTAACTGTAAAGCCATCTCTCCAGTCCTGTATGATGCATTGTTGTAACTTCTTCTGTGTGTGTGTGTGTGTGTATGCACACCTGCCATGGATGGCTGGGTTCCCTTGAAGAAGTGAAAAACAAAAACTTGGAAACAAAGGGTAATTTCTTTCCATCTTTGACCAGAACCCTCCAGCAACATAGGGAGATGCTGTGGCCTTTTATATACAGTAATTACCAGGGAGGAATTGGCTGCCATTATGGGGGGGGGGAGAGACTTAAATAAAGACATCCCATTAGGATGTAGGTCATCTCCCTCTGATTTAGCTTTTTACTTAAAAAAATATATTTTATTCTAAATAAATAAATAAAATGTTTACTTAAAAGAATAGCAAGGGCTGGAGGGATAGCTTAGTGGTAAAGGTGTTTGCCTGCAAAGCCAAAGGACCCAGGTTTGATCCCCTAAGATCCATGATAGCCAGATACACAAGGGGGCACAGACATCTGGAGTTCCTTAGCAGTAGATGGAGGCCCTGGCATGCCCATTCTCTCTCTACACCTCTTTCTCTGTGAATTTTTTTTTGAAAAGAATATTAAGTGAGGCATGGTGGCACATGCCTTAAATCCCAGCATTTGGGAGGCAGAGGTCAGAGGGTCACCTACAGTTGGAGGCTAGCCTGAAATTAAATAGTGAATTCCAAGTCAGCATGGGCTAGAGCAAGTCTCTACCTCAAAAAAACAACAACAACAAAGAAAAGCATGTATTTAAAAATTAAGAAAATAGTAGACCAGACTTGACTTATGCAATTTACCCAAAATAAACATATATATCTTATTTTAAGAAAAATTAAGAAAAAAACCACACAGGTACTGAAAATAAGTGATTAAGTCCATCACTAATAGAGTATTTCATCTTATACTAGTTTCATTCTTTCTTTCTTACTTTCTTACTTTTGTGTGTGTGTGTGATATGGTCTCATTCTAGCCCAGGCAGTATTGGAATTCACTATGCTGTCTCAGGCTGACCACAAATTCATGGCCACAATCCCCTGACTTCTACTGCCCATGTGTTGGGTTTAAGGATGTACACTACCATGCCCGGCCTATTTTCAATTCTTCCATTGGCAGTTGACTAAATGCTCTTGTAAACTAGGTAAAGGCAACACATCAATATGGGATTTTTATATATTTATAGGCTTGATGAGTTATTTTAGAAGTTATTTTAGTGCAAAGATGACTTGGGGGTTACAGAACAGATTGTGTGGAAATATCCCTTTCGGGGTTTTAGTATTCACTCAAAAATCCAAGGGGGGAAGGACAAGTACATTAAGAATTGAGTGTGGTGTGCCACAGGGCTTATTCATGGTTTGAAGGTTCTGATGATAAAGATAATTTTTGTGGGGGTGGGGAAAGTACACAATTGTAACACTGATGTTCTCTTTATTGGACTTATTTCTGACTAAAAGTGACATATTTAATAATATTTATTTGATTATTATTTATTTGAGAAAGAAATAGGCAGAGAGAGAGAGAGAGAGAGAGAGAGAGAGAGAGAGAATATGTTAGAGCAAGTGAGCACTAGGGCCTCCAGCCACTGCAAGTGAGCTTCAGAAGCATGCAGCCACCTTGTGGATCTGGCCTTACATGGGTGCTGGGGAATTGAACCTGGGTCTTTTGGCTTTTCAGATAAGATCCTTAGCTGCTGAGCCGTGACTTATTTTTTTTTTTTAAAGAGAGAAGTTGTCACAACATCCCAGGCTGACCTGAAGCTCACTCTGAAGCCCAGGCTAGGCTGAAACTCATGACCATCCTCCTACCTCAGCCTCCCCATTGCTGGGATTATAGACATGAGTAACCACACCTGACATCCATGACATTTTTTTTAATTGACTGCAAACAAAAGTCCACCTGTCTTACAATTTGTGTCTTGTAATTTAAGTTAAAGATTGGTTAATATTAATGGAAGGTCATAGTTTTAGGGAATAAATTTTACCCTTAGGTCTGTTAAAATCCACTAACAATGGATAGTGAGATGGTTCAGTGGTTAAGACACTTGCAACCAAAGCCTACAGATCTGGGTTTGATATCCTTGGGACCCTTGTAAACCCAGATGAATAAGGTAAGGAATGTATCTGGAGTTTGCTTGTAGTGGGTATAGGCCAAGACATGCAGATCTAATCTCTTTCTCTCTCTCTTTCTCACAAATTAATGTATTAAATGATTAATTAAAATATTTTTGAAATGGGTAGATAGAAAGGATTCTCTCACTCAAACACTGATCCATGAGTTAGAACCTATGGTGCATTCAAGTCAGAAAGATGGGTAGGAAAAACTCCAGAAGTGAGGGTAGTTCCCTCACACACATATTTCAGAAGCTCCTGGAAGTAAGATTGCAACTCCACCCTTTTGTGAGGTCACTTCCTGCCTCATTGTCTCTCCTCCACCTCCACCAGGACCTTACTCCTTAGAGTTTGAACTTCTAGGATGGAAGCTCCTCCTTGGAGGGATCCAGGTATGTGTTCCAACAGGGGAGAGTTTACTGATGATGGCTCCTATATATTCTTGTGAGGGAGACATTTATTTGTTCACAGGAAATATATATTAGGCTGGATTCAAATTCATGGTGATCCTCCTACCTATGCCTCCCAAATGCTACTGGAGATGGGGAAACTGTCATAAGTTCTTGTTTGTTGCTCCTCTTGGAAAGCTCTTGTTGGATTGCTTAATAGGCCATTTATATATTGAACACATTTTTAATCTTTGGTTACACATTTTTCTCTGAGTGTTTAAGACCATGCAGATAGACTAAATTTAATTAAGGATTAATTTTGGAGGTCACTAATGGCTCTTCAAAGAGACTTTAGGGACCTAGGAGTAGCCCTATGGTTTACTAGTGTTTTCTGTCTGTTAGAATGAGTCAGGGCCATGCTGGCCAAGTAGTTTTCACTTTGGGGGGGAGTCAGGAGGACTATTGCTCCTCAATTGTGACTCATGTCTCAGACTGTACACCAGTTTTGTTTGGGTCTCCATATCCTCCCTGCCCAGGAAGAAAGGTGACTTAGCCAGTGTAGAAGTGTCTCATCATCTCCAGTGGCCTCATGACCTGGGAGCACAGGCCAAAATATTGGTGCTTTTTGCTCTGATGATTCTAATTGGCTTTGGCTTCTACATAGGGGATTAACACACTTAGAAAAGAAGTTACACCAGCCTGGATGTATGTACATATACAGCACATTTGATTACTAAAATAGATTTAGTTAAAGAATGACACAAGAGCTTATTAAAATAATTTGTCCAGCCTTGTAAACTTTTGTTGTACTGTAGCAACATAAGCCATATCTGAGGCATAAAAGGTAGGCACATCTTACACTTTAGCTATGTAATAGCTACAAATATAGGAAGAACCTGTTATCAGTCTTGAAAACAATACCAATTAATTTACAAACAAACTAATTGATACTAATTGATTTAACCTAGAAATTGTCAGAAAAGGACAAGCAAGACAGTATAAAGTCTTAGCATCTGAGTTTGTAAACATCTTTGATTAGTTTAGATAACCTGTGTGGGTACCAATTACCCTGAGAACATTTAAAACAGAAACACAGAGCTTGAACGTATTTTTCAAAGATGAAGATCATTGTTTGAGCATGAGGCTGTACTGTAAATTAGGGAATATGTCTTAAGAGTTAATTTGTTTATAAGCCCTGGACTTAGGCTGCCAGAAATGAGGCACTTTCCATATAATAGAGCAGAATGTGGTCTTATTTGATCCAAAGCAGCCAGATAAATTGTAATACAACCTTTGACAAATCAGTTTTGAAAGAAAAAAACACCATTTGACAACCAAGGATTTTAGTGTAATCTTGGTATGTAACATAGGAATTTTTATTAACATAAAACAATTTTGTTTTACCCACGACTTAATTATTTTAAGATGCAAAACAAGAACACTATAATCTTGGCCAGTCATACATAAAAATGCAGAACACAGTAAGTTGCTGTGGCAGACAGATTCAGGTTTCCTGAGATGAACTTTCAGACCAGGCACAGTTTTGGAGGAAGGGATTTATTGAAGCTTACAGATCCAGGGGAAGTTCCATAATGTCAGAAGAAGCTGGCCTGCCTTCACAGGCCCAAGCAGACAAAGAGAGAAGTACATGCCTAAAGGTCAAAAGCCAGAGCACACTTCAGGAACTCCAGCTAGGTACACTTTGCATATCTTTAGATTGAAATCAGAAACCCATCACCACAACTTAAGATCCACCAGTGACATTGCCTCCAGCCAGGTGGCCAGCAGATGCAAACTACAAACAAACAAGTGAATATATTGGGGGCCATCTATTCTATTCAAACCACCACAGTTGCTCTAGTAACAATTCCAGTTTCAATTCCAATTTCACCCTCTTACCACTGCTTTCACATACCTGGCAAGACAAAACTCTGAGGTTCTTAAGAGTTTTTTTTTTTTTTTTCTTTTAGTTACACACCAGGCATGAACTAATCAGATCAGAGGGCTACCTACACTCTCTTAAAGAAATAATTTTGTTTCTTCCAGAAGGTACTGGAACTAGTTTGGGTCAAAGTAAAAATCAATCACTGGAAGCTAATTCTCTGAAACTAGTAGTGATGTTCAGGTTAAGGTAACATGGCTGTATAGCTTTCACATTAAATAATCAGCAACATTTTGAGGGGGTGTGGGGAGCTTTCTTGTTACTGGATGGGTACCAACAAGCAGTCCCCTAGAACTTTCCATTCCTTCTTCAGCTTGCTAGGATCCAGTAACTTCTCAAAGGTTTTTAGGAAATTTCCTTTTTTTTTCTTGGAAGTATCTTCTGTGCCTTCAAGACATGCAGCATTGCAAACACCCCTTCTTGTGCAGCTGTGTACTGTGTCAGTCTGAGCTGCTTTGAGCATGGATGGAATACAAGCTACTAGAGATCTGGCAAACACCAGCTTGATGTGCTAATGGTCTCTACATTACTACACAGGTGCTCTCCAAAGAATAACTGTTATATTCCCAGTGCTAAATTATGGCAATCACGGAAGCAGGCAGCCTTACTGCCACAGTACATTCACCAAGAAAGGTTTTATTTCCCTTCCAATGGACTTGTGCAGGGCAGGAGTGGAAACATGCCTGAGTTGGATTTTGAGGTAGGTAATAGGAACAAAAAAAATCACAACTCTCCAGGTCCTTATGGTTTATGTCTTAATACTTCACAAGTTCTAAGTGGCACAGCCAGCTCAGTTCACAGTCCCAAACACACACCACTGTGGCTCTGCATGTTGTCAGATTCAGTGTACCCTGGGCTCTTTCAGAAGGTCATGCCAGCACTCTTGATATTTCCCCAAAACCTGGGATTATTTCAATAATTTGTCACATATTTTGTATGTATTAACGTCATCTTTCATGTGCGCTAAGTTTTGCTTAGAGGGAAAAAAAAACTGTACCTATTTTATATAGAATCATACAATATAAAGTATGTAAATGGTTCCTGGAAGAAGTATACTTTACAAAGTTTAATATCTTTCATAAAGGAAGCCAGAGATCTATTCCTTTTTGACTTTGTAAACTTTGAAAAGTTAATCTATTTGAACCTCTGTGCCATTCTACACTAATGAGACTACACTAATCATTCTATTACAGAGATGAAGGAATCTATTATTAAAATGCAGCTTACTAACATTTCCAGGAAGAAGCATCTCAAATTTGAGAATAGAAGAGCCTTCAGGTTAATGTCTGTCGTGACAGAATAAGAATAACAAACACACTGGATGTGGATGAATTCCAGATTATGTGGCCTTTTGAAGACCATCACTGAAAGGTTGCCTGGAAAGAAAATATGCCATTGCCACTGCCACATTTAAAGTCTGCAGGATCTAAGCAAATTCACAGACATGGAGGTGACATTCTATAGCCAGAAAGGTAGGCAGGGATTGCTTGATTTGTGAGCAGCCTGCACAAGGCTTGGGGCAGGAGCAGACCACTGGAAGAATCAGTTGACCTACCCTGCTCTTCCACATCCAGTACGGACTGCCTACCAAAAGGCAAAGGCCTGAACATTCTGGGGCTCAACACCAACTACACTGCCCTTTAGTTTTGAGATCAGGATTCAGTGTTGACTCGGAGTGATGGGGGCAGGTATATTAAAGAAAATGCCAATTGCTGTCCTTCATAGGATTGTCTTGGTATCTTTCTCCACATCCCAAAGAGCTTGTATTTTAAAAGTTCAGAACGACTGGCACTAGAAATACACTGCCTCCTCCCACTGTACATCATGTAAACACAATGAAAGTTTTATGTTACTACAGGTTTTCCAAGTTAACTATTTCTTCTAGTTTTCATTTACATCGTTTGAAGGAACAAATTAAAGAGAATGCCTTCAAATGAATTCTTTATTCTCTCCCTTTCATAATATATTTGTGTTAGCATTGAAAAAAAAAAAGGTTGACAAAGCTTTCAGAAAAATCTGGCTAGTAGCAGAGATGGAGAATAGATGGCACCAGGAATCAGTCCCAGAAAGGTGACTTCCTCTGCACAAATATGCTGACAGTCATATTTTTGGGACACTGAGAAATCCTTGACCCAACATAAAGCCCAGGCTGCAGTTTATAATAAAAATAATTACCACAGCATCCCATGTAAAGGAAAATACACACTGAATATTAAAAGGAATATGTCCAAATCCTGCAGTTCTTTGGAAACAAAAAAAGTAAGTTTTCCTAGAGACTTCACTGAAAGTAATTATAAATATCTTAAGACAGTCTTCAAAAACTGGTGACTTGGCTGTTTGTAGTGGCAGTTTGGGGTACACAGTGAGGCTCTTCCTCAAATTGTATTCTTTGAGTGTATATATGTATATAAAAGTATGTGTGCATGCAGAGGTTGCAGGAGAACTTTGGGTGTCATTCTCTGTTGCTTATCCATCACTTTTTTGAAATGGGCTCTTTCCCTCAACCTGAAGCTGTGGTTTTTGGTCAGTGAGCCCAGTTCCCACCACACTGTCTGCTACATCCACTGTGATATCACAATATGACATCACAATGTCTCACTGTGATATCACAGTGTCCTACTGTGACATCAAATCACATCACATCACAATATTTCAGTGTCATATCACAATGCTAACTAGGAAATTACAATGACTCACAATGTCATTACAATGCCAAAGAATGACATCGAAATGCTTTAATATTATATCATAATTCTCTACTTGTTCAATATAATGCCCCGCTACCATATCACAATGGTCCACTATGACATCATAATGCCACATACTCACATAACAAGACCCTACTGTGATATCAAAAGGTCTTGTCAGGCATAGTGTTGCATGCCTTTGATCCCAGAACTTGGGAGGCAGAGATAGGAGGATCACTATGAGTTCGAGGCCACCCTGTGACTACATAGTGAGTTCCAGGTCAGCCTAGAATAGAGTGAGACCCTACCTCAAACACCAAACAACAACAACAACAAAAAGATCTCACCATAAAATAATAATTCCACACTGTGTCATCACAATACTCAACTGTGACATCACATTCTCAGATGTCTCTAGATCTGAAATATTTCCTCAGGGTGGTCAAGACTGCTCACCTGATTCTGAATTTGTAAGAGAAATTACATGTACTTGCAGGGATCTTTGTGGCATCTGCAGGCTTCACAGTCTTGAAGGTGATGTCCAAATGACAGGACAGCTGAGAAGCCGTCCAGTCCTGGACATTTCTTTTTGGGGAGGTTTTTGATTACTATTTCAATCCTTCGTGGCCATGATAGTTTTTTGTTAGGAGATTAATCTGCGCTGAGTTTAGTTCTGGTAGGTGATGTGTGTCTAGGAATTCATCCATTTCTTTCAGAATATTTAATTTTCTGGAGTAGAGTTTTTGGAATTATGCCCTTATGATTTTTAGGATCTATACTTTTTACCTTTCTGATTTTGTTAATTTGAGACTTTCTTTCTTTCTTTCTTTCTTTCTTTCTTTCTTTCTTTCTTTCTTTCTTTCTTTCTTTCTTTCTTTCACCTTGATCATTTTGGCTAGGTGTTTGTCAACCTTGTTTACTGTTTCGAAGAACTAGGTCTATGTTTCCTAGATTTCTTAATTTATTTCTTAATTTCTAATTGATTAATTACTGCTCTAATCTGATTATTTCTTTCCCTATGGTGCTTTTTGAGTTGGTTTCTTCTTGTTTTTCCATTGACTTTATATGTGTAGTCAGGGTATTAATTTGCGGTATCTCTGTATTTATAATGAAGGCATTTAACACTATGAATTTTCCCCTTATGACTGCTGTCATTGTGTCCCATAAGTTTTGGTAGGTTATGTTTTCATTACCATTCAATTTTAGGAATTTCACAATTTATTTTTGATTTCTTCTATCAGTCATTGTTTAGAAGTGTTTAAAAGTGTGTCTCCTTGAGCTAATGAATATCTTGATTTCTACCTTTAAAGCACTGAGATCTGACATGGTGCAGGATGTTACTTCAATTTACCTGACTTTATATAGGCACAATCATGGCATAATATATGTTCAATTTTGAGTAAGGTCCCATGGGCTGCTAACAAGAATGTATATTCTGTAGATTTTAGGTGAAAAGTTATATATATATATATATATGTATATATATATATATACATACATACATACATACATACATATACATATATATATATACATATATATCCATTATGACTAGTTGATCTATGGTGCTCTTGAGCTGTATTATTTCCCTGTTTGTTTTCTGTGTGTATGATCTGTCTATTGATAAGAGCTGCTTCTGAAGCTGCTGATGCTGGATCTACTGCTGCTGCTGCCGCTGCTGCTGCTGTAGCTGCCACTACTGGAGCCACTGCTGCTGCCACTGAATCTGCTGCCACTGAAGCTGCTGCTGCTGGATCTGTTGCTGTTGCCGCTGAAACTGCCATTACTGGATCTGCCACTGCTGGGGCCGCTGTTGCCGGTGCTGGAGCCGCCGATGTTGCTGCGGGACTCTGCTCCTGCTTGGGTCCCACTGTTGGCTAAGTTGGCGTAGCTGGGTCTGGGAACCACTACTCTGTTCACTGGACCTGGGCAGAGTCGGTGGGGGAGGGGGAGAGCCGCAGCTGCTCTGGTTCTCTCACTGTTTCACATGTTCTACCTTGTGATCTGCTCCTCTGTTGTTCACTGCCACTTTCCCTTCACGTTTCCTGAGTTGCGGAGATGGCCAGTGTGAGTGGAAGCTCCCCTCACCTGGCTTTTCCTGTGGCTTGAGCCGAGCCTGGTGGCTTTCTGGTGCGCTGCTGCCATGGCAGTCAGCAGAACTGCCGGGGCCACATTTGCCGTCCTTTGCGGGCTCTGGATCTCTCCTACTTCTTTGCTGCCATTTCAATTTCCTATACATCTAGCTTTTTAGTAAAAGTGTGTATTTTGCTGAATTTTTTTGGTCCTTTTCTCCCCTAGGCTGCTTTGGTGTGGTACCTACACCGCCATCTTAACTGGAAGTCCCCCAGTTGGGATTCTTGCTGTGTCTTTTCTTGTTAATTTCTAGTAATATAGCATTGTGATGTGATATCATGCAGGGAATTATGTCAATCTTCCTAAATATGTGGAGGCAGGCTTAGTGACCCAGTATATGGTTTATTTTAGAGAATGTTCCATGCACTGCTGAGAAGAATGCATAGTCTGTGGATTTGGGATAGAAAGTTCTCTAGATGTTTGTTAGGTCTAAGTGGTCTATGGTTTAGTTGAGCTCTCTTACTTCCCTGTTGAGTTTCTGTTGGATGATCTGTCTACTACTGATAATGATGTATTTAAGTCCCCAACTATGAAGGTGTTGGTGCTTATTTCTGTTTTACTGTCAAGTAGGTTTTGGTTTATGAACTGTGGTGTCCCTGTGTTTGGTGCATACAGATTTATGACTTTAATATCCTCTGGATGGATTGTTCCTTTTATAAGAAGGAAGTGCCCTTCTTTGTCTTTTTTGATTATTTTTGGTTTGAAGTCTGTTTTATCCAATATTAATCTAGCTATGCCTGCTTGTTTCTTATTCTCATTTGCTTGGAAAATTGTTTTCCACCCTTTCACCGTGAGGAGGTGTCTCTTTAGTGGTGAGGTGGATTTCTTGAAGGCAACAGATTGAGGTGCCTAATTTTTTGATCCATCCTGTTAGCTTGTGTCTCTTGAAGGGTGAATTAAGGCCATTAATATTTAGACTAATGACTGTGACATTTGGTTTGAACCCTGCCATATTGTGATGGTATGTGTCGGTTGGTGTTTTTATGGACTTTGATGTTTTATGTGCCTGTTCTGAGTTTGGTTATTATGATCTGCTTGTTGTAGGCATTTGAGGTTGATTATTTGTTTCTTGTCTGTGGAGAATTACCTGAAATACTCTCTGTAGTTTTGGTTTTATGTTCATGTAATTGTAAAGCTGAGTTTTATCATGGAAAGTTTTTCGTTCATCATCTATTATGAGGGATACTTTTGCTGTGTACAGTATTTTGGGTCAGATGCCATAGGTTCTTGGGCTTTGCAGTGTTTCATTACAGGACCTTCTGGCTTTTAAGATTTCCATTGAGAAGTCTGGAGTAATTCTGATGGGGTTACCTTTAAAAGTGGTGTGCTGTGTTTCCCTAGCTGCTTTTAGGATTTTCTCTTTGGTGTCAATATTTAGAGTCTTAATTACAATATATCTTGGAGAGTTTCTCCTTTGGTCCAGTCTGTTTGGCATTGTATTAGCTTCTTGTATCTTGGAGGGCCTTTCTTTTAAGATAATGGGGAAATTTTCTTTGATTATTTTGTTAAATAAGTTCTTCATGTATTTGGTCTGAATTTCTTCTCCTGCTGGTATTACAATGATCCTAATATTTGGACGTTTAAGTGTATCCCACAATTCCCTCTTGTTCGTTTTATAGGAACTTTTGAACTTACTGAAATTTTTGAACTCTCAAACTGTTTCTTCCATCTTGTCTTTCAGATCAGACTTTCTATCCTCCACATGGCTGACTCTATTCTTGAGAGTTTTGGACTTGTTCAATTAGGTTTGCATTTTCTACTACCTTTCTATGCATAATTTCCATCGCTATGTCAAGCTCCCTTTTCATATCATTTTGTAATTTTCTTGATGCTTCTTGGAATTCATCCTTGCATTTATGTCTTCATTTAGTATATACAGCTGATTTTTGAGGTCCTCATTTTTCCGCTCTCCCTCATATCTCTTAACTGTATTTGAACTCCTTCCATTTCTTATCTATTAGGTCTAGTCTAATTATGGCGGCATCCACATGATTATTGGTCCTTTGTTGCTTTTTTGCAAGTTCTACCAGTAGCTTGGTCAGGGTTGAATTGCTTATAGCTTCATTTTGGTGTTCTGATCCTAATGACTCTTCTATGTTTTGATTAGGGATGCTCATTGTAGGACTGGGTGAGCTAACTGAATTTTCTTGCATTTGATTTCTCTTGTTATTTCTTTTGTGCTGTGGTCTGCCCATTACTGTGTATGAGCACATAGGTCGTGGACCAGCCTGGGCTCAAGCACAATGGGAATCTGAAGCAAACTGAGTCTGTTGCCAAGCAGCCTGGGCTTTGACTCTCGTTTGCCAAAGCTGCCTGAGTTTCTGCCTTGCCAGGGCCCCAAAGATTCCTGAGCTCTCAGGGGGTAATATGTCAAAGCTGCCTGTGCGTGTGCTAGGAGGGACATGAAAGCACTATGCACTGAAGCAGCCCAAACTCTGGTGTGGAGGACCAATGGGACCTGGGGTCAGTCTGCACTCCCCTGCAACAGGACAATGGTGGTCAGCAGGTGTGGGGGACAGGGAGGGATGGCATGTGACCTAGCATAAGCGACAGACACAATCTGAGCTCACGTGTTGAGTTGCAAATTTGCATGGGCTCACGTGCGTGAATATGTGGCGGCTGGAACAGTAATGTCTTGCCTTTCTTTCCAGGGAATGCGTGGCAGTTAGGTGTCACCATCTTGGCATGAAGTCCTATTTTTTTTTTTTTTTTTGGCAGAGAGAATGAGCCAGAGGAAGAGAGAGTAAGCAAGAGAAAGAATTGGCTGGCCATGGCCTCCAGCCACTGAAAATGAACTCCAGATGCATGTGTCACCTTATGAATTTGGCTTAAATGGGTCCTGTGCAATCATACTGAGGTCCTTTGACTGTGCAGACAAGTTCCTTAACCACTACGCCAAGTTTCCAGCCCCTCACACTCATTTATTTACTGTCCACTTGAAACACATAATGTGAAAGCAACAACAAAAATTAATTCCTCACTCAGGTGGAGGAACTGCATTGTATGAATATAAAATATAAGGTTAAATTCTGTGTGCAATCCTGTAATTAGATAAGTGTAAAACATGGAAGAAACAATGCTAAAGATGAGAATCTGGGTCATCACAGCTTATTAGTTTGTGGGGACTAAGGAACATTGATGCAGGCCATGACTTAGAATGGAAGTATGAGGCTTAGTGTCTGCATTGTTACTGGGAGAATGACTGGGAATCCTGGACTTGCCATGACTATTTTCCTTATTGTGTACTCAAAGGGAGACATGGAGTTGTGGGATATTGAGGCATGAAACTACAATGAGTAGTGCAAGACAACACAGTAAATGGTATGATGCTGATGAAAGTGAGGTATGTGAGGGTTCTCTCCACTGCTTGAACAATGGAATAAACAATGCTGCCCATGTCTTCATGAGCTATGATGAACAGGAGACATTTCTGACCTTTTCACAACATATGTTGACTTGAAACTCCAAGGAGATCCACTTACATGACTTCAGGTGCTGTTCATCCAAATGACTTGTTGAAATTACTCTGCAAACAAGAATTCTCAGGAGATTATCCCAGTGGCATTCATGCCTGTATATACATGATCTTATGGTACCTGAAGCAAGAGATGATCCTCACAGCATGTTTTTCAACTTTTTTTAATGACCTTGATGTAGACCTCAGATGCAGAACCTCAGGGCTGTGTTCTGTACTTCTCAAGGGAGGGTGACACAGACTAGAAAGAAAGAAATTAGGGATATAAATATCCCTTCTAGTCAGCAATAGTAGTAAGATGGATACACATACAAGCAGGCATTTGTGATGTGTGTTTCTACTTGATGCTGCACATTACATCTGAGCTCATACTGCGAACTTACAGACATGGGGAAGCTGATCAGATTCATTTTTGTCTTGTTTCTTCCAATGTTTTCTGTCTCCTTCTGCAGTTTGACAGAAACAGGCTGCTTTTGGAGAATAAAGCAAAAGACAGAAAGTGATGGAAATATGTGGAAGGATTGTATGTTTGCAATAGACACATCAAAGGAGCATAGGATAGACTACAATTCAGTGAACCAGCTTTACCGGTAAGTGTCAGTTTTGTTATTTAGTTTTATATTTGTAAGACATGAATAATGTGTAAGAATTCTATATATGGTACACTAACAGTTTTTGATCCCTTGCACATTTCTTCCCAAGCATGCCACTTATGAATGAATCAAAATTCATTTTATAGTTTACAGAGCAGAAATTTTCAACAGTCAAGTGTATCTGGTTTGTTTAGAATTCAATGCAGATTTTCTTGTTGCTGATTTGCAGTTTAATCCCTTTGTGGTCAGATAGAATACAAGGGATTATTTCAATTTTCCTGTAGTTGTTAATATTTGCTTTGTGTCCTCAGATATGGCCTATTTTAGAGAATGTTCCATATACTGCTGAGGAAAATTTACATTCTGCAGCATACAGATGGAATGTTCTATATATATATGTTAGGTCTATTTGTTCCTTAACATCGTTTAAGGCAGATGCCTCTCTATTTATTTTTTGTGGGTATGACTTGTCAATTGATGAGAGTAGGGTATTTAAATCACTCACTATAATTGTGTTTGTTGTGATCTGTACCTTAAGCTTAACAGTGTTTTTTGTTTTTAATTGGAATTCCCCATGTTAGTGCATATATGTTTAGTATTATAATGTCCTAAATGTTGGAGTGTTCCTTTAATCAGTACAAAGAGACCTTTTTATCTTTTTTCACTAATGTTATTTGAAGTCTATCCAGTCAGATATTAGGATTGCAACCCTGCTTGTATTCTGGGCCCAATTGCTTGAAATATTGTTTTACATACTTTCACCCTAAGACAGTGTCTATCTTTTAATGAGAAATGAGTTTCCTGGAGGCAACAATTGGCAGTTTCCTGCGTTTTAATTCAGTCTGCAAACCTATATCTTTTTGTTGGTACATTGAGGCCATTGATATTGAGTTATTATTGAAAGGTGTGTATTTATTTTTGCCATTTTTCTTGCTTCTTTTTTTTTCCCCTTTACTTCCCAGTATTAACTATTATTTGAGTGTGGTTTATATTTTTCTTATTTCCTCTTGGTTGTGCTTTGCTTTCTCTCCAGAGTTGAAGGAGAGTATTTCCTGGACAGCTGGACTAGTTGCCATAAACTCCTTTAGCCTGTTTTTTGTTCTGGAATGTTCTTATTTCTCCATGAATTTTGATAGATAGCTTTGCAGGATAAGGTAATCTTGGTTTACATTTTTTACCTTTTAAAAATTAGAATACATCATTCCAAGGCTTTTAAAGTTTGTGTTGAGTTATCTGCTGTTATTCTGATGGACTTGCCTTTAAAGGCCAGGCTTTTTCTCTCTAACTGCTTTCAATATATTTCCTTTGGTTTGCATGTTTAGTAGTTTAGTTATAACATAGTGAGGAGAAGTTTTTTTCCAGGTTTTGTCTGTTTGGTGTTATAGAAGCTTCTTCTATCTGCACTGACACTTATTTCCCAATTTGGGGACTTTTTTTCTTCTATGATTTTATTGAAAATGCCTACTAAGCCTCGGATTGAAATTCTCCTTCTACTATACCATGACTTCTTATGTTTGATCTTTTCATAGTATCCTGGATATCTTGAAATTACCATTCATACCTTCCTATTACCTTCTCTTTCTCTGTGATGGACTATATTTGTTCTGTTATCTGATCTTGTAGTTTAAGATATACTCTTCTCACCTTCATCCATTTTACTGATGAGACTTTCCAAAGAGGATTTTTTTTTTTTTTGTATGATTGTGTCCTTCAGAGCTAGAACTTCAGCCTGGTTCCTCAGTATTTCTATTTCTGTAGAAAGCTAGAATTGTAGAATTGGAAGAACAAGTGCTTCATATTAGATCCTTTCATGACAATAAACACTGGTATTTGTTCAATATTAAGTGGCTGAGATAATGTATCCCTTGAAGTGCCTGCTCATCTTTCACCTGTGAGCATATAATTTAATTCCTAAAAATGGTTTAAAGGGAACAATTTTCTTTGCCTGTCTAACCATGGACAGACTTTTCTCATAGATACAAATCTCTCAAATAACAGGTACATGAGGTTATATGATACCTTCTTCATGTTATAATGGAGTAAGGGGAGAAGAAAGGTGCCAACTATACATTGTTTTCCTATATTACTGTGTTTTAAAATTATTTAATTATGTTTTAAATTACAGCTTCCATGATGGCAAATGATATTCCATGGTAATTACCTTCTCATATCCACTTTCCCCTTTGAAACTCCCTTTCTCAATCAGTCTCTCTTTTATTTTGACATCATGATCTTTTTCTCCAGACCACAGCAGACGTTACACATCTAGAGCTCATGACTACCCCTGTTGTAGGTTCTCAGTATCAGGATGTATTTCCTCCCTTGGAGTGGGCCTCCAGTCAAATTAGAGGGAAGTTGGTTTTGCCCATAACAGACATGCCTCTATTGCAGTATGGCTCATTTAGCCTGGGTGGCCAAATATTAGGCTTGAGCTATTCACTGATGATTGTCTTCACTGGTGAATTCTGTCTCTCCTATTGAACTGCATGCAGCATGACCTTTTCCACCCTTCGGTCAGCTGGTATGCATGGTGGAGTTTTTCAACTCAGCTCCAGCATGATTTCTTAGTGAGCATGCAGCCCAAGTATGTGGAGTCTTCAGCAATAGGGTCTTATCATCTATTCCTGTTGGGAAACCAAGGGCATCAGCAATGGTGAGTAATATTTTGAGGGCATCATGGACCTCCATGACCAATAACTCCCTGGAGGGCACCTCATCCCTGGCACTGAAAATTTTATGGGACCAAACTATGGTTCTTGTGTGTTTCATTGTCCAAAAAAGTCGGTTTCCATATGACTTATTTATATCCTCTTAGATTTTGATTAGCCTTCCATCCACCTTTCCTTTACTCAGTCTCTTCCCCTGACCTCACTTAGGCCTTTGCAACCCCATTAATATTTTCATAAACTTACATATATACAATGCCATCCTATTAAGTCTCCCCTTCCTCCATTTCTGTTCCCTGTATATCTCCTTTCTAGATTACTGGCCTCTGCTAAATAGCTTTCTTCCTACTCACACAGAAGTTCAATCAGTTATAGCTAGGATCTACCATATGAGAGAGAGCATGCTATGTTTGGCTTCCTGGGTCTGGGTTACCTCATTAGTATAATCCTTTCCAGATTCATCCATTTTCCTAACTTTCATAACTTCATTTGTCATTACTGCTGAGTAGAACTCCATTGTGTAAATGTGTCACATCTTCATTACCCACTCATCAGTTGAGGGACATCTAAGCTGGTTTCATTTCCCAGCTATTGTGACTAGAGCAGCAATAAACATGGTTGAGCAAGTATCTCTAAGGTAGTGAGAAGAGTCCTTAGGATATATGTCTAGGAGTGCTGTAGCTGGAACATATCGTAGATCTATTTTTGTCCATCTCAGGAACCTCCACACTCATTTCCACAATGGCTGGGTCAGATTGCATTCCCACCAACAATGTAGAAGGGTTCCTCTTTTTCTGCATCCTCACCAGCATTTCTGGTCATTTGATTTCATCATGGTAGCCAATGTGACAGGAGATAGAACCTCAATGACATTTTAACCTGCACTTCCCTGATGACTAGGGAAGCAGAACATGTTTTACAGGTTTATAAGACATCTGTATTTCTTCTTTAGAGAACTGTCTATTTAGATCCATAGCCCATTTTTTAGTTGGATGGTTTGATTTCTTATCATTTACTTTTTTGAGTTCTTTATATAACCTAGATAGTAACCTTCAATCAGATGTATAGCTGGCAAAGATTTTCTCCCACTCTGTAGGTTGCCTCTTTGCTGTATTCATAGTGTCCTTTGCTGCAGGAAAGCTTTGTAATTTCATCAGTTCCCAGCAGTTAATCTGTGGTTTTACTGTCTGAGCAACTGGGGTTATATTCAGAAAGTCTTCACCAAGACCAATATGTTGAAGAGTTTCCTCTAATTTTTTCTCTAGCAGTTTCAGAATTTCAGGTCTGACATTAAGGTCTTTGGTGCATTTGGACTTAATTTTTTGTTGTTGTTGTTTGGAGAGAGATACACATATATTTTCTGCCTTCTACATATGTATATCCAGTTTTCCCAGCACCATGTAATGAAGAGGCTGTTTTTTTCTCCAAGGAATATTTTTTGGCATTTTTGTTAAATATCAGGTGACTATAGCTACCCAGACCTACATTGGGTCCTCTGTTGTGTTCACTTGATCTAAATTAATGTTTTGTGCCAGGATAATGTCATTTGTGTTACCATGGGTCTATAGTAAAGGTTACAATCAGGTATGCTGACACCACCAGCCTTATTTTTGTTGCTAAAAAATTTTTGAGATATTAAAAGTTTTCTGTGTTTCCAGATGAATTTTTTTTTCTATTTATGAGAAGATGCCATTGGAATTTTGATGAGAATTGCATTACATGTGTATATTTCTTTTGGTAAGACTGCCGTTTTTATAATATTGATTTTTCTGATCCAAGAGTAGGGGATGTCTTTCCATTTCCTAGTGTGTTCTGCAATTTCTTGCTTGAGTGTTTTAAAGTTTTCATTGTAGAGATCCCTCACTTCCTTGGTTAGTTGTATTCCAATATACTTTTTTTTTTTGATGCAATTGTGAATGGGATTGATTCTCTGATTTCATCTTCTGTGTGTTTGTTGTTAGCATATAGGAAGGCTACTCTTTTCTGTGTGTTTATGGCTATAGGAGTTTATCAATTCTAACAGTCTTTTGGTAGAGTCTTTAGGGTCCTTTATGTATATAATCATATCTGTAGATAATGATAACTTGATCTCCTCCTTTCCAATTTGTATACATTTCATGTGTGTCATTTATCTTATTGCTCTGGCTAAGACTTCCAGCACTATATTAAACAAAAGTGGGGATAGTAAACACCTATCTATTGAACCTAATTTAGTGGAAAAGCATCAAGTTTTTTTCCATTTAGTATTATGTTGGCTGAAGGCTTGTCATAAATACCCTTTATTATGTTAAGATATGTTCCTTCTATTCTTGGTCTCTGTAGTATTTGAAGGGATGTTGGAGTTATCAAATGGTTTTTCTGCATCTAATGAGATGATCATGTGATTTTTGCTTGGCAGTTCAATTATATAATGTACATTAATCAGCTGGCACATGTTGAACAATCCCTGCATCTCTGGAATAAATCATTCTTGGTAGGGGTGACTGATATTTTGGTATATTCTTTTATTCTCTCTACCAATATTTGCTGAGAAATTTTGCATCTATTTTCATGGGAGAGATTGGTCTGTAATTTTCTTTTTTTGTTCAGTCTTTGCCTGGGTTCGGTTTTAGGGTGATGCTAGCTTTGTACAAGGAGTTTGATAGGATTCCTTATTTTCCTATTTTATGGAAACATTTAAGAAGCATTGGTGTTAGTTCTTCCATGAAGCTCTGGTAGAATTCACCCATAAATCAATCTGGGCTTGGACTTTTTTTGAGAGATTTTTTAAATTAATTAATTTTTTATTAATTAATATTGTATTCAGTGAATACAGTCAAGTTGGTACCATTGTTAGGCTCATCCATGTCCTACCCCCTCCTCCCAGCCCTTTCTTGTTGAGGTATATGGGTCATGCATTGTGGAGTTAGCCCACAGTTATGGGTAAAAGATATGTCTCTGTGTATCATGACCCAACATGTGGCTCTGACATTCTTTCCACCCCTCTTCCTAAAAATTTCCCTGAGCCATGTTGGGTTCACTTTGCGTCTGCTTAAGTGATGAGGTGTTGTGAACCTCCTTGTCTCTGGATATCTGACTTGGTAGGCATTGATTGTTCTCTGTGTCTATCTCCTTCACCATTGTGCTGGTACCTGGTTCACCAAGAAAACAGCACCCTTGCTTCACCAATTATTCTTAGTTTCAGCTGGGGCACTTTTGAGGTATGATGGGTTTGTTCTCACCTTATTAGGATCTGCATTTATCTGAAAAAGAGAAGCATACTCTCCAATGGAGAGTAAAGTTAGCACCAGACAAATGGGATAACCCTTATTTTTTTTATAGAGAATTTAATAGATGTAGGCCATCTTGTAGCCCACGATTGGTGGTAGCTTGATAATAGAGAGTGGGCTGAAATTTGGATATGGTTCTGACTTGTTTCCCAGCTCCAGCTATGGGTCCCATTCCACTGAGGGGATCAGTTAGCCAAATCAAGAGCAGTTGGTTTCCCACCATCATGGCACTTTTGTGAGCATTACAACAGGTTTTTTGCTGCTATTAGGTTAGACCATGAGTTGCTTGGACAGATATTGATCATTTTCCCCCAGTCGCCCATGTAGCATCTTCTGGCCCTAGACATGCTGACTGTCTGGGGACTGACCCTCTACCAGCTTCCAGCCATGTCATTCCATTTTATGTGTCAAACCATATGTTGTCTTCAGCAGTATGGTCTTACCACTAACCTTTGGTGTGTCATCAAGTACTCTGACAGAAATCTATCTTTCTTTTGGAGACCTTGTAGGTCTCTTAATCAAAAGCTTATTGTGGATGATATCCACTGGCTGTTACCGTGAGTTACAGGTCAGTGCCCACTAAGAGAAGGAAGAAAAAGATAACCAATATAAAAGAGTTAGAGAGAAAAGAGAGAAAGAGAAAGAAGCTGTAGAAGATTCCAGTTAGTAGCCATTGTGAATTGGGCAGCTATTATCATTGTTGAGCAGATGCTTTGGTGTGAAGAGTGGGGCACTTAGCATAGGTGCCCATACAGGAATGGCCAGTTTACTTGGTAGCACAGTTTTCATCATTTTCTGAAGTCTACTTATTGATTGTACAAGTTTACATTCCCACAAGTAGTGAATTAGGGCCCCCTTTCCTTGAATGTTCTCAAATTTACTATCATTTGATTTTATTAAAGTTTTCCATCCTCTTACGAGAGTTGTGGAACCTCACAGTAGTTTTACTTTGCATTTCCCTTGTTATTAACAGTGTTGAACATTTTCATAGATGAATTTAGCCACTTACTTTCCTCCTTTTACAATTTCCTATTGAGTTCTCTGCTCCGTTGTTTAAGTCACTGTTTATTTTTTATTGTTTAGATTTTTGAGTTCCTTATAGATTCTGGATGTTAGGCCCCTGTCAGTGCTGTAACTGGCAAAGATTTTCTCCCCATCTGAAGGTAGTTTGTGGGCTCTGTTTAGGTTATGTTGTCTGTAGACAAGCATTTTATCTTCATTACATGCCAACACTTGAGGGATTTATTTAATTTCCAATATTATTTTCCTATTTTGAAGATAATTACTCTTTTGTTTCATGCTATAGCTTTAGATTTTTGAATCTTAATCAGAGGTATTTCATCAATTTGGGGTTGATTTTTTTTTTTTTTTTTGGTATGGGAGAGGAATGTGTTGAGTTTCATTTTTCTATATGTAATTTATTGAACATATCCAGCAACATTTGTTGGGAATGCAATGTTTTCTCTAGTGTATATTGCTGTAGTCATTTGGACTAATTAAATGTTCATAAAAGTATTACATAGAATAAATCATTATAATTAACTATTTTTACATGAAGTCAAAATACATCTACAGAAGAACCCTAATGAGCTAGAACATATATATGATTTAATAATAACAGGATTTCATGGGAAGTCAAAAATTTACTTTGCAGGGAGAGCAAACATTTAAGGGAACATGAAATATTCAATATCTGAAATATCATCAAATTCTGAGTTTTTCTGGTTTTAGTTGGCAAACTAAAAGTCCAGTAGTGATATATGTACATGGACAATGGAATGTGAAGGCAAAGCACAATGTCAGAAAAATTATATTCATAATCACTGATAACATTTTTGTTTTGCCTTTACAAACTATGATTTGTGTTTGCACAAACCATCCTCCCTCAGGTGAATCGAAATCCTCAGATCCCAAATCTCATCCTCCTGCCCCTATTATTTGTACCTGGATATCACACATGACTCTAAGCATTGATGCCCCGTCACTATACCACTTTCTCCCACCAATGTCATTTGGGGCAAGGATCACACATAGGGGTATACAGAAGCACACATGCTAGTGTGGGCACACTTTACAAGTATTCATGTCCCTGTTTCTACCCACATGTCCACTGCCAGTTTCCAATGAGAGTATAGGAGCAATATCCCCATATACATGAACTTCTTCCAACATGCATAATCACTTCTAGGATTAAAATTTGAGAGTCCAACTGTAGAACCAGTCCCTTTGCCCTTCCTACTGGCTATACTACCTGCTGCTAGGAAGCCACATATTAGAGGATGCCTCCTAAAAATGTTACTTAATATGTCATTTTATCACCAAATAAGAAGCATGTAGAGGAATTTCAGACAATGAATTCAAGTGATATAATACAGGAGTAAATATCCAAATGCTATCAAGAAGAACACAAAGCAACAATAGAATGAATTCTAAGAGGACATAAATAAGTGCTGAGTGAATTCCAAGACAAAAGAAACAAATATCACTATCAGGTAGATATTTAAGAGGATATTATAAGATAATTCAATAAATTGATAGCATATCAATAAAAGGCAAATTGAAATGATTCTGGAAATGAAAACATAATAAGTAAAATTAAAAGATCTGTGGAAATCCTTTCACATAGACAGCATTATATGGATGAGGTAATATCAGGACATACAGACAAGGTAAAGAATAAAATGTTCAATCAAAATTAATAAGTTCAACACATATAAAGGAAACAAGTGATATTTTCAATACTATGCAAGGGTAAAATTTACAAATTACGTGCATAGAATGAAATAAACCCTACATTGATGGTAGCAAATTTATTGAAATAAATTATAGAAGAAAATTATCTAGGAGAAAAAATGCTATCAAGTTACAATAGGCATAGAAAACAACAAACACACAGGGCCCCTAATGAAACTACCCAGTCTCACATTATATTAAAAACTGGAGATATACAAAATGAACAAAGGGTCAGAGAACTCATGATAGAAACATTGAATAACATATAAAAGCCAGCCTATCAACATAGGTGATTTTTCAACAAACATAAATATAAGAAGGGCTTGGAAACATGAGCAGCAACTATTGACTAACCACAAGGGGCAGAATTAAAGTGTTATACTGCTGAGCCAAATGAAACATGTGGGATGAAGGCAGAAAACATAAGTATCAGGAGAAGGCTTGGGGGGGGGGTGGCAGAATAGAGAGAGTAGGAAGGAACAAAAGTATGTTTTAAAACAACATATTGAAACAAATCTTGGAATAAACTCACACATCAACAGTAACTCTGGGTATTTGTGGTCTTAATTCTCTGATCAAGACTTAAAATAGAAGATTAGGTCAGAAAAAAGGAATATGTCCTCAGGAGAAAATAATTCACATTATGATTAGCGAGATGATATTTAAGGAAAATAAGGGAAAAAAAGATTTTCTAACTGACATTTTATTTTAATATTCAACTTGAGAGAAGATTTAGAATAGTCTGTGATGATTTATATGGATTAAGTTATCCTTGGAGAAAACTCCTGTGAGAAAATCTTGACTAGGTAATTGAGGTAGGAATATCCAAATTGACCATGGGCAGCACCATAGCAGGGCAGAGACACTGTACTGTATGAAAGAGAAAGATGACTGCCCATGTGCAATCTTAATATAGATCTCTGTGCCTCCTTGTTGGTCTAGAAGATACCACACCAGGCTACCATGCTCTCCCAGCCAATAATTCCCTTATCAATTTTGATTATTATTTAAAACTACCTGGAAGGATAATCTGAAATAAATATTTCTTCCTTTAACCTGATTTTTTCAGCTATTTTTCCTAGCAAGTGGCAGATACCTAACACAAGAGACAAATGGAACTACAAAAATGATGAGACACACTTCCAATTCTTTTTTTTTTTTAACAAAATTCAAGTTTAATAATTAGAATAGGACAATATTCATAAACTGACACTTCCAGTTATTCTATTTTTTATCACTTTATTTTATTTAATTAGTTTTCTTTTCTGCAAGTACAGGCAGTTTGGTACCATTATTAGGCTCATTATGACCTACCCCCTCCCCATTGGCCACTCCTTGTTGAGGTATATTGGTCGTGTATTGTGGGTTTAGCCCACAGTTATTGGTATGATAAATGTCTCTGTATATCATGACCCAACATGTGGCTCTGAAATTTTTTCTGCCCCCTCTTCCGCAAAATTTCCCTGAGCCATGTTGGGTACATTTTTGGTCTGCTTCAGTGATGAGGTGTTGGGGGTATCTGGGGCTCTGGCGCTCTGATTTGGTAGGTGTTGATTTTTCTCTGTGTTGGTCTCCTTCCCCTTTGTGCTGGTATCCGGTTCATCAGGAAAACAGTACCCTTGCTTATTTCGCCAATTTTCCTTAGTTTCAGTCAGGGCCCTTTTGAGGTATGATGGGGCAGATCTCTCCTTAGAATCTGCATCTATCTGAAAAACAGAAGCAGATTCTCCAATGGAGAGTAAGTGAGCACCAGGTCAAATGAGATTACACTTACTTTTTTTTTTCAGAGAGAGTTTAATAGGTGTAGGCCCTCTTGTACCCTATGATTGATGGTAACTTGATATTGGAGAGTTAGCTTATGTTTGGATATGATTATGACTTGTTTCCCAGTTCCAGCTATGGGTCTTGTACCACTGAGGGGATCAACTAGCCAAATAAAGAGCAGTTGGTTCCCACCATGGCTGTGTGCCACTATTGCACTTGTGTGGGCATCACAACAGGTTATTTACTGCTACGTAGGTTAGATCATGAGTTTCTTGGACAGATATTGGTTATTTCCCCCAGTCGCCCATGTAGCACCTTCTGGCACTAGACAGGCTGACTGTCTGGGGACTGACTCTCCTGGCTTCCAGCCATGCCATTCCATTTTACCTGTCAGCTGCATATGGAGTCTTCAGCAATAGGGTCTTACCACTAACCTTTGGTGGGTCATCAAGTACTCTGATAGAAATCTGTCATTCCTCTAGAAAAACTTGTAGGTTTCTGATCAAAAGCTCATTATGGATGATAGCCCCATGGTGCTACTGGGAATTAGAAGTCAGTGCCCTGAAGAAAATGAGGGAAAAAGGTAACTAATATATAGGAGTTAGAGAGGCAAGGGGGGGGGGATAGGGAGAGGGAGGGAGGGAAGATGTAGAGGATTTAGGTTACACTTGATCCTGCCCTCTTCAGTGTCTTGTGGTTCAGGTGTTTCCTGTAAGGGCCTGGTGAAGGTTCAGCCATTTAGTCTGCCTTTTAGGAAGTAGAATTTTATGGTACCATTGCCGTTTTGGTCTAGATTAGTGTTTCCCAACCCTTCGATGCCCTCCCCGCCCTCCCTATCCATCCTAGTGTCTAGTCCATGAAATGCTTGCTGGGTATGTAAGGTATCTTGGGTAGATTCAAGTTAGGTTCTGTAGATGAGTGAGATTATGTGGCGATTTTTTTTCTGTGATTGGGTAAGTTCACTGAGAGTGATCTCTTCCAGGTTTAACCATTTTTCCTCAAATTTCTTTGTGTCATTTTTTCTTACTGCTGTATAGAATTCCATTGTGTAGATATACCACATCTTTGCTATCCATTCTTCTAGTGATGGACATCTGGGTTGATTCCAGCTCTTAGCTATTATGAATTGAGCCACTACAAACATGGTTGAGCAAATCTCTCTGGCCTGTGGTTTGAAGGTTTTAGGGTAGATGTCCAGTAAGGGAATAACTGGGTCTGTTGGTATCTCTATAGTGAGCTTTTTCAGGAGTCTCCATATTGCTTTCCAAAGTGGTTGTACCATCCTACATTCCCACCAACAGTGGATGAGGATTCCTGCTTCTCCACATCCTCACCAGCATTTATTTTCATTTGATTTTTTTGTTTGCTATTCTTTTTTATTTATTTATTTATTTATTTATTTATTTAAGAGTGACAGACACAGAGAGAAAGACAGATAGAGGGAGAGGGAGACAGAATGGGCGCGCCAGGGCTTCCAGCCTCTGCAAATGAACTCCAGACTCGTGCGCCCCCTTGTGCATCTGGCTAACATGGGACCTGGGGAACCGAGCCTCGAACCGGGGTCCTTAGGCTTCACAGGCAGGTGCTTAACCGCTAAGCCATCTCTCCAGCCCCTTGTTTGCTATTCTTATTGGGACAAGGTGAATCTCATAGTTGTTTTAATTTGCATTTCTCTGATGATCAGGGATGATAAACATTTTCTTAAGTGTGTGTTTGCCATTTGTATTTCTTCCTCTATGAACTGCCTGTTCATCTCTTTGCCCCATTTTGTGAGTGGGGTGTTTGACTTCTTACTGTTTAGATTTTTGAGTTCTATGTAGAATCTAGAGATTAGGCTTCTATCAGTTGTATACCCCACAAATATTTTCTCCCATTCTGTGGGTAATCTATTGGCTTTGCTTGTCTTATGCTTGTCTAAAAGAAACTCTTCAGTTTCATATGATCCCATTGGTTGAGTGACTGTTTAAGATCGTGAGCTACTGGGGTTTTGTTTAGGAAGTCTTTTTCCATTCCTATATCATGGAAAGTACTTGCTAAATTTTCTTCTAGTAGTATTCACATTTCTGGTCTTTTTTTTTTTTTATTGAGGTCTTTGATGCATTTGGATTTGAGGGTAGTACATGGTGAAATGTGTGGATCAAGTTTTAGTTTCCTTCATGTGGTTATCCAGTTTGTCCAGCACAATGAATGTTGAAGATGCTTTCTTATTTCCAGTGTATATTGTTAGGGCCTTTGTCGAATATCAAGTAGCTATAGTTGCTTGACCCAAAGTCTGCATACTCAAGTCTATTCCATTGGTCTATACTCCTGTTTTTAATGCCAGTACCATGCTGTTTTTATTACTGTGGCTTTGTAATATAGCTTTAGATCAGGTATGGTGATGCCAGCATAGGTATTTATTTTGCTGAGGATATGTTTGGATATGCAATGCCTTATGCCTTTCCATATGAAATTTGAGATCATTTTTTTCTATCTCTATGAAGAACACTGTAGGGATTTTAATTGGAATTTCATTAAGTCTCTATATTGCCTTTGGTAGGATAGTCATCTTCACAAGGTTAATTCTACCTATCCAAGAATATGGGAGGTCTTTCCATTTTCTCAAGTCCTCCTCAATTTCTTTTCTGAGTGTTTTTATGTTTTCATTGTATAGATCTTTCACTTCCTTGGTTAAAGTTCTTCCAAGGTATTTTATTTACTTTTGCTGCTATTGATAATGGGACTATATCCCTTATTTCTTTCTCTGTATCTTTGTCATTTGCATATAAAAATGCTACTGATTTTTGTGCATTGATTTTGTATCCTGCTACTTTGCTATAGGAGTCAATCAGCTTCAGGACATTTGGGATAATGTCTCTCGGGTCTCTTACATATACAATCATGTCATCAGCAAATAGAGCTAACTTAACTTCTTCCTTTCCAAATTGTATCACTTTTATTTCCTTCTCCTGTCTGATTGCTTGAGCTAGAACTTCCATTACTATATTGAAAAGCAGACATGAGAGAGGACAATCATGTCTTGTTATTGATCTTAATGGGAATTGTTCCAGTCTCTCTCCATTAAGTATTATTTGGGCCTTTGGAGCTTTGTATATTGCCTTGATTATGTTAAGATATGTACCAACCATGTTAATTGTCTCCAATGTTTTGACCGTGAAGTGATGTTGTATCTTTTCCGAGGACTTTTCTGCATCTATCAAAATGATCATGTGGTTTTTATGTTTAACCTTTTTTATGTGGTGTATTACATTGACAGATTTCCATATGTTGAACCACTCTTGTGTTTCTGGAATGAATCCCACTTGGTCCAGGTGGATGAGGCTTTTTATGTGTTGTTGGATTCGGTTTGCAAGGATTTTGTTCAGGATCTTTTCATCTAAGTTCTTTAGGGAAATAGTCCGGTAGTATTTTTTTCTTGTTGCATCTCTGCATGGTTTTGGAATTAGGGTGATACTACCTTCATAAAAGGAGTTGGGTAGATTTCCCTGTTCTTCAATTGTGTGACACAGTTTTTGGAAGATTGGTTTGAGTTCTTTCATGAAGGTTTGATAGAATTCAGCTGAGAATCCATCTGGCCCTGGACTCTTCTTTTCGGGGAGGTTTTTTATTACTTTTTCAATCTCCATGAGTGTGATGGGTTCATTGAGGTGATTAATCTGCTCTGTGTTTAGCTTTGATAGATGGTATGTGTCCAGGAATTTATCCATCTCCTCCACATTATCCAGTTTTGTGGAGTAGAGGTCTTTGAAATAAATCCTGGTTCTCTTAATTTCACTTATTTCTGTTGTGATCTCTCCTTTTTCATTTTGAATATTGTTAATTTGAAGGTTCTCCTTTTTTTGCTTGATCAAATTGACCAGGGGTTTGTCAATCTTGTTTATTTTTTCAAAGAACCAGCTCTTTGTTTTGTCAATTGTCTTAATTGTTTCCTTGGTTTCCAATTCATTAATTTCTGCTCAGATTTTAATTATTTCTTTTCTTTTGGAGCTCTTTGGTGTGGATTTTTCTTGTTTTTCCAGTGCCTTTAGGTGGATGGCTAGGTTATTGATTTGGGATCTTTCTGTCTTTTTTATGAAGGCATTGAGTGCTATGAATTTTCCCCTGAAGACTGCCTTCATTGTGTCCCATTATTTTTGGTATGATTTGTTGTCATTGTCATTCAATTCCAGGACTTTTGCAATTTCATTTTTATTTCATCCACTATCCAGTTATTGTTTAAGAGTGTGCTGTTCATTTTCCAGGTGCTGTTGGGATTTTTGGTGGGTCTTTTTTTGTGATCTGATATCATGCAGGGAATTATGTAAATTTTCCTAAATATGTGGAGGCAGTGTTTGTGACCCAGTATATGGTCTATATTAGAGAATGTCCCATAGGCTGCTGAGAAGAACGTGTAGTCTGTGGATTTGGGGTGGAAAGTTCTGTAGATGTCTGTTAGGTCTAAGTGATCTATGGTTTTGGTGAGCTCTCTTACTTCCCTGTTGAATTTCTGTTTGGATGATCTGTCCATTACTGATAATGGTGTATTGAAATCCCCAGCTATGATGGCATTGGGGGTTGTTTCAGTTTTATTGTCCAGTAGGTTTTGTTTTATGAACTGTGGTGTCCTGTGTTTGGTGCATACTGATTTATCATTGTCATATCCTCTTGATGGATCATTCCCTTGATAAGTAGAATGTGCCCTTCTTTGTCTTTTTTGATTATTTTTGGTTTGTAGTCTATTTTATCTGATATTAATATAGGTACACATGCTTATTTCTTATTCCTATTTGCTTGGAATATTGTCTTCCACCCCTTTACCCTGAGAAGGTGTCTGTCTTTAGTGGTGAGGTGGGTTTCCTGAAGGCAACAGGTTGAGGGGTCTAATTTTTTGATCCATCCTGTTAGCTTCTGTCTCTTGGGTGAATTAAGGCCATTAATATTTAGGGTAATGACTGTGAGGGTCGATTTGATCCCTGCCATATTGTGGTGATAGATGTGTTTTGGTATTTTCATGGGTTTTGAAATTTTTTGTGCCTACTCTGGGTTTGGTTGTTGGGATCTGCTTCTGGTAGGCATTTGAGTTTGGTTATTTGTTTCTTCTGTGTGAAGAATTTACTGACATACTCTCTGTAGGATTGGTTTTGTGTTCATATAATTGGAAAGCTGAGTTTTGTCATGAAAGGCTTTTCTTTCACCATGTATTAAGAGGGAAACTTTTGCTGGGTAGAGTAGTTTGGATTGGAATCCACAGGTTCTTCGACTTTGGAGAGTTTCACTCCAGACCCTTCTTGCTTTCAGGATTTCCTTTGAGAAGTCTGAAGTAATTCTGATGAGGTTACCTTTGAAAGTGGTGCACTGTTTTTCCCTAGCTCCTTTTAGGATTTTCTCTTTGTTATCAATGTTTAGAGTCTTAATGATAATATGTCTTGGAAAGTTTCTCCTTTGGTCCAGTCTGTTCAGAGTTCTGTTGGCTTCTTGTATCTTGATGGGCCTTTCTTTTAAGAGACTGGTGAAATTTTCTTCAATTATTTTGTTAAGTAAGTTCTCCATGCCTTTGCATTTTCTACTCCTTTTCTATGTATCATTTCCATTGCTCTGTCAAGCTCCCTTTTCATATCATTTTCTGAATTTCTCAATGATTCTTGGAATTCATCTTTGCATTTCTTTATTTGTCATTTAGTATGGACAGCTGATATTTAAGTTCCTCTTTTTTTTGTTTTTCACTCTCTCTCATCCCTTTAATTTTCTTTGAAGTCCTTCCAATGTCTTATCAATTTGTTCTAGCTTCGTGATGGTAGCATCGACATGATTTTTGGTCCTTTGTTGCTTTCCTGCAAGTTCTATCAGTAGGTTGGTTAGCGTTGCATTGCTCATAGCTTCAATCTGATCCTGATGTTTCTTTTATGTTTTGGTTAGATGTATTTATTATTCATTGTAGGACTAGGTGAACTAACTGGATTTTCTTGCATTTGATTTTTCATATTATTTCTTTTGTGCTGTGGTCTTCCCATGACAGTAGGTGGGTGGATCAGTGTGTGCTCTAGTGTGACGGGAATCTGAGGCAGCCTGGGACACTTGCAAAGCAGCCTGAGCTTTGGCTCCCACTTGCCAGAGCCGCCTATCTACTGCCTGACAGGGGCGCCAACGTTGCCTGAATTCTCAAGTGGTAATACACCAAAGCTGCCTGCATTTGAGCTTGGAGGGGGACTGAGGTACCAAGGCCTGAAGCAGCCCAAATTCTGGTTGGGAACACTGGGACCTGGAAACAGTCTGTGCTCCCCCATCTCAGGAGAATGGGGGCTGACCAGGAAGGCACCTGAACACGTGCAAGCCAAAGACACAGTGGGTTTGTGTGTCAGTTGATGTGGGACTGGACTCACTGAATGTGCAGTGGCAGGAGCAATAATGTGGGCAAATGTGCAGAGCAGTTTAAGTTTCTGCAGTGGTGGCGGGCCTGCAGCCAGGCGCAGCAGTGGGGAGCAGCAGTGGGGTGCAGTACAGGGCACGGCATTGGTGCGAGGGACTTCAGCGGTTGCAGGACCTTGCGTGGGACCACGGTGGGGTGCAGGACAGCATGGGACTGTGGTGGGGCGCAGGACAGTGTGCAGGATGGTGACAGGACAGAAGGCAGTGGGGTGTGGGACGGGGCGCTCGATGGCTGCCATGCACCATGTGATGGTGTGCAGGACAGTTACAGTGATGGGGCATGGGATAGGGCACAGGATGGCGGGAGGGCACAACAGGTATTTGGTGAAATTGGTGGTCTACCCGCCCATGAGGATATCCGCGATTCCCTGATTTCTCCCCTTCTGAGCCGGCCCCCACTGACAAGAAGACCCAGAAAACCCTTAATTTCTTGCCTTTACTTCCCTGGGATTTTCAGGGCAGCTAGGCAGTTGCCATCTTGGCTGGAAGTCTCTCTTCCAATTTTTGATGAAATAGAGTTCACACTACAACTAGAAGTGACACAATGCCTTCAAAAGGCATTGTAAGAGGAGTTTTGCTATAGATTGTATTGACTGTACATGCAGCATTCATTAGAGCATTGACTTACTCAGTGCAGGATGGTATTTAACAAAGCACCATAAGATAGGAATCTATAAAGGAATTCCTGTATAAGCATGTGGTTCTTGGTTCAAATCCATGGCCCTCACATAAAATATTGACATGGTGAAGTGCATCTGTCATCCCATGTCCTGATGAGTTTGAAAAATCTGAATCCCTAGTGACTGCTTGTTTGTCTAGCCAAATTGATGAACTCCAAGTCATCAGAATAATTATACATACACCAGGCATCACAGTGGATGCAAGTAATCTCAGTGTGGAGGAGGGAGAGGTATTAGTATCACTATGAATTTGAGGATAACTTAAGAGTAAATGGTGAATCTAGGTAGCATAGGGAAAGAGTCAGAACCTACCTCAAATTACATTAAAAAAATAATTACATGTAAACTAATACATCTGACTCTGTTTTATGGTGTACACAGTGGAAAAAGCATGTGCACTCTTACACACACATACACACACTCACACACACAATGTGGTCTTCTACAAACATGAAGATGACTACTCCCAACATATACACACCAAAACACCATAAACTATATCTCTACTGCATTTATTTTTCATTTCTTAAAATTGAGAATTCTAGTATCAGGATATGAACAGATTTTTTTTGTCTGATATAGCTCTTTTCTCAAGTTCAGGTATGACCTATGTACTCTTCACCAGATTATTATTTTCTATGGACAAATTCACCTCTTTACATAAATATTTACATCATACCTTTATGAATTGCCTTTCATTTAATAATTTCAAAATACTTAGTTTATCTGTATGTTCTGCAGGATCATATACTCACATAAAGGTAAATGATTACATGAGTATTTCAAAAGAAAGTATGACGTATGTGTATTATATGTCCACTCCAATTGTTTTGAAGATTATCCCACTTGAAGCCTTATCCATGATGATTACTGTGTTTCTTTTCAGTGTGCCAGTCAAAAAATATCAATACATTCTGACAATGATTTTTGTTACTGAGGAGATCAACAGAAATCCCAAACTTATACCCAACAAGTCCATTAATTTTTACTTCACTCCTTCCATGTGTGATGATTCACGGGCTATGATATCTTATGCAACTTCCACAGAATTTAAAAAGAGAACTGTTCCTAATTATAGCTGTGAAATAACTGAATGCGTCGTGTTATTTTCAGGACCATCATGGGCAACAAGTAGCAAAATTGGGACATTGATGTCAATCTTTAATATAGGACAGGTGAGACTCTGTCATATACAGAGTAGAAATCCTGTCTCCTTTATTACCATTCTTACATGCTTAGCAATATTTCCAGCAGATACTTGGTTCATCCATGTATTGTCCAATACAGATAATAGAAAAAATAACCAGTAATTTGGTGGGTATCAGCACTTGTTTTTAAAAAATTGATCAGAAGAACTGTGGAGATATACAAAGGGATTTCCTAACAACCTTTAAACTGTTCAATACTTTTACAGTCTTATGGGTAGAGAAATATGACTAATAATGGTGTCCGAAATCATCTTTAATATTCTTCCCAAGTGGTGATAAACACAATTCAGACATTAAATTGAGTTTTCATCCAGTGCTCTTCCTCAGATTCATTTCTATGTTGTGTGTCTTTAGATTCACTATGGCCCATTTCATCCTCTTCTGAGTGACCATATACAGTATCCTTATCTGTATCAGATTGCCCCCAAGGACACAAGGCTGCCTTTTGCCATCATCTCATTAATGCTTCATTTCAACTGGACCTGGATGGGGCTGGTAGTCTCTGATGATGACCAAGGTATTCAATTTCTCTCAGACTTCAGAGAAAAGATGCAAGGAAATGAACTGTGCTTAGACTTTGTGAATGTGATCCCAATAAACATGAAGTTATACAATACAAGGGCTGAGAAATATTATGAACAAATTGTGACATCATTGACAAATGTTGTGATCATTTATGGTGAAATGAATTCTACACTGGAAGTAAGCTTTAAAAGATGGGCATATTTAGGCATCCATAGGATCTGGGTCACCACCTCACAGTGGGATGTCATCACAAATACAAGAAGAGACTTCATTCTTCACTCATTCTATGGAGCTTTCACATTTTCTCATCAACATCACAAGATTCCCAATCTACAAAAATTTATTCAGACAATGAACACTTCCCAATATCCAATAGACATTTCTGTGTTGAGATCAGAATGGATGTACTTTAATTGTTCGTACATTGAATCTCAATGTAGAAGACAGAGAAAGTGTTCACTGAATACCTCATTAGAATGGTATGCAAGTCAAGGATTTGACATAGCTATGAATGATGAGAATTACAATCTATATAATGCTGTGTATGCTTGGGCATATGCCTACCATGAAACTTATTATGAACAGGTAGATCTTCACCCAATAATCAGTCTATGCAGATTGGACTGCTCGAAGGTATGTAGTGTCATCAGTGTTACCCTCTAAGGTGGTCCATACATGTTTAAACTCTGTGGCTGGGAGTACTGTCGATTTTCGATGTTTCTACGTTGTTTCATTCCCTAAAAAGTAACTATAGACTGAATTTATTAGTTACGATTTTTAGGGAAAATACTTGACCAAAACAACTTAGCTGAGAGTGGTTTCATTCTACTTCACAGTTCAAAACTGTATTCCATCATGATGCTGACATCATAGAAGCAGGGGCATGAAACAGACTGTGCCCATGGCATCTGCACTCTGTAATCAAGGGTGTTGGATATATATGGTCATTGAGCTTTCCCCGAATATAAACCCTTGTCTCATGATATAGTGCCAACTGCATTAGGTGTTTAGTTTCCAAACAAAAAATTCTTTAGTGACATAACCACAGATTTTTCCCAAGGTAATTCTAACTCCAGTCAACTAGACAACCATGAGAAACAATCACTGTGTATACACATGAAAAAGATACTGAAATTAATGACATCAGTTTTGAGTGATCCTTATTTTATGACACCATGATACCATGCCCAACTCTTTTCAGTATTTGAAATGTATTCCCAGTATTTTTTATAAGCATGAACTGCTTGAAATCTAGATATGAGCTTGTTTTTCCCATGCCAAAGTATTCTGGTCAATTGCTTTAGATGTCACATGAGTTGTTAATGTAATTATGTATCACAGTTATGATTGAAGAACGTAATGCTTTAGTTAATATTGTTTTGATGTTTATAAATATAATGTGTTTTAATGTTTATCTCAAAAGTATTACCTAATATTTTGTGATAAATTTTAGCAGTTTCTCCAAAAAGAAACTTATAACAATATAGTAATATTTAATTTATCTCTGAAAATTCATTATTTCACATGATTGGGTAGATGCAATAAAGTTTCTTTCTCAGGGAAGAGTTGTAAAAACAAAAGTATTACCCATATCACATATTTTATCCATTTGAGTATGTACTTAATTGGAAAATGATACATTTCTCCTAGTTTTACCACAATCTGAAGAATGTGCAATTTATTAACCCCATTGGAGACCTAGTGAATATTAATGATAAAATAAAATATGAGGCAGACTATGATATTTTCCACATTTCAAATTTTCCACAAGGTCTTGGAATAAAGCTGAAACTAGGACAGTTTTCTTCATATGGTTCCCTCAGTCAACAATTGCATTTGTCTGATGAGGCAATAGAGTGGGCCACCGGGGGTAGGCAGGTATGTTTACCTAATTGTAATGCTTGACTCTAGACATAAGTAGATAAAATGCTGTGGTGCCATGTGTGCTCCTCACAATTTGGTCAAGTGTAACATGTTCAGGGTTCTCTTTCCAGTGTCCTAGGTTTTCTTTCTATCTTTTGAAAAATATTTAGAAGTTACAATTTATTTGATCATCATGTTCACAGGTATGACAACGTACAGTGTACTGAATGGAGTGTGACACTTCAATTTTATTATAGGTGTGGATAAAATGTTTAATAATTGTGAGTGTCTTAACATACACTTAGGAATAGAGTATACAACATTGTTAACTTTTACAACTATACTTATGGTTTTCCTCAGATTCCCTCCTCTGTGTGCAGTGAGACTTGCAGGCCTGGTTTCAGGAAGTTCCGAGAAGAGGGAAAGGCAGCCTGCTGTTTTGATTGTTCCCCCTGCCCAGAAAATGAGATTTCTAACAAAACGGGTATGTTGATAGTTTAGTGTCTTTCTCCAGTTTGACTACTTTCTCTGTTCATAGTGGGAAATTCCAGGGGCCTCGAGGGAACTTGAAGAAACAGATAATATCTCTTCCTTGCTTAATGTAATCATTTTGTTGAAATGTTAAATATTCATGACTATAAAATTAACACTCACTTTACTCCATGAACCACATGTTTTAGTATGTAGATCCATTGTACATACTTGTACACACACATACACACACACACACACACACACACACACACACACACACACATACTGTTTGAGGGCTGCAGATATGGCACTTGCCTTCAAAGCCAAAGGATCCTGGTCCAGTTCTCCAGGAGCCATCATTAGCCAGGTGCACAAGGGGTAGCACACATCTGGAGTTCATAAGCAGTGTTTGGAGGCCCTGGAACACCCATTCTTTCTTTCCCTCTCTCCCTCTCTCTCAAATGAATACCTAAAATATATTTTTAAAAAACCACAATGTTTGGGATCCAATAGTTAATGAATATATTACTGTTATCAAGGAATATCACACATACATATAATTTTTGAATCTACACAAAATGAAGTAAATAGGAAGGAATATTCCATACCTTTATTTTCCCAGGACCTACGATGTTGCTGATGGATCATAAATGCTCAGAGATGTCATTTTTCTGGCTTTAAAGATTAATTTAATTTATTGATAGACTAGAGAAGGAGGGAGGCAGAAAGTGAAAATGAGAGTGCCAGAGCCTCTACCCACTACAAATATACTCCAGATTCATGTGCTCACCATGTGAATCTGGTTTACCTGGGACCTGAGGATTTGAACCTGGGTCCTTAGTCTTTGCAGGCAAGTACTTAAATAGGGAGTCATATCTTCACCCTTTTCAGCTTGAGAGATATGAAATTTTGCAAATACCTTCAATGTAAACATAATATCTCCTGAGTTTCAATGAAATAATTCAGAAGAAAGTTAATTTTAGGACTTTAGACAACAGCATGTCACAGACATTTAAATCGTTTATCAAGAAACAAAAATATTATGATTAAAATGCCATGAGTATTGCTTCAGATGTATATTGAATCATTTAAAGAGATAATGGAAATGTTCAGAGATTAAAAAGAAGAATAAAAAGAAATATGTATCTCTGAGATGTCCAGCCTACTAGGATGAGCACACAATGACAGAATACATGGTATTTTATATTGCCTTCTATTTTACAGGAAAGAAGGTCACACAATGGGGGTGGAAAGTTAGAGTAGAACCTAAAGGCTGCAATAAATATGATCAAAGGGATTTATAAATATTGAGACTTCAATTGGGTTGCAAAGGTCTCTGGCCACTGCAGTCAGATCCCAGACACAGGTGCCACCTTGTGCACATGCGTGACTTACTCATGAATCACTTTGTGCATCTGACGT
This sequence comes from Jaculus jaculus, assembly GCF_020740685.1. Classification (NCBI taxonomy): domain Eukaryota; kingdom Metazoa; phylum Chordata; class Mammalia; order Rodentia; family Dipodidae; genus Jaculus; species Jaculus jaculus. The sequence goes on along the minus strand of NW_025423515.1, from coordinate 4,172,075 downwards.
GTGAGGGACATGTTGAATCAAGCATGGGTCATTAGGCTTTGCAAACAAGCATCTTAATTGATAAGCCACTTTTGCTGAAGTAGAAATCATAATAAATACATCATACGAGGAATGTTATTTTATAATTGTAGGACAATGCATCAAAATTATTTTATTATTTTAAGAGAAACAGAGGAGACTATATAAGGTCAGTTAAGTGAATAAAATACAGCTTTGTTAGGGTGAGGAAATGGCTCAGCAGTTAAGGCACAGGTGTGCAAAACCTAACAACCTCATTTCAATTCCTAATTATTCAGAGAAAGCCTGATTGACAAAGTAGTACATGCATCTGGTGTTTATTACACTGGCTAGTGAGTCAGGGGCACCCATTCTCTCTGTCTCCTTCTGATTATGAACAAATAAATAAAAATATTTTTTTAAAAAGCTTTGATTCATAATTTGCTGCTCTTTATTAATTGGCATCATAGCTATAGAAAGAACTACCTTAATTATCAGTAAGAACAAGTACATGTATCATTCACCTGTAGGACATTTATTTATTGCAGCATGATGTGACTAAGAAGGAAATTACTGCCAATAATCTGATGATACTTTTTCTTGTTTTGCCTGGCAGATATGGATCAGTGTGTGAAGTGCCCAATCACTCAGTATGCCAGCATACAGAAAACTCACTGTCTCCAAAAATCTGTGACATTTTTATCTTATGAAGACCCCCTGGGGATGGCTCTGGCTTGCTTGGGCCTGTGCTTCTCTGCACTCACTGCTCTTATTCTTGGGGTTTTTGTGAAGCACCAGGACACACCAATTGTGAAGGCCAATAATCGCACAAACAGCTACATCCTGCTTATCGCACTCAAGTTCTGTTTTCTCTGTCCATTACTTTTCATTGGACATCCCAACAACACCAATTGCATTCTGCAGGAGATCACATTTGCAGTTCTTTTCACTGTGGCTGTGTCTACTGTCTTGACCAAAAGAATTACTGTGGTTCTGGCCTTCAGAGTCATTGCTCCAGGAAAAAAGATGAGGGTGTTGCTGGTATCAGGAGCACCTAACTTCATCATTCCCATATGTACCTTGATCCAACTTGTTCTCAGTGGATTCTGGCTGGGAACATACCCTCCTTTTGTTGACACTGATCCACATTCGGAAGATAGCAATATCATCATTGTGTGCAACAAAGGCTCAGACACTGCTTTCTACTGTGTCCTGGGATACCTGGGTTCCTTGGCTATAGGGAGCTTCATTGTGGCTTTCATGGCCAGAAACCTTCCTGATACATTCAATGAAGCCAAATTCTTGACCTTCAGCATGCTGGTGTTCTGCAGTGTGTGGGTCACATTCCTCCCTGTCTACCATAGCAGCAAAGGGAAGGCTATAGTGATGGTAGAGGTCTTTGCTATCTTGGCCTCCTCTGCAGGGTTGCTAGGTTGCATCTTTTTCCCAAAGTGTTACATCATTTTGATAAGACCCAGTAAAAATTCTCTAAAGACAACAAAGAAAAAACATATTTTCCAACCAATTGTTTTTTAAATTTTAATTCATATGTATTAATTTAAAGTATAACCTGTAGAAAACCTTGTGTTATTGTAAACACTACATATTTTAAAAATGGCAAGCTATTTGTTCATGTGTACAAGTCGTATTTGTTCCCTAACATTGTTCATCAGCTTTCATGCACAGATTTCAGGCCAGTTTCCATTTTCCCACACCTACTGAGAGCTGATTTCCCAAAATGGCATATGCCTGTGGAGATTGTAGTAGCAAGAAAAATCATTTTCTCACATGTCTCTCAAATTCATAAAGACACGTAGAACTAAACACTGCTAATGTGCTATGCATTTTGTTTCTATTAGTCTTAAAAATTTGAAATGTTTCTGACTCCTTCTTCAGATTGCTTCATAGAATGCTGCTACAGTATGCTGGATAAGCAAATGTCTTTGAGAATGTCTGAAATGTTTGTGTTTGAGTGTTCAAGAATGTTCAGATATACAGTGAGGGTATGATTAGGAGGTACAATAATTTCCTTTTGAAGAAGCAGAGGCCTTATCTTAACCTGTTTTCAATATACATTCAGGTTATTAAAGTGTGTAGAATCTACTGGATAACTTGAAAAATGATATATAGAGGCAAGACTATATGGATGATGGAAGGCCTTTTTCTATTATGTGAGAATAATGGTGTGCTATTCAGAATCTGACACAGTTGAGCATAAATTTGTCATTACAATAATGATACTTAACACATTTGTAATTTAATTTAGTGGTTTGTAGATCATGAAAAGTTGGGAATTTATAAACCTCTAATGAAATAAATTCTTTGTGGTAATTATTTAAAAATTTTAAAAATAGTAATTACTAAAAAAAGTGAATCATTTTAAGTAGGATACTATCTGGTGATATAACTTGCTATATAAATCTCATTTGTTTTCTCAAGGGTTAATCTACTTGGTACAGAGATCACAATGTTTTTGTTCTGAAGAAGTGTGATAAAGAACTGGTCCATAGACTTCCGGCCAAGATGGCGACCGCCTAGCTGCGCTGCACATACCAGGCAAAGAAACACAAGAAATTAAGGGTTATCAGGGTCTTCTTGCCAGTGGGAGGGCACAGAGTGGGAAAAACAGGGAATCACGGATCCCCTCTCGGGTGGGTAGTCTACCCCCCCATACAGCCACCACGCTCTGCTCCCCAAGCAGCTGTGCACCGATCGTGTGCCCGCCAGCCCACTGCCTTGTGCTCTGATCACACACCTACCAGGACCTCCACTGCTGTGCTCCGTTTGCACACCTGTGGGGATCACCACACCTGCAGGGACCTCAGCCGTTGTGCTCTGATCATGTGCACCAGCCCGAAGCGCTGTGCTCGGCTCACATACCTGCGGGGACCACCTCTGCTGTGATCGGGTGACCGCCAGAACCCCCACTGCTGTGCTCTGATCATACACCAGCCAGCCAGCCTCCACTGTACCCCAATTCCGTGCCTGCAGCAGCTGCCTCTGAATTACAATTGCACGTGCAGTGTGCAAACAAATAACCAAACACAAATGCCTACAAGAAGGAGATCACAACAACCAAACCCAGAGTAGACACAAAAAATTACAAATTCCATGTAAACACCAACACACCTCTACCACCACAACATGGCAGGGATAAAATCAAATCTCACAGTCATCACCCTAAATATTAATGGCCTTAATTCGCCCATCAAGAGACACAAACTAACAGGGTGGATCAAAAAATTAGACCCCTCAATCTGCTGCCTTCAACAAGCCCACCTTACCACTAAAGACAGAAACCTCCTCAGAGTGAAAGGGTGGAAAACAATATTCCAAGCAAATGGGAATAAGAAACAAGCAGGTGTAGTTATACTAATATCAGATAAAATTGACTTCAAACCAAAAACAGTCAAAAAAGACAAAGAATGCTACTTCCTACCTATAAAGGGAAAAATCCATCAAGAGGATATTACAATCATAAATCTGTATGCACCAAACACAGGGCACCACAGTTCATAAAACAAAACCTACTTGACAATAAAACAGAAATAACCACCAACACCATCATAGCTAGGGACTTCAACACACCATTATCAGTAATGGACAGATCATCCAAACAGAAACTCAACAGGGAAGTAGAGAGCTCAACAAAACCATAGAACAAATAGACCTAACGGACATCTAGAGAACTTTCCATCCCAAATCCATAGACTACACCTTCTTCTCATCAGCCCATGGAACATTCTCTAAAATAGACCATATACTGGGTCACAAAGACTGCCTCCACATATTTAGGAAAATCAACATAATTCCTTGCATGATGTCAGATCATAATGCTATATTCCTAGAAATCAACAACATAAAACTACCAAGATTCCCAATGGCAACTGGAAACTGAATAGCACACTCTTAAACAATAAATGGATACTGGATGAAATAAAAAATGAAATTGCAAAATTCCTGGAATTAAATGATAATGAGAACACATCATACCAAAATTTATGGGACACAATGAAGGCAGTCCTCAGGGGAAAACTCATAGCACTCAATTCCTTCATAAAAAAGACAGAAGATCCCAAATCAATAGCCTAACCATCCACCTAAAGGCACTGGAAAAACAAGAAAAATCCAACCCAAAGAGCTCCAGAAGGAAAGAAATAATTAAAATCACAGCAGAAAACAATGAATTGGAAACCAAGGAAACAATTAAGGCAACTGAAAAACAAAGGGCAGGCTCTTTGAAAAAATAAACAATATTGACAAACCTCTGGCCAATTTGATCAAGCAAAAAATGAGAAACTCCAAATTAACAAAATTCAAAAAAAAAAAAAAAAAGGAGCGATCACAACAGACATATGTGAAATTGGGAGAATCATCAGGACTTATTTATTTTTTTATTTTTATTTTTTGACAGAGAGACAGAGAGAGAGTTAGATAGGTAGAGAGAGAGAGAATGGGCATGCCAGGGCTTCTAGCCACTGCAAACCAACTCCAGATGCGTGTGTCCCCTTGTGCATCTGGCTAACGTGGGTCCTGGGGAATCGAGCCTTGAACCGGGGTCCTTAGGCTTAACAGGCAAGCCCTTAACCGCTAAGCCATCACTCGAGCCCCATCAGGACTTATTTCAAAAACCAGTACTCTACAAAACTGGAAAATGTGGAGGAGATGGATAAATTCCTGGTCACATATCATCTACCAAAGCTAAACTCAGAGCAGATTAATCACCTCAATGAACCCATCACACTCACAAAGATTGAAAAAGTAATAAAAAACCTCCCAAAAAAGAAGAGTCCAGGACCAGATGGATTCCCAGCCGAATTTTATCAAACCTTCATGGAAGAACTCAAACCAATCTTTCTAAAACTGTGCCACACAATTGAAGAACAGGGAAAGCTACCCAACTCCTTCTATGAACCTAGTATCACCCTAATCCCAAAACCAGGCAGAGATGCCACAAGAAAAGAAAACTACCGGCCTATTTCCCTAATGAAAATAGATGCAAAGATCCTCAACAAAATACTCGCAAAGCAAATCCAACAACACATCAAAATCATTATCCACCTTGACCAAGTGGGATTTATCCCAGGTACACAAGGGTGGTTCAACATACGAAAATCTGTCAATGTAATACACCACATACACAAGCTTAAACATAAAAACCACATGATCATTTTGATAGATACAGAAAAGGCCTTTGACAAGATACAACATCACTTCATGATCAAAACATTGGAGAGAACTGGCATGGCTGGTTCACATCTTAACATAATAAAGGCAATATACAAAGCTACAAAGGCCCAAATAATACTTAATGGAGAGAGACTGGAGGAATTCCCATTGAGATCAGGAACAAGACAGAGATGTCCTCTCTCACCTCTGCTTTTCAATATAGTTCTGGAAGTCCTAACTCAAGCAATAAGACAGGAGAAGGAAATAAAAGGGATACAATTTGGAAAGGAAGAAGTTACGTTAGCTCTATTCGCTGATGACATGATTGTATATGTAAGAGACCCGAGAGACAACATACCAAAACTCATGAAGGTGATTAACTCCTATAGCAAAGTATCAGGATACAAAATCAATGCACAAAAATTGGTAGCATTTCTGTATGCAAATGACAAAGATACAGAAAAAGAAATAAAGGACATAGTCCCATTTTCAATAGCAACAACAACAACAAAAAAATAAAATACCTTGGAATAACGTTAACCAATGAAGTAAAAGATTTATACAATGAAAATATAAAAGCTCTCAAAAAGGAAATTGAGGAGGACTTGAGAAGATGGAAAGACCTCCCATGCTCCTGGATAGGCAGAATTAACATTGTGAAGATGACAAACGCAATTCCAATTAAAATCTCTACAGTGTTCTTCACAGAGATAGAAAAAATGATCTCAAATTTCATATGGAAAAACAGAAGGCCTTGCATATCCAAACACATCCTCAGCAAAAGAAATACCTCTGGTGGAATCACCACACCTGATCTAAAGCTATACTACAAGGCCATAGTCATAAAAACAGCATGATACTGGCATAAAAAGAGGAGTATAGAAGAATGGAATAGACTTGATGACCCGGACTTTGGGTCAAGCAACTATAGCTACTTGATATTAGACGAAGGCCCAAACAATATAGGCTGGAAAAAAGAAAGCATCTTCAACATTGTGCTGGACAAACTGGATAACCACATGCAGGAAACTAAAATTTGATCCACACATTTCACCATGCACTACACTCAAATCCAAATGGATCAAAGACCTCAACATAAGACCAGAAACTCACATACTACTGGAAGAAAATTTAGGAAGTACTTTCCATGATATAGGTATGGAAAAAGACTTCCTGAACAAAACCCCAGTGGCTCACGTTCTTAAACAGTCACTCAACCAATGGGATCATATGAAGCTGACGAGTTTCTTTACAGACAAGCATAAAATAAGCAAAGCCAATAGAATACCCACAGAATGGGAGAAAATAGTGGGTTATCCAACTGATAGAGGCCTAATCTCTAGAATCTACAAAGAACTCAAAAGTCTAAATAATAAGAAGACAAATACCCCACTCACAAAATGGGGTGCAGAGTTGAAGAGACAATTCACAGAGGAAGATATACAAATGGCAAACACACACTTAAGAAAATGTTCATCATCCCTAATCATCAGGGAAACGCAAATTAAAACAACTATGAGATTCCACCTTACCCCAATAAGGATAGCCAACATCAAAAAATCAAATGAAAATAAATGCTGGCGAGGATGTGGAGAAGCAGGAACACTCATCCACTGTTGGTGGGAATGTAGGACGGTACAAGCACTTTGGAAAGCAATATGGAGACACCTGAAAAAGCTGACTATAGAGATACCAACAGACCCAGTTATACCCTTACTGGGCATCTACCCTAAAACCTTCAAACCACAGGCCAAAGAGATTTGCTCAACCATGTTTGTAGCAGCTCAATTTGTAATAGCTAAAAGCTGGAATCCACCCAGATGTCCATCATTAGAAGAATGGATAACAAAGATGTGGTATATCTACACAATGGAATTCTATACAGCAGTAAGAAAAAACGACATAAAGAAATTTGAGGAAAAATGGTTGAACCTGGAACAGATCATTCTCAGTGAACTTACCCAATCCCCCCCAAAAAATCGACAAATAGTCTCACTCATCTACAACACCTAACCTGAATCTACCCAAGATACCTTACATACCCAGAAAGCACCTCATGGACTAGACAATAGGATGGATGGGGGGGGGTGGGGAAGGCATCGAAGGGTGGAAAGCAGTAATCTGGACCCTAACGGCAATGGTACCATAAAATTCTACTTCCTAAAAGACAGACCAAATGGCTGAACCTTCACTAGACCGTTACAGGAAACACCCGAACCACAAGACACTGGAGAGGGCAGGATCAAGACTAACCTAAATCTTCTACATCTTCCCTCCCTCCCTCTCCCCCTCCCCCCCCCGCCTCTCTCTCCTCTTCTACTCTTGTATATTAGTTATGTTTTCCCTCAATTTCCAGGTGGGCACTGACCTGTAACCCCCACTACCAGCTTGGGGCTACCATCTAAAATGAGCTTTTGATCAGAGAAAACTACAAGGTTTCCCAAAACAGTTGCAGACTTCTATCAGAGTACTTTATAACCCAACAAAGTCCAGTGGTAAGACCCTATTGCTGAAGACTCCATACGCAGCTGACACATAAAATGGAATGGCATGGCTGGAAGCCAGGAGAGAGTTAGTCCCCAGACAGTCAGCGTGTCTAGTGCCAGAAGGTGCTACATGGGCAACGGGGAAATGACCAATATCTGTCCAAGCAACTTATTGTCTAACCTAGTTAGCAACAAATAACCTGATGTGATGCCCACTCATGTGCAATAGTGGTGCACAGCCATGGTGGGGAACCAACTGCTCTTTATTTGGCTAACTGATCCCCTCAGTGGTACGAGACCCATAGCTGGAGCTGGGAAACAAGTCAGAACCATACCCAAACATAAGCCCACTCTCCAATATCAAGCTACCATCAATCATGGGGTACAAGAGGGCCTACACCCTGCAAACTCTCTATCAAAAAAGTAATTGTTATCTCAATTTTCTGGGTGCTAACTTACTCTGTTGGAGAATCTGCTTCTCTTTTTCAGATAGATGAGGATCCTAAGGCGAGAGCTGCCCCAACATACCTCAAAAGGGGCCCGACTGAAACTAAGGAAAATTGGTGAAACAAGCAAGGGTGATGTTTTCCTGATGAACCGGATACCAGCACAAAGGGGAAGGAGACCAACACAGAGAAAAAAATCAACTCCTACCAAATCAGAGAGCCAGAGCTTCAGAGGCCCCAAACACCTCATCACTGAAGCAGACCAAAAATGAACCCAACATGGCTCAGGGAAACTTTGTGGAAGAGGGGTGAAAAGAATGTCAGAGTCACATGTTGGGTCATGATATGCAGAGACATTTATCGTACCAATAACTGTGGGCTAACTCCACAATGCAGGACCCATTTACATCAACAAGGAGGGTCCAATGGGAGGGGGTAGATCATGGATGAGCCTAAACAATGGTACCAAACTGCCTGTATTTGCTGAAAAGAAAAGTAATAAATTAAATTAAAAAAAAAAAGGAACTGGTCCATAGTAGATCTTCATTGATTGCCCCTTTCTTGGAGCTAGATTATTTTATCCCTTATTTTCTATCCTTAACCATGCCACTCCCCATTTTAATTTATTGCAAGATAGCATCCAAGGTATTGTGCCAAAATTTCTGAAATTCAATTTGGATATTTTGATCTGAAACTCTTAGTGTCCTACCTAAGGTAACATCAAATAGAATTCAAATGTGAAGGAAAAGATTTATCCATGCACAGGAGCAGATAGTTCACCAGCTGGAACATTGAAACAGAATATGAATGATTTAAATAACCACTCATTTGATGTTCTGTTGAAGGGTATATACACAAGAATGCTGGCAAAACTTCTGTGACAGTGAAAGTGATGTTCATGGTCCATATGAAAGACAGACAAGATTGAGGAATAGTCCAAGATTAAGAGATTCACCTTGGCATTAATGTTAAATTCCTGGTAAAAGCAAGATGATTATTTTCCATATCATCTTTTATTGGTGAATATTCTTTGTCTTTCCTGAATGAATATATCATCATTTGTGGCCATGAAACATGAACTGATATGAAGCATGAACATCTTTCTGGACAGTGGAATTTTCAATGTCATATGTAGAGTGGTGTAAATAATAGTGGCCAAGGGAATAGATCATCAGCAGTGTTATTTTTGTTTTCTTGTGTGTGTGACACAAAGTTCTACATCACTCCTTCAAAAATAATACAAAAGATTCAAACATTCATCCATTGCTTATTTAAAAACAGTATATATTTGTGGTAGGATGCTTCTCCTTTATGAGTAAGATTAGAGACAACATCCACCAAACTACAGTGAAATAGGAAGAAAACATTCATAGATTACATGTAAAAGTAAATAATGTACCACATGCTTCTGTACAATAGGTATGCAATAGTATATTTATTCTTCTGAAATTAGCTGAACTGCACACAACACAATTCTCTTCATCTTGTCAGGGACTAAGTGCATAGTGAAGATGTCTTAACTACATCCATTGCTGTCCAGAAATGTTTCATTTTCTACAATGTAGGTACTTCTCACTCAAAGCAATTAAACTCCCAGGCCCTTCCTCCAAAAATGGGGATATGATAATTCTAGGCCAACAAATCAAGAACTTAATTTTATAAAATGAAACTTCATTTTTTATGATTTGAACTTTTGAAGCTATGCTTCTTATTTGATTAGGTAACTATGAAAATGACTTACATTATTGCTGGCAGCAACTTGAAATTTTTAGAATAAATAAAGTATACTATATTTATTTGTAATGGGCTAGAAAGTATATCATTTCAGCTTTGAGATCACATGGTCTCTGTGGCTGCTGTAACACTCCATTACTAGAGTGTGAAAACAGACCTACATGATGCAAATGGATGGATGTAACACATTTTGAACAAATATTGAGTTAATATAGTCTCATTTGAATTTAAATAGCACACATATGTTATAAATTTGAAATTCAGAACTGTTTTCACATATAACTATTGGGAATCCTACACTACTGATTGAAAGCCGGAGTTCAATAACCTGTTATTCATTTTACAAGTAACTGTAATTGCAACATATATCCTTCCAAAATGTACAAAGTGTGAAAATACTGAGTATTGTTAAATATATATTTATACAAATTTTCACATATAATATTGCAAAATATGGATTATACTTAACTGCTAATCTTACGAATCCTTATTACTATATATATGAAAATTCCATGAATTTGTTTTGCAAGTAGACATGAATAAATTTATCACTCTAGTTGTCATAACTATGTAACATAGAAATTCTCAGGCAACTTCCAGTTAAGATGGTGGCACAGAAACCATCCCAAACCAGCCTAGGGAAGGATTTAAGCAAAACACCCTCTTCTTCTAAAACATGAAGGAGTTCAGGTTATTCTTAGACACAGTAAAGAAGCTGCAGAGATCAAGTTCCACCAGTAGGAGGTAAATAGCCAGAATCCCAGTAAGGCATTTGCAGCCCACTGATCCATGCAATCTACACACCTTCCCGGTATCACCCTGCCAGGTGCAGCAAGAAGTGGCAGAGACAAAACAAGAGGAATTTTCAATTTCATCAGCCTTCTTGCAAAGTTAAGAAATTTGAAGGTAAACTCAGGAGGTACTGAAAGCATCAAAAGCAGAACTGAGTGAACAACTAGAGAAGTCTGAACTCTCCCATCCCCCACCTTCAGAACCCTGAATCTCAGTGGCTGCACAGCTGATCAGAGCTACAGCTCCACAGCACAATACGAGGGATTGAGGTGGGCATTCAGCATTAGTGAGGTTGGAAGCCACACGAGAAGGTAAATGAAAATAAATAAATAAATAAATAAGCAAACAAACAAACAAACAGGTACATAGGCTTGCATTGGAAGAGCTAATCTCTCTTTCCTTGTCAGGGCAGGTTATGAGTTATATATTCTTGGTTGGCTTTACAATTTTCAAATAACCTGTCTTTGGGGGTTTCATATTGTTGTCTTTGATGCTTTTATGTTTATAGGGCCTTTATCTTTTCTTCTGTCATTATTGGGGACAGGTCTGATCCAGATCCAGGCTTACCTGGAACCCAATTCAGAACAGAAATGTTCACATCCCAACTGACAAAATTAAGAGTGTAGAACAACACACCTTCAAGGATTTTGCCTTTATAAGACTATCTGTTTGGTTTTATCCCAACAATTTCATACTTTGTTCTATTTTATTTTAATATGTATACTGCTCAATTGAAGCTTAGTATTTGCCAGTAAATTGTTCTGCCCAGTCCACTGGAATACGTGCTTAGCAAGCAAAATCAACACCTAGGATTATTTTGGCATCTGGACTGGGGTATACAAACTACACCTGGCATCTTAAACTCATATCCTTAAAGTATATAAAGGTGTATTCCTACATCTAAGAACACTGCAGATAAGTTGAAAATCCAAGCATCAAACCAATCAAACCAAAATTAAATCAAGATGAGATTTAAATTGACCTACAACAAGTACAGAGGTCCACACAGTTACAAAAACTCTCACAAGTTGAAAAAAAAATTCAGGTCCAGGTGGATTGTCTGGTGAATTTTAGTAAGCCTTCATGGAAGAAATAACACCACACTTCTCAAACTTTTACATAAAATAGAAAAGGAAGGAGTTCTACCAAACTCCTTCTATGAATCCAGCATCACTCTCATACCAAAATCAGACAAAAACAGAAAAAAAAATTAAAATACAGACCAAACTCCCTTATGAACATAGATACAAAATTTCTGAACAAAATGATGGCAAAGAGAATACAAGAGCATATCAAAAAGATTAATCACCCCGACCACCTTGGCTTTATCCCAGGGATACAAGGATGGTTCAACATGTACAAATCAATGAATGTAAAAATCATATAAATTATCTGAATACAAAATCACATGATCATCTCAATAGATGCAGAAAGGTCATTCAACAAAATCTAACATCCTTTCGTTTTAAAAGTATCACAGAAACTGGGAATAGAAGGAACATATCTCAACATAATAAAAGTTAATTTTGACAAACCTACAGCCAACATAATACTAAATGGAGAAAACCTGAAGCTTTTCCAATACATCCAAGAACAAAACAAGGATGTCCACTGCTCCACTTTTTATTTGTTTGTTTTTTGAGGTAGGGTTCCACTCTAGCCCAGGCTGACCTGGAACTCACTATGGAGTCAGGCTGGCCTTGAGCTCATGGCAATCCTCCTACCTCTGCCTCCAGAGTTCTGGAATGAAAGGCATGTGCCACCATGCCTGCCACACTGCCACACTTTTATTCAATGCACGACTGGAACTGGAAGTCTTAGCTACAGCAATAAGGCAAGAGACCCTCATGAAAGGGACACAAATTGGAAAGGAAGATAGATCAAACTTTCACTATTTGTAGATGATATGATTCTATACATAAAAAAAAAAACATTAAATCCTCTAACAGCAAACTGTAAGAGCTGGTAAACACTTTTAGCAATGTGGCAGGATACAACATAAACGAATAGAAATCAGTACCTTTATTATATGTTAACAAAAAACATGCAGAGGATAAAATCAAGGAATCTCTCCCATTCACAATAACCTCAAAAAAAAAAGTGCCTTGGAATAACTTTAACCAAGGAAGTGAAGGATATGTACAATGAGAACTTTAAACACTGAAGTGAGAAATTGCAGACAACATAAAGAAATGGAATGACATCTTGTGCTATTGGATTGGAAAAATCAATTTTGTAAAAATGTCAATCATACTAAAAGCAATCTACACATTTAATGCAGTCCCCATTAAAATTCCAATGGCATTCTTCACAGAAACAAAAAAAAAAATCCTAAAATTCATTTGGAAGCACAAAACAACTAGCATAGCCAAAACTATTTTTAGCAGCAAAAGTAAGGTTGGTGTTGTCACTATACCCAATTTTAAGCTATATTACAAACCCATAGTAACAAAAATAGCATGGTATTGGCACAAAGACAGGAATGTAGATCAATGGAACTGAATAGAGGATCCTGATGGTAATTCAAGCAGCTATGGCCATCTGACTTTTGACTTAAAATACCAAAAATATTCATTTTAGAAAAGACAGCCTCTTCAACAATTAGTTCTGGGAAAACTGGCTATCTACATATAAAAAGAAGAAATATACCCTAATTTTCTCCATGTGTAAGGATCAAATCCAAGTGGAACAGGGACCTTAATTTCTAGAGGAAAACATGGGGGAAACACTTCTATATATTGGCATGGGTAATGACTTTCTGACTATAACCCCAATTGCTCAGAAAATAAAACCACTAATCAACCACTGGGGTCTCATGAAATTACAAAGTTTTTGTACACCAAAGGACACTGAAAATAGCAAAGAGTCAGCCTACAGAATGGGAGGAAATCTTTTCCAGCTACACATCTGACAGAGGATTAATATGCAGAATATACAAGGAACTTAAAAACAGAAAAATAAAAAGTGAAACAACCCAATTAAAAATGGACTATGGAACTAAATAGAGATCTCAATGGAAGAAATACATATAAATCATCTTAAAAAGTGTTTGACATTCTTAGCTATCGGGGAAATGCAAATTAAAACTACCTTAAGATTCTATCGCTTTCCTCTCAGAATGGCTACCATCAAGAAAAGAAAGGACAATGAATATTGGTGAGAATGTGGTAAAAGGAGAACCCTTCTACACTGTTGGTGGGAGTGTAGTCTGCTTCAGCCATTGTGGAAAACAGTGTGGAGGTTCTTGAGACAGCTAAAAATAGATTTATCATATGATACAGTTATAGCACTTCAAGGCATACATCCTAATGACTCTTCTCCATTCCGTAGATATACTTGCACAACCATGTTTATCACAATAGCTAGGAAATGGAACAAGCCTACATGTCCATCCAAAGATGAATGGAAAATAAAGATGTGGTACATTTACACAATGGGGTTCTCTTCAGCAGTAAAGAAAAATGATGTTATGAAACTTGAAGAGAAATGGATGGATCTAGTAAGGGAGGTAACCCAGGCCCAGAAATACAAACAATGCATGTTCTCTCTTATATGTGGTCCTCGCTACAGATGTATAGCTTTGTGTGTGGCCTGGAACCAAAAATTGGTACTAGATGTCAGCAAGCTATAAAAGGGCTATAAGAGTTTTAAACTTAGTAGGTCTTGTAGAGTTTCTTCTTTGGTCCTGACTGTAGTTCTGTGGGGTTCTTGTATCTGAGTGGTCCCCTCTTTTCAGAGAATGGGAAATTTTTTCCTCAATAAATTTGTTGAATATATTTTCTATGCCTCTCACTTTGATTTCCCTTTCTTCCAGTACATGCAATATCCAGATATCTGAATGTGTTAGGTATCCCACAGTACCTAAGTATTCGGTTCACCTACTTTTTTAAATTTAGCAAAGTTTTAGCCTCATGATCAATTTCTACTCTCTTGTATTCAAGATAAGAGGCTCTGTCTTCCATAATAGTCACTTTGTTAATGAGAGTTTCTGAGAGTTACTGAGGTTTCATGATCTCTATTTGATTTTTATTTTCTGTTGTATTATTTTGCTTCATGTGCAGCTCTTTTTGAAGTATGATTTCAGTGTATATTTTGTTTTCCTTGATTTCTGGAATTCATTTGGTTCTAATCTCACTTGCAGACCAGTCATGGTGGCTCAGACCTATCATCCCATCTTCTGAGGAGGGCTAGGAAGAAGGAAGTGCTGCAAATTCCAGACCAGCTTGGGCTACATAGCGTGTTCAAGTCAGTCTGCTTAACTTAGTTAGAGGCTGTCTCAAATAAAAAACACACTGATAAAGTCCAGTGGTAGTAACTATGGTTGACGTGGCCAGAGCCCTTATCTCCATTCCCATTCAACTTCTTTATGTGTGATCTCAAAGAAACCAGGCCCTCTCCTGAGACTCACTTTGTTCTTCTGGAAAATTGTATGATGGCACTCTCTGTTGGGAAACATGGTATGCACAGCAAGGCAAGGGAGGACTGTGCTGCTTTAGAGACTACCTTTGTCGCTATGGTGACCATCAAACAAAAGAGAGGATTGGAGTGTACTGTGTGGCTTGACTTATGGAGAGCGATTCTGTGTTCAGGAGTGCAGGGCTTAATCCTGCACTAGCTGTCACCATGGGTCAGCTTTTTGTGCACCTCTGTGTTTGTGTCTCTGTCTCTATCTGAACTCCTGTGGGCTCTCTCTCTCTCTCTCTGAATCTTTGTGACTGGTTACATTTAGGTTGTAGGGCAGGGAAGGGAGGCCTGGAGTTATATGCACTGTACCTGTTACATGCACACCCACAGCAGCCTCCCATCTAGTTTTATGAATGGAGGATAAAGCAGGATCACTCCCCCTACCATGGCATTTCTTTAATTTTTAAAAAATATGTTATTTATTTACTTATTAGAGAGAGAGGAAGATGGAAAGAGAGAGAGAATGGGCATGCTAGGGCTTCTAGCTGCTGTAAATGAACTCCAGATGCATGTGTCACATTGTGCATTTGGCTTATGAGAGTACTGGAGATCCAAACCTGGGTCTTTGGCTTTGCAGTAGGTGTGTTAACCACTAAGGCATTTCACTATCACCACCATTACCTTCCAAAAACTTATTTTTTGACACTTGTGGTCATCCTGCTTTGTCCTCCTAAAACTGGGATTAAAGCCTAGTGGTACTTCACTGGGTGCCTCCATCTCTCTCTTTCTCTCTCTCTCTCTCTCTCTCCATCTCACTATGAAATTGAAGCTATCATGCTCTGTGTAGGACAGGCTGTCTTCAGACTGATAGTAATCTCACTACTTTACTATTCCTAGCTTCTCCTTCCCAACCTGATCTGTTCCTATCTAGATATGTTGCTAGATATACCCTAATCCAAACAACAGGTGGTCATCCAGCCTGGACTGGTTTTGGATAGAGAGCAAACCTCTCTTTATTATCTTATGCTTATGTAAAACTGAGAATACATGTGACTAAAACCAGATGCATCAGGAGGAGGAACATGCAAAGTGGAGAAAATGGCATGTAACTAAAATATGTCAGTAAAATCAGAGTAACACACATAAAAATACATGCCACATGTTGCAGTCAGCTTCTTATTACTGGAAGAAAATACCTGACCTTGGGCTTGAGAGATGGCTTAGTGGTTAAGGCAAATGCCTGCAAAGCCTAAGGACCCTGGCTTAATTCTCCAGGCTCCATCTGGAGTTTGTTTGCAGTGGCTAGAGGCCCTAGCATGCCCATTCCCCCCTCCCTCCCTATCTGTCTCAAATAAATAAATAAATAAATAAATAAATAAGAAAATATCTGACCAAAAGCAATTTATGGGGGAAAAGATTTATTTTGGCCTAGAGACTTAAGGGAAAGGTCCATGATGGCAGGGGAAACATGGCAAGAGCAGAGGCTGGACATCACCTTCTGGCCAACACCATGTGGATGAGAGCAGCAGGGAAGTGTCACACACTAGCAAGGGGAAACTGAATATCACACCCATAAGCAGGCAGCTAATAATTCACTGCCCCAGGAGCTTCAAATTCCCAAATTCCTATCATCTGTACCTAGCATTCAGAACAAATACGTTTATGAGGTACATCTTATTCAATCCAGAACACCAAGCAACTGGTCCATCTTTCCCTTAAGAATTCTTTGTTTTAAATATTTCATTTTTATTTATTTAATTGAGAGAGGGAGCAAACAAAGAGAGAGAGAGAGAGGAGAATGGGCACACCGGGACCCAGCCACTGGAAATGAACTCCAGCTGCATGTGCCACCTTGTGCATCTGGCTTACCTGGGTACTGGGGAATTGAACCATGATTCTTAGGTTTCACAGGCAAGTGCCTTAACCTGTAAGCCACCCTTCCAGCTCCTTCCCTTAAGAATACTATAAGGACAAGTCCAAGACTACTTTTTGGAGCCTTAGGGTATTCTGCATGACAGTGACCTAATGAGACTTCTGGCCAAGGTGGCCACTGTGCTGCAAATCCCGGGAAAAGAAAGGCATGACATTAACACTGGGTCTTTTAGGGGAGCAAATTTCCAATAGATTGTCAGTGGGAGGGCACAGAGGGGGGAAAAACAGGGAATCGCTGATCCCATCACGGGCGGGTAGCCCACCCCTCCCCCAAGTAGCCACCTTATCCACGGCGCCCTGTGCACCAATCAATTCCGGCATGTGGAAGCTTAGACTGCTCCACCCTCTCCCTTGTGCCAGCTCAGGTGCCATCCTTTACTTGTCTGCTGGCCGTCTGCCATTGTCCTGTGGTGAGGGAGCGCAGACTGCTTCTGGGTCCCAGTGTTCCCATGCCAGAGTTTGGGATGCTTCAGTGCGTGGTGCCTCCGTGTCCTTCCTGGTGCAAATGCAGTCAGCTTTGGCACATTACCGTGTGAGAGCTCAGGCAACTTTCGTGCCAGGAGGCTTTGGCAAGTGAGAGCCAAAGTCCAGGCTGGTTGGCAACTGCCTCAGGCTGTTTCAGATTCCCATTGTGCTTGAGCCCAGAGTGATCCACCCACCTACATGCCCATACACTGTCATGGGCAGACCACAGTGCAAAAGAAATAACATGAAAAATCAAATGCAAGAAAATCCAGTTAGATCACCCAGTCCTACAATGAACATATCTAATCAAAACATAGAAGAGTCATTATGATCAGAACATAAAAATGAAGCTATGAGCAATGCAACCCTGACATTACTGTGTCTCACTGTTATAACAATGCTCCACTGTGACATCACATTGCTCCATTGTTACATCACCATGCCCAATTGTGATGTCACTATGCCTTATTGTGATATCACAAAGTCCCACTATGATTACGCAATGCCCCATTGTGACATCAGAGTGCCCCAGTGTGATATCACATAACCCACTGTGATATAACAATGCTCATCTGTGATATCACAATACCCAAAAGTGATATCACAAAGCCCCACCATGATATCACAATGATCCACCATGACATCACAATGACTCTCTGTCTCATGCTAATTTCCAGCTAGGACATCACAATTCTCTCATATGTCAGAATTAAACCAACTTGTTCATTAAAATGCCCCAATCTAACATCACATTGCCTGACTGTGCAATCACAGTGTTCCACTGTGATACAGCAATGCTCCTCTGTGGCATCACAATTCCCAATGTCACATCACAATGCCCTATTGTGACATCACGATACCCTATTGTGACATTAGAAAGCCCTCCTCTGATTTCATAATGACCCCCGTGATACCACAAAGCCCTCATTGTGACATCACAGTGCCCAACTGTGACTAACAATGCTATTCTATGACATCACAAAGCCCTACTGTGGTTTCACAATGCCCCACGGTGAAGTCACAGTGCTTCACTATTCATGACAAAGTCTCTGAAAATTCCCCACTGTGATCTCACAGGGTTTGACTGTGATATCACAATGTCCCACACTAATATGATAATGTCCTACTGTGACATCACAGAGTTGAACTGTAATATAATATCCTACTGTAACATCAAAATGCCCTACTGTGACATGAGAAAGCCCCCCTGAGATTCCACAAGGCTCCACTGTCACATAACAATGCTCACTGTCTGATCAAAATGCACTGTGGTGACATCACAAAATCCCCTTATACTTCACAATGCCCCACGATGTAAACACAGTTCTGTACTATGAATGTACATAACCTCACTGTGACATCAATTTTCCACTATGACATCACAAAGCCCCACTGTGATTTCACAATGCCCCCCTGGAATATCAAAATGATCCACTCTTCATCACAAAGACCCTCTGTGATATCAAAATTACTCACTCTGGTATAAATGCCCATTCTCTTATCATAATGTCCCAGTGTGACATCTCAGAGCTGAACTGTAACATCATAATGTCCTAGTGTGACATCACAAAGCCCCACTGTGATTACACAATGCCCCACTGGGATATCACAAGGCTCCACTGTTAATCACAAAGTCCCTCTGAGTTATCAAAATTATCCATTCTTATAGAAATGCCCCATTCTCTCATCATAATATCCCATGGTGACATCACAGAGCTGAACTGTAACATCATAGTGTCCAAGTGTGACACCACAATGCCTTGTTGTGACATCACATAGCCCCACTGATTTCACAACGCTCCACTGTGACATCACATTGACAAAATTTCTCATAATGCCCAGCTATGACATCATAATGCTCCCATACAACATAATAAAACCAGCTTGTTCATCAAATGCCCCACAGTGACATCACCATACCCCACTGTGAAATCACATTGCCCTTATGATCAATTACAATGCTCAACTTTGATGTCACAATACCCTATTGTGACATCAAAAAGCCCCACTCTGATTTAACAATGACCCACTGTCACACTACAAAGCCCCAAGGTGACATCACAGTGCCCTATTGTGAAATCACAGTGTCTCACTGTGAAATCTCAATGTCCAACTGTGATATAAAAATGCTCCACTCTGAGATTACACTACCCAGTGTCACATCACAATACTCAACTGTAAGGTCACAATACCCTATTGTGACATCACAAAGCCCCACTCTGAGTTCACAATGCTACACTGTGACACCACAGAACCACACTGGGACATCACAATGCCTCACTGGGTCATCACAAGGCCCCGCTCTGTTATAACAATGCTCAAATGTGACAACACGATACTGTAATGTGACATCTCAAAGCCCCACTGTACCTTCACAATGCTCTAATGGGATATCACAATGATCCAGTTTGAAACCACACTGACTCACTTTCTAATAATAATGCCCAGCTATAACACAAAAATGCTCTGACATGATATAATAAAACCAACGTTTTCCTCACAACGCCCCACAATAACATAGCGATGCTCCACTGAGACATTCACAGTGACAACATAATAACCAATGTCCCATCATAATGCTAAGCTATGATGCAACAACTCCCAATTGTGACATCACAAAACCCCACTCGATTTCACTGTGCTGCACTGAGAAACCACAAATCCCCACTGTGATTTCACCATGAGCCACTGTGATATGTCAATATTCCACTGTTCCTCACAAAGGCCCTTTGTGACATCATGATTCCCAACTTTGATATCACAGTGGTTTACTGTGACATCACAATGCCCCACTCTCTCATGATAATATCTCACTGTGACATCAGAGAGATGAACTGTAACTTCATAATTTCCCAGTGTGACATAACAATGCCCAATTGTGACATCAAAAAGTCCCACTGTGATTTCACAATGCCTCACTCTGACATCACAATGCCCTAAGGTGACATCCCAATGACTCACTCTCTCATGATAATACCTAGCAATGAAATCACATACGCTACCATATGATCATCATAGTACCCCATCACATCACAGTGCCGCACTGTGACATCACAATGCCCCACAGTGATATAACAATGCTTCACTGTAACATCACAAAGTTCCACTGTGATTTCACAATGCCCCATTGTGATATCACAGTGCTCCACTATTCAGCACAAAGGGACTATGACATCACAATATTCTAATGTGAAATCACAAAGCCCCACTGTGATATAACAATGCTCCACTGTGACATCATCACAAATTCCCACTATGTTTTACAATGCCCCACTGTGATAACACAATGCTCTACTGTTCATCAAGAAGTCCTTCTGTGATATCATAATTCTCCACTGTGATATCACAGAGATCCACTGTGATATCACTATTTCCCAGTCTCTCACCATAATGTCTCACTATGACATCACAGAGTTGAACTGTAATACCATAATGCCCCACTGTGACATCATAATGCCCTACTGTGATACCATAAAGTCCCAATGTAATTTCATAATGCTTGGCTGTGACATCATAATGACTCAATTTCTCATAATAATGCCCAGCTATGATACCATAATGCACCAATATGCCATAATAAAACCAACTTGTTCATCACAATGCCTTACTGTAACATAACAATGCCCCAGTGTGATCTCAAATTGCCACACCGAGTCACCACAGTGTCCCACTGTGAAATAAAAATGATCCAATGTGACATCACAGTATTCTAATGTGACATCATAAGGCCCCACTCTGATCTCACAATGCCCATAGATATATCACAATGTTCCACTGTTTGTTGCAAGGTCACTGTGACTCCACAATTCCCCACTCTGATATTACAGTGGTCTACTGTGATATTATAATACCCTAATGGGATATCATAAAGCCCCACTGTGATTTCACAATGCCCTACTGTGAAATCACAATGCTCCACTCTCATCATAATGTTCCACTGCGACATCACAGATTTCAACTTTGACATTATAATGTCCTACTGTGATATCAAAAAGCCCCTTTGTGACATCAAAAAGGACCACAGAAATTTCACAATGCTGCACTGTGATATCACAATATTACATTATGACATCACAATGACTTACTGTTTCATGATAATACCCAGGCATGACATCATAATGCTCCCATATGATATAAAAATACCAACTTTTTGGGCTGGCAAGATGGCTTAGTAGTTAAGCGCTTGCCTGTGAAGCCTAAGGACACCGGTTCGAGGCTTGGTTCCCCAGGTCCTACGTTGGCCAGATGCACAAGGGAGCACATGCATCTGGAGTTCGTTTACAGTGGCTGGAAGCCCTGGCGTGCCCATTCTCTCTCTCTCCCTCTATCTGTCTTTCTCTCTGTGTCTGTCACTCTCAAATAAATAAATAAAAAATGAACAAAAAATATTAAAATAAAAATACCAACTTTTTAATCATAATGCCCCACTGTGACACAAGATTGCCCAACTGAGACATCATAGTGTCCCACTGTGATATAACAATGCTCCAGTGTGACATTATAATACCCCACTGTCACATAAACATGCTCAACTGTGAAGTCAAAATACCCTATTGTGACATCACAAAGCCCTACTTTTATTATACTATGCCGCACTTTGACACCACAAAGCCACTTTGTGACAAAACATTGCCCGCCTGTGACATCACAATACCTAATATGACATAACAAAGCCCCACTGTGATTTCACAATGCCCCACTGTAATATAACAATGCTTCACTGTGCCATCACAATAGCCTGATGTGACATCACAAAGCCCCATTATGATATCACAATGCTCTACTAAATCACAATGACTCACTTTCTAATGATAATGCCTAGCTATGATATCACAATGCTTCCATATGACATAATAAATCCAAGCTTTTCATCAAAATGCCCCACTATAACACCAGAGTACACCACTGTAACATCACATTGCCACACTGTAACATCACAATGTCCCACTGTGATATAGCAATACTCCATTATTACATTCCAGTGCCCAAAGAGTCACATCACTATGCTCACTGTCAGATCATTTTGTACCATAGAGATATCACAAATCCCCACATCTACTTCACAATGCTCAATGATATTATCATAGTGCGCCACTATGAATTTACATAAATCCACTGCAGCAGCACGATTTCCAAGTTTGAAATCACATTGCCCTACTTTGACATCACAGTCTTCCACTGTGATATAACAATGCTCCACTGTGACATCACAATACCCCACTATCGCATCACAATGTTCAACTGTGACAACACAGTACCTGATTTAACATCATAAAGTCCCACACTGCTTTCACAATGCTCACTGTGACACAATACCACATTGTGACATCACAGTGCCCGCTGCGCCTTCACAATGTCTTTTTTTATGTAAAAATATTCCACTGTGACATCAAAATACCCTAATGTGAGATAACAATATTCAACTGTAATATCACCACACCCTATTGTGACATAACAAAGCCCAATTCTGATTTCACATTACTGCAGTG
Organism: Jaculus jaculus; assembly: GCF_020740685.1. Lineage (NCBI taxonomy): Eukaryota > Metazoa > Chordata > Mammalia > Rodentia > Dipodidae > Jaculus > Jaculus jaculus. Next base: position 4,149,161 of record NW_025423515.1, on the reverse strand, counting down.
AGACAACACAAAGCCAAATTGTGACATTATAGTACCCCACTGTGACATCAAAATGTGCCACAATGATATAACAATGTTTCACTGTTAAATCACAATACCATAATGTGACATCACAAAGTCCCACTGTGATTTTACAATGCCCCACTGTGATAACAAGAAGCCTCTCTGTGATATCACGATTCCCCACTATGATATCACAGTGGTCTACTGTGATATAATATTGTCCCACTCTGTCATAATAATGTCCAACTTTGATATCAGAGAGACTTGCCCTTTCCCAGGTTATCTGCAATTATCTGTGTAATCTCAGATGGCCCCAAATTCATGTCAATCCTCCTACCTCTGCCTCTTGAGTGCTGGGGTAAAAGTGTGAGCCACCATACCCAGCTTCATTTTAAGTTTTTCTTCAACATATCTATTTATTAATTTCATTTTAATTTCTTGGTTTGACTTTCATAGTTTTACTTCAGAATCTTTCCTGCACATGATTATGTCCTTTGTGAGTTCATTTTATTTTCCGTTCATTAGCTTCTTTTTCTTGATTATCATTCATTTTGTTCAGTCTTCTATTCAGTTCCTCTTGATCCTCCTCCATTTTGTTCAGCTGTCTATTGAGGTGTATTTGCTGTTCCTCTTTCATTTCATTCATCCATTTGTTCATGGCTTCAGTAAGTTTGTTAACTCTGCTTATGGTAATTGCCTTTTTGAATTCTTTGGAGCTTTTTCTAAGGAGTTACTGATTTATTATTTTTTTTTTATTTTCTTGATTGGGGGGGTGGTAGAGAATGGACACACAAGGGCCTCCCGGCACTGGAAATGAACTCTACAAGCATACTCCACTTTGTCCATGTGGTGTACGTGTGTACTACTGAACTGAACCTGGGTCCTCAGGTTTCACAGACAAGTGCTTTAACTGCCAAGCCACTTTGCCAGCCCATCTAACTAGTTTATTGGAGTGTTCCACTATGGGACTAGGCATTCTTCTTGGGCATATCTTGCCTTGGTTTCTTGTGTTATTTGCTTTGCACTGGGGTTTGTCCATCTGCAGATAGATCTTTGTCTTGCTGACAATGCAGCAACAACTCTTGCAGAGCCCTTGGTGCACGGCTTGGTGAGACTTCATTCAGGTGAGTGTGGGCTGGTGGTCAGTCCATATGGCTGGGATGGGCACACTGGACATGAACAGACTTTTCTTTAACATGCGGTCCCCATGCAGGTCCAGACTAGGGAAAGTGAATGGCTTTGGATTCCCTACATATGGTAGAGCTCTTGCGCAGGCCAAAAGATGAAGTCAGTGCCTCATGGGCCTGATCCCCTGTCTGAGCATGTACAGATTGGGGTTGTACGCAGTGCATAAGGGATGTTGTGTACTTATCTGTACCCTGGTTCACCTTGTCAGTGTCCTGGGATAGTGACTGCTGTCAGTTCTAGTGACCCTACTAAGGGTGGCACAGGATTGCAGGCATGGGGTGAAGTCAGTGCTAAATTTGACTGATTACTAATCTGCATGTATGTGTGCCAATGTTGTACTCGGGCTAAATGGACACAGACAGGGATCAGGGGAGCACTCGCCTGGTCCCTGAGTGGCCTGCTTAGTGGCCAGGGTTAAGGAATCTGGCTGGAGAGTGTGAGCAGTTCCGGTGTTCCTTCTCTGGCAGCAAAGACAGGCAGACCAGTCAGTGAGGTAAATATCAAATGGGTTGCATGCTGCATATGAACTTGCACGATGGTTCCTTAGCTGTAAAATAGCTTTTAAGACTCATGAAGTCCTATTTGTCCATTGTCTTATTTCCTGGGAAACTGGGGTCCTATTCAGGACCTTCTTCTGTACAGCTGCGTCTGGAATTATTTTCACATTTTCTTATATACATTTATGGGATTCAGGTATTACATCAAGGTCTTTGATCCACTTGAGGCCTGTGATCTCCCTTGTTTCAGCACAGGGTGTCCTGGCCAAACCTGAACATGTGTTCTTTCTGGGCTTGCCTGACCATGCCTTGCCCCAGGCCTGATCTGGTTTGCCCTTCCCATCTCTCCTTATCTCTCTTGGCCTTGCTGTCCTCCTTGCCTTTCATTGTACCTGGCCCTAAATGACAATCCATCATGCATGACCTGTCCTTGCCTTCCCTGTTGCCTTCTGCGTGCTCTGCCTTGCCTTTCTCATCAACTTCCCTTCTGCCTGTCCTGCCCTGGCATTCCCCATTGCCCGTGCTGGCTTGCCATTGGCCTGGCCTGCTCTTGAGTCTTAACCATGGCCCAGACTAGCCTTGTTTTTTCCATTGCCATGAATTCCACCTATCTGACCATGCCTCCTCCTGACCCCGCCTGGCCCTTGTCTTGCCTTAACTAGCCTCCTTGCTTTCCCCTGATGTGCCTTGTGCCTGACTTCACTCACCTGCTTGCCTTCCACCGTGCCAGGCCTTGTGTTACCCCTGGCTTGGCCTGGCCTTCCATGAGGCCTTGCCTTGCTGTCCTTCCCTTCAATCCCTTTGCCTTACCACTTCCCTGCTCTTGCCTGGCCTTGTCTTACCTCTACCCTTGCCTGCACTTGGCTTCCTCCTGTCCTTCTCTGCTGTGACTTGCCCCTTGGCCTTACCTGTTACTTATCCTAGCTTTTCAGCTTTTCACCCCCCCCCCACTCCCAACATGGCCTTGTTTTCCCTTTGCTTGGTGACCTAGTGTTGCCATACCCTTCTGCACTTGACTGGCTCCTGGCCTGGCCTGTCTTGGCTTCCCTTCCCTTTTGCCTACCTGGCCTTGCTTTCCCCCTGTAATGACATTCATCCTGGCCTGACCTTGCCTTCCTCCCTTCCTTGCCTGGCCATGCCTTCCCCTTGCTTGGCCTTGTCTTCTCTTCCCCAGCCCTAGCCTGCCTTCTCCTCTTACTCTCCCTCAGGCCTGTGTTGCCTTACCCCTGCCTTCTGTCTGGACTTCATTCTCTTGGCTTTTTGCATTGCATGGTCTCGGGACCTCTGTTTCCTTGCCTTGTCTCAAGTGTGGTCTTGTCTTCTCCTTTCTGGTTGCCTTCTGCCTTTCATTTTCTCATCTGGCCTGCTCTCCTGTCCCTTCATCTTTGCACTTGCCTGTCCTTCTCCCTTGTCCAACTGTGCCTTCCTCCTGTCTTTCTTGTGCCTCCTTCCACTTGACCTTGCCTTCTTTCTGGTTTGGCTGAGCCTTGGTTCCCCTGTCCTGGCCTGGATTCTCCCTTGCCTTCCCCTTAGCCTAGCTTTTTCTGGCCTGTGCTTTAATTTTCTCCTTCCTTGTCTAACTTCTTGTCTACCTTCCTCCTTGTCTGTTCTTGTTTGGCCGTATCTTCTCCCTTGCCGTGTCCGGCATTGCTTCCCCCTCTTGACACACTTCACCTGTCCTGGTCTCTCAGTTTCAGGCCCTAGACTGACCTTGTTTTCACCTGTGACTGGCACTCCGTATTTCCTGACCTTTGCTCACTGGAGCTTGCCTAATAGCCTTTGTTGTCCTCTTTGCCTGGTCTCTCCTTTCCTTCCTGTGCCCTGGCCTGGCATGGTGTTCACAATGACTGGGCCTGGCCTTGCCTGTTCCTTTGCTCCCTCCTTTGCCAGTTCTAGCTTGCCTAACTTTTGCCTGGCTTGGCCCATCCTTCTCACTTGCCTAGTCTGGCTTTGTTTGCCCCTGTCCATCTTTCCTGTCCTTGGCCAGTTCTCACTTTTGTTTTACCGTCAGTTGCCTTTCCTATTTTTGCTTTATGACCTTGCCTTCTAACTTCCTCTCTGATGATTTTGTATTTCCATACATGGTAGGATTATCTTAGCTTTTCTTTTAAGATAGGGTGTCAGTAGCCCAGGCTGTCCTGTAACTCACGGTCACCCAGGCTGGGCTCAAACAGTGCTTCCCCTGCCTCAGCCTGCAGAGCACTGGGTTTGACGGCGTGAGCCTGCTGCCTGGCTGAGACTGATACTGCCTCCTCCTTTCCAGAGCGAGACGCTGGCCCTGCTCACGGCTGTGGAGGCCTCTGCACCTGCCACTTCAGAGGCTGCCTCTGCAAGTGCATGGAGTGACGGCAGCAGGGAGGGGACTGAATGAGGGTATTCCCACAAGAGGAAAGGTGCACATCACATGTGCACAGTGAAGAAAGCGGGGGGGGGGGGGGCTGCACCCACACGCCACACTTCAAAGGTTTCGGTCTTCAGAAACAGAAGCAGCAGCTCGTGTGTTACCCAATTGTCAGGGAGCCTCAGTACTACTTGTTTCCTGGGGCACTGGGCAATGTTTGTGGGGATCAGCAGCCTAGAGAAGGACACTGAGATAGCCTGAGGCCTAGCCTCACCCCTCAGCAGAAGACAGAAAGACACTTGAGAATGGGATCTAAGGATAATTTAGTTGCTTCTCACAGGAAAGTACTCAGGATGAACATGGTGCCCTCTGCTGGTGAGGCCACACTCCACCCTTGCTCTCTGTCTTTCAGCACCTTCCCCTATATGTGCAGCATCCACAAAGATTTTCTGTGGAGCAGGTCTTCAGCCACAGTACATGCCCACTTGGAATGGTTGTAGAGGTCACCTCCAGAGTCCTAATAATCTGGCCTGTTCTTGCATAGACCAAGTCCAGTGGTAATTTCTTGTAAATTTAAGATCACTAAGTACAATCTTTTCATGTTCTGTTGATCCATTTCCTTGTCCGTTCTTGGCCATGTAAGTCTTTCAAAGGTCTGCAGAGGAATCAGCTTCAGTAGTATGGAATTTGAATTCCTATAATCATTAATTATGGTGAACATCTTTGTTTCATTTTGCATTTTTGGCATCACACCAGCTTCCTGAAATTGCTTTTCTGAGTTATATCCATATTGAATCCATTTTTTTCTATTCTTATCTATCTAGAAACATTAGTCCCAAACATAACATGTAATGTGACTGTGGTATGAAAGCATAAAATTAAGTCTAAATATATCACAAAAAATCAATGTGTCTTTGCATTGCGTAAGGGAATTTTTCTAATGTAATATTAAGTTCAGAAATTTCAGCCAAGTGAAAACCAAAAAAGAATCAGACAGGGCTGAGAATGTGGTTCAGTCCATAGAGGGTTTGCCTAACAAGCATGAAGCCCTGAGTTCAATATCCAGTAATCACCTAAACAGGAATAAGGAGATGGTAACAGGAGCATCAAAATTTCAGGCTATCCTTGCCTACATTGTAAGTTGTAGACAGACTGAGCTACTTGATACTGTCTCAAAAAATGACAATAAAAACAAACAAAATGCTGAAAGAGTGAACTAGTCATTCTGCTTGCAGTTTGAAAGTAAATGCATCATTCCTCTAAATGGCATGTGGGTCTCAGCCTCGGTGTGTGATTGATAAAGGAAATTAGAGGCAGGGGCAGGGGGCAGTGGTGACGAGGCCCAACTCTTTAAGGAGCTGCAGCCATACTGAAGGCAGAAGCTGAGAACTGCAAGAAAGGATCCAAGGTAATGACAGTTCCTGAGAAGGTCTAAGGATGTTCTCTGGAAATTACCAGAAGATCATTTCATAGGGACCTTTTATTGAGACTGGAAAAAGAAAGAAATAATAGAAATCATTCAAAATAGGTTCATAGCATTGTGTGTAAAGTGATGGTAATTCAGGCTGACAGTTTAAAACAAAAGTTGAGAAAAAAGTATAAGAAAGGGCCTTAGTGGCACAGCTTAAAAAAAAAAAAAAACAAAACAAAGCAGTAGTGTGGACTGCTCTCCTCCATACATACCAGAACCACTGACTGTTGAACTATCAGTGACTGTGGCCTGTAACTTTCCACCACAGAGGAGAGCAAGGTTCACAAGGCTCTCCACCTCTTTAAGGATTCATGGACAGTTACTGTTACTAGAAGAGAGGCCTCACAAAGCCCTGGCTCTTGTGCACAATTAAAAATCTTACTTCAATTTGGCCATAATTTGTGGTTGGTAGTCTTTACTCTCACGAATCCTGAGTTAGCATGTGTTAGCCAGTAACAGGATAAACACTGACAACTATTCATATTTAGTTGCAAATGAGTGAAAATGTCTTGCCTTCATGCAAAATACTGTGTATAACCCATCAGCACAAGATCTGGTGAGTACACAGAACATGAATGTTCTGGCGTTGTTACTACAGGCACACTGGGCACAGCTGTGAGGGAGACCAAAGGTGAGCACCTAGTGCTCACAGCAAGAAGGACATGAGAACTGTCTCCTCTTCTCCTTAGTCCTGGGCAATGTACTATAAATACATACAGCTCTCCATGTACATCCAGAATATCATTGCACCAACTTCTAGAGAGATGTGAACAAATGTTTTTGTTGTTGTTGTTTTTGAGAGAAAAACATAGAGAGAAAGAAAGGGCACATCAGGGCCTCCAACCACTGCAAATAAACAAAAGACACATGTACCACCTTGTGCATCTGGCTTACGTGGGTCCTGAAGAATGAAACCTGAGTCCTTTGACTGTGCAGACAAGTGCCTTACCCACTGAGATACCACTCTAGCCCTAAACAAATGTTTATTCATCCCAAATAAGGTGTAAATGACAAACCAAAGAAATAATGCCCGTTATGTTAAATCACCCTCAACACATTGCCAGGCAAGAAACCCTAACTTAACTCAATTGGGTATCAGATCACCTGAGTTATTATTATGAAGCAGCTTCTTAGCTCAGTTATCAATTTGGCACATGCATCTCTGTGGACTCATTCACACACACTATTCATACATAGTTTGCTGTTCAGTCATTGATATAGTGTGTCCAGGCTGGAGCTGGAGCTCAGTGGGGGTTCCCTTGTCTACCTAGGATGTGTGAGGCACTGGATTTGTGAACAAGTTCCCAGGGAAAGAAAAAAGCCATGCCTGTGTTAAACATTCTACATAGCTGATTTAATGGTTGGAAAGACTATTTAATGGTAGTGGAAAGCTTCTCTGCTGCAGGTTTGTAACCAAATTTTGTTAGGTGACCTCAGTCCCATAAGTAGGTATTCACAGCCCACCTCCCTGCTTGATCTAACATTCTCATTAGTATTAGGTAAAATGATTATTGGAATGTTTGAACAAACACCTTACTTTCCACCAACCGTTAGACTAAGGATGGCATCCGAAAACATCTGAGGCCTGTAGCAGAGACCTCTTCTTTGAAAACTCCTACTTGATGTTTCCATGAATGTAATTTAAATGCCTAGATTTATAAGTTTCGTGTTCTACACTATAAAAGTTCCATGAACCTGGTAAGGTGATCCAGATTTTTTGCTTTGTTTTGTTTTCCAAGGTAGGGTCTCACTCCAGTTCAGGTTAACCTGGAATTCACTATGCTAATTTCAGGAGGGCCTTGAACTCAAGGCGATCCTCATGTCTCTGTCTCCCGAGTACTGGATGTGTGCCTCCATGCCCTGATGGCCATAATGTTAGTCCCAGCACATAAAAAAGCTAAAGTAAGAAGATCACTGTGAGTTTGAGGCTATCTTTGTTTGTAGATTGAGTTCCAGGTCAGCCAGTGCTAGAGTGAGATGACCAGGCTTAAGAAATGAAATAAAAACCTCTGAAAATTTTACCATATTGAAACATCATATTTGACGTAATCTAGATTTGTTCTCAAACCATCATCATTCATATTTGGCTTAGAATAAACTATTTCTTGTTCACTTTGAGGTGAAATCTGTGGTTTGACATCCACAGGTTCCATGCACAGCACCATAACATAAAAATAAATAAATAAAATAAAAATTCAGCACATATTTTCCTCTGAGAGTTTCAGGTTCTTTCACATGTCATACTACTGCTCTTAGCATTCTCTTTGCCTTTGACAATTTGAGTCAGATAGACTTTGTTTTGAGAATAACATACACATTTCAGGGTGCTAAGCAACATTCCTGTCACCATGCACAAGGTCAGGTACAGCATTGTATGACGTACCCTCAATGAAATAACAAAAAATTGCACCTGACATCACAGTCTATACTATTTTTCTGGTATTATCAGACCAGTTCATGGAGAAGCACAGAGGCTATGTGGAAGTAGGAGACATGCTGTGACCTTGGTTTGATTCTGTCAGGGAAGATGCTGAACAATTGCAAGTAGACACCAAGTGAACCACTTCAAGATTGGCCCTAGCCTCAATTTGATAAAACAGTCAAGAAAACTCAGGCCAGAGTGTAGAAGACTTTCAGGGCTCAGTGCGTGCTGGGCTACCTACTTCCTCACATCATACTGACATGACTGGTAAGGGCAACACAGAAACATTATTGTTTTATATAAGGCATCTATACATATATGGGTCATGGTTTTTCCTGTGTTAGCTTTTGATTTAGATATAATATAAACAGATTCAGAGGAATGCAAGCATCATTGGCCTTGATGTATATGAAATCCTCACTACATGGAGAGAAGGGGCCATAAGCAGACATAAAGATGCATTAACACCATGAACCTATGAGTCATGGCTGATCACTTGACCAAAAATATTTGAAATAATTGTCTGTGTTTCCGCTCCTATCCCAAATTTCCAGCTCCTCAATACAGCTCACGTTTAAGGTTAAATTCCTGAGCTGGGCATGGTGGTGCATACTTCTAATCCCAGCACTAGGGAGGCAGAGGTAGGAAGAGGATCACCATGAGTTCAAGGCCACTCTGAGACGACATAGTGAATTCCAGGTCAGCCTGGACCAGAGTAAGACCCTACTTCAAAAAAAGAAGGAAAAAAATATTAAATTTCTGTCTTTCCTCACTGGCCTCTGAAAGTGACAAATGTTTAGGACTGAATTCCAACAGTTTCAGAAACACAGGATTACTGATATAGATAACAACTGTAGTAAGAAAGTCAGGAGATTATGAAGTCAACAATCAGTGGGATGAGAAGAACACGACTGAACAAAGCTCTCATACACAAAGTCAATGTCTCTTGCACTAGACTCTCAAGAGATAGATGCATCAGAGCCCTGAGCAAAGTCTCTGTTTCACAGGCAGTCTGAGCTTGGCTGCCTGCTTCTCCACCTGGTTATTTCTTCCTCCACATCACCATGATGAACAGATCACAGTTCTGAGAAGCACCAACCTAGCACCAATTTATAGAATGGGGAAGGTGGGTTGAGAACGGTCAGTCATCCTGCACAATGCCTGTGCCTCCTCTCCCTATAAGGAAGACCACACCTACCTTGTTCTATCCTGATTGTCTGAATTCTACAAATTCCATGTCCAGTATATGGACTTTCAGATTCATTGCCAATGCAGAGTGTTATCTCTAAAGCAGAAGCCCAGGTCCCTGCTCCTCAGGATTTCCTCACTGTGAGAATTGAGGTGATGGGTTTATTTGTCTCTGGAGCTCTGCCCACTGACTCCTGTGTCCCGTCCAGGTGGTTGGAGAACCATTCCATTGACGTAGTTTTCATGTAGACCCTATGGTATGCTGCCTGTTGCCTCATATTTGGGCTGCATGCTTCAGGCCCTCTTGTTGGCTATGTCACAGAAAACATCCTTATTTGGGAAGATTTGATATATTGCATGAAGTTGAGTATGGCTCACACATCCACATTGACTGTTAAAATACAGGTGTGAGATTGGCTTCAACATGTGTTTAATAAGGGAACAGATGAAAAAAAAAATTGAGGTAGGTTATATTACTTGATTTTGTAGATGAAAAAGTACATTAGTACATAAGAAATAATTATAGAAACAGCAAACTAAAAATACATTTTAAAGATGAATCTTGATTAAAGTTATTCCAATGCCACTCAAACCAGTGTACTTTAAAGTTTCATATAAAAAGCCAGCTTATTGACCTTGACTGAAAGATCAAACACTTATTGAATTTAAGAGTGGACAAAATGAAGGGTCTTTTCAAAATCAACATTAGGACTTGCAGGTAAGATGGTGGCTTAGAAGCCACACAAAACAAGCCTAGGGAGGGATTTAAGCAAATCCCCAGAAAAATACGCTCTTCCTCTGAAAAGTGAAGGAGTATAAGTTATTCATAGACACAGCGGAGAAGCCAGAGAGGCCAAGAAGCACCGGCAAGGAGGAAAATGGCCAGAGTCCCACTGAGGCGATCATGGCCCTCGATGCACACACTCACCCAGCGCAGTGCCACCAGGGGTGCCGAGCAACAGCAGCAGCAGAGAACAAGCAACAGATTTTTCAACTCCATCAGCCTTCTCATAAAGTTAAGAAATCCGAAGGAAAGACAGCAGAGATAACTAAAGAGCTACTGAAAGTGTGAGCAACTCCCGAAGTCTGAACTCTTCACTCCCCCACTATCAGAACTGCCAACCTCCAGCTTTCAGCCCCCAGGGGCAGCGCAGCCAGCAGAGCAGACCAGAGGCACAGCTGCACAGCACCACACGGAGGGATCAAGGCGGGCACTCAGCACTGGTGAGACTGGAAGCCACCCCAAAAGGTAACAAGGCTGAGTGACAAAAAAAAAAAAACAGATACACATTCTGTAAGAGCTAATCTCTCTTTCCCTTTCCCTGTGAGGGCAGGCTATGAGGTATATATTCTTGGGTGGCTTTACTATTTTCTTTTTTTTTTTTTTTCAGAGAGGAATCTTGTTGAGTTTTTATTTCAGTGATGAAAAGAATGCACTTAATGGAATTTGTAATCATTAACATCAGACATGCACCTCTACCTGAAACTCCTATTTTTGACTGGCCTAAATCTTGATGCTTTTTTTTTTAGGCACATCTGTGAATGAGAGTAAGTTTAACATGTTTCGTGGCAGTCTGGTAATGAGAAATATGTTGAAGGACTAGATTCCTTTATAACTAAAGGCCTCTACATTCTCGGGCTGCCTGTTCAACATTGAGACCATATTTTAAAATATATATTTAAGTAAATCATAGTGTAGGGAAGGGAGATAACCTAGAAAGCTGAACTCCAGCACTGAGAGCCAAACAATAGATATGATGGTCCACAGTTAAATGCCAAATTATTCTCTCAATGCTACCTTTTCTAACACAAAGGTCTTCCTAAAAATGTGAAATTAATTTATACAAATAGATTTATCTATGTGGTCCCACTATCAAATTACAGAAAGCAGTTCCACTATCAAAATTATACAAAGCATGTTTGCACTTGGCTGCAAACCTTTTACATTAAGGCAATGATTGAAAACATGTTTAACCACTAGCAATCAAGCCACTGGCCTTATTTCATACGTTCCCTCAACTGTACAATGAACTCTTCTCATGAAAAGAAAAAAAAATGGCTAAATAAATTATATTTTGTTCTATTGCTAGGGTCAAATAAATACATTTGTGTCCAACTGAAATATAATTGTCATTAAAATAATTTTAAAAGAGTTTGAAGAGAATATTGCAAAAAGCTCTTGGTTGCACATATATTATTAGGAACGTTTTGTTTCCTTCCACTTCGTCATGGTTAGTTCTACCCATTTTCACCTATTTTTCCATTGTATGCAGTGTTCTGCTTTGGCCAGATGAGTCCTTTTTTTTCCTTACATTTAAATTTCTTATTGCCAAAAGAACGTGTTTTGGGGGGAGAAAACTCTTTGAAGCCAGTTCTGCCATGCCTTGCACAAACGTGGGGAGATCTGGGAGGAGAGCGCGGGCGGGGCGTCCTCTGACTCGGAGGGCGAAGGGGGCACTTCTCACAAACTTTCTAGTGAACAATAGGTGCCTATTCTTTTTAAAAAATAAAATAAAATAAAAACATGAATATTACTCTTCCATATTCCTTCTGCCTATATTTAGTAATTAATTTATTTTATGATAAAGTTCTAATGAAATGTAAATTGTTGCAGCGAAATTCTGCTTTTCTTTCCATCCTTTTGTGTAAACCTGTTAATAATGAGCCCATCACTAATATCCAGTGTAAAGTTTAACACGGTTTGACAGTAAATAAATGTGAATTTTTTTCAAGTAAAAAAAAAAAAATTATACAAAGCAGTTAGTTAAGGGGACCTTGAGAAAAGCATAGCCCCACATACATCTCAGAGTTTTCCATTCATCTTTCGATTATTTTCCCATGATTAGCATTAAAAACACACCAAATACACATATGACCCTCAACCCCTCCTACACAAAATTGGTCTTTGTTCATTCTCAGACGATAAGACGTCCAAGAATGACAAGAGTTGGGAACCATTCCCCCATAGCCATTTCTTCAACCTTCCATCAACAGCCTTTCATTTCTTGAGCTACTTTTCCAAAGAGGTAATGCTGAGATCAGTCAGAAAGGCTCTCTGAGAAGACTGGTTTGTATTTCTGGGTCTGTTCCAGTCGATTCAAGATGAATTGGCTTGTATCAATGAAGCGCTCAATGCAGTTTACAAAATAGGCCTCAGCCCGACTGTCCAATTTTGGCCCAGGCTTGTCCATACACTTCTCCCAGCAAAGTTCCATAATCTGGTGCACCAGCTGCTGGAAGCGCTGCTTCTGCGTCTCCACCTCGATGAAATGCTGCAGCTGGGGATCCATGGAGCCCAAGCCCGCCGCAGAGGATGACGAGGAGGAATCCATCCCCACGCGTCCACCATGCCGAGAGGAGCGCCGAACCGACTCACCGATGTTCACGTCTCTCAGCGATGGAACCAGAACCACAACCCCGGCTTTACTATTTTCAAATAACCTGTATTTTGGGTTGGATATTGTTGCCTTTGGTATTTTCATATATATATGGGGCCTTTGTTTTTTACTTCTGTCATTATTGGGGCCAGGGTCTGATCCAGATCCAAGTTGACCTGGAACCCAATTCAGAACAGAAATCTCTACCTCCCAGCTGACAAGATTAAGGGGGTAAAACAACACAAATCATTAGGGATTTTGGCTTTATATGACTATCTATTTGTTTTAATCCCCGCAATTGCATGCTCTGTGCTGTTTATTTATTTATTTTTGATTGTTACTTGGTTGAAGTTTAGAATTTGCCAGTAAATTATTCCACCGACTCCACTACAATACTTGTTTAGCAAGCAAACTCAACACCTAGGATTACTTCTGTGGCTTGATTGGAGGACAAGAGCTACACCTGGCACCTTAAACTCATATCATGAAGATAAGTGGAGGTTGATTGCCATGTCTAGGAACACTGGAGATAAGTAGAAAACCCAAGAATCAAATCAATTCAGGACAAAAATTCGCTACAATATAATACAAGAACCTCAAAGAATCAAGACAATACAGTCCCACAAAAAACTACAAATACATCAGAAATGATCACTAATGACACTGTTTTAGATGAAATTCCTGACAAAGATTTCAAAAAATGATGGTATCTATGCTCACAGAAATCAGAGAAGAAATAAAGGGAATCAAAGAAGAAAACAAAGGAATTAAAGAAGAAAGCAAACTTCTGAAAAAGAACACAGGAAACCAGCTTAATAAAATAAAAAGGTCATCAGAAGACATGAGTAAGGAAATAGAAATACTGAAGAAAAACCAGGCTGAAATTCTGAAGAACTCTGAAGAATACAGTCAGTCATATAAAAAATGCGATGGAAAGTCTCTCCAGTATAATGGATGAGGGAAAGAACAGAATATCTAAACTAGAAGACCAGGTGGCAGATCTAATACAGGCCAAAAAGAGAAAGACAAGCTAATAGCAAGGTATGAATGGGAATTTTAAGATATCCAGGACACTATGAAAAGATAAAACATAAGAACTCAAGGCATAATAGAAGGAGAGGGATTTAAATCCAGAGGCTTATTAGGTGTTCTCAACAAAATCATAGAAAAATTTTCCCCAAATTGGGAAACAAATGCCAATGCATATACAAGAAGCTTTGAGAACACCAAACAGACAAAATCTGGGAACTCTCCTCACCATGTTATAATTAAACTACTAAACACACAAACCAAAGAAAGTATACTGAAAGCAGTTAGAGAGAAGAAGCAAGTCACCTACAAAGGCAAGCCCATCAGAATAATGCAGATTACATAAGACAAATTTTAAAAGCCATAAGGGCTTGACATAATGTATTCCAAGTTCTGAATGATAACAACTATCAATCAAGATTACTTTATCCTGCAAAGCTGTGTACTGAAATTGAGGGAAAAATAAGGACATTCCACAACAAAAAGTGGCTAAAGGAATTTATGACAACTCAACCAGATCTACAGAAAATACTTGAAGGAATTCTTAATGCAAAAGAGAAAGCAAAACACACACAGGAGAAAATAGGAAAAAATAAACCACACTCAAAAAACAGTTAAAACAAATGAGTAAAGGGAAAACAGGAAACACAACAAAATAAGAAGACTAGCAAGAATAAATGCATACCTTTCAATAATAACTTAGTATCAATGGCCTCAGTCCACCATCCAAAAGACAAGCTTGCAGACTGGATTAAAAGGTGAGATCCTGCCATTTTTGTTGCCTCCAGGAAACTTATCTATCAATAAAAGACAAATGCCACCCCGTAGGGTGAAAGGATAGAAAACAGTATTTCAAGAAAACTGGCCTAGAAAACAGGAAGAGGTTGCTATCCTATTATCTTACAGGTTTGACTTTAAACCAACATTATGAGAAAAGATAAAGAAGGTCATTTAATACTGATTAAAGGAACACTTCAGCAGGAGGATATTACAATCATAAACATACATGCACCTAACATGGGGGCTCCCAGTTTCATCAAACAAACACTATTGGACTTAAGGTCACAGATAACATCAAATGCAATTATAGTGGGAGACTTCAATATGCCACTCTCATCAATTGACAGGACATTCTGGCAAAAAATAAACAGAGAAACATATGAATTAAATGGTGTCACAGAACAAATGGACGTAATAGATATCTACAGAACATTCCACCCAAATTCTGAAGAATATACATTTTTCTCTGTAGCACATAGAACATTCTCTAAAATAGACCACATATTAGGACACACAGCAAATCTCCACAAATACAGGAAAATTGAAAAAATCCCCTGTACTCTATCTGACCACAACAGGATTAAACTGCAAATCATTAACAAGAAATTACAAAGGTCACAAGTAAACGACCTAATGCTTCACCTTAAAGCCTTGGCAAAAGAAGAACAAAGCAAACCAAAAATCAGTAGACAGGAAGAAATAATAAAGATTAGGGCAGAAATGAATGAAATAGAAACAAAAAATAAAACCAATCCAAAGAATCAATGAAACAAAAAGTTGGTTCTTTGAAAGGATAAACAAGATTGATAAACCTATAGCAAATCTGACCAAAAGAAAGAGACAAGAGACACAAATTAATAAAATTAGAGATGAAAAAGGCAACATCACAAAAGATACCAGACAAATTCAAAAATCATAGGGACATACTATAAAAACATATACTCCACTAAGTATGAAAATCTGAAAGAAATAGATTATTTCTTGATTTATATGACCTACCTAAGTTAAAACAAGATGACATTAATAACTTAAATAGACCTGTAACAAGTATAGAGATCCAAGCAGTTATCAAAAATCTCCCAAACAAAAAATGTCCATGCCAAGATGGACTCACTGGTAAATTTTACCAGACCTTCAGGGAAGAACTAACACCATTGCTTCTTAAGCTTTTCCATAAAATAGAAAAAGAAGGAATTCTACCAAACTCCTTCTACAAAGCCAGCATCACTCTGATACCAAAACCAAGCAAAGATAAAACATAAAAAGATATTACAGACCAATCTCCCTCATGAAAATAGATGCAAAAACTCTCAACAAAATATTGGCAAACAGAATAAAGAATATATCAGAAAGATCATTCACCCAAACCAAGTAGGCCTTATACCAGAGATGCAGGGATGGTTCAACGTACACAAATCAATAAATGTAGTACATTATGTAAATGGACTGATAGACAACATTCATATGATCATCTCATTAGATGCATAAAAAGCATTTGACAAAATCCAACATCCCTTCATGATAAAAGTCCTACAGAGACAAGGAATAGAAGGATCATATCTCAATATAATAAAGGCTGTTTATGACAAGCCTACAGCCAACATATTGCTAAATGGAGAAAAACTGGAAGCTTTTCCACTAAAATCAGGAACAAGACAAGGGTGTCCACTGTCCCCACTTTTATTTAATATAGTACTGGAAGTCTTAGCCATACCAAGAAGGCAAGAGATGCACATAAAAGGGGTACAAATTGGAAAGGAAGAGATCAAGTTATCATTATTTGCAGATGACATGATTCTATATGTAAACGACCCTAAAGACTCTACCAGGAAACTCTTAGACCTGATACACACCTATAGCCATGTAGCATGATACAAAGTAAACACACACAAATCAGTAGCATTCCTATATGCTAACAACAAACACACAGAGGATGAAATCAGAGAATCACTCCCATTCACAATTGCATCAAAGAAAATAAAGTACCTTGGAATAAACCTAACCAAGGAAGTAAAGGATCGCTACAATGAAAACTATAAAACACTAATGCGAGAAATTACAAAGACACTAGGAAATGGAAAAACATACCTTGTACCTGGATCAGAAGAATCAATATTGTGAAAACGGCAATCTTTCCAAAAGCAATCTACACATTTAATGCAATATCCATCAAAATTCCAGGGGCGACTTCCGCCGGGCCTGGCCCAGAGCCGCGGGCGGGGGCGCAGAGGTGGTGGTGGCCTGCGTGCGGGCAGCGGCGCGGGAGGCCGAGGTGCCCAGCAGCCCGCGGCGATCAGGATGGGCCGCTGAGCCCGGCCTGAGAGCGGCACCCCTTCGCTATTCACCATCAGCATATGAGCCGCATGTCGTCGGGGGTCTTTGGCTATAGCCCCATCCTTAGCATCACAGATGGCAGCATGCCAGCGACCAGGCCTGCCAGCCGCAGGATGCAGCCTGGGGCCGTCTCTCCCTTCGGGATGCTGGGAATGTCTGGAGGCTTCATGGTCATGTTTGGGATGATGAATGACATGATTGGGAACATGGAACACATGACAGCTGGAGGCAATTGCCAGACCTTCTCATCCTCCACGGTCATCTCCTACTCTAATACAGGGGATGGTGCCCCCAAGGTCTACCAGGAGACCTCAGAGATGCGCTCTGCACCAGGCGGGATCCGGGAGACCCGGAGGACTGTCCGCGACTGGGACAGCGGACTAGAGCAGATGTCCATCAGGCATCACATTCAGGACAGGGCTCATATCCTCCAGCGCTCCCGAAATCACCGCACAGGGGACCAGGAAGAGCGGCAGGACTACATCAACCTGGATGAAAGTGAGGCGGCAGCATTGATGATGAATGGCAGAGAGAGACGTCCCGGTTCCAGCCGCAGCGCCCTCTGGAATTCCGAAGGCATGAGGCAAACGTGGGTGGGGGACGGAGGGCTGAGGGGCCTCCCTGCTTGGCTATTCAGGGACCTGAGGACTCCCCGTCTGGACAGTCCCACCGCTATGACTGGTGAAGGCCCCCGGTTCTCAGCCTCTCTTCTATAGGCTGAGAAATCATCTCCTGAGTTAACCTTTTCCTTTTCAACTTTCACCCCAATTTAATATGAGATGCATAGGCAAGCTGGCCCCCACCTCTCCCTGGGGGTCTCAGGGAGAGCCTTTCACTGCCCCCTTACCTACTTCTTACATCTTCCCACAATGACTCCACTTGTCCTGTGTCCACTAACTTGAGTTTCCATTTTGCTGCTCCATCTCCAAACCTCATCTTCCCATTGCACCCCTATCATGCATTGAAGGGTCTTTGAGGGCACACCCTGGGTTTAGGGCCGTCCATCCTTTAGCTCCCCTGGACCTTTGCCCACCTCTTCCTCAGAGCCCTCGCTGCAGGCTCCTAGTCCTGTCGGGGCTGTGGAGAGAGCGGACTGGTTCCTAACTGTCTCCCTTCTCCTGCCCCTATGTCACTTAAATCTTCCCTACACCCTTTCTGCCTTTATTTATTTATTTATTTATTTTGATTTGTGCAACTTGTAACTAGGTGTTTATGGAATAAAGGAGAATGAAAAAAAAAATCCAATGGCATTCTTTATGGAAATAGAAAAAACTATCCAAAAATTCATTTGGAATCACAAAAAACCTCGAATATCTAAAATAATACTGAGCAACAAAAATAAGGCTGGCCGTATCACCATACCTGATTTTAACCTATACTACAGAGCCATAGTAACAAAAACAGCATGGTACTGGCACAAAAGCAGACATATAGATCAATGGAACAGAATAGAGGACCCAGATGTAAGTCCAGGTAGCTATAGCCACCTTATATTTGATAAAAATGGCAACAATACTTATTGGAGAACAGACAGCCTCTTCAGCAAATGGTGCTGAGAAAACTGGATATTCATCTGTAGGAAGATGAAAATAGATTCTTCTCTCTCTCCATGCACAAGAATTAAGTCCAAATGGATTAAAGACCTTAACATCAGACCTTAAACTCTGAAACTGCTAGAGGAAAAAGGAGGGGAAACCCTTCAACATATTGGTCGTGGCAAAGACTTTCTGAATATAACCCCAATTGCTCAGGCAATAAAACCACAGATTAACTGCCTGACCTTCATGAAATTACAAAGATTTTGTACAGCAAAGGACACTGTGAATAAAGTAAAGAGGCAACCTACAGAATAGGAAAAATCTTTGCCAGCTATATATCTGACAGAAGATTAATATCTAGGATATACAAAGAACTCAGAAAATTAAATAATAAGAAATCAAACAAGGCAATTAAAAATGGGCTATGTAACTAAATGGAGAATTCTCAAAAGAAGAAATATGAATTTTGTATAAGCAACTAAAAAAAAGTTCTACATCCCTAGTCATCAGGAAAATGCAGATTAAAACTACACTGAGATTCTATCTCACTCCTATCAGATTGGCTACCATCATGAAAACAAATGATCATAAATGCTGGCAAAGATGTGGAAAAAGAGGAACCCTTCTACACTGTTGGTGGGAACGCAATCTGGTCCAGCCACTGTGGAAATCAGTGTGGAGGTTCCTAAGACAGCTAAAGATTGATCTACCATATGACCCAGCTATAGCACTCCTAGGTATATATCCTAAGGACTCATCTCATTTCCTTAAAAGTACATGCTCTACCATGTTTATTGCTGCTCAATTCACAATAACTGGGAAATGGAACCAGCCTAAATGTCCCTCAACTGATGAATGGATAATGAATATATAGCACATTTATACAATGGAGTTCTACCCAGCCATAAAGAAAAATGAAGTTATGCATTTGTGGGAAAATGGATGGATTTGGAAAGGATTATACTAAGTGAGGTTACCCAGACCCAGAAGGCCAAGCCTCGTATATGTGGATCCTAGCTACAGATGAGTGGGCTTCTGTGTGAGAAGGAAGAAAAACTCAGTAGCAGAGGCCAGTAAGCTAGGAAAGAGATATAAAGGGAAGAGAAAGGAAGGGAGGGGGTACTTAATAGGATGGAATTGTATATATGTAAGTAGAAGAATACATTAACGGGAGTGAAAAGGCCCAAAATGAGGTCTGGGGAAGAGATTGAGTAAAGAAAAGGTGGTGGGACGGCTAAACAAAATCTAAGAGGTTATTATATGGAACACTCAGGAGCCGTAGACTGTTTCTAGAAAAATTTCAGTGCCAGGGATGGGATATATTCCAGTGAGTTGTTGGCCAGGGAGGTCCCTGATGCCCCCAAAACATTACAGTCCATTGCTGAGGCCCTTGGTTTCCCACCAGGAATAGATGGTAAGACCTTATTGCTGAAGACTCCATATATTTGGGCTGCAAAGCCACTGAGAAATCCTGCTGGAACTGAGCTGATAACCTCCTCCATGTAGACCAGCTGACAGAAAGCTGGAAGAAGCCATTTTGCATGCAGTTCAATGGGAGAAAGAGAAATCACCAGTTAAAATACTCAACAGTGAACACTGCAAGCCTTATGTTTAGCCAGCCAGGCCAAATGAGCCAACAGGTGCAATAGTGGCAAGTCTATTATTGGGGAAATCAACTGCCCTCTAATTGGACTGGAGGTTTGCTCCCTGGGAGGGAGTACATCCCTGATATTGAAAACTTAAAACAGGGCAGCCACAAGTCCTAGGGGTGTAACGTCTGCTGTTGTCTGGCTAAATGTATATACTATGCTTATCAAACTTCCCAGTAAGCACTTCTGTTAATGTTCACACCCTTATATTAATGCTACTCTCACTTTTGGTAGAGAATCTTCTCTTTTCAGATGGCATTGACCTTTGGACAACTCAGAAGGTATCACAGTAATGGAAAGAAATGACTGCAGTGCTCAGTACTGCAGTATCTCTATCACACCTTCCAAGGCTCAGGGTCTAATGTGGAAGAGGTGGCGGAAATAATGTAAGAGCCAAAGGAAGGGCAGGCCTCCATACAACATGCTCCCTCCAGACACAAAATGGCCTGGATATCCATGGCCTCACAGTGCCTGACATTACTTGCACCAGACCATCATAAAAGTAGTAAAAGATCAAGACATCAAAAGTAAAAGAGAGGCTGATTGAGATGGGGAGTGGGTATTATGGAGAATGGAATTTCAAAGAGGAAAGTTGGAGGAGGGAGGGTATTACCATGGGGTATTTTTTATAATCATGGAAGTTGTTAAAAAAAAATTGGAAGGGAAAAAAAAAACTTGTGTGGCTTCTCTTTTCCTCACAGACCTGAGCAAGCATCATTTTCAGTACCAAATTCAGGAATGATTACATTTCCTACATTTCCCAAGGTCATGGGATTAATTAAGACTCAATTTTTTTTTTCCTCTTTCTCCTGTACTGTCTAACCATGTTATACAGCTGGACCCTCAAAGTCTATCCTACTAACATGCATAGTAGAAATGTTAATATCCCCAAAATAATGGAGTATTTTCTATTTCTGGAAAATGTTACATTGCAAGTACTTATTCAGTGTGAATATAAGGAATATATATATACAAAACCTCCCAGACATGCAATAGAAATAGGAGATTGTAGACTATTCAAGGTGGTAGAAAGATGAACATGTGAAGCAGGATCAGATTAGAAAACTTCAATTAGAGCACAGACCAACTGACCCTCAGTACTGTTACACTTTAATAATGAAAACTACATTTTCTAAAGGGCATAGAAGCCAAAAGGTAAATGGAATGGAGCATGCTTTTGCAGATAATGAGTCAATATTAATTTTGAATATTTAATTTTTTTTGTTTTTGTTTGAGAGCGAGAAAGTGGCAGGTAAACAGAGAATGGGCATGCCAGTCCTCTAGCTACTGCAAATAATCTCCAGACACATGTTTCATCTTCTGAATCTGGCTTTTATGTGGGTACTGAGGAATCGAACCTAGGTCCTTAGTCTTTGCAGGCAAGTACCCTAACCACTATGCAATCTCTCCAGCCCTCAACATCATTTAAAAAATCTTTGACGTGTTTATTTGAGAGGAAGAAAGAGGCAGATAGAGACCAAATGGATATGCCAGGGCCTCCAGACACTGCAAAGGAACTCCAGATGCCTGTGCCACCTTTGCATCTGGGTTTATGTGGGTACTGGGGAATGAAACCTGGGTCCTTAGGCTTCACTGACTAAAGCCTTAACCTTTTAGCCATCTGTCCAGCCCAGATGCAGTAGTGTTGGCATGTTAGGGTATTCACTGTTAACTCTATGAAGTCATGCACAAGATTCATGAAAATCACAGTGGAATTCATTGTGTTTCCATAGTTTACTGACTCTTTTGTTGTTGTTACGGTTGTGGCCATACCTGGCGACTGCAGAGGCGGTAATTCATAAAATAAGAAAGGTCAGTTCACTGTATGGTCTGAGAGCTGTGGGGCGTATTGTTCCGGGGCTGACTCTGGACAGCCCTGGCTGTGTGCATGGCATTATGCAGAAATCGCGGAATGCGGCTTAAAAAAAAAAACAAAAACAACTACTTCATATACCAACTGCTTTTAAACAATTCTTTTGAATGTCGAATCGGCCATGACCTCCGCTGGGCGACCGCCAGCAGCAGGCGACCGAGCCTCAACTCCTGCTCTGGGCTCCGGCCTCGCGCCTCCCCCGGCCTGTCGCGAAGCCGGAACCTCCGCGCGGGCGCGCGCTGCGGACGCGGAGCACTTCCGGGGGCGGACCGGAAGCAGCCGCGCGGCTCCTTCCGGTCCGCGGAAGCCTCTCTCGGTGCGGGGCTGGCTGCGTCAGCTCACCCTTCCGCCCCCGGGGTGGTTGGTCGCGGGATGGGAAGAGGGCTGTGTTTGGAGTCGAGAACGACATCGGGACTCGAGGCTGGAGAGAGAACGGATCGCCGCGTTGTATCTGAGAGAAAACGCATGGTGGGAAAGCGAGTGTTCACTGGGGACCTGCGCGGCCTTCACTCGCGTGTCAGCCGTCTCTGCAGACTCACCGGCGTGGGCGGCACCGGAGCAGAAGCTGGGGCCTGCGGAGGAGGCACGCTTGTCACCCCGGAGAGCGACGGGACGTGTCACCATCAGGAAAGGGCTTTGTCTGTCGGGGGAATTCTTTTTCTTTTTCCGTATTTACTTGATAGAGAGAGAGACTGGGCTCTCCAGGGCCTCCAGCCACTGTGAACGAACTCCAGTCTCATGCAGTCACACCACCGTGTGCATCTGGTTTTATGTGGATATTGGGTAATTGAACCTGGGTCCTTTGGTTTTGCAACCACTGAGCCACATACCTAATCTAAACATACCAAGACTCATTGCTCCACTCATGGTCTTAAGTCTCTACATGGAGATTCAGATGGTAGATTTTATAAAATGCTATAGGTTTTTTGATCACCAAGAGACTAAATGGACAAGTATTCATGTGATAATTTTTAAATTTTTTTTAAAATTTTTTATTTACTTATTTGAGAGCGACAGACACAGAGAGAAAGACAGAGGGAGAGAGAGAGAATGGGCGCGCCAGGGCCTCCAGCCACTGCAAACGAACTCCAGACGCGTGCGCCCCCTTGTGCATCTGGCTAACGTGGGACCTGGGGAAGCGAGCCTCGAACCGGGGTCCTTAGGCTTCACAGGCAAGCGCTTAACCGCTAAGCCATCTCTCCAGCCCTCATGTGATAATTTGAGAAAGAAAAAAAAGCAGGTGGAGGAAGGAGGAGGATGGCGCTAAAGTTTATGCCAGAATGAATTTTCAATGCTAATAATTTTGTGATGTGGCTAACAAATGTAGAGCTACTGATTAACAAAACAAACAAGAAAACAAACTCAAAGGCAGAAAAGTACAGACGGTTTTGGAAAATCAAATGCAAAATCATGACCATCTGATATACCTATTAAGTGCAAAATATTTTTTTTTCCTGCTTAATTGAACATTGTGAATAAATATAATTAAGAGTTACACTTGCACTTGAGAAAGGAACATTATCAATGTAATAAAAAAAGAAGGAGCTGAGAGTGGCGGCACATGCCTTTAATCCCAGCACTCGGGAGGCAGAGGTAGGAGGATGACCGTGAGTTCAAGGCCACCCTAAGACTACATAGTGAATTCCAGGTCAGCCTGAACCAGACTGAAACACTACCTTAAAAAAAAACAAAAAAAAAACAAAAAAAAGAAGAAAGTTAAAATATTATTTTAGAATAAGAAATAATACCTGTTTTCTGTTGGTTTTGTTTTTTGAGGTAGGGTCTTGCTCTTGCCCAGGCTGACCTGGAATTCAGATCAACCTGGAAAGGGAGGTGGAGAGAGGAGAATCCTGTAGAAGGTCATGGGTCAATAGAGAGCCATGGGCCATCCTGCTTCAAAAAAAAAAAGAGGGGGAAGGGGCAGGAGAGATGGCTTAGTGGTTAAGGTGTGTGCCTGCAAAGCCAAAGGATCCCAATTCGATTCTCCAGGACCCACTTAAGACAGATGCACAAGGGAGCACATGCATCTGGAGTTTGCAGTGGCTGCAGGCCCTGGTGTGCCCATTCTCTCCACCAACCCTGTTGCCATCTCTCTCTCCCTCTTTCTCTCAAATAAATGAATAAATAAATGAAATTTGTTCTTGAAAAAACCACTTATCCGTGAACATTAGAAGTCTCCATTTAAAAAAAAAAAAAAGAGGAGAAAATGACCAACTTCATCCATCTAGGTGCTGTCTCCCTACATTACCTCCACTTCCTACAAGAGCACCACTATCTGGGCTCCAAACTTTTCCACTTTCTGTGAACCTGTGGAAAACACACCTGTTCAAAGCAGGACATGTTGTTAATCAACTGTTGACATTCTGCATGGTGTGCTAAATAACATTAAGAGAATCTCAGTGAAAGCTGGACAGATGGCTGAAAGCCTAAGGACCCAGGTGTGATTCCCCAGTACCCACATAAAGCCAGATGCACAAGGTGGTGCATAGGACTGGAGTTCATTTGCAATGGCTGGTGGCCCTGGTGCACCCATTATCCCCCCCCACTCCCTCCCTCCCTCCCTCCTTCCCTCCCTCCTTCTTTCTTTTCCTCTCCCTGTTTGCAAATAAGTACAAAAAAAGAAACTTTAAAAAAAGGAAACACCAATGGGTGTCACAAACATACCATGTAAAAGTGTTGTGCTAACCACTGGATAATCAAAAAAATACAAAATGTCATTCCATATCAATCCATCTTGTAGACCAATGAACAAAAAAATAGCCAGGCACAGTATGGGGCAACTGCCTCACCAGCTACATGAAAGATTGAGGCAGACGGATTGAGATTCAGGACACTGTGACAACTTAAGAAGGACTTATCTTTCTAAATATTTTAACAATAAGATAAATAAAGTTTTAGAAAATGCAAAGGAGGTTGAGTGGTAGAAGCGTCACCCAGCATGTGGAAGCCATGGATTTCATTCCCAAAAATACAAATAAGAAAGAAAATGGAGTGAGGACAGCTATACCACCAAAATAAACATTCCTGTGTGGTGAGCAGTACCTCAAAACAAGAGAAAGAAAAATAGGAAGAGGGAGGAAAGGAAGGGCAGAGAGATTGAGGGGAAACAGAGTAAAGAAAAGAGAGGATGAGAAAAAGAAAATCGGAGGAAAGGGAGAGAGGAAATTAAAGTCAATTTTTCCCCCATAGGTTTTTTAGGTAGGGTCTTGCCCTAGCCAAGGCTGACCTGGAATTCACTATGTAGTTTCAGGCAGGCCTCAAACTCATGGCCAGCCTCCTACCTCTGCCTCCCAAGTGCTGGGATTAAAAGCGTGCACCACCACGCCCAGCCAGAAATGAATTGTTTTGTTTCAATAACAGAATACTTGAGGCTCTGTAACATTACAGAGCAGTAGAGAGATCAGCTTTCCTGAGGTGAAAGGCTGTGGTCCCCATTTCCCCTTAGCTCAAATGAGGTCTTTTATGGGGCATGATGTCACAATGGCTGGAAAACACATGGTCTCCAGGAATGATATCACAAAGCAGAAAGTCAAACTGGACCAGGAAGTGGAAAATAAGGACTTTACATTGGGTTCCACCCCTGAACCGTCCAACTGGAAGGTCTTTCAACATGATATGGAGATAGAGGGGACTTATAACATTCCTTGGAGGACACACTGGAACCAACATCGACACTATGGTAGAAGTGGAAAAAAAAAAAAAAAGTTGAGGTAGGAGGACCGAAGTCACTATTCAAGTCTCTCTCTCTCTCTTTCTCTTCTTGGTTTAACAAGCATGGATGGTCTGAAATAAAAATTACCATGGAGATTCGTCACAGGTCTACAAGTCAGTGGAGGAGGCAACTTCAAATTAATGAGAACATAAAGGGCGACAGGAAATAAATGCAATTATTCTGTTGTGAGACTTCAGGTTATTTGTGTACTTCAGAAGGTCATTTTATTATGTGTACTGTGACAAGTTGAAGACAAACATCAGACTATGAGAATATTTGTTTTCTCCAGGACTTTCTGAGATAATGGAAGTTGTCTGAGACTATGTGATGTTCTATTCACAGGATGTCAGAGGCTGGATGTGTTAAACACCACAAAGGTTTATTGCTGACAGTCTTAGATGTTTGGAGGGCCCTGGTGCATGGGTGGCAGATGGTATTTGGTAGGGTTGATTTCCTTCTTTTTTTTTTTAATTTTAGAGAGAGTGAGAGAGACAGAGGGAGAGAGAGAATTGGCATGTCAGGGCCTCAGCTACTGCAATTGAATTCCAGATGTTTTTGTCACCTAGTGGCCATGTGTGAACTTGTGCTTGCCTCACCTTTGTGCATCTGGCTTATATGGGATCTAGAGAGTTGAACATGGGTCCTTAAGCTTCACAGGCATGCACCTTATCTCTTAAGCTTTCTTGTCAGCCCTGGTGGAGTTGATTTCTATATTCTATATTAGGATGTTGATGCCATGGCCACAAGTAACAAGATGAGTCCATTCTACCTGCTATGAAAAAGTATCTCTGGTTGAAAGGACTAGCCACCATAGAGGTTTGTCACAGAAGGTCTTTGGAGGTTGGAGGTGCCAGGGGATGGCCTGGGTGTAGATAACTCTTTCCACCTTCCTCAATGAATTCTTCTCGGGACAGGAGGCTCTCTGGAGTCACTGTCATCAGGACTCTTAGCCCATCTATCATCTATGAGGCTCCCCCACTCTCATGACCTCATCACCTCTCAGGGATCCCATCTCACAAAACTATCCCCTTGGGGGAAAATCATTTAACATGTAGATCTTTTATAAGAGAGAGCAAGAGAGAAAGAATTGGTGTACCAGGGCACTGCAAATGAACCTCAGACATATGTTCATCCTGTGTGCATGCCACATTGTTCCTTGTGCATATGAGTCACCTTATGCATCTAGCTTACATAGGATCTGGGGAGTTGAACCTGGGGCCTTAGGCTTTGCAGGCCAGAACCTTAACTACTAAGTCATCTCTCCAGCCCAGGATTTTATTTTATTAATTTTTTTCCTTTTTTTTCCTCCCAAACTTTTATTAACAACTTCCATGATTATAAAAAATACCCCATGGTAATACACTCCAGCCCCCCCCCCCACTTTCCTCTTTGAAACTCCATTCTCCATCATACCCCTTCCCATCTCAATCAGTCTCTCTTTTAATTTTGATGTCATGATCTCTTCCTCCTTTTATGATGGTTTGTGCAGGTAGTGTCAGGCACTGTGAGGTCATGGATATCCAGGACATTTAGTGTCTGGAGGGAGCATGTTGTAGGGAGTCCTACCCTTCCTTTGGCTCTTACATTCTTTCCACCACCTCTTCCACATTAGACTCTGAGCCTTGGAAGGTGTGATAGAGATAATACAGTACTGAGCACTGCAGTCAATTCTTTCCATCACCGTGATACCTTCTGAGTCGTCCCAAGGTCACTACCATCTGAAAAGAGAAGATTCTCTACCAAAAGTGAGAGTAGCATTAATATAAGGGTGTGAACATTAACAGAAGTGCTTACTGGGCAGTTTGATAAGCATAGTATACACATTTAGCCAGACAACAGCAGACATTACGCCCCTAGGGCTCATGACTACCCCTGTTTTAAGTTTTCAGTATTAGGGATGTATTCCCTCCCATGCCGCTGGCCTCCAGTCCGATTAGAGGGAAGTTGGTTTCCCCCATAAGAGATGTGTAACTATTGCACCCATTGGCTCATTTGGCCTGCTGGTCAAATATAAGGCTTGCAAGTGTCCACTGTTGACTACCTTCATTTTTCTTTCTCCTTTTGAACTGCATGCAGAATAGCTTCTTCCAGCTTTCTGTCAGCTTGTCTACATGGAGGAGGTTATCAGCTCAGGTTCAGCAGGATTTCTCAGTGGCCTTGCAGCCCAAGTATGTGGTGTCCTCAGCAATAGTGTATTTTATTAATTTTTTTGTTTTGTTTTTCAAGGTAGTATTTGCATGCCATTGTTTTCCTCTCAGATCATGGAACTTCTCCTCAGGTATTTGGGTCAAAATAAACCCCCTTTTTCCTAAAAGCTGCCCTAGGTTGGGTGATTTCTTCCAGCAATGTGAACCTGAGTGCAACAGTAATGTTGGTACTGAAGAGAGGGATTGCTCCTAGACTCCTGACTATGTGGCTTTGGCCTTTAGGAGCTGAAGGAGGAATGTGGGAAGATTTGAAACCTTGACTTAAGAGATTTTCTGCAGTGCTGTAAGCACACATTGATTGACTATTCTGGTCAGGGTTAAAAGACCTTATGGCAGTAAGAACTATGGACTGTGAGGTTTGGCTTATGATGGTGAGAAGGAGTTTATGTGAAAAGCTTGCTGTTATGCTCCTGTCCTGAGAATTTTTACAGGGTTGCTTTGGGTAGAAATGACACAGAAATGGAATCTCTGGATAGAAACTGCTGGCCATTTAGCTGCAATTGAGAGATTATACCTTTGAAATTGGGCCTGTTGACCTGTGCTGGAGTCACAGGAAGAAGGTAGACTCTTTTTAAGGGGCCTGAGTGCTCAAGAAGTGTCCTGTTCTTCAAAGTCTGTTTATTCACCACTGGATTAACAAATTGGCACCCCACCTGGTATTGTGGAATATAAAATATGCATGAAAGAGTTACCAATTGAGTTTGCAATGTGGTCTTGTGTTTTGGAAATGGCCATGGGTAGTGTGAAGCAGGTTTGCTGGATGCCTGCATGGAGACCACATGGAGTGGTGAGGATGAGACCCTGTGGAGATGCTAGGACCAAGAGATGGCTGCTAAGGAAAGTGCCAGCCCCAGATGAAGTTTTCCAGGGCTGTGAGTAGCCTAGTTGGAGGGGTAGAATTGGAACTCTAATGACTTGTTGCTGTTTAGAATTATCCAACTTGAATACTTGTCACTGAGTAGAGTTGTTGGACTTGGAGCTAGAGTTTGATGTTTGTCCTGTTTAAATCTTGTATTTGTTGACTATTTCTTTTCTATGTACAGTGCCATCTCTTGTAGTGTGTTTATTCTGTGTCATCATTTTGAGGTTATTTTTAGGTATTATGGCTCAGTTGAAAGACCTTGGATTACAGGGATCTTTGAACATCATTAAGATGGATAAAAATTATGGATATTTTAAAATTTGGACTGAATGCATTTCATTTTACATCATGGATAGTTATCAGTTTATGGGGGCCAGGGGCAGAATGTGGTGGTTTCTTTCACTTGTCTTCAATAAATTTAGGTGTTCTGAATGCTAGGTCCCCAGCTGACTGATATTTGGGAAGTATCATCTCCTGGAGGCAGTGTATTGTTGGAGGTAGACTTATGGGTGTTATAGCTAGTTCCCCATGCCAGCGTTTCACCCACTGTCCTGTTGCTTTTGTCCACCTTACGTTGGCCAGGGATTGATGTCTACTCTCTGCTCATGCCATCTTTTTCCCCTGCCATCATGGAGCTTCCCCTCCAGTCTGTAAGCCAAAATAAACCCTTTTTTCCCCCCAAAGCTGCTCTTGGTCTGGTGATTTCTGCCAGCAGTGGAAACATGACTGCAAAACACTCTTAGGTATTAGACAATACTCAGTCAATGGGAAGTGCTCATTTTATGCTGTAGAATATATATGCATATATTTGTGTATAAAATTTAATAATACGTTCTGTATATTCTAACTTATGGCTTAGCAGGTAAGGTGCTTGGCTGTGAAGCTTAAGGACTCATGTGTGATTCTCCAGGTCCCACCTAAGCCATACACACAAGGTGGTGCACATGTCTGGAATGTGTTTGCAGTGGCTGGAGGCCCTAGCATACCAGTTCATTCTCTCACACTCTCTTCCTCTCTCCCTGTCTCATGAAAAAATAAAGCTAAACAAGAAGGAATATATCCCATCTTGGTAAATTCACAAATGTCCTGAATTGGATGCATCCACGTGCTCACCAAGCCAGCCAACAGTTAAGCCCCAAATTAGCAACCCTCCACTTTCACCTTTATTTTTTTATTTTTATTTTTTTTTATTTTTTATTTGAGAGCGACAGACACAGAGAGAAAGAAAGAGGGAGAGAGAGAGAATGGGGGCGCCAGGGCTTCCAGCCACTGCAAACAAACTCTAGACGCGTGCGCCCCCTTGTGCATCTGGCTAACGTGGGACCTGGGGAACCAAGCCTTGAACCGGGGTCATTAGGCTTCACAGGCAAGAGCTTAACCGCTAAGCCATCTCTCCAGCCCCCACTTTCACCTTTATGTGTGGTAATCCAGACCAATTTCACCTCCTTCCTTTAGATTTCCATATTGTCTGAAATAAATTTAAACTTTTTTCCTTATGAATTTTTTTTTGTGCTTGCTCTGATATGTCAAGTAAATTGTGACTCATTGGTAGCTTACATTATAAAATACTGAATGACATTTTCTCACAAAACAGCATTTAGATCATTATCCCATGAGTTTCCTCTAATAACATTTAGAATAAAGTTACTATCATCTAATAATATTGAGGGTAAATTGATTTAAAACAATGCCCTCTAATAGTATTTAGGATAAAATTCATTTTCTATGAATCTTAATTTCACTAATTGTTTTTTTTCTAATTTTTTTTTAATTTTTATTTATTTGAGAGAGACAGACACAGAGAGAAAGACAGATAGAGGGAGAGAGAGAGAGAATGGGCGCGCCAGGGCTTCCAGCCTCTGCAAACGAACTCCAGACGCGTGCGCCCCCTTGTGCATCTGGCTAACGTGGGACCTGGGGAACCGAGCCTCAAACTGGGGTCCTTAGGCTTCACAGGCAAGCGCTTAACCGCTAAGCCATCTCTCCAGCCCTCACTAATTCTTATATAAGCAGGAGCAAATAGATTGCAAAAACTTCATAACAAGCCGGGCATTGTGGCGCACACCTTTAATCCCAGCACTCGGGAGGCAGAGGTAGGAGGATCACAGTGAGTTCAAGGCCACCCTGAGACTCCATAGTGAATTCCAGGTCAGCCTGGGCTAGAGTGAGACACCCTACCTTGAAAAAATGGAAAGAAAAAAAATGTCATAACATAAGGTGATATTGTTTCTCATATCATTTCACAACGATTTGGAGAATTTTTAAAAGCTTAATGAGTACTGAACAGATAGATTAATGGTTACAGCACTTGCCTGTGAAGCTGAAAAACCCAGGTTCAATTTCCCCAGGACCCTCATAAAGCCAGATGTACAAGGGGGATCATGTGTCTGGAGTTTGTTTCCAGTCGTGATGTGCCCTTTCTCTCTCAATCTCTCTCTCTCTCTCTCTCTCTCTCTCTCTCTCTCTCTCTCTCTCTCTCTCTCTCTCTCTTTCCCTCTCTCTCCCTCTTTCTCTCTCTCTCTCTATATATATAACATATATATGTAATATGTATATTAAATCTCCAAAATAAAAATTTTTAAAGTTGCTTGAAAAGAAGAATGGTTGGGAATGATAATTTTTCTTGTATTTCCAGAAATCTTTCAAAGGCTTACTGGACAGCCACTCTATAATACTTACCTGCATTAGCAGGATGATAACTGTGATAGGAAAGAAGTGTCCTAATAGCTCTCACCTTTATTCACTAATGAGCCAAAATAGTGCTCTCATTTGTTCAACTTTAGTATCAGAGTCCTAATTTAGATACCTAAATTTTAAACTTAGTGGGCCTTGAAGGAACCATACAGAATTTTCAAATCTGTTTCCCTAATGTTAGGCAAAAATCACCCTTTCAAGAGTTCTGGTTACACGAGTCTATGCAATTTGTAATGATTGAATGTGATTTGGTTTCTTTTTAAAATTTATTTTATTTTTATTTCTTTTTTGAGAGACACACAGAGAGAAATGGACAAACTGAGACAGGGAGAGAATGGGCATGCCAGGGCCTTCAGCCGCTGCAAATGAACCCCAGATGCATACATCCTTTGGGTCCTTTGGCTTTGCAGGCAGGTACTTACAACACTAAGCCATCTGTCCAGCAACGTCTCAATTTTTAATAATAATTATACTATAATATACTTGGAAGACTTGACATATTTCAGTGGTCACTAATTGGTATACCAACCAGGGCTTGGGATAGTCAGTTTGATATTACTTTGACAAATTTCTTGAGATGTGCAAAATGACAAAAAGTTTGGTGTGTTCCCTTCATCATAGGCAGGAGAGAGAGAGCAGAGAGAGAAACAGAGAGAGGGAGGATGGGTCAGGATCCAAATATGCCCTTCAGAATCTGGCCATAATGACCTACTTCCTCCATTCATACTAGTGCAGCCAACTGAAGACAAACCCTTTAGTTACAAGAGCCTTTTATGGGCACTGTAAACTCAAAGCACAATATTCCCTATGGTTATCTGAATGTAAAATATCCCCATATGGCTTGGAGAGATAATTCAATGGTTAAAGTGCTTGCCTGCAAAGTCTAATGACCCAGGTTCCATCCCCCAGTACATAACTACAGCCAGATGCACAAACTGGCACATGCATCTGGAGTTTGGTAACTGTCTGGAGGACCTAGAATGCCCATATACTCTCTCTATCTCTATCATCTCTCTCTCCTTGTCTCTCTCTGTGTGTCTATATTTCTCTGCTTGCAAATAAGTAAATAAAATGTTTTTTTAAAAGTGATGGTACATGCCTTTAATTCCAGCACTTGAGAGACAGAGGTAGGAGAATGGCTGTGAGTTTGAGGACATGCTGAGAGTACATAGTAAATTCTAGGTCAGCCTGGACTATAGCAAGATACTACCTCACAAGAAAAAGCTTATATTCTTAAAAAAGTAAAATGTCTCCCATAGCCTCATATATTTGTGGCTAAGCCTCATACTTTATCCCCAGCCAGTGGAATCTGTGGGAAGTGGAGCATTGCTGGAGGGGGTGTGTCACTGGGAGTGGACCTTGGGATTGCATCATGAAGAACCTTCCTGCCTCCTGCCAGATCTAGAATCACTCTTGCTTCTTCCTCCCTGCTAAGAAGATGTGATACCTCACTGTCTGATCATGCCATGCTCTTTCCCCACATTTATATGAGGGTAAACCAAAATAAACCTTTACTTCCTTCATCTGCTTCCAGTCAGGTGTTTTTGTGCCAAAAATGAGGAAGAAGTACTCCACTTCCTTACTCAAGCTATTCTAATAGCTTGCTCTTATTGCTGGATTTTCTAACCCAGATTTTGTTCCCTTTCTTTATTTTAACAATATCCTCTTGTCACCTTGAACTGATAACATCTGAACACTGTTGCAGTCAAGTTCATATTGCTGGTAGAAATCACCCAACCAAGAGCAGCTTGTGGGAAAAGAAAAGAGGGCTATTTTGGCTTACAGACTCAAGGAAAAAGCTCTGAGATGGTGGGGAAAACAATGTCATGAGCAGAGTAGATACCATTCCCTGGCCAACATAAGGTGGACAATAGCAACATGAGAGTGTGCCAAACAATGGCAAGGGGGAAACTGAAATAACGCCCATAAGCCTGCCCCAGCAATACACTGCCTTGAGGAGGTTAATTCCCATAGCTCCATCAACTGGGAACCTAGCATTCAGAACACCTAAGTTTGTGGGGGACAGCCAAATCAAACCACCACATTCTGCCCCTGGCCCCATAAACCTACATCCATACATGATTTAAAATACAATTCATTCAGTCCAACTTAAAAGTCCCCATAGTTGCCTGGCCTTGTGGCGCACGCCTTTAATCCCAGCACTCAGGAAGCAGAGCTAGGACGATCACCGTGAGTTCAAGGTCACCCTGAGACTACATAGTGAATTCGAATTCCAGGTCAGCCTGTGCTAGAGTGAGACCCTACCTTGAAAGACCAAAAGTCCCCATAGTTGTTATCAATCCCAATGTTGGTCAAACATCCCCATAATCCAAGATCTTTTATCTGAGCCATAATACAAAAAAAAAAATCCCCTCCCTAAAACCATATTGGCACAGGGTAAATTTTCACACTGCAAAAGATGGCATTGGGCATAGCAAAGAAATATTCAATCAATACAAGATATAAAACAATCAGGGAAAACATCAAAGTGTGTAGCTTCAAGTCCAACAACTCTAGTCAGTGACAAGTCTCTAAGTCTGATAGATAATTCTAACCAGCAACAAGTCTCTGGAGTTCCAATTCTGCCCCTCCAGCTAGGTTACTCACAGTCCTGGAAAACTTCATCTGGGGCCAGAAGCTCTCCTTGGCAGCTGTTTCATGGTCCTGGCATCTCCACTGGGTCTCCACTGCAATCCACAGTTCATCCTCACTGCTCCATCTGGTCTCCATGCAATGCAGGCATCCAGCAAACCTGCTTCACAATGCACATTGCCAAAACACAAGACCGTGTTGCAAACTCAATGACCCTCTTTCCCGCATTTGTTATACTCCACAATTCCAGGTAGGGTGCCAATTTATTAATCGGGGGGGGGGGGGGAGGAGGACGGGGAATAAAGCATACTTTGAAGAACAGGACACTCATTGAGCGCTCAGGCCCCTTCAAAAGACTCTACACTCTTCCTGTTGCCCCAGCACAGGTCAAGTGGCCCAATTCAATTGCAGCCAAACAGGTAGCAGTTTGGGCCTAAAGATTCCTTTCGGTACCATCTCCCTCTGCTCACACCCCCTGCACAGCTTCTCAGGACCCTGGCATAACAGCAAGCTTCCCACGCACACTCTAAGCCCAGTCCAAAGAAAGCTCTTTCTCACCCTCATAAGCCAAACCTCACATTCCATAGTTCTTACTGCCTTCAGGTATTTCAACTCGGACCAGAATACTCCATCAGGCTGTACTTATAGCACTGCAAGGCATCTCTTAGGCCAAGGTTTCAAATCCTTCCACATTCCTCTTGAAAACCAGCTCCAAAAGGCCAAAGCCACAGTCAGGTGTCTAGCAGCAATCCCACTCCTCAGTACCACTTCACTGTTGCAGTCAGGTTCATATTGCTGTTAGAAATCATCCAACCAAGAGTAGCTTGTGGGGAAAAGAGGGTTATTTTGGCTTATAGGCTCAAGGGGAAAGCTCCATGATGGCTGGGAAAACAATGGCATGAGCAGAGAGTGGATACCATCCCCTGACCAACAAAAGGTGGACAACAGCAACAGAAGAGTGTATCAAACATTGGCAAGGGGACACTGGCTATAACACCCATAAGCTCACCCCCAACAATACACTGCCTCCTGGAGGCTTTAATCCCCAAATCTCCATCAGCTGGGAACCTAGCATTCAGAACACCTAAGTTTATGGGGACAGCCAAATCAAACCACCAAAAACATCTTCTCATCAACATTAGAGATTCTGAAATCTCTTAAATCTTCTTAAAACCAAAATGAAAAAAATAAATCTTCACAACATTATTTGCTGGGGCACAGTAATAAACTCTCACATGTTGGGAGAGTAAAATAGCAGGCTGTTTTCCTCTGGGAGGGTGGAGACCTGAGCTCAGTGCATGAATTTCAGAGCTCTGTTCTCTTGAGGTCTCTCTCCTTGGCTTGCAGAACCATCTCCTCCCAGGAGATATCCTGCTGTGCATGTCTGTGTCTCTATATCTTCTTCGTATAAAGACCCTCATTTTGTGCGACAACGGCCAGGGAGTTCATGGTCCTTCAATTTTCTTTTCAAAGATTCCCATCTCCATCATATACGGTACTGTGCTGAGGTCCTGGGAGATCGAAGTCATTCTTTTTTGTGTGTGTGGATTTTTTGAGGCAGTGTCTCCCTCTAGCCCATCCTGACCTGAAGCTCACTATGAAGTGTCAGGCTGGCCTAGAACTCATGGCCGTGGTCCTCCTACCTCTGCCTCTCTCGTGCTGGGATTAAAGGAATGCACTATCACAACTCACTTCAAAGTTGTTAGCACATGAATTGTGGAGTAAACATGATTCAGCCAGTAATAATGACTTCATACATCATTATAGTTCCCCTGAGCTTTCTTTAACGCCCTGTCATGTCTTGACCTTGGGACAGTGCTTTTATCGCTGACAGGCAATGTGTCCATATTTCTTCTTTTTCAATCATACTTATTGAATTTTATACATTTTAGAGAGACTGAGAGACAGAATTGGTGCATCAGGGCCTCAACCACTGCAATAGAACTCCAAATGCTTGTACCACCTAGAGGGCATATGTTGTAATGGGGTCCAGTGTCACACAAGTAAGACCATTGATTCACAGAATGTGAGGCAAAGTTTTATTGGGTAAAAAAGAAAGAAAAGGTATAAAAAGATAGTCTGGTATACCAGGTCTGTGACCCAGAGGGCATCTCAGGGGGACAGCAACCGTGAACTGTTCAGAACGCCAGCTTTTATTGGAAATAACCACATGATGTTAACAAAAAATGGGAGTTAAACCTTAAATCACAATTTACATGTGACTGATACAGCCATAAAAGTAAAAAAAAAAAAAAAAAGGAACTTGTGAACAGATCTGTTGGTCAGTTACAGGAAGTGCCATGGGGGTGGGGGTGCAAGGTGGGCCTGTGACCAGGAGGCCTGCTTATCTGAAGGAGTTTGCTCAACAATGCAGGCCCAGGAAATACTGTTCATCCCAGCAGAACCTCTTGTTTACCTGCTATTAGCAGCGTGTCCTGTTTGTCAATCATCAACAGAGCCTCCTGAGTTCTATATTTTTCTAGATTAGGTATAAAGAAATGTAGAGAAATATAACATTTTGCTCTCTTTACAGTGTGACCT
Source organism: Jaculus jaculus (assembly GCF_020740685.1). NCBI lineage: Eukaryota > Metazoa > Chordata > Mammalia > Rodentia > Dipodidae > Jaculus > Jaculus jaculus. The sequence goes on along the minus strand of NW_025423515.1, from coordinate 4,112,863 downwards.
TGTCCATGCCTCACCTTTATGCGTCTGGTTTATGTGGTATCTTGAGAGTTAAACATGGGTCTTTAGGCTTCGCTGGCAAGTGCCTTAGCAACTAACGTGTCCCTGCAGCCCAAAATTTGTCTATCTTTCTGATTTACACCAGAGACATGGAGAAATAATTGGCTGGCCTGATTCCTAGGAATAGGTGGGGACCACTAATCCTGGTGTGTGATGAAAGTAGGATTGGTATGAGTGCCCAAGCTGGCATAGAGTGCAAGTGGATATCAGCAATCTGACACATCCCTTTACCTCGTTCCCTGACAGTTCTGGAACCATGAATAAGAACTGATCTTAAAATTTCAGATTTCCCAAAATCCAAATCTCTGGTAAATATATCATCTTAAAACTTGAAGAAAGTAAGTACCTGGTCATGTCTTACAGAAAAAGTGTATCTGTCAAAGGGTTAGAAATAAAGAGATTCACCATTCAGTACCTTTATTTAATTAGTTTATTTGAAAGAGAAAGAGAAAAAGGTATATAGACACACAGAGAGAGAATGGGCATGCCAGGGCCTGTAGTCACTGCAAACAAACTCCAGACATGTGCACCGTCTTGTACTGAAGGAACCCCAGGAAGGGGACCCCACGTTCTGCCCGGATATGGTGACACCCCAAATCACTCACGAGAAGCGGTCTTGATGCAAACTGCAAGAGGATTTTATTCCAAGCACACTGGGGCCCACAGTCGTACACCTCACAGGGGTGGAGGACTGCAGAGCCCCGAATGCAGGAACGGGACAGTTTTTATAGGGTTTCTAACAAAGCCTGTGCACTAGACCAATCATTTTTTTTAATATCAGGAGCCCGCAGGGTGCGAGCCAGTCAGTTTGTGCCACCCCATAGTTTCTAAGCCAATTAGTTTAATTTGTTCAAGCCCCTTGTGGACCAATCATTCTCTTATGACCTTGGTGGTCAGCATTTGCGCAGGTCCTTGGGTGGGAGTAGCAGAGTGTGGTATCAGTCTCCTATGACCTTGGAGGTCAGCATTTGTGCAGGTCCTTAGGTGGGGCTATCAGAGTATGGTATCAGCCTCCTATGACCTTGGTGGTCTGAGGCAGGCTACTACAGCTTATGGTGCGAGCTACTAAGGCTTACAGTGTGGGCTATTAAGGCTTATGGTGCAGACTATTTACAGAAACCAAATAAGTGGTTCACTTCATTACTCATTTCCCATCCTTGAGGGCTATCTCATGTCCTTTTTACCTAGTTTTATATTAGGAGCGGGCTCTGATATAATGAGAAGAGGGATTCTTTACTTGCTTCCAACAGAGAGTAAAGCCTGGAGTTTGAGGTATGCAGGGGCCCGCTTAAGCTCCCTTTGCAGCATGATAGTATTTCTGGGCTTCTGAATTCTTGGGCCTTTCAGTACATCTTGCTTACATGGGTACTGGGAATCCAACCTGCATCCTTAGGCTTTGCAGGCAAGTGCTAGAACCATTAAACCTTCAGGCCACCCTTCTGTATCATTACTTTAATTGACCATTTAGTAGCTGTCGGTCATGGGTTACATAAAAGGCAATCAAGATAGCTTCAGAATGAAAAAATGTAAATTGGAGCACATTTTACAACTCACCTATTGCCTATAACTGGAAAATTAGTTAAATAGAGATTTTTTAAAACATTTTTGATAATTTTATAAATGCATACTTAAATAACCTCTGTCTCTTGGGAAGGGAGAAGTTGGGTTTTTTGTTTATTTGTTTGTTTGTTTTTAAAAGAAACAAGTTTCCAATAGCTTGACAGAGAAATTGTTTTAGTAGAAAAAAACAATCACTATTGCAACCCAATAGAATTTATAGCCAAAATGACCACACATCAAAACAGTCATTCTCTTACCTCCCTGGTAAGCGAGGTAAGTGAAATTCAGATCAGTCCCCCTACTTGAGATCCTAATTTCAATGAAATTTATGGGTGACAGGCATGATAATACAAAGGAGAATATCTCCAACAGGACAACTTTATAATTTAAAGAGGAGTGCTGAATGATTTAAAATCAATATATACTGTTTTGGGAGGGGCTGGGGGAATTTTATTTGCCCTACTTGTACATTGTTTGCCCTACATTGTTCCCACATGACTCCCAATAATAAGCTTCAATTTGTGGAAACACAACTGATTGCCATGAAGATGATTGCAACATTGCAAACAGGATTAGGGATTCAAGTGGGAAATAGGCAGCAGGAACTCAGAACTCTTAACAAACAACATCCTGTTGTTATGAAAGCAACCTTCAAACTGTCATGCATAACCCAAAATCCATCCTTGTATTTTGTGATTTCTTTTGTCTTCTCATTTGGCTCAGAAAAATGCATCACCATCGAACCAAAATTTATTTTGAGATGAAAATGTCACAGAACGTTGAAAATATGTTATAGATGAAGACAACCAGAGTATGTTACCAAAAATCTTATGATGAACATATATGCTAGGACCATTTTTGAGGAAATATAATGATTTTTCTAAATCACTACAGCAGTGAAATGCATCCAAGTCACAACAGAAAACTATTATTGCTGTAATCAGTGGTCATTCTTTCTCCCCATTTCACTCTCTCCTTGTAAATTAAAAAAAAAAATGTAAAACTGCTTTTAAGTCTTAAAGAGATTGCAAAGTGAATTATGTCTGTGCCTAATCAGATTCAGAAACAGGATTTAAACCCAATCATTCAACGACTCAATTTTCAGATTCAAGCTGTCATAGGGTAAGGTGCACAAAATATACATGAAAACAAGCATGGGGATGGAGAGATGACTTAGCCAATAAGGGGCTTGCCTGCAAACCCTAAGGACCCAGGGCAGACTCCCCAGTAGCCACAGAAAGCCAGATGCACAAGGTGGCAGAGGAATGGGGAGTTCATGTGCAGTGGGTGGAGGCCCTGGCGTGCCCATGGTCTCACTTTCTCTACTTCTTTCTCTCTGCCTCTCCCCAATAAATAAATAAATGAAATATATATATTAAAAAATCCTAATATGTAAAAGCAAAATTAGCAAGCATCCATTGGCTCTGAGTCTAGTTAACTGTATGATGTTCACTTGAGGAGACCCCTGAGCTCCTTGAAGTAGAAAACAGGAGAACTCTGTACTGGACTATATGTGGGACACAAGACAAAAACAGCATATGACTGGTAGACAAGACCTCCAGAGAAGATGTAAATTGGGAAGAATTTTCCTAAACTTCATATCATAATTTCATATAACTAGCCATATTTTCTTGTATCTTGTATTTTGCAGTCTGATTTAAAAGGAAAAGGACAAAAAGAAGTTGATGTTCCAAAAAAAAAAAAATGATGTTATACAGAGTGACACTCTGACCATTTCTTATGAAATCCAACTAAATGACACATCCATGGATCTTGCTTTCATTAGGAAATGGAATACACACAAATAAACCATAAGGTAGGAAAATGTGCTGTTATATATAAATGTTATATATGTGTGTATTACATATATACATATTACATATTTATACATGTCATATATATATGTATAATATGAATATAAGCATTTATAGTCAGCTGAACAGGACCAAGAATCACCTGGAAGATATTAATTATATAGATTAGGTTAGCCTATACGTGTGCCTTAAAGAAATTTCTAGCTTAGATTAATCGAGGTGGGAAGACCCAGCCTGTCAGTGGCACCATCCCATAGGATGGGGTCCTGGACTTTTTATTTTTTCTTTTTGGTTTTTCAAGTAGGGTCTCACTCTAGCTCAGGCTGACCTATAATTCACTATTTAGCCTTAGGGTGGCCTCAAACAGTGATCCTCCTACCCCTGCTTCTCCAGTGCTGGAATTAAAGGTGTGCACCACCATTCCTGGCTTAAAACAAGAATCTCCATTCTCTTTTTGCTCTTTTGAGTTTTCAAGGTATGGTCTCACTCTAGCTCCAGGCTGACCTTGAATTCACTATGTAGTCTCAGGGTGGCCTTGAACTTATGGTGATCCTCCTACCTCTGCCTTCTAAGTGCTGGGATTAAAGGCATGTGCCACCATGCACAACCGGTCCTGAACTATATAAAAAGGAGAGATTTGGGGCTGGAGAAATGGCTAAGCAATTGAGGCGCTTGCCTGCAAAACCTAAGAACCCGTTTGACTCACCAGGACCCATGTAAGACGGACACATGAGGTGACAAAAAACATAAAAGGTTACACATGCGTACAAGGTAGCACATGTGTCTGGAGTCTGAGTGCAGTGATCAGAGGTCCTGATGTGCCAATTTTCTCTCTCTCCCTTCCCTTCTCTATTCTCTTTCTTTCTGTCTGTCATACAAAGAAGATTACAAAATGAAAAAGAAGAGAGCTGGGCTGGAGGGGTGGCTTAGCAGTTAAGGTGCTTGTCTGCAAAGCCAAAGGACCCACCTTCAATTTCCCAGGACCTACGTTAGCCAGATGCACAAAGGAGTGCATGCATCTGGAGTTTGTCTGCAGTGGTTGGAAGCCCTGGCCATTCTCACTCTCGGTCTCTAATAAATAAGTAAAAATTTTAAAAAGGAGAGAGCTAGCGGAGTACCAACATTGTCTTTCTTTCTTTTTTGCTCTCTCATTTCTTCCTCAGTGAATATGAGCAGACTTGCTTCAAGTTCCTGCCTCCAAGCCTTCCCAACCATGATAGACTATAACATGTAACTGTAAGTCAAAATAAAGCTTTCCTTTAAATACACATATTATTTATTTATTTATGAGGGAAAGAGGCAGATAGACTGAGAGAGTGAAATGGGGAAAAGGGCCTTCCAGCCCCTCTAAAACTCCAGAATGTACCACCTTGTGCATCTGACTCTACATGGGTACTAGGCAATAGAACCTGGGACCTTAGGCCTACACAGGCAAGCACCTTAAGCACTGAGCCATCTCTCCAGCCCTGAGCCTTCCATTCTGAGACTGATTTCTATCTGGTACTTTGTGCAGCAATAAGAAGGTAACTAATACAGTCAGAATATCAAATGTCCCATGTAAGTCTCATGTCTTTTCAGGCTCAGTCTTAGCTTTCGGTGCCATTTTGGAAGGAAATATTAAAAGGTGGGCATAGAGCCTGATGAACCAATTACCAATTGCTAAAAATAGACACTATGGGTGATGATTTCTTTTATAACAAAGGACATCTGTGGTTTGTCACAACAAAATCCCATGGTGATGCCTATGGTTGTCAGAGCTTCACTATAAAATGGCCTGCAAGTTGAAATAAGCCAGGGAATTGAGAAGTGCGTTACTATTGCAGTCAGGTTCGCATTGATGGAAGAAAACCAACCAAGAGCAGCTTGTGGGGGCAAAAAGTCTATTTTGGCTTACACACTCAAGGGGAAGCTCCAAGATGGCAGGAGAAAATGATGGCATGATCAGAGTGTGGTATCACCTCCTGACAAATATCAGGTGGACAACAGCAGCAGGAGAGTGTGCCAAACACTGGCCAAAACACCCATAAGCCCACCCCCAACAATACACTGCCTCCAGGAGGATTCAATTCCCCAATGCCCATCAGTCAGCTGGGGACCTAGAATTCAGAACATCTGAATCAAACCACCACCCCAAGCCAACCTACTTATCACCTATCCACTGATTTTTAAAAAAAAAAATTTTTTGTTTATTTTTATTTATTTATTGGAGAGTGACAGAGAGAAAGAGGCAGAGAGAGAGAATGGGCGCACCAGGGCCTCCAGCCACTGCAAACCAACTCCAGACGCGTGCGCCCCCTTGTGCATCTGGGTCCTGGGGAATTGAGCCTCGAACCGGGGTCTTTAGGCTTCACAGGCAAGCGCTTAACTGCTAAGCCATCTCTCCAGCCCTCCACTGATTTTTCTTGTTACCCAGGAAGCCTCGAGGCAAGAGGGAAAAAGTCACCCAGTGTTCCAGTGAGGTCACTAAGAACACTGGCTTCTGCAATGCCAACTAACAGTTTTTACAGAAAAAAAATCTTTAGCCCCCATGCAAACCAGATTACTTATAAGCTGTCAACCTTGGCTAGGTGGCATGTGGGCTGGTCAATCAGGACTCCCACCATCCTCACAAGAGCTCTGTTCACAGGTAGACCAAATGTCTGAGGGAAAGGAACCAGGAACCAGCCAGCAGTGCACATTCTCCCTCCTCTCCCACTAAATTTCTCCTTTGATGGTGCATGAAATTAAGCCTCAGCTGCTGTTCTAATTTAGTAGACACAAAAAGTTACACGTCCTGTAAAATACAAATGCCACTACACTGGGATTAGGCTAACCATGCATTCCAAGTGCAATTTTCTATGACCTCAAGACATAGTGAACTGTATCTTTGTCTCCATTTTTGTATATGTGGCAATGTAGGAACATTCCTCTGACCTTACTCTACTTTCTGGAATGGCCACTGCAAACAGTGTTTGTTTTTCAAACTGAAAATTATATCTATACACTTGATTCGATGGCACTAATACTGAAATGAGAGCCTGTGGTGGTTTGATTCATGTGTTCCCCATAAACTTAGGTGTTCTGAATGCTAGGTTCCCAGATGATGGAGGTTTGGGAATTAACACCTCCTGGAGGCAGAGTATTGTTGGGGGCAGGCTTGTGGGTGTTATAGCCAGTTTCCCCATGCTGGTGCTTGGCACACTCTCCTGTTGTTATTGTCTACCTTATGTTGTCTAGGGGTTGATGTTCACCCTCTGCCCTTGCCACTGTGGAGCTTCCCCTCAAGCCTGTAAGCCAAAATAAATGTTTTTCCCACAAGCTGCTCTTGGTTGGGTGATTTTTACCAACAATGTGAACCTGACTGCAACATGCAGTGTGAAGCAGGGTTGCTGGATGCCTGCATGGAGACCCAATGGGACCATGAGGATGAACTGTGGATTGCAGTGGAGACCCAGTGGAGGTGCCAGGACCATGAGATGACTGCCAAGGAGAGCTGCCGTCCCAATGAAGTTTACCAGGACTGTGAGTAGCCTAGCTGGAGGGGTGGAATTGGAATGCCAGAGACTTGTTGCTGGTTAGAATTATCGGACTTGAAGATTTGTCACTGGCTAGAGTTGCTGGACTTGAAGCTACAGAGTTTGATGTTTGCCCTGGTTGTTTAAATGTTGTATTGGTTGAATGTTTCTTTACTATGCCCAAAGCCATCTTCTGCAGTGTGAATATTCTGTGCCATTATGGGTTTTGGGAGGGATTTTTTGGTTATTACGGCTCAGTTAAAAGATCATGGACTATGAGGATGTTTGCACATCATTGGGATTGATAAAAGCTATGGGGACTTTTAAAGTAGGACTGAATACATTGTATTTTACATCATGTATGGATATAACTTTATGGGCACCAGGGGTGGGATGTGGTAGTTTAATTCAGGTGTCACCTATAAACTTAGGTGTTCTGAATGCTGGGTTCCCAGCTGATGGAGATTTGGAAATTAATGCCTTCTGGAGGCAGTGCACTGTTGGGAGCGGGCTTGTGGGTATTACAGCCAGTTTCCCTTTGCCAGTGTTTGGCACACTCTCCTGTTGCTATTGTCCACCTTATGTTGGCCAGGGGTGATGTCCACCCTGTGCTCATACCACTTTCTCCTCTGCCATCTTGGGGCTTCCCCTTGAGTCTATAAGCTAAAATAAGCCCATTTATTCCCCAAAGCTTCTCTTGGTCAGGTGATTTCTGCCAGCAATGCAAACCTGATTGCATTGTGGACCAATAATTATGGGCGGATAAATACAGATTCTGTTGTTATTTGAATATGAAATGTACCATATAGGCTCCTGTGCTAAAGGTGTGGTCCCTGGCTAGTGGTGTTCGTGGGGGATGGTGGAAACTCTGGGAGGAAGGGTCACTGAAAAGTGTGTCTTTGGAAGTTATACCTGGTCCCTTTCCTATTCTATTTTCTTTACTTTTTTGATGATAGGGAGAGACAAAATGGGTGCATGCCAGGGCCTTCAGCTACTACCAGTGAACTTGAGACATATGCTCCACCTTATGTATCTAGCTTTATGTGGGTTCTGGGGAATTGAACCTGGGTTCTTAGGCTTTGCAGGTAAGCACCTTAACCACTGAGTCATCTCCCCAGCCCGTCCCCCTCTTTCAATTTTCTATGAAGAGAGCAAACTCCACCACTTGCACTTCCACCACATGGTACCCTTCCCAACTGTATAAGACCCAGGGACCTTGCACTGACTGAACCCTCCAAAACTACAAATCGAAAGGAGAATCTGCTTCTCTCTTTCAGATAGATGCAGATCCTAAGGAGAGAGCTGCCCTAACATACCTCAAAAAGGGGCCTAACTGAAACTAAGGACAATTGGCAAAACAAGCAAGGGTGATGTCTTCCTGATGAACTGGATACCAGCACAAAGGGGAAGGAGACTAACACAGAGAAAAATCAACTCCTACCAAATCAGAGAGCCAGAGCCTCAGAGGCCCCCAACACCTCAGCACTGAAGCAGACCAACAATGAACCCAACATGGCTCAGGGAAATTTTGCGGAAGAGGGGGCGGAAAGAATGTCAGAGTCACATGTTGGGTCATGATATGCAGAGACATTTATCGTACCAATAACTGTGGGCTAACTCCACAATGCGCGACCCATTTATATCAACAAGGAGGGTCCAATGGGAGGGGGTAGATCATGGATGAGCCTAAACAATGGTACCAAACTGCCTGTATTTGCTGAAAAGAAAACAAATAAATTAAATTTAAAAAAACTAAAAAAAAGAAAATTTTCTTCTTAATAAAAAATATTGTTTGTTTGTTTATTTATTTATTTATTTGAGAGAGAATCAGTGCACCAGTGCCTTTAGCCATTACAAACTCCAGATGCATGCACTACTTTGTGCATCTGGCTTATCTGGGTCTTTGGGAATCAAAATCAAAAGTTCCTTTTGCTTTGCAGACAAATGTCTTAACAGTAAAGCTATATCTCCAGACAACATGTCCTTCCTTTTAATGTTCTTTTGGGTATTTTGGTTACAGCTATCAGACATAACTAATACAGACATCATGACCATTTTGCCTTTTAATTCCGTTATTGAACTGTGACTTTCATATGTTACCATCCAATCATTGTAAAGGTAAATTTCAATGATTTGAAAGGAATTTTGGGAGTTCTTCATGGATTTTGGGACATTTATATCTTTGCTAAAAGGAGTTGCATGTTGATGACTGCTTTTACCCACTTTATTTACTCCATATTCAACCACAATCAGTCGCCAGAGTCATTTGACGTCTTTATCAGGTTGTTGGGCTGGAGAGATGACTTAGTATTTAAGGCAATTGTTGGCAAAGCCAAAAGATGCAGGGTGAATTCCCCAGTACACACGTAAAGCCAGATGCACAAGGTTGTGCATACATCTGGAGTTCGCTTGCAGCAGCTAGAGGCCCTGGCACACCCATTCTCTTTCTCCCTTTCTAGTAAATAAATAAAAATTTAAAAATAGGGCTGGAGAGATGGCTTAGCGGTTAAGCGCTTGCCTGTGAAGCCTAAGGACCCCGGTTCGAGGCTCGGTTCCCCAGGTCCCATGTTAGCCAGATGCACAAGGGCGCGCACACGTCTGGAGTTCGTTTGCAGAGGCTGGAAGCCCTGGCACGCCTGTTCTCTCTCTCTCCCTCTATCTGTCTTTCTCCCTGTGTCTGTCGCTCTCAAATAAATAAATAAAAAATGAACAAAAAAATTATAAAAATATATATTTATCAATATGGTTTCTATAGAAAGTGTTCCCTTCTACAATGAAGGCTTGATCTCCAACTCTGTATTCAGAGGTGGGCCTTTTGCAACGTGATTGATCATGCGGGGTGTGGCCTCATCAATGCAATAAAACCTGGATGGACTGATGTGAGCTGGTGGAGACTCAGTAAAGCAGGACCTAGTGGGCAGAAGTGGATTTTGTGGAGTGTTGTAGAAGGGTATAGCTTTTTAAAAATATATGTATTTTATTTCATTTAAGAGAGAGAGAGACAGAGAAAGAGAGACAGACACAGAATGGCCACACTAGGACCTCTAGCCACTACAAATGAACTCCAGATGTATAGGCACCAAGGTACCACCTTGGGTTTCTGTCTTACATGGGTAATGGAGAATAGAACTTGAGTCCTCAGGCTTTGCAGGCAAGTACTTTATCCTTTAAGCCGTCTCTTCAGCCCTGGGAGGAAGCTTTGTCTCTGATGCCATATTTCATCTGTGTTTCTCTGCTTCCTGGATATCAATAAGATGTGAGCAACTTTCACCTTAAATCCCAGCACTTGGGAGGCAGAGGTAAGAGGATTACCATGTGTTTGAGGCCACCCCGAGACTACATAGTGAATTTCATGTCAGCCTGAGCTAGAGTGAAACCCTACATCAAAGAAAAAAAAAAGAGGAAAACAAAAAAGATGTGAGCAGCTCTGTTCTCTGTCTGGCCTGTCTGTTTTCTCCACAAACCCAAATATCAATGTTTCCCAAGTGACCATGGATGATGGAGCTCTGTGAAACTATGAGCCAAAGTAAATTCTTCCTACCTAACTGCTTTATGTCAGGTATTTTGTCACACTGAAAAATATGCATAAGGTGACTAAATAAATAAAGAATTTATTGTTGTAATTATCTTAGACATTTTCATTAGTGTTTATAAATTGTAAAAAGAAAAGGTGATATTATGGGCTACTTAAAATATTTATTTATTTGAGAGAGAATGAGAGAGAGAGAGAGAGAGAAACAGATAGAAAGAGTGGAGGCTAGAGAAATGGATTCATGGTTCAGGCACTTGCCTGCAAAGCCTAAGGGCCCAGATTCGATTCCACAGAACCCATATAAACTAGATGCACAAGGCGGCACATATTGTGGCAGTTCATTTGCAGTGGCTAGGGGCCCTGCAGTGCCTCTTCTCATTTCCTCTCCCTCACTCTCTGTCTCTCATAAGTAAATAAATCAATATTTTACAAACAGAAATAATGGGCTTTCTAGGGACTCTAGTCACTGTAAATTAACTCTAGATACAAGTGTCACCTTGTATATTTGGTTTATCTGGGTACTGAGGAATTGAACCTAGGTCATTAGGCTTTGCAAGCAAACTCTTTAACTGCTGAACAATCTTTCCAGCTCCTCATTATGAGATTCTTTTTTTTTATAATAAATATTTTTTTAACATTTTTTAAAAAAATTTTATTTATTAATTTGAGAGCGACAGACACAGAGAGAAAGACAGATAGAGGGAGAGAGTGAGAATGGGCGCGCCAAGGCTTCCAGCCTCTGCAAACGAACTCCAGATGCGTGCACCCCCTTGTGCATCTGGCTAACGTGGGACCTGGGGAACCGAGCCTCTAACCGGGGTCCTTAGGCTTCACAGGCAAGAGCTTAACCGCTAAGCCATCTCTCCAGCCCTCATTATGAGATTCTTATACACGTATATAATGTACTTTGCCCATATGCATTATTCTTGTACATATATTATTGCTTTGCATGCAATATTAAGTATACAATTCAGCAATATTAACAGTTATATTCAAGTCCCCATGTTCACACACTTAATCACATATGAATATATTTTACTATATTACTATATATATATAATATATTTTACTATATCTAGTAAAAGAAGTTTCTCTTTCTTTCACCAGTTTTATATCTCAACATGTTGCAGGAGATACCAAGGACTTCTTTCCAGGGGTGAGTAATATATTATGTGGACAGAACATAGAATAGCCTATGACTATTTCAATATGGAGACACAAGTTCTGTCCACTTTTTGGTGATTGTGGGTAACAGCTGGAATCACATTTCATCAACATCTTTCTGAGAAAAAACAAAGCAAAACATTTGCACTTCCAACTATAGGTTTAAGTCCCAAGTTAAAAAATTCTGTATCTTACATTTGAAAAACACTCAATGTTCCATCAAACTCTGTGCTATATCACGTGTCTAAGCAATTAATAAAAACTGGGCTTCATACCTCTATATCCATATGATTCCTTATCATCATCTGACACTATTGATTTATTTTTTTTATTTATTTGAGGGAAGTGATAGAGAGAGAGAGAAAGAGGGAATGGGTGAACCAGGGCCTCCAGCCACTGTAGATGAACTCCAGAAATGTGCCATCATGTGTATGTGGCTTACATGGGTCCTGGAAAATCAAACCTGGGTCCTTTGGCTTCGCAGGCCAGTGTGTTAACCACTTAGCAATCTTGTCAGCCCTGACACTTTTATTTTATTTATTTATTTACTCGTTGGAAAATGAAAATGGAAAAAGAGAGAAGGACACAGAGAAAGAACTGGCACACCAAGGCCTCTAGCCACTGCAAATAAATGTCAAACACATGTGCTACTTTGTGTACCTGGCTTCACATGAGCCATCTCTCCAGGCCTGTCACTTGTAGTTGAACCTTTTCCTTTACCCAATAGCAATTCACATTTAGTCTCTTCCCATGTGTCTACTGGGTATTAATATTCTTTTGAGGATTATCTATTCAGTTATATTGTGGTTTTTAAAAATCTTTTCTTCTTGAGCTATGATTTCAGCATTCTAAATAAAGTGTTGTTCTGAACATGTGATTTTCCAGGTCTGTCCCAGTAGATTATACTTTGGTTGGTAGTATTTTGGTAAGAAATCATTATCTAAAGGAAGTTCATGAAGTCCCACTTACCTCTTAGATTTAGGTCTGACCTTCATTGCAAATTAAGTTGGCCTAGGGTGTGAAGTAGGGGCCTGACTTATTGTCTTTATAGGTAGACAACCAAGAAAGAAAGTTAAATTTCTTTTTGTGAGAACTTTATCCCCACAACCTAGTCAATTTGATATAAAATAATTTTTAATGTTATTTTAATTTATTCATTTGCAAGAGAGAGAAAGAGACAAATAGACAAGGAGAGAGGGAAAGAGAGAAAATGGGCATGCCAGGACCTCCATCCACTGCAAACAAACTCCAGACGCATGCAACACCTTGTGCATCTGGTTTTATGTGGGTACTGGGGAATCAAACTGGGTCCTTTGACTTTTCAGGCAAGCATCTTAACCACTAAGCCATCTCGTAGCTGGAAGTATTTTTTTTAAAGAAGAAAAGCTTATACATATATATTTTTTTTTTCAGAGAGAACAAGGGAGACAGTGAGAGAAAGAGAGAAAGAATGGACATGCCAGGACCTCCTGTCACTGAAAATGCACTCCAGACATGTGCAACACGTTGGGCATCTGGCTTTACTTGGGTGCTGGGGAATTGAACACAGGCCATCAGGATTTGCAAGCAAGCACCATTAACCACTGAACCATCTATCTAGCCCTCATTTCTTATTTTTCCCTGAAAAAATTGAGAAGGCATATATGAATATAAGAGGCTCTTTGAGATTCAAAAACGCATGCTCATTGGTGGGGATGAAATCAAGAAAATGGGCACTATCCAAGGATGCAGCTAACACGGGCCCTTCTGTGAACCCTGCTAGAGCCAAGACTGGAATTTTATACGCCAGGACACATGCAAGGTCACTAGATATGCGAATCTTGGGTCATGTTCAGAAAGAAAAATGGTTATCAACTGGGAAAGTCATTAAAAAAAAACATAGCCAGGCATGGTGGCATATGCCTTTAATCCCAGCACTGGGGAGGCAGAGGTAGGAGAATCACTTTGAGTTCAAGGCCAGCCTGAAACTACATAGTGAACTCCAGGTCAGCCTGGGCTAGACGGAGACCCTACCTTGAAAAGTAAAATAAAATAAAAATGCAGGTATGATAATCTCATGTCATCACAATCCCCTTTGGTGACGGGTTGCTTGATGGCTTTGTGACTCTGTGTATCCCAGCAGAGTTCTCATTCGCTCTCATGACTCAACACTGTCTATAAATAGTTGGATAATTGTGAACTTGAATTTAGAAAGTAGGAATAGGAAAGTAATGACTTCCTCAGAGGTGCTATCTTTGATATTAAAATTTTAATCATTCATTTATTTATTTGTGAGAGAGAAAGAGGTATAGAAAGGGAGAGAATGGGCACACCAAGGCCTCCAGCCACTGTAAAGCACTCCAGATGCATGTGCCACTTTGTGTATCTGGCTTACGTGGGTACTGGGGAATTGAACCCAGGTCCTTAGGCTTTGCAGGCAAGTGCCTTATCCACTAAGCCATCTCTCCAGCCCCGACAGTGACTTTAATGTTCCTGACACTGTGATGAGAATTGATTTTTGTCCTCTAGATTTAGATAGCACCTTGCCAACTGTCAACCCAATGTGCATGCATTGTTGCTCAGGAGAATGCATTTAGCTTAATGTCACCAATGCCCCCTCACAAATGTACCCACAGCCAGGTGAGCGGCTGTTTTGAGCCACTGAAGGAAATGAATTCATAAGGTAATTTCCTGAGGGTGGCTGAACTGTCAGTGGTGAAATGGACTTCCTTGCAAAGCGTGATGGCTCTGGCTCAATACCCAGTACCCAGATAAAGCCAGATGTTGAAACTGGTGCATGCAATCCAAAGTTCATTTGCAGGGTCAAGAGGCCCTGGTGTTCCCATTCTCTCTCTTTCCTTATAAATAAAAGAAAGTGTTTTTTTGTTGTTGTTGTTTTGTTTTGTTTTCCGAGGTAGGGTCTCACTGTAGCCCAGGCTGACCTGGAATTCACTACGGAGTCTCAGGGTGGCCTCAAACTCACGGCAATCCTCCCACCTCTGCCTCCCGAGTGCTGGGATTAAAGGTGTGAGCCACCACACCTGGCAAGAAAGTGTTTTTTAAAGATAATTTGGGGCTCATGATATTGCTTAGAGGTTAAGGCCCTTAAGTGTGAAGCCTAAGGATCTGGGTTTGATTCCCCAGTACTCATGTAAAGCCAGATGCACAAAGTGGTGCATGTGTCTGGAGTTTGTAATGGCTAGTGGCCCTGTAATATCCATTCTCTCTCTCCCTCCCTCAAATAAAAAAAAAAAATTTGAAAAAATTAAGATAATCTTCCCAAAGGTATTTGGTTGTTAAACAACCTGGGCCCATGGGAGATGGACTGAGGGTATTACAGGCAGGAAGGTACTCTGAAAGATACTGTGACTGCAATACCAATGCAGGTGGCTTGGCAGAGGACTCTCAAGGATTAGGTTTGGTTGATGTTAGGTTTGAATGATCATTATATAGTGTCGTTACACAAATTAGCATGTCTACACATGGTATAATGACTCAGCACTCTATCAAATAGGCACTTGCCTGCAAAGCCAAAGGACCCAGATTTGATTCTCCAGGACCCATGTAAAGCCAGATGCACAAAGCAGCACATGCATCTGCAGTTTGTTTTCAGTGGCTGGAGGCCCTGGGGCTCCCATTCTTTGCTCTTCTGCCCCTTTCTTGCTCTTGCTATCTCAAATAAATAAGTAAATATTTATTTGTGTGTGTATGAGAGACCCTGAGACTCCAGAGTGAATTCCAGGTCAGCCTAGAGTATAAGGAGCCCAGGTCTTCACCTAGGTGCTGGGGATTTGAACTCGGGCACTCTCAGGTCTTCAAGCTTGCACAACAAGCTTTTTTATCCACTGAGCCATCTCCCCAACCCCTTACATTTCAGTGTTTTGTTTAAAATAAAGTTACACTACAAACATTTAATTTTTTTATTTATTTGCAAGCAGAGGGAAAAAGAGAAGAGAGAATGGGAGTGCCAGGACCTCTAGCCACTGCAAAGAACTCTAGACATGTGCAATACCTTCTGCATTTGGATAGGTCCTGGGAACCAAACCTGGGTCCTCGGGCTTTGCAGGCAGGCACCTAGACCACTGAGTTCTCTCTCCAGCCCCTTACTTTTTTAGTTTTTGACTTGGGGCCAGTTGGATCCTTACATGCAAAACCCATGGTTGTACACAGATTTTTTTCCCAATTTCTATTTTTTTTCTATTTCTCCCCAAAGACATTTCATAAACTGTTTCAAATGTCATGAACAAAATGAGTTTTCTGTAATTCTGTGGCCCAGTTTGACATGCACCATTCATTCCAAATAGTGACTAAAAAATCCAATTGAGCTGGGCATGGTGGCACATGTCTTTAATCCCAGCACTCAGGAGGTAGAGGTGAGAGGATCACCATGAGTTTGAGGCCACCCTGAGACTACACAGTGAATTCCAGGTCAGCGTGAGCTAGAGTGAGACCCTAGTTCAAAAAATCAAAACAACAAAACAAACAAAAATCCAATTGAGTGGGATATTGAGATTGTCTCCAAATGCTGACACTAACCCTTCAGCATTTTTCACAGGAATCAGAAATCTAAACATCTTTCTTGGATTATCTGGCCATTGACCAAACAGGGGGAAAAATATAACAAGGACATATATCATAGGTTGCTCTCTTTGCTTCTGCTGATTTCTATTTTTGCTTAAGTATTTGGGGCATGGTGATAATTAGGCTAGACTCTCTGCTGGGGGCGTTCATAGTTCCTAAACAAATCCTGAAACCTGGCATGAAAACTTCCTTCACCACCACTCTTTTGAAGAATAAATTTTCTATTTTTATTATTTAATTTATTTATTTATTGTGGTTTTAAAGGTGAGGTCTAGCTCTAGCCCAGGCTGACCAGAAATTCACTGTGTAGTCTCAGGCTGACCTAGAACTCATGGCAATCCTCCTACCTCTGTCTCCCAGGTGTTAGAATTAAAGGCATGCACCACCATGCTCAGCATTTTTTTATTATTTTATTTTTACTTACTCATTTATAAGAGAGAGAGGGTAAGAATGGGTGTGCTAGGGCCTCCAGCCACTGCAAATGAACTCCAGATGCATGAACCACCATGGGCATGTGGCTTAGGTGTGTTCTGGGAAACTGAACCTAGATCCTTGGGCTTCATAGGCAGCCATCTTAACCACTAAGCAATCTCTCCAACCCCATTTTTTTCTATTTTTATTTTTCTTTTTCCAAGGTAGAGCTTTTCTCTACCCAAGGCTGACCTGGAATTCACTATGTAGTCTCAGGGTGGACTCAAACCTGTGGTGATTATCCTCCCTCTACCTCCTGAGAGCTGGGATTAAAGGTGTGTACCACCACACAAGGCTGATTCTAATTTTCTCAAAATTATTTAAAATAAATTAAAAAGCATAAAAATGATTAACTTCTGAGAAATAATAATTTTGAACTCAAGGCCTCATAACACTACATTTAAATTCTTTGCTTTTTAAAAATGCTTTTATTTTTATTTATTTGAGAGAAAGAGGAACGCAGAGAGAGAGGAAGAATGGGCCCATCAGGGTCTCCAGCCACTGCAAATTGACTCCAGATGTATGTGCCACCTTGTGCATCTGGATTACATGGGTTCTGGGGAATCAAACATGGGTCTTTTGGCTTTTCAGGCCTTAACTGCTAAGTCATCTCTCCAGACCTCTTTGTTTTTTTAAAGTCACCAATGAATTATTCCCTTCTTGTTCCTTAAGGAAAAATATAGTCAAAATTTGAGGAGAGAAACCAGAAAGTGAGGATATTGTGGTCTTTTGGTCTCTCTCTCTCTCTCTCTCTCTCTCTCTCTCTCTCTCTCTCTCTCTCTCTTTTTTTTCTGTTGCACTAATTAAACCCTGACACTGGGTGTTGTATATAGAAGAGAAGTTTATTCAGCTACAGGCTTTGGAGGCTGGAGGCCCCATCTTTGGTGAGGGACTTCCTGTTGCGCTATAAGGTGTTGGAAGGCATCAAAACAGCAAGTGTCCCAGCTCAGGACACTCTCCCTTTTTTGATCTAGTAGCCACCCTTGGGGGAGGCTGTTCTGTGGGCATGACTGTCATAAGGAGACCTGCACCAAGATTGGGCCCATTCACTTTCCATCATGGAGGGAGGGCAGGCAGGGCTCGTGAGGCCACGCCCCTTCCTGAGGATAGATAGACAGTTGTGTGCATGCTTGTGAGGGCCATGCTATCTCAGCAAACCTGGAGCTCACTGATTTAGACAGACAATATATGCCGGGGCCCTGTCTCCCCATGCTGGGATGATAACTGCACCACCACACCCAACTTTTTATCAAACGCAGGTCCTGGTGCTTGCCATACAATTACTTTACCCACTGAGTCACCTCACTAGCCTGGCTTCAGCTTTCCTTGATCATCTTACCTGATGGGGATTTCCCCTTTACTACTGTGAGAAAAGACTTGAGGGCTGGAGAGATTGCTCAGGGGTTAGGCACTTGCCTACAAAGCCTAACGACCCAAGTTCAGTTCCCCAGTCCTCATGTAAAGCCAGAAGCACACGAGAGGATGTGCATCTTGAGTGAGTTTGCATTGGATACAAGCCTTGACACACCCATTCTCTCTCTGTCTCAAATAAATAAATAAATAGAAATTGTCAGAGTAAAACACTAATATCCTTGTAGCCATGGAGGAGTGAGAGAATTCTCTGCACATCGTGGTAGCTTGTTTTCTCTCTTTTCACCCTTTTTTCTACCTGGACTCTTGGCATAATGGAACTGTGCTGTTACATACAAAATAGACGTCCCGCATTAGTGAATTCTTTTCCAGAAACTTCCAGAGCTTTGCCATCAAATTATTCCTCAGGGGCTGGAGAGATTGCATAAAAGTTAAGATGCTTGCTGCATAAGCCTAAGGTCTGGGGTTCAATTCCCCAGGAGCCATGTAAAGCCAGATGCACAAGTTGATGCATGTGTATGAAGTTTGTTTGCAGTGAATGGAAGCCCTGGTGCTCCCATATATTCTCTCTCTCTCTTCCTCAAATAATATGAAATAAATAATATGAAAAAATTAATCCTCAGGGCTATGGTATGATTCTTGTGTATGATCAAAGTTATTCCCAAATCACTCAGGAGATCAAAAGGTTTAGAGGGACCTTTCTTGGGCCACAAGAACCCTGTTTCTTTGCTATTCCACAGTGATGACAGAGAAATTTAAAGGTTCCAGGGTGGCCATGGTGAAATGAGCTTGGTGAAGAAAAACAGCTGGAAATGCAATGAGCAGATATTACTTCATTTGCATTTTAACCAGCCAGACACAGCAGGATACGGTCTGTCTGTCTTCTCCTACCAAGTCTTTGTCAATGGGCCTTCTCCATAACAGCCAGTTTCTTCCCAGCTATACTTACTTGTGAATTCTAGTGAAGCCTAACCATGGCAGAAGAGCCACTGTTGTTGTTGTTTTTTGCTTTTGAATAACTGTACCTAGAAGCAAAGTGTTCAGGGAGGGGCTAAATCATTTTTGCTGTGCTTCTTTAGCCTTCTTTAGCCTATTGCTTGTTGCAGGGTATTTTTATTTATTCATTCATTTTTATCTTTTGGGGGGGAAGGGGTTTCAAGGTAGGGTCTCAATCTAGCTCAGGCTGACCTGGAATTCACTATGTAGTCTCAGGGTGGCCTTGAAGTCATAGTGATCCTCCTACCTCTGCCTCATGAGTGCTGGGATTAAAGGCGTGTGCCACCATGCCTGGCTCATTTTTATTTTTTTATCTTATGGTTTTTCAAGGTAAGGTCTTGATCTAGTCCAGGGTGACTTGGAATTCACTATATAGTATCAGGCTGGCCTCAAACTCATTGCTGATCCTCCTACTTTGCCTCCTGAATATTGGGATAGAGCAAAGGCCCACCTCATTTTTTTTAAGTCTAGGAATGGCTTTCATAAGTTAAAGACACCTGCTTCCAAAGCTTACAAGCTCAGGTTCAATTCCTCAGCACCCACATATAGTCAGATACACATGAAAAAGTAAAAATAATAAGATAACATAAGCTGCCGGGCAATAGTCTGTGAGGTATGGCTCCCTGCTATAAAGAATGAAATGTGCCATGTCTATTGTCCATGGGTGATAAAACAGAGATGACACTGTGCAACTCCCCAAAGGGTAACAGCATCGCATCCATCGTGTGATAGAAAACTAAACAAGCTTTAACAGCTTAGCTTTCCAAAAACACTTGCATTCATCACATGGACTGAAGTAAGCAAGCAAGTAGATTTTTTTTCCAACTTAACTTTTCACCCCCCCCCCCCCGCCTCACTTTTTAGGTAGTGTCTCGCTTTACCCAAGCTGCTGTCCTGGAATTCACTATATAGTCTCAGGGTGACCTCAAACTCATGGCTATCCTCCTACCTCTGACTCCAAGTGTTGAGATTAAAGGTGTGCCACACTAGGCTCAAAGTAATTTTCAAAACAAACGTCACAAAATGACAAGGCCAGGATCACTGTAAATGTTGTGGAACTTTTCTGGAAAGATCACCCCATCATCAGTATGAGTGAAAGTAGAGGAATTTATTTCCTGGGTACTGAAGTTGGGATTGCTCCCCAAAGTAACTTTGGTGTTAAGCTGAGATTTTACTTCACTTTAAAGTGTTCATGCCGAGGGGAGGGCTGAGCTAGCAAGTGGGCAGCTGGTTTACAGAAGCCGGACGTGACAGCGTGTGCAGTCTGTGTGATTCAAAGCCATGTTTTCAGAACATACCTATGAATCAGCATGAGTATGAATCATGTAGTCAGGTCACCCTAACCATGAGTTCTGTTTTACTCCATTTTAGTCTACACTCTCCTTCCCTCTTATCATCCCTCTGGGATTTTTTTTGGGGGGGGGGATTGCTGGAAAGTGAGAGAAAAAAGCATAATTACAGTTAGACTTCATAAAACCAAAATGGACAAAACTTAATTGCAAGTGTCTGCAATGATCTTTTGTTTGTTTTTTGGGTAGGGTCTTGCTCTAGCCTAGGCTGACCTGGAATTCATGGCCTTGAAGTCACAGAAATCCTCCTACCTTTGCCTCCTGAGTGCTGGGATTAAAGGCATGCACCACCACTCCCAACTTGAAATGGTTTTTTTGTTAGCTACAATTTACAGACTGGTGCAATAGTTCAGTGACAAGCTGAATCAAGTAACTCAAGAGATAATGTCCAATGTTTAGAAAAACGCAAATATTTTACTTTATTTATTTATTTATTTATTTTGTTTTTTTTTGAGGTAGGGTTTCACTCTAGCTCAGGCTCTCCTGGAATTCACTATGTAGTCTCAGGGTGGCCTCGAACTCAGGGCGATTCTCCTACCTCTGCCTCCCGAGTGCTGGGATTAAAGGCGTGTGCCACCACGCCCAGCTCAAAACTCAAATATTTTAAATTAATTGTTTTAAAATATTTTTCTTTATTTATTTGTGAGCAGAGAGAGAGAATGGGTGCACTAGGGCTTCTAACCACTGCAGATGACCTCCAGACGCATGTGCCACTTTGTGCATCTGGCTTTAAGTGGGTTCCACAGAACTGAACCCAGACTTTCAGGATTTGCAAGTAAGTGCTTTCAACATCTGAGCCAAATCTCCAGCCCATAAGTTCTATTTGTGCCTTTTTAATTGCTAAGCTATATACACAGCCCATTAAAAATGCAAATATTTTAAGCACAGCTTATTTTTATTTGATGACATTGTATCACTTTTGCATTTCATGTATGTGAAATTTCTTGTTTCTTTCATCATGAATAACATGCCAGTCTAAAATTAAACCAACTTTCTGTTAAGAAGAACAAGAAGAAGGAAAGAAAGGAAAAGAAAGTAAGGAAAGAAGGAGAGAAGGAAAGAAGAAAAGGAAAGAAAAGGAAGGAAAGGAAGAAAGGGAAGAAAGGAAAGGAAAGGAAAGAAAAGGAAGGAAGGAAGGGAAGGGAAGGAAAGAAAAGAAAAAGAAGGAAGGAAAGGAAGAAAGTAAAGGAAGGAAGGAAAGGAAAGGAAGGAAAGGAAAGGGAAGGAAGGAAGGAAAGGGAAGGAAGGAAGGAAAGGGAAGGAAGGAAGGAAAGGAAAGGAAGGAAGGAAAGGAAAGGAAGGAAGGAAAGGAAAGGAAGGAAAGGAAGGAAATGAATGGAAGGAAAGGAAAGGAAGGAAGGAAAGGAAAGGAAGGAAGGAAAGGAAAGGAAGGAAAGGAAAGGAAAGGAAGGAAATGAATGGAAGGAAAGGAAAGGAAGGAAGGAAAGGAAGGAAAAGGAGGAAGAAAGGAAAGGAAGGAAGGAAAGGAAAGGAAAAGAAGAAAGGAAAGGAAAAAAAGGACACCCGGCCTATGAAAACATGTTTACATCTCCCTCCCTTAAAAAAGCCCATGTCATTGTTTGAAGCTCTTGTGAGCAATGTAGATGTTTCAGGAATATTTAAAAGTCTTCACTTAAGATTGTTCTTAAAGCCTGCTAGAAGTTGCTTTGAACAACCACACACAGTGGGAGGCAGGTTTGTTTTGTCTGTATTGTATGGTATTTTATTTTCCTGCTAAAGCTATAAATGAGACTTGTGGGCAAGACAATGGAGAAGGAGGAAGTCCCAGTGGACAACATTGTGAATATAAAACCCAAGGACAGCACCATGGGTGAATTTTCACCCTTGTGGTTGATGAATTAGTTTAGAGAAATAGCTCCAGGCTAAAGAAACGGGTGCTATTGTTTTTATAACTCTCCTTTTTCCTATAGATTTTTAAAAAATATATATCTATATTCTTCAGGGCTGGAGAGGTTGGCTAATGGTTAAGACACTTGGCTGCAAAGCCAAATGACCCAGGTTCAATTCCCCAGTACCCACATAAGCCAAATGCACAACGTGGGGCATGTGTCTGGAGTTCACTTGCACTGGCTGAAGGCCCTGGTGTGTTCCATGTTTCTATCATCTGTCTGTCTGTCTATCCTTCCTCTCTCTCTCATAAATAAATAAAATATTTTTAATTTTTTTTTAAGTTCCTAACTAAATATTTCCTTAGGTCTAAAATTTGTGTGGCTAAACTGTGATAGAGAGCAAGAATGTTCGTATCACAACACTCTGGACTTGTGGAAAAGGTGACCTTAATTTGGAAAAGGTAGCTTTACTGATGGGCTCTGATGGGTTATGGAGAGAAATCTGAAGTTGGAATGCTTTATGTAATTGATATGATGGAGAGTGGAGTTTCAAAAGGGAAAGTGGGGGAGGTAGGGAATTACACAACATAAAGCCATGTGAGTAGGTTGTGTTAACATAGGATCATTGTGCTGTGGCATTCATTTATTTTTAATATTTCCATTTATTTATTTGAGAGAGAAACATAGAAAGAGGCAGAGAGAGGAGAGAATCGGCATGCCAGGGCCCCCAGGCACTGCAAACAAACTCCAGATGCATGCGCTACTTTATGCATATGGATCTGTGGGGTTCTGCGACATCAACCTGGGTCATTTAGTTTTGAGGTGTGGTGGTTTGAGTCAGTTGTGTCCCATAAACTTAGGAGTTCTGAACGCTAGGTTCCCAGCTGATGGATATTTGGGAATTAACACCTCTTGGGGGCAGTGTATTGTTGGGAGTGGGCTTAGGTGTGTTACAGCCAGTTTCCTTTGCCAGTGTTTGGCACACTCTCCTTTGCTATTGTCCACCCTCTGCTCATGCCGTCATTTCCCTGCCATCATGGAGCTTCTTCCCCCCCAGTCTGTAAGCCAAATAAACCTTTTCTTCCCACAAGCCGCTCTTGGTTGTGTGATTTCTAAACTATATTTATTTATTTGACAGAGAAAGAGGGAGTTGGGTGATTTCTGCCAACAAGGTGAACCTGGCTGCAACAGCAGGCACATGCCTTAATTGGTAAGCCATATCTCCAGCCTCTTATTTATGGATTTGACAGCAAGTCAAGTAAGAGACAGATAGAGAGAGAATGGGCACACCCGGGCCTCCAGCCACTGCAAACAATCTCCAGATGCATGTGCCACCTTGTGCATCTGGCTTAACGTGGGTCCTGGGGAATCAAACCTGGGTCCTTAGGCTTCGCAGGCAAGCACCTTAATGCGAAGCCATTTCTCCAGCCCATCATCTAACCCGTTTAAGCGTATTTGCTGTGGATTGCTGGGACCTTGACATGGAGGATGTGGAAATGAAAATGCAGTAAAACAGGAAATGCAAAGGAACACTGCCGCCTGTGATGTAATTGTGAGTGTGTACTCATATGGAGAGCTGGTTTCCAAAACTGTGGATCCAGTGGTCTCAACATCTAGGAGGGAAAGGTTTGATTCCCTCCCCAGATATGCCTCATAAGAAAACACTGGAAAAGAAAGGAGAGAGGAAGCAAACTGATTTCATAAACTCCAAGGCATTAAGTTGTTCGTGCAAATCTGAGAATTTGGGCTAGAGAGATGGGTCGATGGTTAAGGCACTTGCCTGCGAAGCCTAAGAGCCCTAGTTTGATTCCCCAGTACCCATGCAAGCCAGGTGCACAAGGTGGCACATATGACTGGTGTTACTTTGCAGTGGATAGAGGCACCCACTCTCTCATTCTTTCTCCCTTTCAAAAATAAATAAGCTATTTTTTAAAAAAAATCTGAAGCTGGAGAGATGGCTTAGCGGTTAAGCGCTTGCCTGAGAAGCCTAAGGACCCCGGTTCGAGGCTCGGTTCCCCAGGTCCCACGTTAGCCAGATGCACAAGGGGGCGCACGCATCTGGAGTTCGTTTGCAGAGGCTGGAGGCCCTGGCGCACCCATTCTCTCTCCCTCTATCTGTCTTTCTCTCTGTGTCTGTCGCTCTCAAATAAATAAATAAAAAATTTAAAAAAAAATCTGAGAATTCTTGGTCAAAACAAATACGGAGGGGCTGGAGAGATGGCTCAGTTGTTAAAAGAATTTCCTTGCAAAACTGTTAGCCAGTGTTCACTTCCTCAGTACCCATGTAAAGCCAGATGTAAAAGTGGTGCATACATCTGGAGTTTGTTTTCAGGAGCTAGAGACCATGGTGTAATGTGTGGCATGGACACACAACACACACACACATGTGAGCAAACACACTTGCAAATAAAGAAATAAAGAGCTGGGTGTGGTGGCACATGCCTTTAATCTCAGCACTTGGGAGACAGAGGTAGGAGGATCCCCATGAGTTTGAGGCCACCCTGAGACTACATAGTGGATTCCAGGTCAGCCTGGCTAGAGCAAGACCCTACCTCAAACAACCAAAAAAAAAAAAAAAATCAAGCAAGTAAGAAAGAAAAATATATAGTAAGTAAATAAAATGAATTTAAAAACAAATGTATTTTTTTTAAAAAAAACTGCACTAACTTGTACTTTTGAAACTATGGGAGTCCCAAAATATGTCATCAGGAAATACATCCCATATTTTGTCTACTTTAGAAGGCTATTTTGAGAAATTTCAGATGTCTACAGACATAGGATTAGCTAGCACTGCAAGGTTGCCCTTTTGTGAAAGAAATACAGATTTATGAAAAGTATGTACTTTAGTAAATAGCATATCAACATTTCTCTCTTCTCTATTAATATCCACCTTTACCACCTATGAAAGATGTTTGCACAGCAAGGAAATATTGAACCACACATATGTCACCATAAGTGACTATTTCCTGGATAATTTATATGCATAAAAACGAAACAACAAACCGGGCGTGTTGGCACACACACCAACAGTTTGAGGCCACTCTGAGGCTACATAGTGAATTCCAGGTCAGCCTGAGCTAGAGTGAGACCCTACCTCGAAAAACCAAAAATAAAATCAGCAACAATATGGGTCTGGGGAGTGGGCTTTTGCAAAGCCTGACTGCGCAGGTTCAATTTTCCATCAACCAGGTAAGTGCACACAGTGGCACAGGTGTCTGAAGTTCGTTTACAGCAACAAAAGGCCCTGGCCCACCCATTCTATTTTCTATCTATGTATCTCTAAATGTATAAAAAGTATCTGGGGAACTTGAGAGATGGCTTAGGCTAATGACCCAGGTTTGAGTCTCCAGCACCCGTGTCAATCCATATGCACAAAGTGGTGAATGCACCTGGTGTTCATTTGCAGTAGCTAGTGGCCCTGGCACACCCATTCTGGCTCCCCCATCCCTGTTCTGTCTCTCTCTGCTTGAATATACATACACAGATACATACATACATACATACATACAATCTGGAGCCGAACAGATGGCTCAATGGGTAACTGTCTTGCTGTATAAGTGTGAGGACCTGAACTTGAAGCCCATGAGTCCACGTGAATGCTTGGGCATGCATTCCAGCTCTTGGACAGCAGAGACAGGCCATCCCAGGATAAGATGTCCAGCAGAGACAGGGCATACTGGGGTAAGGTGTCCAGCCACACTCACTCTCAGGGAGCTTGGAGTTCTAGGAGAGACCTAGCCCTGAGGAAGACACCAGTTGTCAGTCTCTGGAGTACACACACACACACGTATACACCATAGACATGCAAGCACATATGCACATCACACACGTACATGTGCAAAAATAAGAACCTGTTTGATTTTTATTTCCTTCTCACTTTTCATAGTTCACAGGACCTAGCCATCCACAACAATGGAAAACTTTTTGTTTCCATGTGCATATGACAATCACTTCTGTTACTTAAAAATATTTACTGGGAATCCAGGTGTGGTGGTACATGCCTTTAATCCCAGCACTTGGGAGGCAGAGGTAGGATTACTTTACCTGGGGCTACAAAGTAAGTTCCTGGTCACCTGGGCAAAAGTGAGACCCTATCTCAAAAAAAAAGTATTTATTGGGCTAGAGACATGGCTACATGGCTTAGTGGTTAAGACACTTGGCTCCAAAGCCAAGGCTCCAGGTTCAATTCCCCAGGACCCACATAAAGTCAGATGCACAAGATGGCTGTGGTGGTTTGATTCAGGTGTTCCCTATAAACTTATGTGTACTGGATGTTAGGTTCCCCAGCTGATGGCATTGGAAATTAAAGCCTCCTGGAAGCAGTGTACCGTTGGTGGCAGGTTTATGGGTGTTATAACCAGTTTTCCCATGGCAGTGTTTTGCACACTCTCCTGTTGCTTTTGTCCACCTTAAGTTGGCCAGGGGGTGATTCTACCCTTTGCTCATGTCATTGTTTTACCAGCCACCATGGAGCTTCCTCCTTGAGACTGTAAGACAAAATAAACCTCTTTATTCCCCACAAGCTACTCTTGGTTAGGTCATTTCTACCAACAAAGTGAACCTGACTTCAACAGTGGCTCATGGGTCAGGAGTTCCTTTGCACTGGCTGGAGGCCCTGGTATGCCCATTCTCTCCCTCAAATAAATAAATACAAATATTTATTGGGCTGGGCATGGTGGCACACCTTCAATTCCAGCACTTGGGAGGCATAGGTAGGAGAATTGTCATGAGTTTGAGGCCACCCTGAGACTACATAGTGAATTCCAGCTCAGCCTGGAGCAGAGTGAGACCCTACTTCAAAAAACAAAAACAAAACAAACAAACAAAAATTATTGGTGTACCACCATTGTACACAGTGCTAGGTTTCATGCACACAGTTTCTTTCAAGATTTTGCATATGTTTTGACCGTATCCACTTCTTCCCCATGCCCTCCCTTGAGTTTTCCTCCCCACTGCTCCCTCAGTCTTCTTATCTCGTATCTGACTTGAGCTAGTGTCTCTGGTAGGTCCACACATAGTGTACAGCAATAAAGAGTCCCATGGCCCATAAACGTGAGAAAGCATGTGACATTTAGCTTTCTACTTTTGATTTATTTCCAGTTGTATCCATTTGTCTTCAAGTGATAAAAATTTGCTCTTTTTTAAATTTTTATTTATTTATTTGAGGAAAAGAAGGAAAGAAGGGAGAGGAAGGGAGGAAAGGAGGGAGGGAGAAAGAGAGAGAATGGGCACCCCAGGGCCTCAAGCCCCTGCAAACAAACTCCACACACATGTACCACCTTGTGCATCGGGATTATGTGGGTCCTGGGGAATTGAACCTAGGTCCTTTGGCTTCAGAGGCAAACACATTAACCACTAAGCTATCTCTCCAGCCCTTGTTCTTCTTTATGGATGAGTAAAACTCTACAGGTCACATTCTATCTATTTATCTGCTGATGGACACAGATGTATGGGGACCTTTGCCATATCAATATTTTTTAACACATAAGAAGGATTTTTGTCTTGATTGTCCTGAGTGAATTTCAGACCCAATAATGGGTTGAAAACTTTAAAATGGGTTCATTTTCTTTCTGTCAGGATGTTTCTGTTCTTTGTAAATTATTGTTTAAAAGAATTTTTTCATAGAATTGGCTCATGTTTTAGGAATTCTCAAGGAAGATGTATTGAAAAATTTAGACATCCCCCTAGAGGTAACTGTATTTCAAATTTTCACTGAGAAAAACAATTACAAGATAAACCTCTATTTTATGACATAGTCCTCTTGTCTTGGTACAAGTTTGTCAATTTTCTGACCTTTTTATTTATTTATTTTTGTCTCATTCTGATGCAAGCTCAAAATGAAGTTTGAATATAAAGGTTGGTATAAATGTGTTTTTATAAATTTGAAACGTTTGTCAGCAAATTACTGATTTGCCCTTGACTGTTATTCCTTTTGAGGTGAAATGAGAAATGTCTGAGAAATCAGTCCACTGGCCATCTCACCTGTCTCTTGTCTCTCCTTTATGCCACCAAGCCTTGATTTCACCATTTCCCCAGCGAGATCATATTTGGGATATTTGATATTCAATGTGGTGGTCCTAAAAATGGATGGGGTGGAGATATGGGCTAGTGGTTAAGGTGCTTGCCTGTGAAACTGAAGGACCCAGGTTCGATTCCCCAGTAGAAGGAATGGTGGATAGGTGGTGGGTGGATGAGTGGGTGCATGGTTGAATGGCTGGCTGGATGAAATTTTACACTGAATATTATGTGACTATTATATGAATAATATATGACTATAGTTGACCCCCAGGGAAGGAAATGGTCCAAAGCAAAACCACAAAAAGACAGATATGTATTGTACTTGCAATGTTCGCTTATTTCTCCATTTATAACATGCTTATTCCTGGAATATAAACTACTGCTTTTTAAAAATAATAGCCTTCTGTGAAGTCATGTTTCCTTTCCAAAGACTGTATTAATAACATTTTCTAGATAGTTCTTTTAAGTCTTCTAAATTGGTCCTTTCCCCAGTGGGTAACTTGTGGCCAATGCCATTCATTTTCCAGTGTTTCATGAGAAATCTGACGAAGCTAGAGTCTTGAAGCAACGTGTGCTTATTATGTCAGGGGATCAGCTTAGCCAGGTCTTCTACGGGCTGTAAGACTGCAGTCAGAATGACCAGAGGGAGTGCCTTCTCATTGGTGCTCAGCTCTCCTTGAAGACTCTCTGCTTCCTGCAATTTTATTTCCTCGTGACTGTGGGTTACATGATTCCCAATGAGAAATTCTGCTATTAAAACCTCTTACCGTTAGATTTTTTACAAGTTTTACTGAACTGATGAGACATGCTCTGCATAATTACTCTCTCGATAATTCAAAATCAACTAATTTGGGGGTGGAGAGATGGCTCAGTGGTTAAGGTGCTTGTCTGCAAAGCCCGAGGACCCAGACTCAGTTTCCCAGTACCCATGTAAGCCATGGAGGCCCTGGAGCACCCATTCTCCTCTTTCTCTTTCTCTCTCACCTTATTCTATGTATCTCTATCAAATAAATAAATAAATACAAATTCATAAAAAGTCAACAAACTGAATTATCAACTTTAAAGCCATGTATACAGAGCTATGCGGCTCACTACATAAAGCTGCTTCCAGTGACCTCCATCATCTTGTCTCACTTGGAACCATTTTTCAGTTTATTTACTATGCAATAGATGGTCGTTCTGTAATCAGCTTGGGTTCAGTGCCCTGCTCTGTCTTCCTGCCACACATGCACTTGTCTGGCTTTATCCACAGTATGTGCGCTGCCATTGTGATGTTGGTTTTGGTTGGTTGGTTGAATAAATTCGCGACACTCAAAACACTTGATGTGATAGTAAAAACAATACCAGTATTTGATCCAGTTTCATCTCAGCTGTGCTGTATCTGGACATTTTGGGTGTTTATCAAAGGTCTTTTATGGGGAAGAAAGTACATATATGAAACAATAAATGTGTGACATTTATGAGTAATGTTGGCTCTGAACAAACTTTTGGAAACTTAGTTGACAACATTTTGGATCAACTGAAAAAAAAAAAAGCCTGACTTTTGAAATCTCTGAATGCCTTGGTTCTCAGTATTATCACTCTTTATTGAATTTTTTTCTTATTAAAGTATGTAGTTTTTAAGACTTTTCCTGACAGCATTATGTAATTTTTTAGCGTGGGTAGATGGGAGTGTCGCTTGTATGTTACTGTACAGCTGACAAGTATTTTTGTCTGTTCTTTACTATCTGAATAGTTCCATGCTTTGTGTGTACCATAACCAACCTATTGCCTATGAGAAATATGTAAGATAATGTATTACAGCCATTGTTACAAGTTTATAATGTATTTTCTATCTTGTTTTATATGTATGTTATATAACATTCAAAAAAGAATTTTTTTCTTGATTGAGAAAAGGATACAAAATGCAAAATCCACAATTTTGATAACTGAAAATTGCCAATTGTTTTGCAGTACTTTATTATATTGGGTGTCTTGTCTTTCTTGGGCTTTTAGTTAGCTAATGAATGAATACATTAGACATTTCTGGGTTTTAGTTGGGATTTTACATAGCTTGCATTTTAATTCTTTGGTTCTTTGCCGTTTCTATTAACCCATAGCATTATTTTAATAAATGTTATAATACCAACCTACTAACTCTGGACTATGTCTGTTTATTAACCTTTTCATGTTTAATTAAAATAAATGAGTAAAGACAAAAGAATGTAAAAAAAAAAAAAAAGCTGCTTCCAGGCAGCATGAGGACTTGAGTTTGAATCCCCAGCACCCACATAAATGCCAGCTGGGTGGCATGATGCATACTTGTCTTCCCAGCTCCCAGAAGGTTGAGACAGGAAGATCCTTGGGCCTTCTAGCTAGCTAGTTGATCTGGGTCAGTGAACTCCAGATTCAATGAGGGACCCTGTGCCCCCCCGGAAAAAGGTGGGTGGTGTATGAAGAAGACACTTGACATTGACTTCTGGCCTCCCAATGCATGCATACACATGCAATAAAAGAACCAGAGGTAGGAGAATCGCAGTGAGTTTGTGGCCACCCTGAGACTACATACTGAATTCAAAATCAGTCTGGGTTAGAGCGAAATTACCTAGAAAAACAAGCAAAATAAGTAAATAAATAAAATAAAAAATACAAATGTTACAGACACATATGCACACAAACAAGCATGTACACAAATCCCCCCGACACATACATTTCCTGTCCATCTAATTACAGAGAAATCATTCATGTTAGTAAAATACCTTGCCTATGCTCAAGGGTCTATAAACACCAGCAAGGGGCAATTATGGGAAGTGTTTTAGCATGCTGCCCTCCTCCACCACCACCACCACTATTTTTAGGTCATTCTCTGTCATGAAACACTCTGAATAAGCGAATGGGTTTTGTCTGTGACCTAAGCAATGTCGATTAGATTTTAAAGGTCATGTTTCTTTTTACCTTTGCCCAGAAGACTTAATTAAACTACAGATGCATCTAATGAGAGATTGTGCTGGTACTTGGGAAAGTGATGCTGATTAAATAACTGTGTTGGTCTGTGACATTTTTTTAAGTTTTTTTTTTTTTTTTTTTCCCCCGAGGTAGGGTCTCACTCTGGTCCACGCTGACCTGGAATTCACTATGTAGTCTCAGGGTGGCCTTGAACTCTCATCGATCCTCCTACCTCTGCCTCCCAAGTGCTGGGTTTAAAGGCGTGTGCCACCACGCCCAGCTGCATTTTTAAGTTTTTAACTATGTGTTTGAAAGACAAAGTAAAAGAGGTTCATAGATACATATAGACATATAGAAAGAGTGAGAGAGGGGGAGAGAGAGAATGGGTGCACCAGGGCCTCCAGCCACTGCAAAACAACTACAGACTGATGTGCTACCTTGTGGATGTGGCTTATGGAGGTAATGGAGAATTGAACCTGGGTCCTTAGTCCTCTCAGGAAAACACCTTAACTGCTAAGCCATCTGGTAAGCCCATGCTTTGTGACTTTTAAAAAAAAGTTCTGGTAACATCTGATTTGTTTTAGGTTCTATAGAGTTAATTCATTGGCTAATGAGAGTTTTTACTTGCTCAAAATAGTGAAGTGAGGGGCTGGAGAGATGGCTTAGTGGTTAAGCGCTTGCCTGTGAAGCCTAAGGACCCCGGTTCAAGGCTCGGTTCCCCAGGTCCCACGTTAGCCAGATGCACAAGGGGGCGCACGCGTCTGGAGTTCGTTTGCAGAGGCTGGAAGCCCTGGCGTGCCCATTCTCTCTCTCCCTCTATCTGTCTTTCTCTCTGTGTCTGTCGCTCTCAAATAAATAAATTAATTAATTAATTTAAAAAAAATAGTGAAGTGATAGTATGGAGTCAGGCATGGTGGAACAAGCCTTTAATCCCCGCACTTGGGAGGCAGAGGTAGGAGGATCACTATGGGTTTGAGGCCACTCTGAGACTACATAGTGAATTCCAGGTCAGTCTGAGCTAGAGTGAAGCCCTACAACAACAACAACAACAAAAAGTTCAAAGAATATGGACCAGGCAAGACTCTTGAAGCAGGAATAGAAGGATTGCTATGAGTTCGAGGCCATTCTGGGATTCCATAGTGAATTCCAGGTCAGCCTAGGGTACAGTGAGACCTTATCTTGAAAAAAACAAAAATAACTAAATTATTAAGATGACGCAGTGTTGAGATTTATTTTTGATTCACACATCTCAGATGCTTAGTGAAGAAGCTCTTAGGTGTAGAGTGGGATTTGTGACTCAGTAAAAGTAACTGGTGAGACAGATTGCAGAATTTAAAATCTTACAAGTTCCAAGCACTCAAATGGCTACATGCTAAGGAGAAAACTAGTCTGTCAACAGTAAGGGGCTTCCTGCTAATCACAGAAATTCTCTGATGCACCTCTCCCTGGTGATGTTTATCTTGTTAATGGGTGATGACCTGTATGCTATGAAAACCTATACAGCCAGGAACTGCAAAAGCAATGGTGTAGGACACTAAGCAGAAAACAAAACTGAATTTTTCTGGAAGCCTAAATCTTATCTTGGACTTCTTTTTGTGACTTTTGGTTTTTTGAGTTGGGTCTCACGCTAGCCCAGGCTGCCCTGGAATTTACTATGTAGTCTCAGGGTGGCATTGAACTCAGGACCATCTTCCTACCTCGCCTCCCAAGGGCTAGAATCAAAGGCGTGTTCCACCATGCTCAGCTATCTGGGGTTCTTTTTACTCTGAGTCACTGATCCCTACAATTTGTATATGATAAAATTATAATCACAATTAGTTGACTTACTTACAAGTTTATATATCATAGCAAGCCACCTTTGTGTCTTGGTGAGTAATGTGATGTAGTAAGCATACTATACATTGTTACACTGTGATTGTGTTACCTGAAACCAAATAAGAATTGCATTGTGCAAAGAAACTTTATTTTCTTCACCATTCTTCTAGGGTTAGACACCTAGATATGTCCATAACTAAGCTACTACGAATAATGCTGCATTGTGCCAGGTGTGGTGGCACCTGCCTTTAATCCCAGCACTTGGAAGTCAGAGGTAGGAGCCCTCCACCCCCTGTTTAAATTCATCCTTGCATTATCTGTTTCTAGCACCTCAATTCCCAAAATCAGGGAAGGTTTTCCCCTCTGGTAAGCATAGACCACCTATAGTAAGCTTTCTGTTGAGTGCAAGAAAACCAGACACCATTCTTCCTGCTTTGTTGCAACACCAGTGGACAGCAGCTATCTTTAAATGTCAGACCATTTTGCCACCATCTTTTCTAGAAAACAGACTTCTGACAAATGAGAGCTGCCTTTCCTACATCTCTAGCTTCTAGATCCTTCCATCAGGAACGGCTTTCAGTAGGTCCACCAGGGACGTAACATTGGGATAGGACAGGTCAGCAGTTTGCAGAGTGCATAGGTCTGAGACTTTTGCCTTAGTCAGCAACTCAATGCATCTCTCCCCCACCCCCACCCTTCCTGCCAGACATATTTTAAAGCCTGAGTGTCAGGACATCAGTCAAGGGCACTCTAGCATTGAATCAGACATTCCTGAGCAGAGAAAGACCACATCCAAGAAGCCAGGTGAGGCTGGAGAGATGTCTCAGGGACTAAGGTGCTTGCATGTGAAGCCTAAGGACCCAGATTTGATTTCCCAATACTCACGTAAAGCCAGATATACAAGGTGGAGCATATAACTGGCATTCTTTTGCAGTGGCTGGAGGCCCTGGTGCACCCATTTTCTCTCTTCCTCTCTCTATCTTTCTATATCTGCCTCTTTCTCTTGCCAATAAATCAATAAATAAAATATATTTTGAAAAAGAAGCCATGCATTCCAAGAGCTGAAAATCCTACCCTAAACCTAATCCTAGGACTTCCTAGGATTGGGGAGCACTCATCTTCCATTGTTTGGTGTTTTGAGGTAGGACCTCATTCTACCCCAGGCTGAGTTGGAATTCACTCTGTAGTCTCACACTGGCCTCAAACTCATGGCCACAATCCTAGCTCTGCCTCCCAAGTGCTAGAATTAAAGGCATGTGCCTCCACTCCAGGCATGGGGAGCACTTTTGCTTAACATTGCTGGAAACTATCGTGCTTTGCTTTCTAACCCCTGCAAAATTGTGTTTCTCAGACAGCAGGATAATGCACATCCAGAAGCATCCAATTTCACAGTTCTCCCTGATTGGCAAGATAAATTGCAAAGAGGTTAATGAGCTTCCTGGATTTTCAAGATGGGCATACTTTATATATTTGACCAGAATGAATCAAGCCTCAAAACAAAGTAAGAAGTGTTATCTTTTCTTTCCAGATAGAGTCTCACTCTAGCCTAGGCTGACCTGGAACTAACTATGTAGCCCAAGGATGGCCTTCAGCTCAGGGAGCTCCTCCTACTTCTGCCTCCTGAGTGCTGGGACTAAAGGTAGCCAGCTTGCTAAAAGTATTAATTCAAGGTTACACCTAGTTTTCACCTTTGGTTCTGGGACCCACTTGCTACATAGCATGAAGTCCTTCAAAACATGTTTAATAGAGCTGGGCTTAGTGGTGCATGCCTTTAATCCCAGCACTCAGGGGGCAGAGGAAGGAGGATTACTGTGATTCCAAGGTCATTTTGGAACTACACAGTGAATTCCAAATCAGTCTGAACTAGAGTTAGACTCTACCTTGAAAAACCATTAAAAAAAAAAAAAAGTTTAATAGCCTGAAGGGAAAAAAAAACACAAAACACAAAACACTTAGGTTTTCTACTTAGCTTTTTGGATCAGAAAGAATGTTGCTTTGACACATATTAAATCTACTATGAAACTAGAAAGAAAGTTGATTCATGGTAACAATAAGAGAAACTGATTGCTGAAATGGAGTAAAATATATCTTTCTATTTTTATCTCCTTTGAAATCCATCATCATTTAAGTGAATGGTGAATTCAGTCCACTGGCATTAAACTTACAGAAGCTAGGTTATATAGGAATTATACACACCAAACCAAAAAAAAATAAAACAGTTTCCACTGAAGGTATTGCCTATTCTTTTTTTAAATTAACTAATTTATTTATTTGAGAGCGACAGACACAGAGAGAAAGACAGATAGAGGGAGAGAGAAAGAATGGGCGCGCCAAGGCTTCCACCCTCTGCAAATGAACTCCAGATGCGTGTGCCCCCTTGTGCATCTGGCTAACGTGGGACCTGGGGAACCAAGCCTCGAACCGGGGTCCTTAGGCTTCACAGGCAAGTGCTTAACCACTAAGCCATCTCTCCAGCCCAGTCTTGCCTATTCTTAAATGAAGCAAGAAGAGGAGGAGGAGGCGGCTGGGTGTGGTGTGGCACACCTTTGATCCCTTGGGATTAAGCACTCGGGAGGGAGAGGTAGGAGAATTGTCTTGAGGGCCAAACCACCCTGAGACTAAGATTAATTCCAGGTCAGCCTGTACTTGAGTGAGAGCCTACCTTGAAAAACAAAACAAGAAAAAAAGTACCATATGGGCTAGAGAGATGGCTTGCCAGTTAAGGCACTTGCCTGCCAAGTCTAAGGACCCAGGTTCAATTCCCGAGTATCCAGGTAAAGTCAGATGCACAAAATGGCACATGCATCTGGAGTTCCTTTGCAGTGGCTAGAGGCCCTGGTGCACTCATTCATTCTCTTTCTCTCTAACAAATGAAAATAACATAAAGAAATTTACAAAATGAACCTTACCAGGAAGGTTTTTTTTTTTAGTTTGAGAGAGAGAGAGAGAGAGAGTGAGTGTTCTGGAGAAATGAATTAGTGAGTAAAACACTTGCTTGTAAAGCCTAAGGGCCCAAGTTTGATTCTCCAGTACCCATGTAAACCAGATGCACAAGGTGGCTCATGTGTCTGGAGTTCATTTGCAGCAGCTAGAGGCCCTGACATGCCCATTCTCCCCCCCCCAATCTGTCTAAGAACAAAAAAGGAACATTGGCCATGAAATAATATCAGGAAGAGTCCATTTCCAAAGCAGAAATGGGAGAGGCAGGTATATGAGCCTGTCTGATTACTACATCCTATTCTATAGAAATCACCTAGTGTCCATGAATTTAGCTTTAAAAGAACCCTGCAGGATTACATTCCAACGTGCATGTTGATTTTCTGCATCCAGGGATTAGTGCACTGATCTTGTACGCCAAAGCTATGCATATACATATATTTTTATAAAGTGATTATATATAGATATGTGAAGTTTTTCTTTTAATTTGAAAGCAAAGAAAGAGGCAGAGAGAGAATGAAAGGATGCACCAGGGCCACCTTCTACTGCAGACAAACTCCAGACACATGTGCCACCTTGTATATCTAGGGTATAGGTAACTGGGGAATTAAACCCAAGTTTGTTAGGCTTTGCAAGCATTCACCTTTTACCTCTGAGCCATATCCCCTACCCTAGAAATCATTCTCAATAAACCTGACATAGCAAGGCAAGTTCCAAGCAACCTCTTAGGGTTTCCCAAGTCCTTCTCAAAGAGAAAATAGGAGGACTTGGTAACCAACTGGGAAGTATTGTGAGTCCACAAATGATCTGAAAATTAGTTGTTTGACCTTGTTGTGGTTTAGGGTAAGGACTTTCTAACTCCACACATATTTTTAAAAATATTTTATTTATTTGGGCTGGAGAGATGGCTTAGTGGCTAAGCGATTGCCTGTGAAGCCTAAGGACCCTGGTTCGAGGCTCAATTCCCCAGGACCCACGTTAGCCAGATGCACAAGGGGGTGCATGCGTCTGGAGTTCGTTTGCAGTGGCTGGAAGCCCTGGCGCACCCATTCTCTCTCTCGTCCGCCTCTTTCTCTCTGTCTGTTGCTCTCAAATAAATAAATAAACAAACAAAAATTAAAAAAATACTTTATTTATTTGAGAGAGAGAGAGAAAGGCAGAGAGAGAATGGGCATACCAGGGACTCTATCAACTGCAAATGAACTCTAGATGCATGCAATACCCCGTGCACCTGGCTTATATAAGTACTTGGGAATCAAACTCCGGTCCTTTGGCTTTGCAATCAAGCTCCTTGTGGTGGTTTGATTCAGATGTTCCCCATAAACTTAGGTGTTCTGGATGTTAGTTCCCCAACTGATGTCAGTTGGAAATTAAAGC
Source organism: Jaculus jaculus (assembly GCF_020740685.1). Taxonomy (NCBI): domain Eukaryota; kingdom Metazoa; phylum Chordata; class Mammalia; order Rodentia; family Dipodidae; genus Jaculus; species Jaculus jaculus. The sequence continues at coordinate 4,075,573 of NW_025423515.1, read as the reverse complement.
GTCCTGGAGGCGGCGTATTGTGTGGTGGGGGAGGCTTATGGGTGTTATAGCCAGTGTCCCCAAGCCAGTGTTTGCCATGCTCTCCTGTCCCTGGTGTCCACCATATGTTGGCCAGGAGTAATGTCCACCCTCTGCTCATGCCATCGTTTTCCCTGCCATCATGGAACTTCCCCCTTGAGTCTGTAAGCCAAAATAAACCTCTTTTTTCCACAAGCTGCTCTTCACTGGGTGATTTCTACCAGCAATGGGAACCTGACTGTGACTGTAAAGTGGTACTGAGGAGTGGGATTGCTGCTAGACACTTGACTGTGTAGTTTTGGCCTTTTTGAGCTGTTCTTCAAGAGGAATGTGGAAGGATTTGAAACCTTGGTCTAGGAGACGCCTCACAGTGCTGTAAATACAGGTTGATGGACTATTCTGGTCAGAGTTGAAAGACCTGAATGCAATAAGAACTATGGACTATGAGGTTTGGCTTATGAGGGTGAGAAAAAACTCTGCCTGGACTGGGATAGCAGTTTGTGTGAGGATTGCCTGTGTCCTGAGAAATTGTGCAGGGTTGTTATGCATGGAAATGAACTGGTATGAGCAGAGGGATGTGGCACAGGAAAAAAAAAACAAAACTATTTGGGTGAACTGCTGCCCATTCAGCTGCAATTGAGAAATTACAACCTTTGGGATTGGGCCAGCTGACCTGAACGAGGGCAACAGGAAGAATGTAAGCTCTTTTGAAGGGGCCTGAGTGCTCAAGGAGTGTCCTGTTCTTCAAAGTCTGCTTTATTCCCCCTGGATTAACAAACTGGTACCCTATCTGGTATTGTGGAATATAAGAAATGCATGAAAGAGGGTCCTTGAGTTTGCAGCATGGTCTTGTGCTTTGGAAATGGTCATGGGCAGTGTGAAACAGGTTTTTTGGATGCCTGCATGAAGACCCAATGGGGCTGTGAGGATAGACCGTGGGTTGCACTGGAGACCCAGTGGTGATGCTGGGATCACAAGATTGCTGCCAAAGAGAGCTCCCAGCCTTGGATGAAGTTTTCCAGGACTGTGCATAGCCTAGCTGGAGGGGCAGAATTAGAGCTCCAGAGACTTGTTGCTTGTTAGGATTACCAGACTTAGAGACATGTTACTGGCTACAGTTGCTGTACTTGAAGCTACAGGATTTGATGTTTGTCCTGGTTGTTTTAAATCTTGTATTGGTTGACTATTTCTTTGCTATGCCCAATGCCATCTTTTGCAGTCTGTGCCATTATGGGGTTTTTTTGGGGGGGGGAATTTTTTTGGTATCATAGCTCAATTAAAAGACCTTGGATTATGGGGATGCTTGAACATCATTGGCATTGATAAAAACTATGGGAACTTGTGAGTTGGATGGAATGCATTGTATTTTACATCATGTATGGATATCAGTCTATGGGGGCCAGGGGAGGAATGTGGTGGTTTGATTCAGGTGTCTCTCATAAACTTAGATGTTCTGGATGTTAGGTTCCCCAGTTGATGGATATTGGAAATTAAAGCCTCTGGAGGCAGTGTATTGTTGGGGGCAGGCTTATGGGTGTTAAGGCCAGCTTCCCCATGCCAGTGTTTGGCACACTCTCCTGTTGCTACAGTGCACCTTATGTTGGCCAGGGGGTGATGTCCACCCTCTGCTCAAGTCATCGTTTTCTCTGTCATCATGAAGCTTCCCCTCAAGCCTGTCAGCCAAAATAAACCTCTTTTTTTCCCCACAAGCTGCTCTTGGGTGGGTGATTTCTACCAGCAATGTGAACCTGACTGCAATACTCTTTAACCACTGAGCCATATCTCCAGCACACTACCCTCTGCCCCCACTGAGGATATTTTAAGACTAGTAATTGGAAGTAAAAGAAGAAAGAAATGCATTTTGGAGAAGAATCCAAAAGGTTTGCCAAACCCCATCTGTGATCTGGAAGCAGGTAGGTCTCCATGCCCTGTCTGCTGGGTGGCGAAAGAAGACATGGCCATGGGTACCAGAGAGTCACTGTGGACTGCATTTTTAAAAATGAGTTACATACATTAAGTATGTAGAAACTATAGTCAGTGTGGATGGTGCACGCCTTTAATCCCAGTACTTGGGAGGCAGAGATAGGCGGATTGCTATGAGTTCGAGGCCAGCCTGAGATGAAAGAGTGAGTGCTAGGTTATCCTTATCCAGAGTGAGACCTTACCTAGAAAAAATAAACTAAAAAAGAGGAAGAGAGAAATAAAATATGTATCTAGAAACTACCTGATATTTTCTCCTTCACCCAACCCAGTGGGATTTTCTCAGGTGTCATGGTTAGTTGTGGGAAGTAGAAGGAAGAAAAGGTCCTGAGTATGTGACAAGAGAACAAGACAAGAGATGAAGGGGGAGGGGCAGATTAATAAGACATGTGTCACCTCGAGATACAGAAGCAAACGTTAAAAGTAGACATGCGTGGCCTGGACAGATGGTTCAGTACTTGGGGTGCTTCCCTGCAAAGCCTAATGACCTAGGTTTGATTCTCAGTTACACACATAAAGCCAGGTGCACAAAGTGGCGCATGCACCTGGAATTCATTTGCAGTGGCTGGAGGCCCTGGAACACACAACCCCCTGCCACTGCATGGCAACTTAGTAAATAAACTATTTTTAATAACTAGACTTGCTGTTTGTTCCTGGAGTGATACACCCCACATGCTCAAAGTGCACATCTCCTTTGATAGAAACATTTGTGATGGCTTTCTTGTTAGAAGGCTACAAAATCATTCTGCAAAATCTAATTTTCCTGAGTCTTATTCTTGCAGTAGGTAATGTTGCTAGCTGAGAAAGAACTGAGAAGCAAGTGCATCTCAGGGATTACTGTGTATCCCAAAAGGTGCTTAAATTCTCAATCCTCCTGCCTCAGCCTCTTGAGTCCTGGAATGATAAGTGTGCGTACATCCACACCTGGCTTCAAAGACTCTGCTGGATCTATAAAGCTACTATGAAGGTTTTTTTTCCTTTTTGTTTCAGAATAGACATAGCCCTGGTTGATCATTCTGCAGGAAATCTGTCTTCATGGTGGAAAGATTCTTAAAATTCAAATCATAGCCTGGAGTGGTGTAATCTGCCTTAATCTGAGCACTTGTGAGGTAGGAGGATTGGTTGTGAGTTCCAGGTCAGCCTGGGCTAGAGCAAGACTCTACCACCAAAAAAAAAAACAAAAAAGAAAGAAAGAAATAATAATTCTCTTTTCACAACACATAGAAGTTGGCAGAGAACTTACTTTATATTTTATCTGCATTTTGTTACTTAATCTTCAAAATATCCAAGCATGGCAGGGAACATCTGATATGCTGCTCAGAAAAGATATCAAACCAAAAAAAGAAAAAGAAAAAAATCCAGGCATGGTGGTACATACCTTTAATAACAGCACTTGGGAGGCAGAGGTAGGATCTCTATGAGTTCAAATCTCCACTGAGACAACAGAGCAAATTCTAGGTCTGCCTGGGCTAGAAAGAGACCCTACCTTAAAAAACAAAAACAAAACAACAACAACAACAAAAAATAACAAAAAAAAATGAGAGAGAGAGAGAGAGAGAAAGAAAAAGAAGTAACCAAAATATAAGAGAGAAATACATCCCTCCAGGAAATGGACACAGAATTTGAACCCAGGTTATTTTATTCAAAGTCCTGCCAGAGACTGTGGCAAATGCAGTCATGGTTGTATGTCTGGCAAGCTCACGGAATAATGCCCAAATTTTCTTCTCCTTTCTCCTCATAGACATAACCATGGCATACACTGCACTTGGGGAGTGTGAGAAAGTCTCACCTAGAACTGCGGCTTGCAAGGTTTCCACATGTGAGGAGCAGGCGTTGCCTGCAGCAGGTTTGGAACCTAGGTCCTTCTTGTGACCTTGCTCATCATACTCTCTGACCCTGAGTGGAGGGGGCAAAACTCAATGGTAATGTGCCAGGATATGCACAGTGCCTGAGTTTCATTCTCGTGCCAGTTAAATAATGTAATTTGCGTTAGGTACTGAGGTATTAAAACTGACTCAAAGCCATAATCCTACCCATGAGGACTTCTGCCTCACCACATATCATCCACCGACACCACTGTGGCTGTATTTCTACACCCAAACTTTGGGTACACTCATGTAAGCCATAGCACATTGCTACCATAGTTTTAGGCTCAGAAAGAGAGCTGCAATGGTTAAATAAATTGCTAATGATAGCAGAGCTGTTGCATGGAAAGACTGTTGAATATCAACTCTGCCTGCCTTAAAATAATTTAGGATATTAATCTTTTGATTAATTTAAATGCAGGGAGAGAGAGAGGGAGAGGGAGAGGGAGGGGGTAGGGAGAATGGGTGCTCCAGGGCCTCCAGCCACTGAAAAGAAACTCCAGATATATGTGCCACTTTGTGCATCTGGCTTTATGTGAATATTGAGGAATCAAACCTGAGGTCATTTGGCTTTACAGGCAAGCACCTTAACCTCTGAGTCATCTCTCCAACCCATATTTGGGATATTTTATATATACGTGACTACTCACTTGTCAAAGCACCGAGCAATGGGAACCCCTTCACCCCATGGCAGCCATACTCCAATTAAAGAGTCATCTTCCCACCTCCCACATGTCAAATAGATTCAGAGTAACAGGTGGCTGAGAAGAAATTAATATTGAATTTTATCAATTTTGGATAGCTGATAGTTTCACAGTTATTTAAAAGTGCAGTCATTTTTCTACAAAAATGCTTTTATAGGGCTAGAGAGATTGCTCAGTGGTTAAGGCACTTGCCTTTGAAGCCTAAGGAACCAGGTTCAAGTCCCCAGTACCCACGTAAGGCAAATGCACAAGGTGGTACATGCATCTGAAGTTCCTTTGCAGTGGCTAGAGTAGAGGCCCTGGCATCTACATTTTCTCTCTCTTTTTCTCTCACAAAAAATAAGTAAATAAAAACCCAATTTTTAAAAATATGCTTTTCTCTACCCAAAGTGAGAGTAGCATTAATATAAGGGTATGAACATTAAAAGAAGTGCTTACTGGCTTCTCTTAATACTTATACCCTTATATTAACACTACTCTCACTTTGCATAGAGAATCTTCTCTTTTCAGATGGCAGTGACCTTGGGACGACTCAGATGGTATCATGGTGCTGGAAAGAAGTGACTGGAGTACTGAGTAACATCTCGATCACAACTTCCAAGGCTCAGGGTCTAATGTGGAAGAGGTGGCGGAAAGAATCTAAGAGCCAAAGGAAGGGTAGGACTCCTTACAATGTGCTCCCTCCAGACATAAAATGGCCTGAATATCCATGACCTCATAGTGCCTGACACTACCTACACAAGACCATCATAAGAAGAAGAAAAGATCATGACATCAAAATAAAAGAGAGACTGATTGAGATGGGGAGGGGATATGATGGAGAATGGAATTTCAAAAGGGAAAGTGGGGGGGGGAGGGAGAGTATTACCATGGGATACTTTTTATAATCATGGAAAATGTTAATAAAAATTGAGAAAAATATTAATTAATTAAATTTAAAAAGAGAAGTGCTTACTGGGAAGTTTGATAAGCATAGTATATACATTTAGCCGGACAGCAGCAGATATAACACCCCTAGGGCTCATGACTACCCCTGATTTAAGTTTTCAGTATCAAGGATGTATTCCCTCCTAAGGAGGGGGCCTCCAGTCCAATTAGAGTCAAACTGCCCAGTAAGTACTTCTCTTAATGTTCATACCCTTATATTAATGCCACTCTCAATTTTGGTAGAGAATCTTCTCTTTTCAGATGGCGATGACCTTGGGACGACTTAGAAGGTATCATGGTGCTAGAAAGAAGTGACCGGAGTGCTCAGTACTGTAATATCTCTATCACGCCTTCCAAAGCTCAGGGTCTAATGCAGAAGAGGTGCCAGAAAGAATGTAAGAGCCAAAGGAAGCATAGGACTCCTTACAACATGCTCCTCCAGACACAAAAAGGTATAGATATCCATGGCCTCACAGTGCCTGACACTACCTACACAAGACCATTATAGGAGGAGGAAAAGATCATAACATCAAAATAAAAGAGAGACTGATTGAATTGGGAAGGGGAGATGATGGAGAATGGAGTTTCAAGGGGGAAAGTGGGGGGAGGGAGGGTATTACCATGGGATATTTTTTATAATCATCGAAGTTGTTAATAAAAATTTGAAAAAAGAAAAATATACTTTTCTTGGTAAATCTAGCAACATATAGTTTATTCCCCAGCAGATAACTGCATAGCAATTAACTTTGGTTTGTATTTGTAGTGTTTGTTTCAAAGATCTGTGGCTGGATGTGTCACGGAACAAGTGCGTCTACAATGAGAAGATTGGGACCCAGGGGATGCTAGTGGGTTTCCCACACTGCCTGACAGAGCCTGAGAACCCAAAGACACTGACAGGGGTGTGACATAACCACAGCAGTGGGGTATGTGGGAAACATGCAGTCCAAACACCTCTAGAGATATACTTCCTTGTGTGTACATACATATAACTATGATAAAGAATGGGTATTAATAATATATTGTAGGCTATCCTTGGTGGCACATATCTTTAATTCCAGGACTCAGGAGTCAGAGGTAGGAGGATCAACATGAGTTCATGGCCACTCTGATACTGCATAGTGAATTCCAGGTTAGCCTGGGCTAGAACAAGATCTACCTTGAAAAAATATATATTATAAATGCTATAACATCTGCAATAGAGTAAGAAATGCAATCCTTTCAAGAAACAGTGAAAATGTTAAATGGTAAACTAAAGAAATAAAATTTAACAGGATGTTAGTATCATGAGTTCACATCCAATATGCATACCTTATGGTATATAACTCTACACTTATTACTGTCCCAAGAAAAGCATCTTTTCTGCCATCAAAAATCTTGGGCAAGCCAGGTGTGGCAGTTATCTCCTGGAACATTCATTCTCTCTCTCCCTTTCTATTACTCTCATAAAAAACAAAAGGCAGGCACAGGGCTGGGGAGATGGCTCAGCATATAATGTGCTTACCAAGCAAGCGTGAAGACCTGAGTTTGAATTCCCAGAACCCATGTAAAGTGTGACACAGTAACACACATGAATAATGCCAGTGCTCCTCAGGCAAGATGGGAGGTGGAGACAGGGAGAATCCCCAGAAGCCCACAAGCTTGCTAGACTGGCAAAAACAGCCTGGTAAACAATTTGAGCCCCTATAGAAAGACAACCAGCACCTGAAAGTTGGCCTTTTATGCCCACACATGCTATGGCATGCACATGCCTGAACTCACACACACACACTTCCACACACACATACTGTGACGTGCACACATGCATACCCACACACAGTAGAATGCACATGTCTGAACTCACACAAACATACTGCAGCATGGACATGTCTGAACTCACACATGCACACATAAACACACACACATTGCAGCATGCACGTGACTGAATTCACACATTCACACAAACACACATACACACTTCCATACATAGACGCTGTGGCATGCAGATGCCTGAACCCATTCATGCACACATACACACAGACACACCAAGAACCAACAACCAAAAATGAAAGGTGGATGGCATTCTTCAAAAAAACAGTATGTGAGATCTTCCTCTGGCCTCCATGTATACACATGCATGTACTTACACACACACACACACACACACTCACAAACAATGCACACAATTTTGTAGGACATGTTGGCCACCAGCTACAAGCAAGGGCAGCAGAGACTGAGTCCTTCTAATGTGGAATGGAGTAAGTTCGGCATGAAAGGCCAGTCCTTCATCCTCTGGATTAAACTAATAACCTTAAAAACTCAACGCTGAGCTGGGTGTGGTGGCACACACCTTTAATCCTAGGTCACGGGAGGCTGGAGTAGGAGGATTGCTGTTGGTTTGAGACAAGCACAAGAATACAGAGTGAATTCCAGGGCAGCCTGGGCTATAGTGAGACCCTAGCTCCAAAAAAATAAAACAAAACAAAACCTCAAAGCTACCCAAAATGAGAGCGGAATTCTGATTCCCAGAGGCAGGAAGTGAGAGGAGGATGGATTCTGTTAAAAAATAAAAGTGTATAAGGATTCCATTTGATTGTAGGAATCTGTTTTTTCTGTATTTGGCCCAGCTGGCTAACTATACTTCTTAGTAGTTTTGTAATACAAAATTGTTTTCTAACAGTCAATTTCAAGTATTCTAACCAAAAATACTGGTGTGTGTGTGTGTGTGTGTGTGTGCGTGTGCATGTGTGTGTATAAATTGATCTGTAGGCTAACCTCCTTGATTACATTGTTCGCATGGTAGACAGGTAACAAGACTTTATAGTGCACCTTACAAATATACAGACAGATGCCACCACCTTCAAAGTTTCCAACCTTGAAATGACAGGGAAGTTGTATGCATTCAATAGGAATTGTGCTTTGATATTTGAATTTTGATCTTTCTTTTTTTCTTTAGTTTTATTTTTTAGTTTTATTTACTTGACAGAGAGGGAGGGAAAGAGACAGAGAGGGACTGGGCGCATCAGGGCCTGAAGCCACTGCAAATGAACTCCAGATGCATGCACCACCTTGTGCATCTGGCTTAAGAGGGTACTGAGGAATCACAACTGGGTCCTTAGGCTTCACAGGCAAGCACTTTAACCACGAGCCATCTCTCCAGCCCATGAATTTTGATCTTTTCCTGGATACATGATGTACAGTGTGATCTGTGTGGATATGGGTCAGGAACAAGTGAGACCCAGGTCCCAGGGCTACCCAGCTCAAACTTGGTGGGTCCTCCAATCTTCTGTGAAAATGTGACACCCAGATGTCCACTCTCACCACCATGATGAAACTCTGTCTTGGTACTATAACCCAGAAAAAAACCCTTTCCTCCCATAAACTGCTTCTGCTAGGGTAGTTTGTCCCAGCAGCACGAAGGCATCTGCTAGAGTCATCTGTTCTCAGAGACACCCTGGTAGGAAAGATAAGAATAGACAGCTCAGGAGCTGGAGTCATGGTTCAGCAGTTAAGGTGCTTGCCTATAAAGCCAAAGGATCCAGGTTTGATTCACCAATAACCATGTAAATCCAGATGCATGAAGTGGCACATGTATGGAGTTTATTTGAGGTGGCTAAAAGCCCTGGCATGCCCATACTGTCTCTCCTTGGAAATAAATAAAGTTGGGTGTGGTGGCACATGTCTTTAATCCCAGCACTCAGGAGGCAGAGGTAGGAGTATTGCTGTGGGTTTGAGGCTAGCCTGAGACCTACAGACTGAGTTCCAGGTCAGCCTGGGCTAGAGTGAGAACCTACCTCAAAAAAAGAGAGACAGTTTGCCCTTGAAATGATTGGTCAAGAAAAATAAATGCCTATTTATCATCTTATGTGTATGCATGAGGGGTAAAATAAATATATTTAGTATAGCCTACACAATTTTGGAATGTCCTAAGTTTCATTAAACAACCCATCCATTCCTGTCCCTAAGGGTAGGTTCCTCCCTCTGCCTAATTTAAGAGAAAGTACTCCAGGAAAGAACTGGGGATTCTGGGACCACAACATTGCTGGAACTGGCTCTTTCTCTGTGGAGTGTATTCTATGTTTTGACTCTCATTTTTTATTTATTTTTAGAGTAAGAGCAAAAAAGAGAGAGAATTGGTGTGCCAGGCTTTAGCCACTGTAATCAAACTCCAGATACTTGCACCACACAGTAGGCATTGGTAACTTTGTGCTTGCCTCACCTTTGTGTGTCTGACTTCTGTGAGATTTGCAGAGTCAAACACGGGTCTTTGCAGGCAAGCGCCTTAACCACTAAGCAATCTCTCCAGTCCACTGTTATTTATTTTTAAAAATAGTTATTTATGTGTTTGAGATAGGTAATGAGCATATTTGAGCAAGAGCCTCCTTCCACTGCAAATGAACTCCACTTTGTCATTTTGTGTATCTGGCTTAAATGGGTACTTGGGACTCAAACCCTGACCTTCAGGCTTTACAAGCAAGTGCCTTTAGCCAATGAGCCATCTCTACAGTCCCCCTGAAATTTCAAAAATAATTTTTAAGTTTTCATTTATTTATTTGTAAGCAGAGAAGAGAGACAGGCAGAGAGAATGGGCAAGCCAGGGCCTTTAACTGCTATAAACTCTAGATGCATGCACCCCCATTTTGTGCATCTGGCTTCATAGAGCTACTGGGAAATCAAACTTGGGTCCTTAGGCTTTGCAGGCAAGTACCTTAACTCCTAAGCCATCTCTGAAGCCCGTTCCCTGGGAATTTTTAAAAATATATTTTTATTTATTTACTAATTTGCAAGTAGAGAAGATATAGAAGAGAATAAGAATGGGACTGCCAGGACCTCTAGCTACTACAGACAAACTCCAGATGCATACACCACTTTGTGCATCTGGCTTTATGTTGTTACTGGGGAATCAGGCTATGGTCCTTAGGCTCTGAAGGCAAGTGCCTTAACCACTAAGCAATCGCTCCAGCCCCTCCATAGACATTTTTAATAGCATCTACATTCCTTAAAAGTTTTCTTCTCATCTTTTTTTATTTTATTTTTCAAGGTAGGTTCACACTTCAACCCAGGCTGACCTGGAATTCACTTTGTAGTCTCAGGGTGGCCTCTATCTCACAGCAATCCTCCTACCTCTACCTTCCAAGTGCTGAGATTACAGGCACAGCTACCATGCCGACAGACAGCATTCTCTTACATCTGTCCTTATATCCCCATTGTCAATTATCTGTCAATCAAGCTTCTATAAGCTGGACACCTGTTACTTATGAGTCATCTATACATCTGTGTATGCATGTACCTATCATGTACTGGTCGGCTCCTTAACTACATTCTCTTTGTGCATCTGGCTGTAAGTGAGCACTGGGGAATTGAACCCAGGTCTACTGTTGCATTTTAAAAAATATTTTATTTATTTGAGAGACAGAGAAAGAGAGGAGACAATGGGTACACCAGGGCCGCCAGCCACTGCAAATAAATTCCAGACACATGCACCATTTTGTGCATTTGACTTTACATGGGTTCTGGGAATCAAATCTGGGTCTTAGGCTTCACAGGTAAGCACCTTAATTGCTCAGCCACCTCTCCAACAACAGGACTTGTGCACATTTGTTTTCTAAATTTCTCGTCTTTTTATTAAACCTCAGGTAGAACTGGAAACATGGAGCCTTTTATTTATTTACTTACTTAATTTTTACAATGATGAGTTTGATATCCTAGCATATATGTGGAAAAATCCTGATTAGCAATGCCAGGATTTAGTCTGCCGTGATGATCACATCATCAGTGTCACTGGAACATTCCAGATGTGAATGAGAAGGGCTGGCCATCTCCCTTGTACTGCCAAGAATGTAAATACTTTTGCCTAAAGGCTCAGGATGTGTGGCTCTGTGATAGTGTCTTCCTACTGTGTGCAAAACCCCTCCAAACTCCTAATCTGAAAGCAAACCTAGCTTCCTATAAAGTGCTTCTGGCCAGGTGTTTTATGCCAGCAATAAGAAAATAATCGCAGCCAGGCATGGTGGTGCACACCAGCCCTGCCCATGTAAAGGCAGATGGCAAAGTGGCACATGCATCTGGAGTGCATTTGCAATGGAAAAAAGTCCTGAAAAACACATTTTTATCTTTCTCTCTCACTTTTCTTTTTTATTATTGAGAACTTCCATATTTATAGAAAACAAACCATGATAATTCCCTCCACCTCATTTTCCCTTCACAACTCCACTTTCCATCATATCCTCTCCCTCTCTCAGTCTCTCTTTTGTTTTGATGTCATCATCTTTTTGTCCTATTGTGAGGTTCTTGTGTAGTTCGGGCACTGCAAGTTCATGGGTATCCAGGGCATTTTGTGCCTGGAAGAGTGCATTGTATGGAGTCTTACCCTCCCTTTGGCTCTTAACATGCTTTCCACCACCTCTGTGGCAGTGGTCTCTGAGCCTTTAAAGTGTGATAGAAAGGCTTCAGTGCTGAGGCCTCCTCTGCCATCTCTTCTCAGCACTATGGTACTGTGAGTCACCCACAGGTCACGGCCTTCTGAAAGAAGTTTCTCCATCCAAAAGTGGAGAGATGGCTTACTGGCTAAGGCTCATGCCTGTGATGCCTAAGAACCCAGGTTCAATTATCCAGTTCCCATGTAAGCCAGGTGTAGATGGTGATGCATGTTCCTGCAGCTCTTTTGCAATGGCTGAAGGGCCTGGCCTGCCCAATCTCACTCTATCTCTCTGTCTCTAATAAATAACTGAAAATATATTTTTTTTAATTGTATCTCCCTCTTAGAAATCACCAGTGAAGATACTCAACAGTGGACACTGCAAGCCTTATATTTGGCCAGCCAGGCCAAGTAAGCCAATGGGTGCAATAGTGGCACGTCTGTCATGGAGAAACCAACCACCCTCTAATTTGACTTGAGGCCTGCTCCATGGGAGAAAATATATCCCTAATACTGAAAACCTCCACCAAGGGAAGTCATGAGCCCTAGGAGTGTAATGTCTGCTGCTGTCTGGCTAAAAGTATATACTATGCTCATCAAGCTGCCAAATAAGCACTTCTCTTAATGTTCATACCCATATATTAATGCTACTCTAGCTTCTGGTTAGAGAACATTCTCCTTTCAGATGGCAATAACCTTGGGGTGACTCAGAAGGCACCATGGTGCTGAGAAGAAGTGACAGAGGAGTGCTCAGCACTGAAATATCTCAATCACAACTTCCACAGCTCAGGGTCCATTGTGGAAGAAGTGGTGGAAAGACAGTAAGAGCAAAAGGAAGGGTAGAAATCCTTACAGACACAAAATAACCTGGATATCCATGACCTCACAGTGCCTGACACTACCTACACAAGACCATCATAATAGGAAGAAAAGATCATGCCATCAAAATAAAAGAGAGACTGATTTAGAGGTGGAGGGTATATGATGGAGAGTGGAATTTCAAAGGGGAAAGTGGGGGGAAAAAGGGAATTACCATGGGATATTGTTTACAACTATGGAAGTTTTCAATAAAAAAATATTTTAAAAAATTCTCTCTCTCTCTTTAATTAAATAATTAAAAGTGAATGATGTCCCAGAGAATGAAATCCAGGTGATCCACACTTACATATACACATGCACCTCATAGGCACCCACTCATGAATAAACAAATGCACATATAAAAGTACAAGTAAATAAACAAATATGGAGAATGGCTAAGTGCTTAAAGTACTTCCTTGCAAGTCTGACTTCCCAGGTTTACTTCTCCAATACCCATGTAAAGCCAGATGTACAAAGTAGCACATACATCTTGATTTTGTTTGCAAGGGCAATAGGCCCTGGCATACCCATTTTCATTCTCTCTCTCTCTCTCTCTCTCTCTCTCTCTCTCTCTCTCTCTCTCTTTCTCTCTGTTAATCTATCTCTAATTAATTAATTGAAGGTGACTGGCATTCCTGAGAATGTAAGCCATGTTGTCTATACTCACATAGGCACATATACCCTAATACATAGATGTACCCACACATGAACACACACATGCACATACAAAATAGGGGCTGGAGAGATGGCTTAGCAGTTAAGGCACTTGCCTGCAAAGGTGAAGGACCCAGGTTTGATTCCCCAGAATGCATGTAAGCCAGATGCACATGGTGGTGCATGCTTCTGGAGTTTGTTTATTTGTTTGCAGTGGCTGGAGGCCCTTGGTGTACCCATTATCTCTTTCTTTCTCATAAATAAGTCAAAAAGTAAATAAAATAAAAATATTTAAAAGCAAAACAATAAAATGAACTAAATATATAACTGAATTGAGGCTGTATCTACAGCCCCACCCCACCCCCCAGATGAAGATATAAGCCATCCTTTCCCACCCTTCCTGTAATCCCATCATGCTCCCAGGCAGGATGCGTGTGTCCTCCATTATCTGTGGTTCCCGGTACATAGCCTAGACCTAGCAGGAACTGCTGGTGCCAAGTGATCACATGGTGAGACTCGGCTCTGTCACTATGATTAAGGACAGTGAAATGAGTTTTTGCACACCATCTGCTCATGGCAGCTAATGTCACACACACACACACACACACACACACACACACACACACACACACACCCCTCCAAATGGTGCAGGAGCCAGTGGCTTATTATGGGATCGAACAAGGGAAAACCACAACTGAGAACAACACAGGCCCTGGGATCTTTGGTTAGTTTATAATTATGTGTACATGTGTGTGTGTGTGTGTGTGTGTGTGTGTGTGTGTGTATGCATACTTATATATGTGCGAACACATGTGAGTACACAGTCATGTGTGTGCATGTGGGTAGTAGGTTAGAAGATGACATCATGCATCTTTCAGTATCAGTTCTCCACTTTTTAAAGTTTTTTAAAATATATTTTACGTATTTGAGGGAGGCAGAGGCAGACACACACACAGACAGAGGGAGGGGAAGAGAGAAAAAGAGAAATAAAGAAAGAAAATGGACTAGCCAGGGCCTCCAACCACTGCAAACAAACTCCAGACACATGAGCCACCTTGTGCATCTGGCATATATGGATACTGGGAGAACTGAACCTGGGCCCTTTGGCTTTGCTGGCAAGTGCCTTAACTACTAAGCCATCTCTACAAACCCAGTTTTAAAGAAAAATATTTATTTTACTTGTGGGTGTAGATGGAGAGAGACAGAGAAAATGGGTACACCAGGGCCTCCAGCTGCTGCAAATGAACTCCAGGCTAAACTGTCAACCAATAAACAAGCCAAGGCAACGAACAGACCATTCTCAAAGGAAGAAATATAAATGACCAACATTTTCAAGAACTGTTCAACATCCTTAACCATCAGGAAATGCAAACTAAAACTGCTTTGAGGTTCTGTCTCACCCCAGCAGAATGGCTACCTCAAGAAAAGTAATGACAAGATGGAGAGATTGCTCAGTGGTTAAGGTGCTTCCTTGTAAAACCTAAGGACTGGGGTTTGATTCCCCAGTACCCATGTAAAGCTGGATGCACAAAGCAATGCATGCATATAGAGTTCATTTGCAGTGGCTGGAAGCACTGGCAAACCCATTCTCATATTCTCACTCACTTTCTCTCTGTGTCTCTCCTTGCATAAGGAAAGGGAATTTTCTCATTCAGTGTTTGGCACAGGCACAGTGGAAATCAGTGTGGCCATGCCTCAAGAAGCTAGACCATGACCTATGACCCCACCACACCACTTCCAGTGCACACACCCATCGGACTCCATCCTTGGACAGCTGCAGGCCTGTCCTTGTTCACTGCTGGCTGTCTTCACAATGGTTGGGAAAGAAAATCAACCCAGAAACCCATCTACTCATGAATGGATTATGACAGCGTTGTGGACATACATACACAAAGGCCTTAAGCTCAGCTGTAAATAAAAATAAAGTTATGAAACATGCATAATAATGGATGGAATTGGAAAAAATATATATGCTAAATGAGGTAACCCAGGCCCAGAATGACAAAAATTGCATGTCAACTCTCATATTCAGATCCCAAATTTAAATATCCATATGTATGTAAATAAGGAGATGTGAGAGTAGGTATAGGCAGTGAAAGTAAATAGGAAACCACACACACACACACACACACACACACACACACGTGTTTACAAATGTGGGTGAGGCCCAGCGTACATGTTTGGCATGAGAGCAGAAGGAAGGGTAGAGTTGGGAGAGGGAACAACAGGGGAAGAAGATGGAGAAGAAGTGGGGAGGAGCCACATAAAAGCAAATTTTTGTTCCAAAACTACCATAATGAAACCTAACTCTTTGTATTTTAATAAAAACATAGATTACTAAAAATTATTAAAAAAACTAAGGGGCTGGGGATATGGCTCAGTAGTTAAAAGTGCTTGGTCAATGTGGGTTCAATTCCATAGTCACCCAAGTAAAGCCAAACTGGCATTTCCTTGCAGTGGAAAGAGACCCTGGCATGCACGTGCACGTGCGCATGTGCACACACAACACACAAACATGCACAAATAAATAATTTAAAAACATAATTAGGCTGGGTGTGGTGGTGCATGCCTTTAATCCCAGCACTTTGGAGGCAAAGATAGGAGGATCACCTAGAGTTCAAGACCACCCTGAGACTACATACTGAATTCCAGGTTAGCCTGGGATAGAGACCCTATCTCAAAAAACAAACTAAAATAATAATTAATAAATAGGTTCAGGCTGGAGAGATGGCTTAGTAGTTGAGGCCCTTGCCTGCAAAGCCTAGTGACCCAGGATCAATTTGCCATACCCACATAAGATCAGATGCACAAGGTGGCACATGCATCTGGAGTTCATTTTCAGAGGCTACTGGCCCTGGCCTGCCCATTCTTTCTCGGTCAAATAATAGATAAAATATTAGAAATAAATAAATAGGGCTGGAGAGATGGCTCAGCAGTTAAGGTGCATGCATGCAAAGACTAATGACCTGGGTTCAATTCTGCAGTGCCACATAAAGACAGATTACACAAAGTAGTGTATGTGTCTGTAGTTCATTTGCAGCAGCTGGAAGCCCTGGTGCACCTAATGTCTCTCTCAAATAAATAAATACTTATATAAATAAATATAAGATATTAAAACTAAATACATTCACGTGAACCCACATAGCACAGCTGTATGTCAAAACAACAAAAGTGATGGCTATGCTATACTGCAGCACATCTAATGTGCAATGTGTCCCAGCATTATCATCTTAAAGCAGTACCTATCTTTACTATAAACACTTTACTGCTAAGAGAATGCTAATAATCAGATGAGCTCCTGGGAGCAGGGTAAATGATCATCATACATTTGCTGGATGGAGACATGCACAAGCGTTGACTTTGTAAAATAAACATCCACGCGGGTGTGGTGGTGCACACCTTTAATCCCAGCACTCGGGAGGCAGAGGTAGGAGGATCATGGCCGTGAGTTCAAGGCCAGCCTGAGACTACAGAGTAAAATCCAGGTCAGCCTGGGCCAGAGCGGGATCCTACCTGGGGAAAAATATTTCCTACATGTGAAGTACTATCAGGTTAAGCACAATGAAACGAGAGGGGGTGGTGCTGCCTGTGGTGCTGTGACGGTCATGAGACAGCAGGAGAAAGGGGTTTGGACAGGTTTGCACGCAGTGTGGGCTGATGTCTTGTGAGCTCTGAGGGAGAGGCAAATTATACCTTTCCCATTACTTCTTGAATTTTCTCCTGCACAGTATGGAAGATGAAGTTTGCCCTTTATAGTAGATACATGGTGTTTAATATTTATTTGGATTTATTTGAGAGAGAGCAAGAGGCAAAGGGAGGTAGAGAGAAAATAAATGGTATGCTAGGGCCTCCAGCCACTGCAAACAAACTCTAGATATATGTGCTACTTTGTGCGTCTGGCTTACGTGGTTACTGGGGACTCAAACCTGGGTCCTTAGGCTTCACAGGCAATTTCCTTAACTACTGAATCATCTCCCCAGCACAGTGCATGGTTTTCAAAAGAGGCAGTGTACAGAGTGTCTACCCAAGTCCAGCTCCTGGCACCCTGCCGCACTTGCAAGCCTGAGCACTGTTTTCTGACATCACTGCAGCTTGGACAGGTTCCTTGCTAACTGGCTTCTCTCAGGACCTGAATGCTAACAGGCAGTTGCTTCCCTGGCTCTGAGTCCTTTCCAGCCTCTGGGTAATGGGTGCCTGGAAGCCCACTTACAGGCCATGTTCACATTCCCTACTCACCTGTGATCTTTAATTAATTAATTTTTTTATTTATGAGAAACAGGCAGATAGAGAAAGAGCAAAAGAGAATGAGATCACCAGGGCCTCTAGCCACCGAAAATGAACTCCAGACACAAGTGCCACCTTGTGCATCTGGCTTACATGGGTCCTGGGGAATCAAACCTGGGTCCTCAGGCTTTGCAGGCAGTGTCCTAACCACTGTGCAACCTCTCCAGCCCCCATTTGTGATCTTCAGAGGAATAGCTGTGGCATCCAAGAGTGACCAAGTAAATCCAATGACAGGGCATTTGGTTCAGGGAGTTCTTCTTGTGGCAGGCTCACCTATATGACTCACCTATATGACCTATATGATTAAATCTTGATTGAACATATAAAATTAAAAAATGGGTATGAGGAGGTGGATCCATCAGTAAACGCACTTTCATTACAAGTATGAGGACCTGAGTCCAATTCCCAGCACCCATGTAAATGGGGCTGGAGAGATAGCTCAGTGGTTATGGTGCTTGCCTGCAATGCCTAAGAACCTGGGTTTGAATACCTGGAACCCATGTAAAGCTAGATGCTGAAAGTGGCACATGCATCTGGAGTTTGTTTGCAGCAGCTGAAGGAACTGGTGTGCCCATTTTCTCTGTCTGTCTCTGCTTTTATTTTTTTTAAAGCCATGCGTGGTCGCACACGCTGTAAACCCCAGTACCGAGGGCATGTGGACGGGAAGATGGCTGAGGGTCCCTGGTCAACCCGTCTAACTAAAAACAGGGAGCTCCAGGTTCAGTGAGGGATTCTGTCACAGGGAAGTAGGACAGAAGAGGAATGGAGGAAGGTACCTGACTTCTTCCTTTGGCCTCTGTGTTTGTGCACTTGGGGTGCTTGCTATTTGTACACACACCCCATACAGCTATTTTGCAGTACTTTTAACTTAGGGGATCAGCATGGCTTCAGAATTGAAGCAAGACACTGCATCATCACAGGAGAAGAGATAGCAAGTGGTCTGAAAACACAGTGGTGAATATTTCACATAACAAAGTTCTCCAGGCTGGGCATAGAACTTTAATCCCAGCACCCGGGAGGCAGAGAAAGGATGATAGCTGTGAGTTCAAGGTAAGCCTGACACTTCTAGATAGTGAATTCTTTGGGGTCTGCCTGGTCTAGAGTGAGACCTTACCTTGACAAACCAAAAAAAAAAAAAAAAAAAAAAAAAGCCAAAAAACCAAGAAGAATGAAAATAAAGTTCTTCAGGACATTCCTGTTGTCCTAATGTACAGCCATATGGGAATACTGGGAAGATAAGGGATGCTTCTCAGCAGGGGTAGGGGGAGAGCAGAGGCGGCACACACCTTTGATCCCACCACTCAGCATACAGAACTAGGAGGAGGGCTGTGAGTTTGAGGCCAGCCTGGGCTACAGAGTGGGTTTCAGTACGGCCTGAGTTAGGGTGAGACTCTTCCTCAATTAACAACAAGCCCAACCCCACCCCAATAAAAGCAGTGATGGGGTATGAGATGGCTTAGCTGTTAAGGTGCTTTCTTGCAGACCTAAGGACTTGGGTCCAACTCCCCAGTACCCATGTAAGCCAGATGCACAAGCTGGCACATGAGTCTGGGTTCGTTTGCAGTGGTTGTAGGCCCTGGTGTACACATTCTGTCTTTCTAATAAATAACAAAAGAAGAAATACAAAAAAGCAATCACTGAGGCAGACATGGAGGTGAGCAGCCATCAGCAGGCTCTTCAAGCCATGAAGAATTGGTTGGCATTATCCCTGGGTATGAAGAAAGCTTCTTGCTTTGATGTTTCATGATGAGTTTCCTAAAATTCCTAAACATATCCCACCCTTCTATTCCACAGCAGCACCAGCTGGGCATCGTGTAGGGGGTTCTTGTGGTTTCAGTCAATCAGCTACCCATTTATCTAGCTAGCTACCTATCTATCCATTATATGCTTATTATCTATCCTTCATTTATCTACCTACCTATCTGTCCATCTCTCCATCCATCTATCTTCTATTAATATAATCTATGTAAGTATAAAAATATTAATGTATCCTTCTTTCCTTCAATTCATGCATCATTAAACTATCATATACTTATTTATCCATTCTTTTTGTATT
The DNA here is from genome assembly GCF_020740685.1 of Jaculus jaculus. NCBI lineage: Eukaryota > Metazoa > Chordata > Mammalia > Rodentia > Dipodidae > Jaculus > Jaculus jaculus. The sequence continues at coordinate 4,055,833 of NW_025423515.1, read as the reverse complement.
ATTTTCTCATTCCTTGCTGGAAAAAAAATCTGACAAAAATCAAGGCTAGACAGCCATGTGTGGCAGTGCCCACATTTAATCCCAGCACTTGAGAGGCAGAGGTAGGAGGGTTGCTGTGTGTTCGAGACCACCCTGAGACTACACAGGAATTTCAGGTCAGCCTGAGCTAGAGGGAGATCCTACCTCAAAAAACAAAAAGCAAAACAAAACAAAAAATCAGGGCTGGAGAGACAGCTCAATGTTGCTTGCCTGTAAAGCCTAACAACCCAGGCTCAATTCCTCATTGCCTATGAAAACCCAGATGCACAAACCAGTGCATGAGTCTGCAGTTCATTTGCAGCAGCTGAAGAACCTGGTGTGCCAATTCTCTGTCTGTCTCATGGCCTCTTTCTACTGGCAAATAAGCAAATACAATAAAATAAAAAATTTAGGGCTGGGGAGATGGTTTAGTGGTTAAGACGCTAGCCTACAAAGCCAAAGGACCAGGGACTTCTGGCCAAGATGGCGACTGCCTACCTGTTGGGAGCCATAGAGCAAAAGCCTCTCCATTTTGTCTGGGCCTGCTCATAAGGTGACTCATTACTCAGAAAGCTGGTCCATCTAGCTTTCTGTTAGATACCTCTGGAACGTCGGTCAGCAGACTGCTTACAGAATCTTATCTTTTGCAAAAGGCCAGTTTATGGTCAGGATGTGAAGCCTGGTGCAGTCAGGATGTTAAGCCATTGAGGCAAGATTAGATGAACACCTAATTACATCCCCTCTAGGTTTCCTGACAACACCTTGCCCTGGCCACATCCCCTTCCCCCTACAACTCCTTGCCCTGACCACGTCCCCTTCCCCCTACAACCATATATAAACCTACATGTAAGAATAAACTCTTGAGGCCTTAACAAACATCTAGCATGGTCGCCTTCTTGTGTCTGTTTACCTTTTCTCATTCAGGTTAATTTTCCCCTCATTTCCTTGTTCAACTCTCTGCTGGCCAGGGCACCTAGCTGCACTGCAAATCCCAGGGAAAGAAAAGCAAGACATTAAGGGTTCACTGGGCCTTTTAGGGGAGAGGAATTTCCAATAGATTGCAAGTGGGAGAGCACAGGGGAGGGGGAACAGGGAATCACTGATCCCTTCATGGGTGGGTAGCCCACCCCTCCCCACAAGTATCCACCATATCGACAGTGCTGCCAAACATGGATCGATTGATCCCTGCATGCGGAAGGTTAGACTGCTGCGCCCACTCGCCCACTTACTGCTCCAGCCACCTGCATTCAGCAAGTCCCAGCAATGATAGGGAATTGCTGATTCCCTTGTGGGTGGGTAGCACACACCTCCCCCCAAGTAGCCGCCATACCCACAGTGCCACCGCACCGATCAATCCCTGTGTGCAGAAGATTAGACTGCTCCACCTACTCACCCACATACTGCTCCGGCCACCACATGTTCAGGGAGGCCTGGCAATAACAGGGAATCTCTGATTCCCTCGTGGGAGGGTAGCCCCCCCCCCAAGAAGCCACCGTATCCACAGTGCTGCCACACAGATGGATCCCTGCATGTGGAAGCTTAGACTGTTCCACCCACTCAGTCACTTACTGCTCCTGCCGTCACATGTTCAGTGAGCCCAGGCCCACAGCAACTGCCACACTAGCTCAGACTGTGTCTGTAGTTTGTGCCAGCTCAGGTGCCATCCCCTACCTGTCTGCCATGCCGGCCATCCACCATTGTCCTGTAACAGGGGAGCACAGACTGCTTCCAGGTCCCAGTGTTCACATGCTAGAGTTTGGGCTCCTTCAGTGCTTGGTACCTCAGTGTCCCTCCTAGCTCAAAAGCAGGCAGCTTTGGTGCTTTACTGCTTGAGAGATCAGGTAAATTTGCTGCTGTGGCCAGGCAGTAGATCAGTCAGCTTTGGCAAGTGAGAGCGAAAGCCCAGGCTGCTTGGCAACTGCCTCAGGTTGCCTCAGATTCCCATTGTGCTTGAACCCAGGCTGATCCACCCTCCTACATGCCCATACACTGTCATGGGCAGACCACAGTGCAAAATAAATAACATGAAAAATCAAATGCAAGAAAATCCACATAGATCAACCATATCTAATCAAAACATATCTAATCATATCTAATCAAAACATATCTAATCAAAACTTAGAAGAGTCATTAGGATCAGAACACCAAAATGAATCTATGAGCAATGAAACCCTGACCAAGCTACTGGTAGAACTTGAAGAAAAGCAACAAAGGACCGATAATCGTGTGGATGCTGCCATCACTAGATTAGACTTACTTGATAAGAAAATGGAAGGAGTTCAAAGACAGAGATTTGAGAGAGAGTGAAAAAAAAAAGAAGACCTCAAAAATCAATTGACAATGCTAAATGAAGACATAAAGAAATGCAAGGATGAGTTCCAAGAAGCATTAAGAAAATCAGAAAATGATGTGAAAGGGGAGCTTGACAGAGGGATGGAAATTATACATAGAAAAGTAGTAGAACATGCAAACTTAATTAAACAAGTCTAAAACTCTCTAGAAGCTCTCAAAAATAGCTTTACAATTATATGAACTCAAAACCAAACCTTCCGAATTTCAGGAAATTCTCTACACAGAAGAAACAAATAATCAAACTCAAATGCCTACAAGAAGCAGATCACAATAACCAAACTCAGAGTAGGCAGAAAAAACTTCAAAGTCCATGAAAACACCAAACCACATATACCATCACAATATGGCAGGGATCAAATCAAATCTCACAGTCATTACCGTAAATATTAATGGCCTTAATTCACCCAGCAAGGGACACAAGCTAACAGAATGGATCAAAAAATTAGACTCTTCAATCTTTTATCTTCAAGAAACCCACCTCACCACTAAAGGCAGACACCTCCTCAGAGTGAAAGGGTGGAAAATAATATTAAAAGCAAATGGGAATAAGAAACAAGCAGGCATAGCTATATTGCTATCAGATAAAATAGAATTCAAACCAAAAATAATCAAAAAAGACAAAGAAGTACACTTTGCACTTATCAAGGGAACATCAAGAGGATGTTATAATCAAAAATCTGTATGCACCAAACACAGGGGAAAAAAAGTTTCTAAAGCAAACCTACTTGACAGTAAAACAGAAATAAGCACCAACCACCATAATAGCTGGGGACTTCAATACACATTATCAGTAATACACAGATCATCCAAACAGAAACTCAACAGGGAAGTAAGAGACCTCAACAAAACCATAGACCACTTAGACCTAATGGACAGCTACAGAACTTTCTATCCCAAATCCACAGACTACACATTCTTCTCAGCAGCCCATGGAACATTCCCTAAAATAGACCATATACTGGGTCACAATGACTGCCTCCACATATTTAGAAAGATTGACATAATTCCCTGCATGGCATCAGATCATAATGCTATATTGCTAGAAATCAACAACAAAAGACCCACCAAGAATCCCAATGGCACCTGGAAACTGAACAGCACACTTTTAAACAATAAATGGATAATGGATGAAATAAAAAATGAAATTGCTCCTCTCATTTCCCCTGTCTTCCCAGCCTCCGGTCACACTCATCCACTCAGAGCCACTTCCTACAGAGCCCTTAAGCTATCATTCCTGAACCCCAAGTGGTTTCCTCTTATGAGCCATTCTCAGCTCTACTGAGAAGGAAGCAATCTCAATGAATAGGGGAGGGGAGGCACATGATGGGGGGGATTTGAATGTCTAAAGGGAATTAATGATCACAGGCTGATAATGTTGCCGTGGAAGTGTATTCAGCATCCCCTCTTCCTCCCTTAGGCTCTGTTCAAAGGAGAAAGGGAGATTTTTCTTTTCTTTTTTGCGTTAGTATTATATGATATAAATGGATACCTCTTTTTAGGAGTGCAGTAGAAAGAGCTGCTGAGAACAGCCACCTAAGAGCCTTTCCGATGACCTTAGCTGTGGGATGAGATGGATGGAAATTAAAGAAAGCTATTCTGCTGGGCATGGTGGCACACACCTTTGAATCCCAGCACTCGGGAGGCAGAGGTAGGAGGATCCCCATGAGTTCAAGGCCACCCTGAGACTCCATAGTGAATTCCAGGTCAGCCTGGGCTAAAGTGAGACCCTACCTCGAAAAGAAAAGATAAGAAAAGAAAAGAAAAGAAAAGAAAAGAAAAGAAAAGAAAAGAAAAGAAAAGAAAAGAAAAGGAAAGGAAAGGAAAGGAAAGGAAAGAAAAGGAAAGAAAAGAAAAGAAAAGAAAAGAAAAGAAAAGAAAAGAAAAGAAAAGAAAAGAAAAGAAAAGAAAAGAAAAGAAAAGAAAAGAAAAGAAAAGAAAAGAAAAGAAAAGAAAGCAAGGAAGCTATTCTAAGTGGCAGAACTTTTTGTCCCCTCTACATTTAACTTATATCCACTCAGGAGTCTCTCAGCCTTCCTTTCCACAGCCCTTAAGGATCTTTTCTGGAAAGAGAAATTCAAGTGCTGTTTCTAATGGGTTCTCAACAGAATAGTTAAGATAACTTTACAAGGCCCTTTTCTTGGAAAAGAAAAATGTATATGTGTGTTTGTGTGCGTGCGTGCGTGCGTGCGTGCGTGTGTGTGTGTGTATAGCTTAGCAGTTAAGGCACTTGCCTGCAAGGCCAAAGGACACAGGCTCAACTCCCCAGGACCCATGTAAGCCAGATGCACAAGGTGGCACATGTGTCTGGAGTTCTTTTGCAGCACCCTGGCATACTGAATCTCTCCCCCTCTCTCAAGGAAATAAATAAAACAATTAAAAAAAAATTCTTTGCCTATCCACTTTGAGAGACAAAGAGAAGAGGAAGGGGAGGCAGGTAGAAAATGGATATGTCAGGGTCTCTAGCTACTGCAAACAAACTCCAGGAGTATGTCCCCTTGTGCATCTGGCTTATGTGGGTACTGAGGAATTGAACCTAGGTCCTAAGGCTTTGCAGGCAAATGCCTTAATCACTAAGCCATCTCTCTTGATGTACAGGGCCTATTTTAACTACAGTTGTAGGAAAAAAACCCCGCAGGGGGTCCCCACGCTCTGCCCGGATAAGGCGACACCCCAAATCACTCACTCACGAGAAGTGGTCTTATGCAAACTGCAAGAGGATTTTATTCCAAGCGCGCTGGGGCCCACAGTCGTACACCGCACAGGGGTAGAGGACTGCAGAGCCCCGAATGCAGGAACAGGACAGTTTTTATAGGGTTTCTAACAAAGCCTGTGCCTTAGACCAATCATTTTCTAATATTAGGAGCCCCGCAGGGTGTTAGCCAGTCAGTTGGTGCCACCCCATAGTTTCTAAGCCAATTAGTTTATGACCTTGGTGGTCAGCATTTGCGCAGGTCCTTGGGTGGGAGTAGCAGAGTGTGGTTCCAGTCTCCTATGACCTTGGAGGTCAGCACTTGTGTAATTCCTTAGGTGGGGGTAGCAGAGTATGGTATCAACCTCCTATGACCTTGGTGGTCTGAGGCAGGCTGCTACAGCTTATGGTGCGAGCTACTAAGGCTTACAGTGTGGGCTATTAAGGCTTATGGTGCAGGCTATTTACAGAAACTAAATAAGTGGTTCACTTTATTACTCATTTCCCATCCGTGAGTGCTATCTCATGCCCTTTTACCTAGTTTTATATTAGGAGTGGGCTCTGATATAATGAGAAGAGGGATTCTTTACTTGCTTCCAACAGGGAGTAAAGCCTGGAGTTTGAGGTATGCAGGGAGCCTGCTTAAGCTCCCCTTGGAGCGTGATAGTATTTCTGAGCTTCTGAATTCTTGGGGCTTTCACAGTTTCAAAGCCTAATGACAGGGTTTGATCCCCCAGTTCCCATGTAAAGTCAGATAGATGCACAAAGTGGGGAATGAATCTAGAATTGCAGCATTTGGAGGCCCTAATGTGCCTCATTCATTCTCTCTCTCTTGGAAATAAACAAATTAATTACAAAACAAACAATAGGGCTGGAGAGATGGCTCTGCTTGTCTGCAACGACTAAGGACCCACGTTCGAGTCTCCAGGTCCCATATAAGCCAGATGCATATGAAGGAAAACACCCCAGCACAGAAACAAGCTGGTCTGCTTAGCCAGGGCCCTTCCGTGTTGGAACGTGTGTTCTGGGGGACAGGTGCAGGGCTTGAATTGGGAAAGGGAAAGCTCTTGCCTTAAGGACATGGGTTCTATTCCCCAGAACCCACGTAAAGCCAGATGCATATGGTGGCATCTGGAGTTGGTTTGCAGTGGCTGGAGGCCCTGGCACACCCAGCATTCTCTCTCTCTATTTCTTTCTCTCTCCCTCTCTCTCTCTCTCTCTCTCTCTCTCTCTCTCTCTGCCTATATCTCTTTTAAATAAGGCACTTCCCTGTGAAGCCTTCCCCAGGACCCACATGAAGCCACATGCACATGGTGGCGTGTGTGTCTGGAGTTGTGTGCAGTAGCTGGAGGCCCCAGCAGGCCCATTCTTTCAGTCTCTCTCTCTCTCTCTGCCTCTTTCATTCTCAAATAAATGAATAAATACTTTTTTAAAAAAGAAGTGAGGGACTGATAAGTTGGGATTTCATGTAGACTTGGAGGCAAAGATGGAAGTTTTTATTTTATTTTACTTTATTTTTAATTATTTATTTGAGAGAGAGAGAGAGAGAGACAGACAGACAGAGACAGACAGAAATATGCAGGTAGGGAGATAGACAATGTGCACATCAGGGCCTCCAGTCCTGTAAACAAACTCCAGATGCACATGCCCCTTGTGCATCTGGCTTACATGGATTCTGGGGAATCAAACCGAGGTCCTTTGGCTTTGTAGGCAAGCTCCTTAACCACTAAGCCATCTCTTCAGCCCCCATGATTTCTTTCTAATATTTATTTATTTCATAGAAACACACAGAGAGACAGAAACAGAGAGAGTGAGAGAAACACATCAGGACCTCTTGACACTGCAAATGAACTACAGACAACTGCACCACTTTGTGCATCTGACTTTTTGTGGGTATTGGAATAGAACCCAGCCTGTCAGAATTTGTTAGAAAGTGCCTTTTACTGCTGAGCCATTTCTCCAGCCCCTCATGTCATGATTTATTTATATTTATTTATTTGAGAGGGAGAGAAAGAACAGGCAGATAGAAGGAGAATGGGCACGCCAGGGCCTCCAGCTACTGCAAATGAACTCCATACTCATTGGCCACCTTGTGTATCTGGCTTACATGGGTCCTGGGGAATTGAACCTGAGTCCTTAGGCTTCCCAGGCAAGTGTTTTAACTGCTAAACCTTCTCTCCAACCCTCATGTCATGATCTTAAAGGCTTATCTTGAACTCAATAAAATGGAAGATACCTTCTTTCTTTCTTTCTTTCTTTTCAAGGTAGTGTCTCATTCTAGCTCATGCTGATCTGGTATTCACTCTGTAGTCGCAGGGTGGCCTTAAACTCACAGCAATCCTCCTACCTCTGCTTTCTGAGTGCTGAGATTAAAGGTGTGTGCCACCATGCCCAGCTTGGTTTTATTTTCCTTTAAGAAAGAAGGTATCACCGAGCGTGGTGGTGCATGCCTTTAATCCCAGCACCCAGGAGGCAGAGGTAGGAGGATTGCTGTAAGCTTGAGGACAGCCTGAGACTACATAGTGAATTCCAGGTCAGCCTGGCCTAGAGCAAGACCCTCAAAAAACGGAAAAAAAAAAAAAATAGAAAAAAGCCAGGTGTGGTACCTGACACTTTCAATCCCAGCATTCTGCAGGTTGAGGCAGGAGGGTCATGAATTTGCATAAGGTGGCTTTATCTCAAAAGAAAGAACGATACCTTTTTGCTCACACACCAGGCTGGAAAATAATTAGTGACATATGATTTGCATGTAAGTAATAAGTTAACCATTCATAAATTTCCTAACACCTAATGTTATGTAGAAAGTTAAATGTGCAATTTCTGGTGGGACACACACACACACACTTGAGCTTTAGCTTCAGTCAGCTTCCTTACTTGTGATCTTGGTTCTGACACCTCTGTGTGTGCTATCTGTTGTCTTTGGAGAGCTGTTGGTTTGCTTGAGTTATGTTTTGATGCCATCCTGGACTTGGAGTGCAACAGGGAGTGATTTTCAGGAGGAAACTCTCCCAGGGTGCTGGGCAGTGACAGTGAGCCTCAAGTCTCAGCCAGGCACTCGTTCACTGGAGGAAAGAACAACACTCTACACCATGCCAGGTTGCTCAGCTGGGTCATTCAGGAGGTGGGGCATGTTCTAATGTATTTATCAGCTTCTAGTTGCCTGATGAAATGCCTGACAAAAATCAGTTTAAGGGAGCCAGGTGTGATGGTGCACACCTTTAATCCCAGCACTTGGAAGGCTGAGATACGGTCACTGTAGCAGACAGCTTCAGGTCACTGGCATGAACTTCCAAACCAGGCACAGGTTATGGGAGGAAGAAAATTTATTTGAAGTTTACAGGTCCAGGGAAAGTTCCATAATGGCAGAAGAAGCTGGCCTGTTTTCACAGGTCCAAGCAGAGGGAGAAAAGCCACCACCAAAAAGCAAATAAGCACACTCCAGGAACTTCAGGCAGAAACTCAAGCACTTTGCATATCTTTAGACTGGAATTCCAATTCCACCCCTACACTTTAGGGCTGTACCCTAGGACCCACCCACAGTGACATCTCCTCCAGTCAGTTGGCTAGAAATCCAAATTGCAAGGTTTAATAAACTCCTGAATGTATTGGGGGACATCCATTCATACCACCAAAGTCACCAAGAGTTTGAAGCCAGCGTAGAGCTACAGAGTGAGTTCAAGGTCAGCCTGGGCTAGAATGAGACCCTTCCTCAGGGAAAAAAAAAATCAGTTTAAGGTGGGAAATGCTCATTGTAGTTTATTGTTCCAGCAGGTAGAATCTGTCATGGTGGGGAGAAGATGTCAGGAGAAAACAGCTGGTGCCACATCATTACATTGTCAGGGAGGAAGTAAGAAAAATATTATCAATGCCTCTGTTCAGTTGATTTCTCCTTTTTATACAGTCTAGATAATGTCTGCACATGGTATATGCCATCTCAATATACTTATTTAATTAAAATATCTTATTTATTTGTTTGAGAGAGGGGGAGAGAGAGGCAGATTGGCAGAGAAAGAATGGGTGCACCAGGGCCACCAGCCACTGCAAACAAACTCCAGACATATGTGCCACCCTGTGTATATGGCCTATGTGGTTGCTGGGGAATTGAATTTGAGTCCTTGGCCTTTGCAAACAAGAACCAAGCCATCTCTCAGACCTTGGGCTATGTATATTGAAGGTGTGTCTTCCCACCTCATTGACCCTCATCTATTTAATCCCTAACAGGTGACTCTAGGTCTTGTCCAGTTGACAATCAATATAAACCAACACTTCTATGCACTTTTGCTTTCTATGGTTTTCAGCTGGCAGTGTACTTATCAGAATACAGCCACACTGTAAGTCAAAGAGCATATGCTACCTTGGAGGTAGGGTGGTGGATAGAAGGCCACTGTGCTTCTGCTACCTAAGGACAGTCTAGAGGACCCAGATCCAGGAAGTGAGTGTGCTTATTGCTCAGCTGGCAGCACAAGGGGTCCCTCGAAGAGCCGCCAGGGCCCCCAGAAGTGGTCTGTGAATACCGAATGCCAGGCCTCCCCAGAGATGCTCACTCATGTATACTTTCCGCCCAGGTCCCCAGGTGTCTCTCTGTATTTGTCTCCTGTGGAGGTATGCCAACCAGCTTCTTCATGATGCTGAGGGGGTACATGAAGATCTCAACATTATATTTTAGGGCTGGTGAGATGGCTCAGCGGTTAAGACACTTGCCTGCAAAGCCAAACAGCCAGGGTTCAAATCTCTAGTACCCACTCAAAGCCAGATGCACACTGGTGTGTGTGTCTATAGTTTGTTTGCAGTGGCTGGAGGCCCTGGCATGCCCATTCTCCCTCACTCCCTCTCTTTTTCTCTCTGTCTCTCTCTCTCTCTCTGTCTCTGATTGCAAATAAATAAAGAAAAAATATTAATAATAACAACTTCAATATAAAGAAATAGCAAATAGATCTGGAGAGATGCATCCATGGATTAAGTGCTCACCAGGCAAAAATGAGTATTTGAGTTCAGTTTGTCAGAACCCACATCAGGCTAGATGCTATAATCTAAGCATCTGTAATGCCAGCCAGCATTGTCCCCAGGAAGCACATGGGCCAGATAGCCTGCTAAACAACTGCAAACAGAAACCCTGCATTGAGGTGATGGTGAGGACTGAAATCCAAGGTTGTCCTCTGACCTCCACACACACTGTGACACATGTGAACCTCAATTTACACACACGCACCCACACACACTAACTAGTAGGCAATGTTTTGATTGGAGTAGTATTTTTTTTTGTTTTGTTTTGTTTTTTGAGGTAGTGTCTCTCTCTAGAGACAGACTGACCTGGAATTGACTGTGTAGTCTCAGGCTGGCCTTGATTATACAGTGAGCCTCCTACCTCTGAATCCCAAATTCTGGAATTAAAGGTGTGTTCCCCCATGCCAAGCTGTACTAGCATATATTAAATCTGTTTTATTATTGGGTTTCCATGGTGGGCAGTATTGCGACCTCAGATCTGGTTACCTTTCCTGGTAGGAGAGAGTAGAGGAAGTATCATTGTCTTCAAACATTTTATTTGATTTTATGAATCTTGACATGTTATCATCATCATCACTATTATTATTGTTTGTTTGTTTTTGTTTGTTTTCTTACAGTGCTAGGGGTTGCAGCCAGAGTCTTGTGCTGTACCCTGATAGCCTGTTAATAATGATGATCAGTAAAACCCATTTTGAGGACTGGACATTCAGAGCAGTGGTAAAGTGCCTGCCTTGCATGTGCAAGGCCTTCAGTATGATCCCTAGCATACACACACACACATAGTTTATGATATAATTAGGGCTGAAGAGATGGCTTAGCAGTTAAGACCCAGGCTTGATTTCCCAGTACGCACAGAAGCCAGATGCACAAGTTGGCACATGCATCTGGAGCTTGTTTGCATTGGCTAGAGGTCCTGGTGTGCCCATTCTATCTCTCTCTCCCTCCCTCTCTCTCTCCCAAATAAATAATAAATATTTTTTTTAAAATATTGAGACCCAGGGCTGGAGAGATGGCTTAGCAGTTTAAGCGTTTGCCTGCAAAGCCAAAGGACCCACATAAGCCAGATGCACAAGGGGGAACATGCATCTGGTGTTGGTTTGCAGTGGCTGGAGCCCTGATGTGCCTATTCTCTCTCTCTCTCTGTCTCTTTCTCTCTCTCTGTCTCTCTTTCTCACCCCTCCCTTTCTCTCCAATAAACAAATAACTAAATAATATTTTAGAAAATTGAGACCCAACTTGAAAAAGAAAAAAGAAAAGAAATCTGGAAAAGGATTCTCTAGGTCTTTTCCTTCTGTCCTACTCCACAATCTTGCTTTTTTTAAATTTTTTTTTGGTTTATTTTTATTTATTTATTTGAAAGTGGCAGAGAGAGAAAGAAGCAGATAGAGAGAGAGAGAATGGGTGCGCCAGGGCTTCCAGCCACTGTAAACGAACTCCAAACGCATGCGCCCCCTTGTGCATCTGGCTAATGTGGGACCTGGGGAATGGAGCCTCGAACCGGGGTCCTTAGGCATCACAGGCAAGCGCTTAACCACTAAGCCATCTCTCCAGCCCCAATCTTGCTTCTAATAGCCAAAGAGAGCCCAAAGACAGAAAAGTGGTTGAGATTTGAGCACTGGGAGTTTCAATCACAGTAGCAAATACCTGAGATAACCTTTCATTTTATTTATTTATTTTTTAAGAGAGAGAGAGAGAGAAAGAGGTAGATATTTATAGAGCGAGAATGGGCACACCAGAGCCTCTAGCCACTGCAAATGAATTCCAGATGCATATGTTACCATGTGCATCTGGCTTATGTGGGTCCTGGGGAATCAAACCTGGATCCTTTGGCTCTTCAGGCAAGTGTCTTAACTGCTAGGCTATCTCTCTAGCCTTCTGAGGTAACTTTGCAACCTCTCAAAAGAAAGCATAAGTTTGGCTTAAAGCTCTGACAATTTCAATCCATAATCAATTGTCCTTGTTGGTGTGGGCTTGTGTTACCACAGACACTATGTCAGGCACATGCAGAGGAGCAATACTGCTCACCTCAAGCCCAGGTGCAAAAGAGAGGACGAGGTCTAGAGAGATGAGTTGGTAGTTAAGGTGCTTTGCTGCAAAGACTTAAGGACCCAGGTTCAATTCCCCAGCACCCATGTAAGCCAGATGCACAAGGTAGTACATGTGTCTGGAGTTTGATTGCAGTGGCTGGAAGCTCTGGTGCACACATTCTCTCTCTCTTTTGCATAAATAATATAAATAAATAAATAAATAAAATATTTTTTTTAAAGAGAGAGAGGAATTGACAACATTTCAAAATCATCTCCAAAGACAGACTCTCCAGAACTCACTAAGACTTTCCCTGTTAAAAATTCCACCACCGGGAAGCATTACTCTAGGGACAGCCCTTTAAGACATTGGCCTTTGTGGATATTTATGATCTAAACTATAGCAGATGTCTTAATTGAGGATTTCAGGGTAGTGTCAAACAAATGGGTGAAAAAATGCAACCCATATCAGGTGGGCCAGAGCTCCTTGCTGTCCATGTGGGTTTTGTTTGTGTGTGTGTATGTGTGTGTGTGTGTGTGAGAGAGAGAGAGAGAGAGAGACAGAGAGAGACAGAGACAGAGACAGAGACAGAGAGAGAGGGAGAATGAATAAGTGCACTGGGGCCTGTTGCCACTGCACATGAACTCCAGATACGTGCACCACTTTGTGTGGTCTGACTTTACATGAGCCTGGGGGAATTGGGCCCAGGCCAGCAGGTCTTACAAGCACGTGTCTCTAATAACTGCTGAGCCAGTTAATTTTTTGCATTCTTTGTATATCCTAGATCTCCCCACCCCCAGGTTTTTCGAGGTAGGGTCTCAATGTAGTCTAGGCTGACCTGGAATTGACTGTGTAGTCTCAGGGTTGTCTCAAAATCATGGTGATCCTTCTACCTCTGGAAGTACTGGAATTAAAGGCATGCACCACCATGCCCAGCCAGTTCTTTTTTTTTTCCCCCCTTAAAAGGGGAAAGTGGGCAGTGGAGCTGGAGAGATGGCTTGAGAGTTAAGGCACTTCCCTGTGGATCCTTTAATCCCAGCACTCAGGAGGTTAAGGTAGGAGGATCATGGGGAGTTGGAGGCCTCCCTCTGACTCCATAGTGAATTCCAGGTCAGCCTGGGCTAGAGAGCAAGACCCTATCTTGAAATACAAAACAAAAGCAAAAACAGATAGAAACACCAGAAGTAACTCCACTCATAAATGAACAGGAGGCACTGAATGTTAATTTTTCATGGGTTTTGATTTTCCTCAAGGTGAGAGATCCTTGCCTAGTTCAAGAGTATTGCAAGGACACCTCCTGGCTTTGTGTGCACAACCTGTACTAGCTGCCTGGGCCTTTGCCTCACCCTGCCTGTTGACAAAGAGAATGAATTCCTTGGGGCTGTTTTGACTGGCTGGGATGTGTAAATTGCTTGGAAAACACTGTCAGGGCTTAAGGTGCATGTACTTGTGGACCAACCATTCTAAACGTCCCGCTTGCTATTTACAGTATAAATGGAATCCCCATTACTTCCTGATAGATATAGGAAACCACCTACTTTTTCACCCCAGTTATAACCCTCACTTTTGGGTGCACACATGCCCTTTTTCCTTCCTGTACAGGGTTACATGCAAAATGCCTTGTGACAAGGAAATGCGGTGAGTTACTCTCTTGTGTGTGTGTGTCTGTGCATGTCTCTGTGTGTGTGTGTTTTGTATGTGTGTGTTTTACTTTCTGGGATACAGAGTCAGGGAGTAAATAGATTACACTGAAATATTTACAGCTGGTACACAAAGATCCTCAAATGTGATTACTTGGTCCAGGAAGTCTGGCTTATCTCTGATCAGTTTCTGAAACATTTAGGGCATAGGGGAAGGCCAGAGAACAACACACGCTACCTAATAACTTTTTCATGATGGTTGCTTGCTTCCATGACTCAGTGATGAGTTTCTGATAAAACTACCTGGCCTGCCAAAAGATTATTCACACACCAGGAGCTTTTGGCTGACCTAGCGACCAAAGTGGTGATGTAACATGGTATTTGAGGTCCTGGAAGGAAAGGTGCAGTGTGTGTCTCAGTCCCCCAGGGAGCAGCCCTGGTCTGAAAGCCACTCAACACTGGTAAGCTGGACAACTATTACTAGTTTTTGTTTATGTCCCACAAAGATCCAGAGATAGGACACAACGTTTGTACCTTCTGGAGGTATTGACTTAGCTAATCTTGTTCAAAGGATGTCTCAGGGTTTCTGTTCCTATTTGAAGAACAACACTGGGTTAGATGGTGAGCAAGAATTAATTAAATAGAGGGAATCACTGTGTCTGAGCTGTGGGGAGATAGTTTTCACCTCTCCCTCCAAATGGGCAGCTAATGGACGGTTTCTTTTTTTTTTTTAATTTTGTTACTATTAACAACTTCCATGATTATAAAAAATATTCTATTGTAATACCCTCCTTCTCCCAACTTTCCCCTGTGAAAATCCATTCTCCATCATATCTCCTCCCTCTCTCAATCAGTCTTCCTTATCCTTATTTTGATGTCATGATCTTTTCTTCCCATTATGATGGTCTTGTGAAGGTAGTGTCAGGCACTGTGAGGTCATGGATATCCAGACCATTTTGTGTCTGGGGGAAGAACATTGTAAGGAGTCCTACCTTTCCTTTGGCTCTTACGTTATTTCCAATACCTCTTCCACAATAGATCCCTGAGTCTTGGAAGGTGTGATAGGATTTTGCAGTACTGAGCACTCAAGTCACTTCTTCTCAGCACTATGATGCCTTCTGAGTCATCCCAAGTCACTTCCATCTGAAAAGAGAATATTCTCTACCCAAAGTGAGAATAGCATTAATATAAGGGTATGACCATTAAGAGCAGTATTTACTGGGCTGTTTGATAAGCATAGTATATACGTTTAGCCAGACAGCAGCACACGTTATACCCTAGGGCTCATGACTACCCCTGTTTTAAGTTTTCAGTATCAGGGATTTATTCCCTCCCATGGAGCGGGCCTCCAGTCCAATTAGAGGGCAGTTGGTTTCAACCATGATAGACATGCCACTATTGTACCCATTGGCTCATTTGGCCTGGCTGGCCAAATACAAGGCTTGCAGAGTCCAATGTTGAGTATCTTCACTGATGCTTTCTCTTTCTCCCATTGAAGTGCATGCAGCATGGCTTCTTTCAGCTTTCTGTCAGCTGGTCTACTTGGAACTGGTTATCAGCTCCATTCCAGCAGGATTTCTCAGTGGCCTAGCAGCCCAAGTATGTTGGGTCTTCAGCAATAGGGCCTTACCATCCAATCCTGTGGGAAACAAAGGGCCTTGGCAATGGCCTATAATTTTTTGAGGGCATGGGGGACCTCCCTGGCCAACAACTCACTGGAAGTTATTCCATCCCTGGCACTGAAAATTTTCCAGCAACAATCTATGGCTCCTAAGTGTTCCATTGTCCAGAAGAGTAGGTTTCCATAATTTATTTTCTGTTTTTGTTTTTGTTTTTCAAGGTAGGGTCTCACTCTGGTCAAGGATGACCCAGAATTAACTGTGTATTCGCAGGGTGCCCTCAACTTCAAAGACCCACACCCAGCACCATGATTTAATTATATCCTCTTAGATTTTGATTAGCCCTCCCTCCACCTTTCCTTTATCCAGTCTCTTCCCCTGACTTCACTTAGGCCTTTTCACCCCCATCAATCGATTCTTCTACTTACATATATACAATACCAACCTATTAAGTACCCTCCTCCCTTCCTTTCTCTTCCCTTTATATCTCTTTTCTAGCTTACTGGCCTCTGCTACTGATTTTTTTCCTTCTCACACAGAAGCCCAATCATCTGTAGCTAGGATCCACAGATGAGAGAGAACACGTGATGCTTGGCTTTCTGGACCTGGGTTACCTCACTTAGTATAATCCTTTCTAGATCTATCCATTTTCCTGCAAATTTCATAACTTCATTTTTTTTACTGCTGAGTAGTACTCCATTGTATAAATGTGCCACATCTTCATTATCCACTCCTTAGTTGAGGGACATCTAGGCTGGTTCCATTTCCCAGCTATTGTGAATTGAGTGACAATAAACATGGTTGAGCACGTACTTCTAAGGAAATGAGATGAATCCTTAGGATATATACCTAGGAAGGCTATAGCTGGGTTATATATAGATCACTTTTTAGGTGTCTTAGGAACCTCCACACTGATTTCCACAATGGCTGTACCAGATTCCCACCAACAGTGTAGAAGGGTTCCTCTTTTACCACATCCTTGCCAGCATTTATGGTCATTTGTTTTCATGATGGTGGCCAATCTGTCAGGAATGAGATGGAATCTCGATGTGGTTTTAATCTGCATTTCCCTGATGATGACTAGTGATGTAGAACACTTTTTTAGATGCTTATACGCCATCTGTATTTCTTCCATTGAGAATTATCTATTTAGTTCCATAGTCCATTTTTAATTGGCTTGTTTGATTTCTTATTATTTAACTTTTTGAGTTCTTTGTATATCCTAGATATTAATCCTCTATCAGAAGTATAATTGGCAAAGATTTTTTCCCATTCTATAGGTTGCATCTTTCCTTTATTCACAGCTTCCTTTGCTGTCCAAAATCTTCATAATTTCATGAAGTACCAGTAGTTAATCTGTGGTTTTATTGCCTGAGCAATAGGGGTTATATTCATAAAGTCTTTGCCAAGACCAAAGTTGAAGATTTCCCCTACTTTTCCTCTAGCAATTTCAGAGTTCCAGGTCTGATGCTAAGGTCTTTAATCCATTTGGACTTAATTCTTGTGCATGGAGAGAGAGAAGAATCCATTTTCATCCTTCTACAGATATATATCCAGTTTCCCCAGCAACATTTGCTGAAGAGGCTGTCTTTTCTCCAAGGAGTAATTTTGGCATTTTTATTGAAAGTTAGGTGGCTATAGCTACACTGACTTACATCTGGGTCCTCTATTCTGTTCCATTGATGTACATGTGTGCTTTTGTGCCAGTACCACACTGTTTTTGTTACTATGGCTCTGTAGTATAGGTTACAATTAGGTATGGTGATACCACCAGCCTTATTTTTGTTGCTCAGTATTATTTTAGATATTTGAGATTCCAAATGAATTTTTGGACTGTTTTTTCTATTTCCATGAAGAATGCCATTGGAATTTTAATGGGGATTGCATTAAATGTGTAGATTGCTTTGGTAGGATTGCCATTTTCACAATATTGGTTCTTCCAATCAGGAAACAAGGGTTATTTTTCCATTTCCTAGTGTCTTCTGCAATTTCTCACTTGAGAGTTTTAAATTTTCATTGTAGAGATCCTTCACTTCCTTGGTAAGGTTATTCCAGGGTACTTTATTTTCTGATGCAATTGAGAATGGGAATGATTCTCTGATTTCATCCTCTGTATGTTGGTTGTTAGCATATAGGAAGGCTACTGATTTCTGTGTATTTATTTTGTATCCTGCTACATGGCTGTAGGTTTTGATCAGCTCTAACAGTTTGCTGGTAGAGTCATTAGGATCCTGTATGTATAGAATCATGTCATCTGCAAATAATGAGAACTTGATCTCTTCCTTTCCATTTGTGTCCCTTTTATGTGTGTCTCTTGCCTTATTGCTATGGCTAAGACTTCCAGTACTATATTAAATAAAAGTGGGGATAGAGGACACCTTGTTTTCTTCCTAATTTTAGTGGAAAATCTTCCAATTTTTCTCCATTTAGTAATATGTTGGCTGTAGGCTTGTCATAAATAGCCTTGATTATATTGAGATATGTTCCTTCTATTCCCAGTCTGTGTAGGACTTTTATCATGAGGGGATGTTGGATTTTTCAAATGCTTTGTCTGCATCTAATGAGATGATCATGCGATTTTTGTCCTTCGGTCATTTATATAATGTATTACATTTATCAATTTGCATATGTTGAACCATCCCTGCATCTCTGGGATGAAGCCTACTTGGACAGGGTGAAAGATCTTTCTGATATAGTCTTGCATTCTGTTTGCCAATATTTTGTTGAGAATTTCTGCATCTATATTCATGATGGAGATTGGTTGGTAATTTTCTGTTTTTGTTCTATCTCAGCCTGGTTTTGGTATCAGGGTGATGCTGACTTCATAGGAGTTTGGTAGGATTCCTTCTTTTTCTATTTTATTGAAAACCTTAAGAAGCAATGTTATTAGTTCTTCCCTGAAGGTCTGGTAAAATTCACCAGTGAATCCATCTGGGCCTGGACTTTTTTTAGTTGGGAGATTTTTGATAACTGCTTGGATCTCCATACATGTTATAGGTCTATTTAAGTAATTAATCTCATCTTGATTTAATTTAGGTAGGTCATGTAAACCAAGCAAATCATCCATTTCTTTCAGATTTTCATATTTAGTGTAGTATATGTTTTTATATGTCCCTATGATTTTTTTCAAATTCTCTGGTATCTGTTGTGATGTTCCTTTTTCCTCTCTAATTTTATTGTGTCTCTTCTCTCTTTCTTTTGGTCAGATTTTCTATCAATCTTGTTTATCCTTTCAAAGAACCAACTCTTTGTTTCATGGATTCTTTGGATTTCTTTTGGTTCCTAATTCGTTAATTGCTACCCTAATCTTTATTATTTCTTCCCATCTACTGATTTTTGGTTTTGGTTTGCCTTCATCTTCTTTTTCCAAGGCTTTAAGGTGAAACATTAGGTCGTTTACTTTTGACCTTTTTTTTTTTTTTTTTTTTTGGTTTTTCCTCACTCTGGTTCAGGCTGACCTGGAATTCACTATGTAGTCTCAGGGTGGCCTTGAACTCTCGGCGATCCTCCTACCTCTGCCTCCCGAGTGCTGGGATTAAAGGCGTGCGCCACCACGCCCGGCTTACTTTTGACCTTTTTAATTTCTTAATATAGGCATTTAAAGCTATAGATTTACCTCTTATGACTAACTTCATTGTGTCCCAAAGGTTTTGGCATGCTGTGTTCTCATTATCATTTGACTCTATGAAGTTTTTGATTTCCTTCCTGATTTCTTTATTGCCCCTTTCATCATTTAGTAGTGTATTGTTTAGTTTACATGATTTTGTGTATGCTCTATAGCTTTTCTTGCTATTGATTTTTAATTTGATTACATTGTGGTCAGATATAATACAAGGGATTAATTCAATTTTCCTGCATTTGTTAAGATTTGCTTTGTGTCCTAATATATGGTCTATTTCAGATAATGTTCCATGTGCTGCTGAAAAGAATGTATATTCTGCAGCATTTGGATGAAATGCCCTGTATATATCTGTTAAGTCATTTCTTCTATAGCCTCATTTAATCCAGATGCCTCTCGATTTTTTTTTTTTTTCTGTGATGACCTGTCAATCGATGAGAGTGGGGAATTACCCAGCACCAGTGTGTTTGGTATTTTCTATAACCTTAGTTCTAATAGCATTTGTTTGATGAAGTTAGGACTCCCTGTGTTAGGTGCATATATGTTTAGGATTGTAATGTCCTCCTGTTGGAGTGTGCTTTTTATTAATATTAAGTGACCTTCCTTGTCTTTCTTAACTAACATGGGACTAAAGTCTACCTTGTCAGATATTAGGATAGCAACCCCTGCTTGTTTTCTAGGCCCATTTGCTTGAAACACTATTTTCCACCCTTTCTCCCTAACATAGTGTCCATCATTTGTAGAAATCTGAGTTTCTTTGGGCAACAAAGTGAAGGATCCTGCTTTTTAACCCAGTGTGCAAGTCTATGTCTTTTGGTTGGGGCATTGAGGTCATTGATATTAAGAGAAATTATTGAAAGTTGTGTATTTATTTTTGCCACTTTTTGTAGTTCTTCCTGTTTTACCTTTGCTTTCTTGTGCTAAGTAGTATTTGAATATGACTTGCTTTTTCCAGGTTCCTTATATGTGTGCTTTTCTTTCTCTTCAGAATAGAGAATCCTATTAAGTATTTTCTGTAGAGCTGGCTTTGTCTTCAAGTATTCCTCTAGCCTGCTTTTGTTGTGGAATGTTCTTATTTCTCTGTCTATTTGAATGGGTAGCTTTGCAGGATAAAGTAACCTTGGTTGACTGTAGTTATCTTCCACAGACCAGAGAGATTTGCTCAACCATGTTTGTAGCAGTTCAATTCGTAATAGCTAAGAGCTAAAATCAATCCAGATGTCCATCACTAGAAGAATGGATAACTAAGATGTGGTATATCTACACAATGGAATTCTATACAGCAGTAAGAAAAAATGACACAGAGAAATTTGAGGAAAAATGGTTGAACCTGGAACAGATCTTTCAGAACTTGGAATACACCCCTCCAAGCCCTTCTGGCTTTTAAAGTTTGTGTCGAGTAATCTGCTGTGATCCTGATGGCCTTGCCTTTATAGGTAACTTGATATTTCTTTCTAACTGCTTTCAATATTTTTTCTTTGGTTTGTATGTCTGGTAGTTTAATTATAATATGGTAAGGAGAGGTTCCTTCCAGGTTTTGTCTGGTTGGTGTTCTAAAGGACTTGTGTCTCTGCATTGGCACCTTTCTCAATTTGGGGGAAGTTTTCTTCTATGATTTTGTTGAAGACGCCTATTATGCCTTTGGAGTGAAATTCTTGTCCTTATACTATACCCTGAATTCTTATATTTGATCTTTTCATAATGTCTTGAATATCTTGAAATCCCCATTCATACTTTCCTGTTAGTTTGTCTTTCTCTTTGATGAACTACATTAGATCTGCCACCTGGTCTTCTAGCTTAGATATTCTGTCCTTTCCTTCATCCATTCTACTGGTGAGATTTTCTACAGATTTTTTTTTATTTCATTAACTGTGTTCTTCATTGCTAGTAATTTTGACTGTTTTTCTTTATTATTTCTATTTCCTTATTTATATCTAGTATTGACCTCTTTATTTCATTAAATTGGTGTACTGTGTCTTCTTTGATTCCTTTGATTTCCTGTTTCATTCGTTTGATTTCCCCGTTGACTTCTTTGAGCATATTTTTAATCATTCTTTTGGAATATTTCTCAGGCATTTCCTCTAACTCATTCTCACTGGAGGTCATTTCTGATGTGTTAATACTTTTTGGTGGACTTATATTGTCTTGATTTTGGGTGTTTCTTGTGTTATAATGTATATATTTTTGCCTCTTGGGTTAATTTAATGCTTTGATTTTCTAGTTAGCTGCAGTATTATTAAATGTACCAATCAATCTGATGTCATAAATCTTCAGGGTAGGAGCTTAAGGTGTTAGGTGTGGCTCTCAAGATTCTCAGATTATATACAAAGTAACCTTAGATGTTTGGTTTGCCTGATATGAGACTATTCAAGTAGGCTGAATGGAACAAAATACAGCCAGATTCTAAAATTTAACTCAGCAATGTATGCTGTCAATGAAAAATAGCAGAGTATTTATGCAAGAGTAGATATTATGACAACCAGATCATCTAACAATATCACTGTCCCTTAGAGTGTGTGGTGCCCAACCCACACCCTTAATCCTGGCAACAAGAAGGTTAAGATTTCTGGTCTGTTGAGGGTTCCAAGTCAGCTTGTGACCAAGTGAGACCCTTCCCTAATGTATAACAGAAGAGGAAGCAAAGCCACTATAAATCAAGAAGCAAAAAATACCAAGCCCAAAATATAGCTAATTTAGAATGGCAAATCCAACCACCCATCAGATTTAACATATAATTTATCCTGATATGGAAGGTGCAATTAGCACTTCTGGTTCAGGCCTATATACCAGGCTTATTTGGCGAGTACTGACCTGGTGTAATCCAAGGTACTTTTTGGGATGTTTTAGGTCTCAGTTATGCTGTGCTCCTGTTTGGGTTCCTCTTTGGTGCCTGTGGGTTGAAGTACGGTGGCTGGGTCATTGGATCGCTGCTCAGGTCTCCAGTGCTGGGTGCTGTGATCTCCCTTCCCCTGGTCTATGTTGCTTGGTGGTGTTTACACTGGTGGTGGGGGAGGGGAGGCTGTGGATGGTGGGTGTATTTCTCCCACTGGTTCCTATGATCCTCTACCTTGTGATCTGCTCCTGTGTTTGCTGTGGTTCTCCATGTTTCTTGAGTTTGCAAAGAGCTCTGGTGTGAGTGTAAAATCCCCTCACGTGGCAGTTCCTGTGGCTCAAGCCGAGCCTGGCAGCTGTGGCCCTGTGGACCTGCTGCCGCCACTGCTGGAGCCGCGTCTGCCTCCCTACGTGGGCTCTGGATGCTCCGGATCTCTCCTACTTCTCTGCTGCAGTTGATAATTTATGGTTTCTATTTTTACTCATTGTCTTACATTAAAAGAAATAGGAACACTTATCTAGTAAATTTTCATGTGTTCTTGTACTGAAATAAGGTGTTCTTTAGGGAAAGCAAGCAAGCATTACCTTCTGTTTTGATTAAGATGAAAGTAATTTCTTTCTCTCAAGATTGAAATAGTAGTTTGAAGACCAGCATGGTGGCACATGCCTTTAATCCCAGCACTTGGGAGGCATGAGTAGGAGAATTGCTGAGTTCAAGGCCACCCCGAGACTACACAGTGAATTCCAGGTCAGCTTGGGGTACTGCAAAATCTTACCTTGAAAAGAACAAAAAAGAAAGAAAGAAAGGAGGAAGGGAGAGAGGGAGGGAAGGAGGGAGAGAAGGAGGGAGGAAGGAAGGAAGGAAGGAAGGAAGGAAGGAAGGAAGGAAAGAAAGAAAGAAAGAAAGAAAGAAAGAAAGAAAGAAAGAAAGAAAGAAAGAAAGAAAAAAAAGAATATTAAGCTGGCTAAAGGAGTGAGATCTCTACGTACATGAACACATAGAGTTGAGTTTCTGTGATAGCTTCTGCAAATGGAAAGTGAATTCCTTAACCTTATGTATTGCAATATTAACATCACCTCCTCTGAATTGGAAATAATAAATGAATGTAAATAAGGTGTGTTTGCCATCTGCTGTAGCCCATGAAAGACTGGTGTTCTAATTATCATTGCTTTTCTAAAGAATGTTTTTTGAGAAGGAATCAGTACTACTATTTTATTTTACTTTTTCATTTAGGAATCTTCAATATATATATAGTATATAAAATATATATACACATAAATATACAGTCTATTAGGAAAACCTGGGAAATTGAACTTGGGTCCTTGGGCTTTGCAGGCAAGTACCTTAACCACTAAGACACCTTTCCAACCCTCATGTGGTATGGTAAATTCTGTCAAGGGCTGAGTGTGATGTTTGCCTTTTGATTATTCCCAGGAAAAAAGGAGGTTTTGTCTGTCCTTCATTGACCTCTCAGCATAATATCTGCCAAGGCACCTATTATTACCTACTTTACTTTTTTTAATGTTTTTATTTATTTGTCTGTGAAATAGACTATGTGTGTGTCATGGCCTCTTGAGCTACAAATGAACTCCTGATACAAGTGTCACTTTGTGCATCTGGTTTTATGTGGGTACCTTGGAATCAAACTTTGGCCATCAGGCTTTGCAAGCAAATGTCTTTAACTGCGGAGTTCCCATGCCCTGCCTTTTTCATAGGTGCTGGGAACCGAGCTCAGGTCCTCACGCTTACACAGCAAGCACTCTTACCCATGAGCCACCTTGCCAGCCCCTGTGTTGCAATTTTTAAAAGCCCAGATTCCACTAACAACAAAACACACTAAGGCCTTATTTGGTTAAGAACACAAAACTGTTTCGATGAACATGAGGACTGTAGTAGTCGCAGCTTAAGCAGGGGACATATATTCCAAGTCCCCAAGCGGATATCTGTAACCTTATAATATACTGTTTCTTCCTAGGTACAAAGACATCATCATTGTTATTATTATGATGATAATTACTAATTTATTTTGGTTATTAGGTAGAGTCTCACTGTAGTCTAGGCTGACCTAGAATTCATTATTTTTTAAATTAACAACTTTTCTCTATGGAAATGAATTAAGTCTAAATGGATTAAAGACCTTAATATTGGACCTGAAACTACTAGAGAAAAAAGTAGGGGAAACCCTTCAACATATTGGTCTTGGCAAAGACTTTTTGAATACAACCCCAATTGCTCAGACTAAAACCACAGATTAACTGCTAAGACCTCATGAAATAACAATGATTTTGTACAGCAAAGGACACTGTGAATAAAGCAAAGAGGCAACTGACAAAATGGGAAAAAAATCTTTTCCAGCTATACATCTGATATAGGATTAATATATAGGATGTACAAAGAACTCAAAAAATTAAATAATAAGAAATCAAACAACCCAATTAAAAATGGGCTATGGAACTAAATAGAGAGTTCTCAAAATAAGAAATATAGATGGCATATAAACATCTAAAAATGTTCAATATCCCCAGTCATCAGGGAAATGCAGATTAAAATTACATTGAGATTCCAGCTCACTCTTGTCAGATTGGCTACCATAATGAAATCAAATGACTATAAATGCTGGTGAGGATGCAGAAAAAGAGGACTCCTTCTACACTGTTGGTGGGAATGTAATCTGGTACAGCCATTGTGGAAATCAGTGTGGAAATTCTTTTTTTTTTTTAATTTTTGTTCATTTTTATTTATTTATTTGAGAGCGACAGAGAGAGAGAGAGAGAGAGAGAGAGAGAATGGGCACGCCAGGGCTTCCAGCCACTGCAAACGAACTCCAGACACGTGCGCCTCCTTGTGCATCTGGCTAACGTGGGACCTGGGGAACCGAGCCTCGAACCGGGGTCCTTAGGCTTCACAGGCAAGCGCTTAACCACTAAGCCATCTCTCCAGCCCAGTGTGGAAATTCTTGAGACAGCTAAACAATAGGTTTACCATATGATCCAGCTTTAGCATTCCTGGGCGTGCATTCTAATGAATCTTCTCACTACCGGAGAGATACTTGCACAACCATGTGAATTGCTGCTTTATTCACAATAGCTAGGACATGGAATCAACCTAAATGTCCATCCACAGATGAATGGATAATAAAGATCTGGTACATCTACAGAATGGAGTTCTATTCAGCGGTAAAGAAAACTGAAATTATGAAATTTGCAGGGAAATGGATGGATCTGGAAAGGATTATACTAAGTAAGGTATCCCAGGCTCAGAAAGCCAAATGTTACGTGTCTTCTCTCATATGTGGATCCTAGCTAGAGATGATTGGACCTCTGTGTGAGTAGGAAGAAAACTTAGCAAAGAGCCAGTAAGCTAGAAAAGAGATATAAAGGGAAGAGAAAGGAAGGAAGGGGTTACTTAATAGGTTGGAATTATGTAGTCTTCGGCTGGCCTTGAACTCATGGTGATCCTCCTACCTCTGCCTCCTGAGTACTGGGATTAAAGGCATGTACCACCACACCCCACTACAAAGACTTATAATACTTGATTTATGACATACATACAGCTGGATCACTAGCAATGAAAAATCATGACATTGGGCTGGAGAGATGGTTTAGCAGTTAAGGTGCTTGCCTGCAAGCCTAAGGACTCATGTTCAGCTCTCCAGGTCTCACTTAAGCCATACATACAGTGATGCAAGTGTGCAAAGTCACACATGCGCACTAAGAGTTGCATGCTTCTAGAGTTCAATTCAATTGGCTGGAGGCCCTGGTGTTCCAATCCTCTCTCTCACTCTTGCATAAAAATGACAGTCTGTTGGGCTTGCCTCAAAAAAAATTTTGAAAAAAAGAATCATGTAATAGAACAATTATAAGAGTGCACTTCAGTGTTAAGAAGATGGCTCAGTACATAACAGGCTTGCCACATGACCATGAGGACCTGAGTTTGGATCCCCAGTATCCACATAGAAGTCAGGCACATTGGTGTGTGCCACTAATCCCAGCATAAGAGAGACATACAAGACAGATCCCTCAGGCTTTCAATGTCTCCTCTAGCTGAGTTGGTGAGCTCCAGTTTCAGAGAGAGACCCTGCCTCAAAGAAACAGGGAAAGTGGACTGGAAAGAAGAAGCATGATGCACAAGGCATCTGGAGTTTGTTTGCAGTGGCTGGCAGCCCTGGTGCACCCATTCTCTCTCTCTCAAAAAAATAAATTAATTAAATTAAATATTAAAAAAAGAAAAGGAGCCAGGCATGGTGGCACATGCCTTTAATCCCAGCACTTGGGAAGCAAAGGTCGGAGGATCACCATGAGTTTGAGGCCACCCTGAGACTACATAGTGAATTTCAGGTCAGCCTGAGCTAGAGTGAAACCCCACCTCTGAAAAAAAATGGAAAGTAAAGGCAGTCAACATTCACTCCACCCCACCACATACATGAACACAATGCATGAATACATATGCATGCATCCATACCCCCACATGTGCACACCAAACTTACAAAGGATATAATCTAATCAGAAACACATGGATGTATTCTTTCTGTGTCTTGGAAGTTGTCAAGACAAATACTGGTATTTGCAGCCCGAGATTGTCTATCTCTACAACCACAGAAAGTGACAACATGGATCATGATTGAGGAGCTACTGTATATATAGGTCCAGGTTTCTCAGTGTTCGTACTGCGGATATTTGGAGGTGGATAATTATTTCTCCTTCGTGTGCATTTTTGAATATTTGCATTGCTGGATGTTTATGTGCACAGCTGCCATCCTACTGGACACCTCAAAATGCCTTCAGGCTGATGTTCCTTGTAAGGCAAAGTTCCTCCTGGCTGGTTATCACAGGCTAGAAAAAGTTGTCCACAGGAAATGATGGAACTCTTAGAGTAGGAGTGTCCACTGTAGCACAATTGACGGTGGAGGTCCCTACCACACTGTGTTGTCAAGAATCCACCTCTGCATTAGAGGTTACTTACCAGTATCAAGGTCTCCAATGATATGAACAAAATCCACTTATTTTTAGAAAGTTGTATGTGCATGTATGTGTGGCAAGCATATGTGTGTGCACACGTGTGCAGGTGCCAATACACATGTGTGCATGTGGAGAGCAGAGATTGACCTTGCATGTCTTAGTTGATTGTAACACGAGGTTCCTGACTTGAACGCAGTGCTCACTGATGCTGCTAGTTTAGTTAGCCAGCTTGCCCTGGGGATTCTCCTGTCTCCTCTTCCCCAGTGCTGGTATTACCGGCATATGTACACAGGGGATCTGGAGCTCAACTCATGTCCTCACACTTCCATGGTCAGCACTGTATCCCTTGAGCCATCTCTCCAGCCCTAATCCAATCATTTTTTTAAAAAAATATTTATTTATTTACTTTCAAGCATAGAGAGACAGAGAGAAAACTCCAGATGCATGTGCCACTTTGTGCACATGGCATATGTGGGTACTGGAGAATTGAACCTGGGTCCTTAGGCTTTGCAGGCAAGAACCTTAACTACTGAGCAATCTCTCCTGCCCTGCATTCATGTTTACCATGAACTATTGGCCAAGAGCAAATAGGTCTCCAGCCTGTGGCAGAGAAGAGGATAGCACAAAGGTCTTGGTATTAGGAACCTCTCTACTCACTGGATGTGATGACCAAAATTATCTTCACACATCACCAAGAGTCCCAAAGGGAGGAAGGGCGGGGGTTACAAAGAGTGATCTGATGAAAACTACTGAGTTTAACTTGCATGTGATATATGGTCACATTTCTGTCTCTTTGTGTGCTAATGAATATTTTATAGAAATCAGTTTCTCCTATTTCAATTCATTTGGTTATCTGGCCTTTTCTGCCTCATGATGTGGCATTCTTTTTGTTTTTGTTTTTTTTTTTTTTGTAAAAAAACACATTTATTTATTTATTAAAAGAAAGAGAGAGCGAATAGGAGCACTGAGGCCTCTGCAAAAAATCTCCAGACATGGAGACACCTTGGCTTATTTGGGTACTGGGGAATTGAACCTGGGTCCTCAGGCTTTAAAGACAAATGCTTTCACCACTAATCCATCTCTCCAGCCCATGTAGGCATTCTTGACATCTGTTTTATAGGTAGGAAAACCAAGCCTAAACATGGATAGATAGCATCAGAGAGCAAAGTTTTATTTCTAGTCTACCATCCTTCCAAATGTCATGTACCTGACTCACTCAGAGGGTGCTGAAGCCATTGGCTTCCTTTGGCATATTGGGTCACCTCAAATAATTTAAATATTACTAGGTAGCATCACCACCGTTAGAAAAATGCAATGGGTTCCAGGAACTCTGCCACTTATAAATGAGTCTGGCTGACAAATGAATGCATTCATTTTGGAGGTCAGAGTCAGAGGTGCATAGAGAACACATAGGTTGTAAGACTTAGAAGGTCTTTACTTGGAAGGGCAGGTGGTGAATGATACTTTGCACTTTGCTCAGGGCTAGAAAGGAATTTTTGTTTTCGAGGTAGGGTCTCACTCTGGCTCAGGCTGACCTGGAATTCACTATGTAGTCTCAGGCTGGCCTCAAACTCTCCACGATCCTCCTACCTCTGCCTTCCGAGTGCTGGGATTAAAGTTGTGCACCACCATGCCCGGCTGGAAAGGGATTCTTTGTTTACTTATTTGTTTGTTTGTTTTTGTTACTTTGTGGTAGAGTCTCCCTCTAGCTTAGTCGGACCTGGGGTTGCTGAGAGTCCCATGGAACGCATGGCCACAGACACCCGAGGCAAATGTTCTACAGCTCAACTCCCCAGCCCTCACTGGAGGATGTTACCCCATTTCTTTATTACTAACCTATACCCTTGCTCTTGGGTCCATGTATCCCAGATTGGCCTTGAACTTGTCCTCTTCATGTTCAGCCTCCTGAGCATGTGGGATGACAGATCTGAACCACCAGGCTTTATTCTCAATGCCCTGCCACTTTCAATGGCACCTGCCCAGCACTTCCCAGACTACAAGATTCCATGTGAGGCCAAAGCATCATAGAAAACCCTTCCCATGATGAAGCCCCTTAGATCTTGGCTCCTCACATGTTTGGAATATAAGTACTAGGATCTTTTTTAATCAAGATAGAAACTGAGGCTGAAGATGACTGAGTGATGTACCCATCAGAAGATGTAGCAGGGTGGGACCTGTCCCCATGGAGTCAAGGAGAATACCTGCCTCCAGCTACCAGAGCCTCCAGAAGTAGGACCTACATTGGGTCCTGAATGAAGGAGACTGATGTCACTGGAACTATGGGGGAATTTGTGGGGCATAAGCAGGCTCAGTGATAAAGATTGGACCACAGAGTTTAGCCACACCCCATGCATTTAGGGTATCCTTCAGTGCCAGTCATACAAGGTCCCACTAAGACCTTATGCACATTTTCCATTTTTTTATGATACTGTGAGAACGTCAATATTTCCAGGTCCCCAAGGTGGGGACTTTGCACAGATTCTGTTTTATCCAGAGTCTTCTTTGTGGCTGCTATGACCAGCAGCCACATTTGTCAGGTCCTACGGCCCTGGGAATTACCTTCTCTTCCCCAAATGGATGCCCTGTGGATGGATTTCCTTCTCACTCTTGCCCCATGATACTGAAAGATAAGTTGGTCTAGGACATTGTCAAGGGGTATCCTAGGTTCCAAAGATGCAGGTGGGAACCTCATACCCTGACTGGGTGATTCTAGATTGAGATGCTCTTGGAAGTGCCTCTGTAGGCTCAGAAGTCTGCCTCACAGCCTTTGATAATGTTATATAAGAGGAAGTAGACACATCCACCTCCACAAAGCTCCACCTGCTTCTCTCACACCCATATAGATGGAAGCTCTGACAGGCTGTGGATCCATCCTCAAAGCCTGAGCAGAAACATCACTGTCCTTGGTCACCAGCCTGTCCCCGGGGTGGGGAGGGAACATCTCATCACCCAGGGTCACCAAAAGCCCAGTGATGCTTGGAAGGGATGACTTGAGCCTAGATCAGGTGTTGACCCAGCCTCTAGGGTCCAAAGCAGGCTTCCGCTGGGCTCTCTGCTTCTGTGCTCCGCTAAAACATTCCCCCATGTTCACTTATGATAGGCCACTGCCACAGGACTTGACCTCCATGGCCAGTCCAAGGGCATGCACTACAGCTAGCTATGGCCATTCAGACATCCCAAGCTAAGCTGGTCGGTCATTCCTGTTCCCAGTCCTGCCGCCATCCATTCTGCTAACAACTGACTTTGTTCTCTCCCATCAGCCCAGCTCTCATCAGCATACTTGTTTCTATGCTGACCTGTTGTTCCCTCTCCTTCTCAGTACCCATGAGCCTCCTGGAGACTGAAGCCTTCCCCTCCCCCACCTCTCTTCCTCTCAGTTCACCTCTCTTGGTCCAATTCCTACTTCACTAGAGTGTTTGCTAGAATCCTCCAGTGAGGGCATGAGAGTGACTCAGTAGTAGAGCACCTACTTAGACTCCCCCAATGAGACACTATGTACATGGCTCAGCAGTAGAGTTCTTGCTTAGAGTCTATCCATGAGGGACTGAGGGTGTGTCTCAGCCTGCTTAGAATACCCCAGTGAGGGGCTGGGGCATGGTAGAGTACTTGACTATTTGTGCAAGGCACTTGGTTCTATGCTCAACACAAGAAGAAGATGACCACATGGAGAATGAGGAAGAAGAAAAGATTCTGATGTCCACCATGGGCCTTTATACTCAAGATCTTCCTTGTATTATTGGGTACACTGAGGCCCAGAGAGAGGAAGGCGCTTGTCCAAGGTTTCCTGGGATCTGTGCTGACAGCAGGTGACCTAACAACTCTTATCCAGCCCCTTTCCTGGTAAT
Source organism: Jaculus jaculus (assembly GCF_020740685.1). Classification (NCBI taxonomy): domain Eukaryota; kingdom Metazoa; phylum Chordata; class Mammalia; order Rodentia; family Dipodidae; genus Jaculus; species Jaculus jaculus. The sequence goes on along the minus strand of NW_025423515.1, from coordinate 4,025,231 downwards.
GCCGCTCCTCACCCACTCGCTGTGGACCTGGGAAGATTCACTACATCATAAGGTCAGAGGTGTATGTTTTCCCACAGCATATAGGACCAGCTTGTTGATGGCTCCTAGTGGCTAAGGGTTTGCGTTTGTTTCTTTGTTTGGTTTGATTAAGAAAGGGTCTCATGTAGCCGTAGCTGACATCAAACTCAATATATAACTGAGAATGACCTTGAATTCCTCATCCACTTCCTGAGTGTTAGGATTACACACATGAGCCACGAAAGTTGGGTTAATGGTTAGGTTTTGATGAACATTAATGGATCAGGACTATGAACCTGTTTGAGTTCCCAGCTCCAGGTTTGCATCATTCCCACTTGGTCCCCTTCAGACCCAGTGTACACACACACATACACACACACACATACACACACACACACACACACACACACACACACACACACAGACACTTACTTTTCCACCCCAGATTTTCATGTCTGTCTTTTGCCTTCCTGTGTGCCAGAACTTTGCAAGGGAGGAAGGCAATAATTTTATCCTGACTGGACAAAAGAAACATGAGATGCAGTCCTTACCAAGCCTTTGAGCTCCGGCAAGCCAAAGATAAAGGGAGGAAGGGGAGAAAAGAGGAAAGGAAGGAAGGAAGGAAGGAAGGAAGGAAGGAGGGAAAAAGTTGGGAAGGGAGGAGAAGAAAAGGAAGAAAGGGAGAAAACAAGGAGGAAAGGGTGATAAGTGGAATGAAAGTGAAAAGAGAAGGGGAAAGTGAGGGGAAGAATGGAAAGAAGGACAGACAGGAAGGAGGGAGTAAGGGAAAGAAGACAGAATGGGAGAAAAAGAACGGCTAAAGGGAGAAGAATGGAAGGAAGGAAAGAAGGAAGGAAGGAAGGAAGAAAGGATGGAAGGAAGGAAGGAAGGAAGGAAGGAAGGAAGGAAGGAAGGAAGGAAGGAAGGACAAGGGACAGAGGGCAGGTCTGCAGAACCCTGGCCTGAGCACAGTCAATCCCTGTAGGCTGAGCCTAGTGCTGTCAGGAACACACCGGGGCCTTGTGGGATGTTCTGGCCCAAGGAGTCACACCATCACACCAGGCCTCCTCAGGCCCCAGGAGTCCCGGCACCTGTTCTCTGGGTAAGTGTGTTTGTGTGTGTGTGTGTGGGGGGGAGCAAGCTGTGAGCTGCGAAGCTTCTGCTTTATTACAGCTGCACCCTAGGTACCAGTACTCCTGCATCTGCTTTCTGGTATGTGCGGGGTGGGGCACAGGCTCTGTGAGCTGCAGGGTCCCTGTTTCAGCACAGCTGCACCGTGTCTATGTAAAAGACACAGCTGTCACCTCACAGGAGATTAGAGATTGTTTAGTCTAGGGCCAGATATGAGTGACCATGGTCCAGGAACACAGATGTAGGTTACTCTAAATTCCATGTTCAAATGTGTTAAGAGTTTCATTAAGTTTTTATGGTTACAGAAATCAAGTCCTAAATCAAGGCGCTTTACAAACACGTTGGCTGACCATCAGGTAGGCGGGTTTTAGGAAAGCAGGTGTAGGAAAAAACCCCCACAGGGGGTCCCCACGCTCTGCCCGGATAAGGCGACACCCCAAATCACTCACTCACGAGAAGCGGTCTTGATGCAAACTGCAAGAGGATTTTATTCCAAGCGCGCTGGGGCCCACAGTCGTACACCGCACAGGGGTAGAGGACTGCAGAGCCCTGAATGCAGGAACAGGACAGTTTTTATAGGGTTTCTAACAAAGCCTGTGCCTTAGACCAATCATTTTCTAATATTAGGAGCCCCGCAGGGTGTTAGCCAGTCAGTTGGTGCCACCCCATAGTTTCTAAGCCAATTAGTTTATGACCTTGGTGGTCAGCATTTGCGCAGGTCCTTGGGTGGGAGTAGCAGAGTGTGGTTCCAGTCTCCTATGACCTTGGAGGTCAGCACTTGTGTAATTCCTTAGGTGGGGGTAGCAGAGTATGGTATCAGCCTCCTATGACCTTGGAGGTCTGAGGCAGGCTGCTACAGCTTATGGTGCGAGCTACTAAGGCTAACAGTGTGGGCTATTAAGGCTTATAGTGTAAGGCTATTTACAGAAACCAAATAAGTGGTTTACTTTATTACTCATTTCCCATCCTTGAGGGCTATCTCATGCCCTTTTACCTAGTTTTATATTAGGAGTGGGCTCTGATATAATGAGAAGAGGGATTCTTTACTTGCTTCCAACAGAGAGTAAAGCCTGGAGTTTGAGGTATGCAGGGAGCCTGCTTAAGCTCCCCTTGGAGTGTGATAGTATTTCTGAGCTTCTGAATTCTTGGGCCTTTCACAGGGAAATCAGATGCTATCAGAAGACATGCTTAGTCCTTGGGTTGGTGGAAGCTGGTCGGTCAGTACACAGCTGCACCTCAGGTCTCAGGAGCCCCTGCCTCTGCCCTCTGAGTGTTTGGGGGCGCACACGCTCTATTCTCTGCAGAGTCCCTGCTCCAGTCCAGCTGCCCCCTCTTCCGCCAGCCGCGCCCCCCCTGACCGGTGGACGGCTCCGCCCCCCCGCGGCGCGGGCAGTGGAACCTCCCGTGACGTCACCGGTGGACCCCCCTGCGGCGCGGGCAGTGGAACCTTCCGTGACGTCACCGGTGGACGGCCCCCCCCGCGGCGCGGGCAGTGGAACCTCCCGTGACGTCACCGGTGGACGGCCCCCCCCCGCGGCGCGGGCAGTGGAACCTCCCGTGACGTCACGGCGCTGCCGCTCAACAGGAGCATGCTTAGGGAGCTTGTGAAGGTTAAAAAGGCGGGAGCGAGGAGTTCTTTCTCCCGACCCTCTCCCCAGCGGCTCTGCGGGCGGAGGAAGCGGCAGGGGCGTGTAGGAGGCTCCGGAAGACGCTCAGCAAACTGTGAAGTGCAAGGCCGACGCGTGGGCAGTGCGGGACGCGGCAGAGTTCCTCTAATGAGACCGTCCTGCGCGGTGGCGGGTCTGTGCTCCGGCGAGCGCCCCCTGCAGGTGGGAGGACCCGCGGGCCGCCGAGGGCGGGGGAGCCGGGATGGGCTGGCCGCCCTGCAGCTTGAATCCATCCATCCATCCACACACACGCACACACACATATGCACACACACGCACACATATGCACACACACACACGCATGCCTCCTCCCCCCAAAGCTGGGTGCAGGGCACTCCTGTACCCTAGTGGGACGCTGAGGTAGGAGGGTCCAGAGTTGAGGGCACATCTGGACCCTGTCTCCAAACACAGCAGCACAGAGCCAAGGAGCCAGAGAGATAAAGGGAAGAAGGGAAGGAAAGAAGAAACGGAGACAAGGAGAAAAACGGGGGAAAGAAAAGAGGGATAAAACGAGAAAAGGAAGGAAGGAAAAGGAGAAAGGGTGAAGAATACAGGTAAGGAATGAAAGTGGGAAGAAAAAGGGGAAAGGAAGGATAAAAAAGAAGAAAGGAAGGAAGAAGGGAGACGAATGGAAAGAAGAAAGGAAAGAAGAAAAGGAAGGTAGGAGTGAAAGAGGGAAACAAGGAAGGAGGGAAAGAAGAATGGAAGGAAGGAGACAGACTGGGAAAGAGGAAGGAAGAACGAAGGGAAATGGAAGATAAGGAAGGGAGGGTGAAAGGAAGGAAGAGCAAGGGAAGCCGGGCAGGGCTGCAGAACCCAGGCCTGAGTGCAGTCAGTCCCTGTGGGTTGACAGTGGGCATGTGCGATCTTCTGCCCAGGAGTCACCTTGTCCCTGAGGCCTCCTCAGGCCCTGTCAGCTGGAGAGATGGATTAATGGTGAAAGCACTTGTTTTCAAAGCCCAAGTACCCAGGTTCAATTCCCCAGTACCCAAATAACTGGTGTATATTTTATCCCATAATCTATTGGCTCTGCTTATGGTATGTTTGTGCAAAAGCTTTTTAGTTTCATGAGATCCCATTGGTTTAGTACTTGTTTAATTTCCTGTTATTGGGGTTTGTTCAGGAAGTTTTTTCCTGGTTCTATTCTGTGGAGCATGCCTCCTAGTTTGTCTTCCAGTATTTTAAGAGTTACAAGTGCAAACTACAAAGTCATAAAGCACTCAATATATTGGGAGCCATCTATTCAAACTACCACGCCCTTATAACTGCCTTCATTGTACCCCATTGTTTGTGTAGGTTGTGTTTTCATTATCATTCAATTCTAGGAATTCAACAATTTATTTTTTGATTTTTTTCCATGACCTATTCATTGTTTAAAAGTATGTCGTTTAGTTTCTAGGAGATTGTGGAGTTCTTGATGTGTCTCTTGTTTTTAATTTCTAGCTTTTAAAGCATTGTGATCTGACATGATGCAGGAAGTTACTTCAATTTTCCTTTATTTATGAAGGCATGTGTTGTGGCATAATATATGGCCAATTTTGGAGAACATTCCATGGGCTGCTGAGAATATTTATTCTGTAGAGTTGGGGTGGAAAGTTCTGTAGATGTCTGTTGGGTCTAGTTGATCTATGATATTGTTGAGCTCTATTATTTCCCTGTTGATTTGGGTGATCTTCCTGTTGATGATAGTGGAGTATTGAAGTCTCCAACTATGATGCTGTTAGCATTTATTCTGTTTTATTGTTGAGTAGATTTTGTTTTATAAACTGTGGTGCCCCTGTATTTGTGGCATTTATATTTATGATTGTGATGTGCTCATGTTGGATCATTCCCTTGATGAGTAGTAATAAGTGGCCTTCTTTGTCCTTTTTGATTATTTTTGGTTTGAAGTTTATTTTATCACCTATTAATATAGCAACACCAACTTGTTTTTTAAATTTCCATTTGCTTGGAATAACATTTTCCAACCATTCACCCTGAGGAGGTGTCTATCTTTAGTGGTGAAGTGGGTTTCTTGAAGAAAGCAGATAGAAGGTTCCAGTATTTTTTAAAAATTTTTATTTATTTACTTGAGAGCGACAGAGAGAGAGAGAGAGAGAGAGGGAGGGAGGGAGGGAGGGAGGGAGAGAATGGGTGCGCCAGGGCCTCCAGCCACTGCTAACGAACTCCAGACGCATGTGCCCCCTTGTGCATCTGGCTACATGGGTCCTGGGGAATTGAGCCTCGAACCGGGGTCCTCAAGCGTCACAGGCAAATGCTTAACTGCTAAGCCATCTCTCCACCCCAAAGGGTCCAGTATTTTGACCCACCCTGATAACGTGTGTATTTTGATGGGTGATTCAAGACCTTTCATATGTAAGGTTATATCTGTGAGGTTTTAACTAATTCCTGCCATGATGAGGTGCTTTATGGGGTTTAGTGCTTTTTTGTGTTTTGAACTATTTTGAGACTGGTCTTTTGTTTATTGTGATCTTCTTATTGGCTCTTGAGGTTGGTTACCTTTGACTGTTCTGTGTGGAGTATTTCCTCAAGTATTCTCTGTAGGTTTGGCTTTGTGTTCATTTAATCATGGAGTTGACTTTTTTCATGGAAAGTTTTCTTTCACCATCTATTATGAGGGATACTTTTGCTGGGTAGAGTAGCTTGGGTGGGAAGCCCTAGTTTTATAGACTTAGAAGTGTTCCATTCCAGGCCCTTCTGGCTTTCAGGGTTTCCATTGAGAAGTCTGATGTAATTATAATGGGGCTGTCTTTGGATGTTGTGAGTTGTTTCTGTCTTCCTGCTTTTAACACTCTCTCTTTGTTTTCATTGTTAAGTGTTTTAACCATGAATTGTCTTGGAGAGTTTCTTCTTTGGTCCTGTCTGTTGGTCTTCTGTGGGCTTCTTGTATCTGGATAGGCCTCTTTATGGGAGAGTCAAAACATTTTCTTCAATACTTTTGTTCAACATGTTCTCTATTATTCTGGCTTGGATTTCCTCTCCTTCTGATAAAACCATGATCGGGATGTTTAGTCATTTTAGGGTATCCCACTCTTCCCTTGTATTCTGTTCACTGATTTTCATAACTTAGCAAAGTTTTTGGCCTCCCAATCATTGTCTTTCTGGTCAGAGGTCTCCCTTACACATGAGTAACTCTGTTGGTTAGGGGTTCTAAAGAGGTTTTAGAATTTCTATTTGATTTTTGTTTTCTCTTGTGTTGGTTTGCATTATGCCCATCTATTATTTGAGGTACAATTTCAATTCAAGTTCTGATTTTCTTTGCTTCCTAGAATTCATTCTTGCATTTTAAAAAATAAAAATTATTTGCAAGCACAGAGATAGGAGAGAGAGAGAGAGAGAGAATGAATGGGTGCACCAGGGCCTTCAGCCATTGTGAACGAAGTCCAGATGCATGTGCCACCTTGTGCATCTGGCCTATGTGAGTTATGGGGAATCAAACCTGGGTCCTTTGGCTTTGCAGACAAATTCCTTAATTGCTAAGCCATCTCTCCAGCCCTCATTCTTGCATTTGATCAAGTCTTCATTAAGCTTAATCAACTGGTTGTTGAGTTCTTCCATTTGTTGACTCACCTTCAATTTACTCTTATTTCTTTGGGGGGTTCTAACATTTTTTTTTTTTCAACCAAGCTAAGCCTATTCTCAAAAGCTGAACACTCTAGGCTTTGATTCTGTTCAATTTCATTGATACGTTTGTTGGTTCTTTGATGGTTTGCTTCCAGTTCAGTGATTTTTTTTTTTTTTGATCACGGTTTTATTGATTGGTATTTTCATTTGGGAATGAATTTCTGTTGATTTCTGTATGACTTCATTGGAGGCTTTTATTGTAGGACTTGACATCCTTGGTGGAGATCTCTTAGTTTTCTGACTTTCATTGGCTTTCTTGTGTTGTTGTTTACCCATTTTAGGAAGACTTTTTATTCTACTGAGGAGGAAGCAAGTTTTTGTCCTTTGGCCCATGCACCCTGTGGCTCAGGTGAACAGAAATGTTGGTACCCAGCGGTCAGTCAGGAAACCAGAGCAAAAGGCCTGATTCTGCAGCTCCCACAGGGACCAGACTTCTCCTAGTAAGGCACAGAGGGACCTACCAGGACTCCCAGGGGACTGCGAGGAGCCCGGGAACAGGGATCTAGCATCCTCACTCTGGTCTCACTGTCCTGCCCAGGAAACCTGGACGGGGAGCTGGGAGGAGCCGGGAAGAAGGGCTCTAGCCTACTCACTGCACAAGGCCCTGTTCACCTGCAGGCAGACTGGTGTAGGGAACCCACACCAGGGAGCTGGGTGGAGACAGGAGTCTTGCCTACTCCATCAACACAGCATATCCATCTGCACACTGTCCATGCAGGGAACCAAGGCTGGGGATGTGGGAAGAGTTAGGAGACAGGGCTCTAGCCTAGTCATTGCACACTACCATGCTGCCCACACACTGTCCCCACAGGGAAAACAGACCAGGGACCTGGGAGAAGCCAGGAGACAGGGCTCTCCCCATTATCACTCTTATCATTATGATGCAAGGAAGTGGGTAGTCCAGCCCACTCTGAGCCCTGAAATTCTTCTGCACTCTAGCTTGTGTTTCCTTGTCTGTTCCATCACATTGAGGCTTGGGTGTGTCTTTAGGTTGTTTACTTGGTGGCCACTTGGAATTGCTCAGCTTGTTCTCTGACAGAATCAAACCAAAGTCACAGCAGGTCTCCCATTTCCATGTAGCCCCTGTGCTTCTCCCTGAACTGGTCTGGTATATCTAGAAAAATGGTACAAACTTTGTTGCTGGGGTTGAACTCAGGAGGAATGAGTGCCTTAACTATTCAACATGCGATTTGCATGTTATTCCCCAAAGTCTGACTCAATTTGTCAATAGAGTGAAAAGAATGTCAAGTGCACTAACATGGACACATGAAAGAATCTGAAATTCTCGGGGGAAAATATGTGCTCATTTTCCATTGTCATTTTTTTTTAATTTTTGGTTTATTGTTATTTATTTATTTGTGATTGACAGAGAAAAAAAGAGGCAGATAGAGAATAGGCATGCCAGGCCTCCAGCCACTGCAAACAAACTCCAGATGCGTGTGCCCCCTTGTGCATCTGGCTAATGTGGGTCCTGGGGAATCGAGCCTTGAACTAGGGTCCTAAGGTTTCACAGGCAAGCACTAAGCCATCTCTCCAGCCCTATTTTCATTTTTTTCTTTTGGTTTTCCAAGGTAGGGTTTCACTCTAGTCCATGCTGGCCTGGAACTCAATCTGTAAACCAAGATAGCCTCAAACTTACAGTGATCTTCCTACTTTGGCCTCATGCTTGGAGTAAAAACATGGGCCACCCTACCTAACTCATGGAATATTTATAGTAATATAATGAGAAAGTTATAAATCTAGGGATTTTTAAGAATACCCATGGAAACATCAAATAGGATTTTTTTTTTTTTTCCCCGAGGTAGGGTCTCACTCTGGTCCAGGCTGACTTGGAATTAACTCTGTAGTCTCAGGGTGGCCTTGAAGTCATGGCGATCCTCCTACCTCTGCCTCCGGAGTTCTGGGATTAAAGGCGTGCGCCATCACACCCGACCAAATAGGAGTTTTTAAAGCAGAGAAGTCTGCTAGAGTCCTCAGATGTCTTGTGATGCCATCTTTAGCCTATGCCTTGGTGGAAACTAAGATGTTTGTTTGAACATTCCAATAAGAATTTTGCCTGATGGTAATGAGAATGTTAGATCAAGTGATGAAGCAGGCTATAAGTACCTATGTATGGGACTTAAGGTCACCCAACAAAACTTAATTATAAACCTGTAATGGGGTGCTATGGGTCCAGGAAATTCCCTGAACCCCAAACCTTAGTTTCATTTCTAATTTTAGTCAAGTAATTGAATAAAAAATAGAAAACTGAAAAGGATAATCATTAAATTATTATATTTATTGAGGGAAATAGAGCCAAGGAAAGGCTCCCATGTGGCTAGAGATCCCACAAGAAGGGCCTGGGGGGGAAAGCATGGAAAGAAAAGATAAAATAAAGTTAGATCCCATGTGGAGGACCTGTGGGAAAAAGTGTGTAAAGAGAAAAAGTTCAAGGAGCTCCTGCCATGTAGGGAGCTGGAGGGGATAAAGGACCCATGCAGAGAGAAAGGGCTAGGGGGACCTCCCAGCTGGGTCTGGGCTAGGGTCTAGGCTGAACCCCTCCCTGAGCCAGCCCAGGCCCAGCCAAAGGAAGAACCGCATCCACACCTGGAAGTTCCCAAGTGATCAGAGAGATTGTGCCCTCCCCTTGCAAAGTTATTTATAACCTTAGGGTGGTGGCCTGTCTCCTGGCCAGGTGAACTAGAGGGCCCACTGGAACAAGGGCAAACTGTTTGCAAGAAGATATAAAAAAAGGACTGCTGAGAAATAAACGGCACTTCAGTCCTGGACTGGAGTCCTTGCTTTCATTCTTTCTCCTGTCTTTCTTTAATCCTCACTCCCCATCAGGTTCAGACCCTTTCAGCCGGCAGGCTCAGGCACTTCTGCATCCCTATGACTCCCCATATTACTTTCATTCCTTTTTACATTTTTTAACCACTATTATTATTATTAACAACATATTTCATATGTATACATCATGTGTTAGTACCCTCTTTTTCCCTTGTCCCCATCCCCATTCCGTTGAGACGCTCCTCAGTGGGGCTGCAGCTTTTCCCCGTTCCTTTTCTTTAACCCCATTGAGTTAAGTTAGGGTTTCTTGCATGATCGTGGGTGTAGGGTGACTTAACAGAATGGGCAACTTTCCAGCAGGTACACAACTGATGAACATGACTCCCCTTTCCCAGCGATCATTAGGTAAAATTAGCTTCTCTAGAGGTGTGGAGTCACATGTATCCTTCCCCCATGAAGGTGTAGCAATGACAGGCTCAATCTTTGCAGGAAATTAAAGCTGCTATGCATTCATGACTGTGTGCACCCAAAGACAGCATTTCACAGCCCTCCTTCCTACCACACAGGAATCTCTATATGACTCAGGAAGTAAGAGAAACCATGCTCTGAAAGTCTCAGAATCTCCTAAAATTCACAAGCTTCACAAGTTCCCTCCACATGGTTATATAAATTGTAACAATTTCTGGAAAGAGGACACATTCTAAATGGTCAATCCCCCTTCACCTTTTACAAGTATCTCCAGTAATACAGCTTTCATGAGAGTCATCTTTTACTGATGCAGGTTCTTTTCAGTCATCCATGGGCCTGAACATATCGCTTCATCCATATTCCTCTAAATAACCCCAATAAACTCGCTGGCTTACTGGCTGGACTTGAATGGCATTATTTCTTTGGTCTGTCATTGACACCTTGTTTGGGGTGAATAAATATTTGATTACACCTCTGCAAAAGTTGCAATGATAGTTTGACTGTGCTATGGAGATGTGTATATTTTTACAGGACATTGCCCAAGACTAAGGAGAAAAGGAGACTATTTCCTTGCCTTTCTTGCTATGCAGCCCTTGGTGCACAGCTTTGGTCTCCCTGACGGCTGTGCCCAGTGTGCAGGAAGTCACGATGTCAGAACACCTCACTCACCAAGCCTTGTGCTGCTGGCACACATGCACTCTCTCCAGAAGGCAAAACGCTTTTCCTCTGTTTTGGAGCTAAATTCAGTAACTGTCAATGTTTATCCTCTGTTCACGGCTATCACACAAAGGGTCTGTTCTATGCTAAGCAAGTTCTTTTGTGCTGAGTCACACCATCAGCTCTTTATTTTTACTTCAAGATGAGGTCTCCCCTGGCTGGGCCTCCAACTCAGGTTGCTCCTATCTCAGCTTCCTCCACTGGAATTACAGGTGTGCACTATGCTGCTCATCTCTCTCTCACTCAGCCATACACTCTTTAAAAAAAATAATTACAGGGCTGGAGAGATGGCTTAGTGGTTAAGCGCTTGCCTGTGAAGCCTAAGGACCCCGGTTCGAGGCTCGGTTCCCCAGGTCCCACGTTAGCCAGATGCACAAGGGGGCGCACGCGTCTGGAGTTCGTTTGCAGAGGCTGGAAGCCCTGGCGTGCCCATTCTCTCTCTCTCTCCCTCTATCTGTCTTTCTCTCTGTGTCTGACACTCTCAAATAAATAAAAAATTTTAAAAAAAAATAATAATTACAAGGAGAGAGAAAGGAAATGGGCATGCCAGGACCTCTAACCACTGAAAATGAACTCCAGATGCACATACCTTTTTGTGCATCTGGGTTTATATGGATACAGGGGAATTGACCCTGTATTGTTAGACTATGTAGGCTAGTGCCTTAACCACTGAATCATCTCTGCAGCCCCAATACATATCTTTTAAAACTATTTTATTTATTTATGAGAGAGATAAAGAGGGAGGGAGGGAGGGAGGGAGAGAGAATGGGCACACTATGGTCTGTAGCCACGAATGCCTCCAGATGCATGCACCTCTGTTGTGGATTGATTCAGGTGTCCCCCATAAACTTAGGTGTTCCGAATGCTAGGATCCCAGCTGATGGAGATTTGGGAATTAAAGACTCCTGGAGGCAGTGTATTGTTGGGGGCAGGCTTATGGGTGTTATAGCTAGTTCCCCTTGCTAGTGTTTGGCACACTCTCCTGTTGCTATTGTCCACCTTGATGTTGGCGAGGAGGTGATGTCCACCCTCTAATTATGCTGTCATTTTCCCCTGCCATCGTGGAGCTTCCCTCTTGAGTCTGTTAGCCAAAATAAACCCTTTTCCCCACAAGCCACATTTGGTTGGGTGTTTTCTTCAGCAATGCAAACCTTACTAAAACAGCCACCTTGTGTATCTGGCTTATATGGGTACAGAGTAAATAAACCAGGGTCCTTAGACGTCACAAGAAAGCACCTAAATTGGTAAGCCGTCTCTTCAGCCCCACTACGTACATTCTGATACATGATGGTGGTTAGTCATTGACTATGAGGTTTTTGGTAGTTAATGTGCACTTTATCATTATGTTAAAAACATATTACCATGGGATTTTTTTATAATCATGGAAAATGTTAATAAAAATTAAATTAAAAAATAATAATAATACTTTAAATCATTTTAAGTAGAAACTTGTAGGGTTTGAAATATGTAAGCATCTATTGTGGTTGGATTCAGGTATCCTCCATAAACTGAGGTACTCTGAATGTTCTTCTCCCCAGCTGATTGAGATTTGGGAACTAATGCCTCCTAGAGACAGTGTATATTTGGGAGTGGGCTCATGGGTCTTATAGCCAGTTTCCCCATGACAGTTTTTGGCACATTCTCCTGTTGCTGTTGTCCACCTTATGTTGGCCAGGGGTGATGTCCACTCTTTGCTCATGCCATCATTTCCCCTGCCATTGTGGAGCATCCCCTTGAGTCTGTAAGCCAAAATAATCCCCCTTTTCCCAAAAAGCTGCTGTTGGTGGGGTGATTTCCGCCAGCAACTCAAACCTTACTCCAACAGCATCACAACCATCTATCTCATGAGCTTTTTTCCCTAATAGAAAGTGTATAAATGTACAATTTCTGCACACCTTTGTCAACATTTTAGTTTGTTATTTATTTATGCTGGTTTTTCAAGGATTACTATCAGTGTAGCCCAGGATGGCGTCGAATTCATTATGTAGTCTCAGGCTAGCTTTGAAATCCCAATGATCCTATTTTAGCCTCGTAAGTGCTGGGATGTACTGATACGCATGACCATTTTTCTATTTTTATTTTGTCTTCTAATAATGGGTTCAGATTTTTTTGGGGGGAGGGGTTTGATTTTTCAAGGTAGGGTCTCACTCTAGCTCAGGCTGACCTGGAATTCATGACAATAAAGGTGTGTACCACCACACCCAGCTCACATTTTAATTTTATTTATTTGAGAGACAGAGTGAGAGCGAGCGAGCGAGCAAGAGAGAGAGAAAGAGAAAGAGAGAGAGAGGGAGGGAGATATAATATGTTTATGCTAAGACCTCCGGCCACTGCAAATGAACTTCAGATACCTGTGCCACCTGGTGTATCTGGCTTACATGGGTTCTGTGAAATAGACCCTGGGTCCTTTGACTTTGCAGGCAAGTGCTGAAGAATGTATTTGTAGTATGATTTCATCATCACAGTAGCAGGCAACATGCATGCATATCATACATAGGGGCCATGAGAGGCAGCCTGCAGAGTGCACTGTTGGGTGCAGGAATGTTCACAGACCTGCCAGGGAGGACGGAGGATTGAGGAAAAGAACCTAAGTAGGAGAAGAGTGCCAGGGAGGAACAGTGCATTCATTGATCACTTACGAATTGACAATATAATCTGTATATACTCATCCTTGCTTTAATAGATAAGGAAGGTTTGAGATGTGGCTCAGTTGCTAGAGTGCTTGACTGGCATACAGAAAACTCTGGATTCCATCCCCAGAGCTGCATAAACCAGGTGTTGGGCACACCTGCGATCCCAGCACTCTGCAGGAGGAGGCAGGAGGACCAGAAGACTAGGACCATCCTAGACTAGTGAATTTGAGGGCAGAATGGTTAACATGAGACCTTGTTTATAAACTAATTAAGAGAAAGAGATAAGGAATGAAGGAAAGGAGACAAAAAGATGAGGAAACACTGAAAATGTTTAAGTAACTCCTAGAATTATACTCATTAGTTTCCCAAGCTGCACTTGCATAGAATTAGGCATAGTTGCCAGAATCAGAACTGAGCCTCTACTCAGCCCCTATACTGCTGCCCTTTCCTGCTTCAGGGCATCATAGTTCCCATCCAAGGCCCAGCAGTAACAGGGCTGAATAGGAACAGGCGTATGGAATCTTTCCACTCGCACTGCCTCCTCTTATGGACAATGCTTTTGCAGGTGGAGAGCTATGTGAATCTACCCCTCCTCCATGGTGGAAAGTTACAGGCCACAGTCATTGATAGTTCAAGGAACAATGGTTCTTCCTTGTGTGGAGGACAACAGTCCACACTAAGGGTGTTTTTCCAAGCTGCACTCCCCTCTCAGGCCCTTTCTCACACTTTATTTTTTCTCATTTCTTGCTTTAAATGGTCAGCTTGGATTACCATCACTTCCCAACCAATTCTGTGAACTTATTTTGAATGAGTTCCATCATTTCTTTTCTTCTTTGGTCTCAAGAAAATGTCCCTTTGAAAGTTCCTTCTGGTAATTTCTAGAGAACATCGTTACACTGTCTCAAGGACTGTTATTACCTTAGGCCCTTTTCTGCCCAGTCCCCAGGTTCTAACACTGCAGAATCCTTCCCATCTGTGTGCAACAGACTCTCACCTGGTTGCTGCAGCTCTTCACAGTGGAGCTCCTTGCAGGAGTTGGGCCTCTTCACTGCTGCCTCCTTCCCTGCCTCTACTTCCCTTCATCTGCCACACACTGAGGGTGGGACCCACATGCCACTTAGAGGAATGATGCGCTTGATTTGGCAAAGCAAGCAGAATTTTGGGGTGTTTTGTTTACGTTTTTGAGACAGGGTTTCAAGTAGCTCAGTCTGCCTCAACCTCACTATGTAGCCAAAGATTTCCTTCAACTTTGTTTTCTAAATATCTTATTTATTTATTTATGAGAGGGAGGAAGAGAGAGAGAAAGAATATGGCTGAATGTGTGCAATAGTGCTTCTAACCACTGCAAATGAACACCAGATGCATGTGCCACCTTATGCCCTTGGCTTTATGTGGGTCCTGGGGAATTGAACATGGGTTCTTTGGCTTTGCAGGCAAGCACCTTAACCACTAAGCAATCTCTCCAACTCTGCCTTGAACTTTTGATGCTCCTGTCAGCACCTCCTTATTGCTGGGATTAGAGGCAGGTAACAGCACTTTCTGTTGATGTGGTTATTGGATATTGAACTCAAGGCTTCGTGTGTGTTAGGCAAGCATTCCAAGGACTAAACCACAGCCTCAGCCGTTTTATTCTTTTTCAGTTTTCCCTTGCCTGGAATCTCAGAGCTTATTATTCCATTAGAATATTTCCCTTACCCAAGGCACAGGCATATTTATTTTCTTTTGGGATATATATATATATATATATATATATATATATACTTTCATACTGTAATGCTATTGTAAGTTATCATTGGGGATAAAGTTTCTAGTTAGATGAGAATACAAAGAAAATGGAAATTGGATTCAATTCAAAGAAAATGGAAAATGGACTCAATTCTAAAAGCAACTCCAGGCCGGGCGTGGTGGTGCACGCCTTTAATCCCAGCACTTGGCAGGCAGAGGTAGAGGATTGCTGTGAGTTTGAGGCCACCCTGAGGCTCCATAATGAATTCCAGGTCAGCCTGGGCTAGAGTGAGACCCTACTTCCAAAAACCAAAAAAAAATAAAAAGCAACTCCAGGAGGCTGGTGTGACAGCTCAATGGATAAAGGCCCCACATGTAGCAGTAGTGAGCATCTGTAATTTCATGGTGCCTATTGCAAAAGGGATGTGGAGACATGAGAATCCTCTGAAAGCCCATCAACCAGCTATGCTCGAGAATGCAGTGGTGAACACTGAGGCCCTGCCACAGATAAGATCAAAGGAAGAACTGACAGGGAAGATTGTCCTCTAGCCACCCCCCCCACCACACACTGTGGTATACATACCCAATACATTCAGCGACTTCATTGGAAGGGGTACATACATCCTCATCACAGCTGTGAACAACATGTAAATAATTGTTTGCCTCTAAATACTTAGTGATTGGCACACAGAACAAATCTGTGCTGGCTGTGTGAGAATGAACGAGATATTTTATAGGTTAGTGAATCTTTTTGATAGAGCAGCTTATGAAAAAATTAACACTTCAGAGCTGCAGAATTGAGTTCCACAAATTCACAAAAATTCTTATAAAATTTGAATAAACTTAAGATGTTTGTGTTCGCCTCATTCATCTGTCCTGGTCTACAGATGGACATGTATCAAAGAGGGGAAAGCTGCTTGATGAACACAGTAGAGTTGTTATTGCCGTCATAGATGTACAGAAACATGAAAATGTGTGAGGCATTGGAGTGGTGAGGTGCGCTTAGTTCCTTTGTGCTTATTTCAGTCACATTACAGGGAATAAAAACTGGAGTGGGCAGTGGCTAACAAAACCTGCATCCTTGAATTCAGAGGTAGGAACTTCACTCCAATGACAAAGTAAAGAAGAGAATATGAATAGGAGTGGGAAGAAAGGAAGAGACCTTGATAAACAGTGACAACTTACACTTAGGGAAGGTTCATACCCTTTCATCATACTGACATATATGCATTGTTTACTGCTGTGAGGGTTCATGCATTAAATTGTCCCTGAGGTTACTTCTGGAGAGCATTCATTATTGATGAGAGGTGAGGGTGCCTACATTTATTCATCACCGTGTTCCTTACTTGTAAGGTTTTCTTCAACATCATATGCAATATTTTTAAATATCATACTACCAAATTCCCCATGTTGATTTTTTTTTTGTGTGTGGTAGTGTCCTGCTTTAGCCCAGGCTGACCTGTAATTCACTATGTAGTCATTGGCTGCCCTCAAATTCACATCAATCCTTCTATCTCTGGCACTATACCTGCCTATTCTTTCTTTTTCTTTTTCTTTTTTTTTTTTTTTTTGGTTTTTTGAGGTAGGGTCTCACTCTGGCCCAGGCTGACCTGGAATTCACTGTGTATTCTCAGGGTGGCTTCGAACTCATGGTGATCCTCCTACCTCTGCCTCCTGAGTGCTGGGATTAAAGGTGTGCACCACCATGCCCGGCTCTCTCTCTTTTTTTTTTTGAAACAGAGTAACTGGTATCTCAGTCTGCCTCAATCTCACAATGTTGCCAAGGATTGCTTTGAACTTTATTCTTTTAATTTTTAAAATATTTTTTATTTGTGTGTGAGAGAGAGAATGAGAATAGGCATGCCGGGCCTCTAGCCACTGCAAACAAACTCCAGACGCCTGCGCCACGTTGTGAAGCTGATGTATTTGGGTGCCAGGGATCGAACCTGGGTCCTTTGGTTTTGTAGGCAAGTGCCTGTCCCATGAAGCCATCTCTCCAGTCCTGAACTTTGCTTTTATTTCTTTATGGCTTCTAAGATAGGGTCTCACTCTAGCTAAGGCTGACCTGGAACTCACTTTGTAGTCTCAGGGTGGCCTTGAACTCTCAGAGATCTTCCTACCTCTGCCTCCAGAGTTCTGGGATTAAAGGCCTGTGCCACCACACCCAGACTTTACTTTTATTTTTTAATATTTTATTTCTTTGTATTTGTGTGTGTGTGTGTGAGAGAGAGAGAGGGGGGGGGGAGAGTACACAAGGGTCTCTAGCCACTGCAAACGAACTCCAGATGCATATGCCACTTTTGCATTTGGATTTATATGAGTACTAGGGAATCAAATCTGTGTTGTTAGGCTTTGCAGGCAAGTGCCTTAACTGCTTAGCCACCTCTCTCTAGCCCCCCATGTTCATTGTTTACATGTGTAATTACACTGAAAGCATTTCAATTGTCTCTGCAAGAGGATTGTATCTTTTAAAAAAGAAAACAACAACCAAAAAAAAACCTGTTTGTGTCTTTTTCTTTGTATTGATATATGTTTGTGTGCAGAGTGTGAAGGTTGACATGTTTGTGCTATGCCAGACAAATGGAGGCTGTCAGACATCTCCATATCTATGTTTTTAATATTAATTTCTAAATAGAGATAGAAGAGAGACAGAGAGAATGGGCACACCTGTCTCCAGATGCAGCAGATGGTGTCCAGACCCATTCACCACCTTTTGCATCTGGCTTTACATGGGGACTGAGGAATTGAACTTGGGTTGTTAGGCTTTGCAGGCAAGTACCTTAAGTACTGAACCATCTCTCCAGCTCCAGACATCTTTGTTTTAAGGCAGGGTATTCCTTGTTATTTTTCCTATAGGATAAGCTAGTCTAGCAGGTCCCTGAGCTTCTGGATTCCCCTGGGCCTGTCCCACTGCCATGGGCATGTTGTGTTTCCAGATGCATGTTCCACTTTGCTCCCAATATTGATGTTGGAGCAGAGGAATTGAATTCAGGATGGCAGGCTTCCCACAAGTACCTATAATCTTTGAGCTCTCTTCCCAGCCATAAGAAATCCTTAAATAAGGAAAATGGCTCCAAAAATTATCTTTCCATAGATGGGAAGATGGGTGAAAGGTTAAAGGTGCTTACTTGTAAAGCCTGCAGGGCTGAGTCCAGTTCTCATGCAACTAAAATAAATCAGATATAAAAAGTGGCACGATTGATTTTGGACTTCTAGCCAAGATGGCGACTGCCTACCTGCGCTGCAGATCCGCAGATCCCCGGGAAAGAAAGGCAAGACATTAAGGGTTCACTGGGTCTCTTAGGGAAGAGCAATCTCCAGTAGATTGCCAGTGGGAGGGCATGTGATAGCTCTATTTCCTCTGCCTCATGAGCCTCTACACTGATTTCCACAATGGCTGTAACAGTTTATATTTCCATCAAAAATTAAGAAGAATTCTTTCCCCATGCCAACACCACCATTTGTTTTCTTTAATTTCTTCTCTTTTTTTTTTCAAGGTGGAGTCTTACTCTAGCCATTATGGACATAGAACTAACTCTGTAGTTCTAGGCTGGCCTTAAACTCATGGCACTTCTCCTACCTCTGCCTCCCAAGTGCTGGGCTTAAAGCCATATGCCACCATGTCTAGCCTGTTATTTGATTTCTTTTCCTTTCTCTTTGGTTTTTGAAGTAGGGTCTTGCTTTAGCCCAGGCTGAGCTGGAACTCACTATGCAGTCTCAGGCTGTCCACGAACTCACAGTGATCCTCCTACCTCCACCTCCTGAGTTCTGGATTAAAGGTCCATGTCACCATGCTGGGGTCATTTGATTTCTTGATCATAGCCATTTTGGGACAAAGTGAGATGGACTCTCAAAATTGTTTAAGTTGCATTTTCCTTATTTTTTTTTTAAATTTAATTTATTAGTTTTCTTTTCAGTAAATACAGGCAGTTTGGTACCATTATTTAGGCTCATCTGTGATCTACCCTCTCCCATTAGACCCTCCTTGTTAATGAAAATGGGTCGTGCATTGTGGAGTTAGCCTACAGTTATTGGTATGATAAATATCTCTGCAAATCATGACCCAACATGTGACTCTGACATTCTTTCTGCCCCCTCTTCCGCAAAATTTCCCTGAGCCATGTTGGGTTCATTTTTGGTCTGCTTCAGTGCTGAGGTGTTGGGGGCCTCTGAGGCTCTGGCTCTCTGATTTGGTAGGAGTTGATTTTTCTGTGCGTTGGTCTCCTTCCCCTTTGTGCTGGAATCCGGTTCACAGGAAAACATCACCCTTGCTTATTTCGCCAGTTGTCCTTAGTTTCAGTTCGGCCCCTTTTGAGGTATGTTGGGGCAGCTCTCTTCTTAGGATCTGCATCTATCTGGAAAAGAGAAGCAGATTCTCCAACAGAGAGTAAGTTAGCACCCGGAAAATTGAGATAACACTTACTTTTTTGATAGACAGTATGATAGGTGTAGGCCCTCTTATACCCCGTGATTGATGGTAGCTTGATATTGTAGAATGGGCTTGTGTTTGGGTATGGTTCTGACTTGTTTCCCAGCTCCAGCTATGGGTCTAGTACCACTGAGTGGATCAGTTAGCCAAATCAAGAGCAATTGGTTCCTCACCATGTCTGTGTACCACTATTGCACTTGTGTGGACATCACATAAGGTTATTTGTTGCTAATTAGGTTAAACAATGTGTTGCTTGGACAGATCTTGGTCATTTCCCCCAGTCACCTATGTAGCACCTTCTGGCACTAGACACGCTGACTGTCTGGGGACTGACTCTCTCCTGGCTTCCAGCCATGTCATTCCATTTCACGCATCAGCTGCGTATGGAGTCTTCAGCAATAGGGTCTTACCACTGGCCTTTGGTGGGTCATCAAGTACTCTGACAGAAGTCTGTCATTGTTTTGGGAAACCTTTTAGGTTACTCTGATCAAAATCTCATTGTGGATCGTAGCCCCAAGCTGGTAGTGGGGGTTACAGGTCAGTGCCCACTAATAAATTGAGGAAAAACATAACTAATATACAAGAGTTAGAGAGGAGAGAGATAGAGGGGAGAGGGGCAGAGGGAGGGAGGGAAGATGTAGGAGATTTAGGTCAGTCTTGATCCTACCCTCTCCAGTGTCTTGTGGTTCAGGTGTTTCCTGTAAGGGTCTAGTGAAGGTTCAGCCATTTGGTCTGTCTTTTAGGAAGTAGAATTTTATGGTACCATTGCCGTTTGGGTCCGGATTACTGTTTTCCACCCTTTGATTCCCTCCCCGCCCTCCCATCCACCTTATTGTCTAGTCCATGAGGTGCTTGCTGGGTATGTAAGGCATCTTGGGCAGATTCAGGTTAGGTGTTGCAGATGAGTGAGACTATGTGTTGATTTTTTTTCTGTGATTGGGTAAGTTCGCTGAGAATGATCTGTTCCAGGTTCAACCATTTTTCCTCAAATTTCTTTATGTCGTTTTTTCTTACTGCTATATAGAATTCCATTGTGTAGATATACCACATCTTTGTTATCCATTCTTCTAATGATGGACATCTGGGTTGATTCCAGCTGTTAGCTATTACAAATTGAGCCGCTACAAACATGGTTGAGCAAATCTCTCTGGCTTAGGTTTGAAGGTTTTAGGGTAGATGCCCAGTAATGATATAACTGGGTCTGTTGGTATTTCTATAGTCAGCTTTTCCAGGAGTCTCCATATTGCTTTCCAAAGTGGTTGTACCATCCTGCATTCCCACCAACAGTGAATGAGTGTCCCTGCTTCTCCACATCCTCGCCAGCATTTATTTTCATTTGACCTTTGATGTTGGCTGTCCTTATTGGGGTAAGGTGGAATCTCATAGATGTTTTAAGTTGCATTTCTCTGATGATTAGGGATGATGAACATTTTCTTAAGTGTGTGTTTGCCATTTGTATCTCTTCCTCTATGAATTGCCTGTTTAACTCTGTGCCCCATTTTGTGAGTGGGGTATTTGTCTTCTTATTGTTTAGACTTTTGAGTTCTTTGTAGATTCTAGAGATAAGGCCTCTATCAGTTGGATAACCTGCAAATATTTTCTCCCATTCTGTGGGTATTCTATTGGCTTTGCTTATTATATGCTTGTCTGTAAAGAAACTCTTCAGCTTCATATGATCCCAATGGTTGAGTGACTGTTTAAGAACTTGAGCCACTGGGGTTTTGTTCAGGAAGTCTTTTTCCATTCCTATATCATGGATAGTTATCAGTTTATGGGGGCCTGGTGCGGAATGTGGTTGTTTGACTCAGATGTCCCTCATAAACATAGTATTCTGAATGCTGATGGCAATTATATATTAAAGCCTCCTGGGGGCAGTGTATTGTTGGGGACAGGCTTATGGGTGTTATGGCCAGTTTCCCTATGCCGATGTTTGGCACACTCTTCTGTTGCTATGGGCTAGCTTATGTTATCGGTGGGGGGGGTGATGTCCACCTTCTGCTCATGCCATCTTTTTCTGCTGCCCTCATGGAGCTTCCACTTGAGTCTTTAAGCCAAAGTAAACCTTTTTTTGTTGTTTTCCTCCAAAAAGCCACTGTTGGTGGGGTGGTTTATGCCAGCAATGCGAACCTGACTGCAACAAGTTCCATTCCCAGGACCAACATAAACATATTACCATGGCCATGGCCATCCTTAAGTCTAGTTCTGTGCAAAGCAGAGACTGGAGAAGCACATTAAATAGTTGCAAGCTCTTGGATCAGTAATAGACTCCAGGTCAGGTCAGAATGTGTGAAAAATAATGGATGGGGATGCAGATAGTTCCTCTGGTGACCACCAGGTGTACTCTAGCACGCACCGTGCCTATGAGCATGTACACACGCATACAACCAACACATTACATCCACACAAAGCAAACCACATGACAAAATACCACACACACACGTGTTAAAACAGAAAGAGGGTCCTCAGAGTGAGAGACGAGAGACGGCTGGCTGATTAGTGTCCCATCAGCACTCACGGCAGCAGTGAGGGATGAAGGCGGTTGGTGGTCGGGCAGCATGGTTGGTATTCTGCTGTGTCCTGTTTTTGCCTTCTCTTGCAAGTGTCCAGCAAGGATCTGATCAGGCAGGGCAGGAGCAGACAGGAGCCCTGAAACTGTTTTCCTCTTTTTTTCCCTCACCCTATTTCAAATTTGTTCTTTTAGTTGAGAATGATGGCTTTGTGTTTTTAATCTCATCACTTGGGATTCTCAGGCAGAAATATGGCCCCTAAGCTATAGAAATATTGCCTCAACAAGCAGACAACAACAAAATTCAGCCAGTGAATTACAGACCATCAAGCTGTTTCCAGTGTGCTCATGGAATGACAAATGATACTTTCCATTTTTTTTTCCTTATTTATAATTTGCTTTTTGCAATAAGGTCTCTCTAGATAGCCAAGGCTCACATCAAAGACTCCATTCTCCTATTCCATGTTCCTGAATAGGTGGGATTATAGAGCTGTGCCACCACACCCAGCTCCCATTTTGTTTGCTTTTCCATATTATTTAAGGCTAGTACATAAATAACCACTGGCTTATTTGGGCACAATGAGGGGTCAGAGCACAGCCATGACAGTTGAGTTCACTTGTCACTGGCTGTGTGGATGTTGCTGCGACTGAGCTGTGGTCTTTCAGCAGAGCCTGCATGATCTGCACTTCCTAAATCTGACAACCTTAGATTTGGAGATGCTACAGGAAGGCTTCAAATTTTGCAACTTATAAATCCCAAAGCTAACATCTAGATGCTTCTATGCAACACAAGTGCTCACACTCTGGGAAAAGACCATGAAATCTGGAGCACTTCTCAACTCTGTGCCCTTTGGAGCTCCTCAGCCAGGCTCATGGTGCTCCTAGTGCATGCTGCCTGTTTCTCAAAGTGCTTTAAAACTCTTCACAATTCATGTATTCTCTCTTTCCAGGAAAGATCACATGTTTGAAGCAGTTCATCCTGCAGCATTTTTCAAATGGTTCAGACGTGGGGGAGAGGGTTGCAGTGTCAGGCACAGCTCAGCCTCCCACTTGGCTCCAGTAGGCCCTCTTCCTCTCTCTGTTCAGAGACTGGTCACCATCTCCCCAGTGCACTAGTGCCCTGAGGGATTAGGGCTAACAGGGCTAGACAGTTCATATAACTGTCTGAACAGAACTGAAGCAGGAGTGAAGTACCAGGACAACAGATGTCTGTCCAGTGTCAAAGAAATGGTCACAGATAGCTCTGGCTGCTGGAGTCCACACCCTGCCTATAGCAGGTATTTGTTATTGCTGGACAAAACAGTGATATCATTTATAGAAGGAAAGGGTTCATTTTGGCTTACAGTTTTGAAGTGTTTCTTTATCATGATGAAGAAAGCATAACAGGATCAGACAACTTCATGTTACAGTTTCAGACCTCAGTAGGGATAGAAGGAGAGGCGTTGTGGAGAAATACAGCTCAGCACCAACCTGAGTGACTCCTGTCCTCTAGCAAGCCTCCAACTCCACCTGAAGATTAAGTAGGATGTGTAATCACAAACATAATTATAGCTTTGAGGGACATAATATATTTAAACCACCACATTGGCTTTGATCAGTTAGAAGGGGTCATTCCATATGGTCTGTAGTGTCTGTATTTCCAAGGTAGAGATTCTGTGGGAGCCAGATGCCATGACAGAGTCCCTATTTCGATCTTCAACACAATTCCATGTATCAGTTTCACTCCCTTTTTAAACTTTTGACAGGGCTGGAGAGATTGCTTAACAGTTAAGGCACTTGCCTGCATAGCTTAATGACCCAAATTCAATTCTTCCATGCCTAACAGCGATCTTTCTCCCTGTACCACCAGAGTGCTGGGATTAAAGGCATGGGCCATGCTGCTCAGTAAAATGTGGGATTTTGTAAATCAATCTCTCTCTCTCTCTCTCAATATCTATCTATCTATATATGTAGGTATGCAGATATATATAGATGATACGTAGATATATATATGTATGAATATATATATATAATCTCCTATCATCTATGTATGTGTGTGTCTGTCTGTCTGTCTGTCTGTCTATCTATCTATCTATCTATCTATCTATCTATCTATCTATCATCTATCTATCTATGTATCTTGTTTTAGTTGTTTTGTTAGGGTGTCATAGAGCCAACCATGGGTTTTAACTGCTGATTGTCTTGCCTCAGACTCCTAAATGCTGAAATTTTAGCAGTGAGCCTGACCCTGTCTGTAATGAAGTTGTGTGGGTCCATTCACTCATCATTTCCTACTCTCTACTGTCAGTCAGGGGCCAAGTTGGTGGGATTTGAAGCACTGTTCAATGGCCTGCACTGTCCAGTTGGACACTCAGAAAATCAGGAGCAGGCTTCTGCAGTCCAGGACCTCTGTGTCTGATCACATTTCCTGTCTGCCCCCTTGGATATGCCTCTAGAGTCATTTACTTCCCACAGTTTGGGGACTTTGGGTCCTAGACTCTGACATGCGCCATTCTGCTGCAGGGATAGCAGAAGGGTGTTCAGAAAGCCAGAAATGGTGAGTGTACTGTCATGGTCCAGGACAGGGAATCTGAGGGGACGATCAGGATGGGTGTCCTCAGCTCCGCATCGTCCACTCCTGAGTCCCCAGGCCCGAATGCACCACTAGGGCCACCCTGCCCTTGTCCCTCTGGCTGAGTGGCAGAGCCTGGGCTGTCCAACACCCTGGCTCATGTCTGTCCTTGTGCAGGGTCCCTAGTCCTGGCTGGAGCACTCTCTGAGTGGCCTTTTCCTGGAGTGGTGTGTGGGCCTATAGCAGATGGCTTCAGGTTCGCTGAGATGAACTTCCAGACCAGGCACTGTTGTGAAGGAAGGGATAAATAACCACTTGATATTAGAAAAAAAAAGAAAGAAAGAAAAGAAAACAGGATGGGGGTTAAACCCTAAATCACAATTTACATGTGACAGTTACAGCCATAAAAAATTTAAAAATAAAAAATAAACAAGCTACTTGTAAACAGGTCTGCTGGCCAGTCCCCCTTATCTTAAGGAGTTTGCTCAACACTATAGGTGCCGTGAAGTGCTACTCGTCCCCGCAGAGCCTCTTGTTTACCTGCCATTAGCCTACATGGAAGTGACTTCTATATTTCTCTAGGCTAGGTACAAAGAAACAGAGAAATACAACATTTTGCTCTTTTTACAAAATCCAAACTACAAGCTAATAAAACAGTCAATATATTGGGGGACATATATTCCAACTACCACAGGGCCTTTGAGCCAAGGCAGAGAAACTTTCACCCTATGTCTGCATCACATTTTTTCCCAGGCCTCTGGGCCACTTTTTTGCAGCCAGCTTCATGTGGGAGCCTTTGGGGCTGGCAGCTTCACAGTGTTGCTGAGCTGTCAGGCTCCGGAGAAGGCCTCTGGGATGCTAGTGGTGGGGCTGCTTGCTGCCAGTGTTGCTGTATTGTTGGGTGGCATCCTCGGGGTCACAGGACCATGTCCGTGGATCCTGGAGGCCATTAGGACCATGGAGCTGCCAGAAAGAGTGGTTTGTCCAGTGTTCTATCCCTAGCTGAGTTAAAAGAACTTTGGTCAGTGTGGTGGTTTAACTCAGGGGTCCCCCATAAACTTAGGTGTTCTGAATGCTAGGTTCTCAGCTGATGGAGATTTGAGAATTAAAGCCTCCTGGAGGGAGTGTATTGTTGGGGGTGGGCTTATGGGTGTTATAGCCAGTTTCCCCATGCCAGTGTTTGGCACACCCTTCTGTTGCTGTGGTCCATCTTATGTTGGCCAGGGGGTGATGTCCACCCTCTGCTCATGCCATCGTTTTCCCCTGCCATCGTGGAGCTTCCCCTTGAGCCTGTAAGCCAAAATCAACTGCTTTTTCCCATAAGCTGCTCTTGGTTGAGTGATTTCTACCAGCAATATAAACCTGACTGCAACAATCAGCCAGGTGAACAATGGCCCTGGTAGTCTAGACCTCTGCTATACATTTTGTATGCTCACCTGAAAGTCAAGCCTATTAGCAGAGTAGCCTCTACTAATACACAAAATTTTAAATTTCTCCTGAAATCATAAATGAACAATACAGAACTGGGCATGGTGGCACATGCCTTTAATCCCAGCACTTGGGAGGCAAAGGTAAGAGGATTGCCATGAGATCAAGGCTATGCTGAAACTAAGTAGTGAATTCCAGGTCAGCCTGGGCTAGAGTGAGACTCTACCTGGAAAAAACAAGCAAAACAAAAGAAATGAAAAATGCATTAATGAAAAATGATGTTATTACTTTTTCTGATCAATTTCATCTGTCAATTTAGCTTTTTGAAACTAAAAAGAAAATATTTAAAAATCAAACTTACATTTCATCTTTAGATTGGGCAGGAATGCCAGGTTGATAGCATTGGGGAAAAGAAAAGGATCCAGCCAGACAGTGAAAATGCTGTGGCGAGGGGAGTATAAATGAAGTGTAATGTCACATACGTGTGTGGCAATTTAATTCTACTGTCAATCATATCAGGAATTAACAGGCACACTTCTTGGGGACAGTTATGAAGGCATTTCCAGGAATGATTAAGGTATACATTAAGACTTTTCCTCAGAGTCATCAGCCTTTCCAGGTGACAGACTATATAAATGGAATTCTCCACCCCATGGACTGAAGACCATCAGTTCCCCAGGAATCCTCTAGAACTCCAGTGCCAGACTGGGACTGCTGAAGCATCCGGCCTCCTGCACTGGGCAACAGGAGAGTTCTCAGACTCTCCTGTGTGCAGACAGTTACTGTTGGACTGCCTGTAAACCAATCTCACAAATAAATCCCTCTTGTAATACATACTCATTCTATTGATTCACTTCCATACAGAACTTTGACTAATACCAATTGTGGTGCCAGGAGTGGTTCTAGAAAACAATTTCAAGCTTGAAGTTCGTGAATGGGCTCAGTGTTAACTGTGTCTGGCATTCCAACTGTAATGCTACTAAAGACTCCCTCCTGCCTCCGCTTGCTAGCATGGGGATTCTTATACATTGGCCACTTACCTGCAGACATGTGTCCACTTTTGTCTCTTTCTCTTTGTCACTGTTTCTATGTCTACAATGGTCTAGCATTAAAAAGGGGTGTTGAATCATGTCTGTCCCTTAGACAATATGTTTCATTCTGTCTGCCAGCTACCCACAATGCCCATCTGTTTGTGTTCTGAGCTCTGTCTGTGGACTCTGGTGGTCTTATTTAGCTCCAATCAGACCCTGACTCTAAGGAGGGCAACTCTCTAAGACAGAAAGCCTGCCTTCAACCTAAGCCCCATCAGCAAGTTTTAGCTGCCAGACAGAGGGTTCAGGGAGACAGCAGGGTGGTTGGTGCCATGGTTGTCTATAGGCTTGATTGAGGCTGGGCATAATGGAGCACTGAAGGAGCAACAATGTCACACTGGGAGCTGTGGTGGTGCTTTTTGTGAGCGGGCACTATAGTGTCCTTGTAATCCATCCATGTGGACTATGGGGCAGGGTGTGATGGGAGATGGAGACCGTGGACATAGTGTGTTGGGGTACAGGAAGGTGATTTCTCCAGGTACACTGAGGTAAGTTGAACTGAAGAAACTTTTGTCCCGCTGTTAGGAGTTCCCTCTCCCACCTGCCTCAATGTTTCCTGGACTGAAGCCCTGAGTGTGGAGTCAGGGATCTTAGCCCACCCAGCCTCAGGCTTCCTGTGCAGCTGTGTCAACTCTGGACTTGTGTCATATGTACAAATCTCTCTGATTGATCTCTTTTCTGAATCCTTATGACTGTCTCTGCCTGGTCCAATCTCACTGTTTGTGCTCTACTGTCCTTTGTTCCGTCTGTCGCTGCCTTTCTCTCTCTTGTGTCTGTTGCTCTCACCACCTCTTCCCAGGAGGCCTTTGTGTGACAACATGGGCTGCTGTGAAGACACACTTCCTGGTCATCGGGTCTGCCCTTTCCCTCTCAGAAGTTAACTTTGGGTGTTTCAAAGATTATAAACAAAAGAAAAGATGTGAAAGGTGGAATCCTAGTAATTATCCACTTTCATGGAAAGTGTACAAAATATTTGCAGAAAAATGAATACCACCTTGAAGGAATATAAGATGATTAAATCCTAAAGGGGAGTGTAGAGACAGAACAAAAGTAGAATTGTAGTTCAAAACACAGTTTAACCCAGAGGGCAGGGGAAATATGCAGGTGCCCAGCAGTTTCCTGGACCTGTGTCACCATGTACCCTAGTAGGGCAAGCCTCTACAGCCTAGGTGTTGACTCTGGACGTTTGTATCTCTGACTGTCTGTATCTGAATCTGCCATCATTCTGTCCCTGAATCTCTGACTTTCTGTGACAGGCTGAATATAGTTGTGAATGACTACTATCCCCTCTGTCTCTGATGTCACTGGGTCATCTTCCCTAATGTGTCTCTCAACACTTCTTTCCCATGAGCCATTGTGTAGGGACTTGATTTACACTTCTTTTTTGGGTGACCTTTATTGATGCAAAATACACAGTTCTCACCTCTAAGGGAATAAGAGATAATTTATTTTAGAGCCAAATATGAGTGACCCCAGGAATACAGATTTACATTACCTCAAATTCTATGTTCCAATATGTTAGAAAGTTTATAAAGGTTTTATAGTTATAGAACAAAACAAAGTCATAAATCAAGGCACTTTTCACATACATTGGCTGACCCTCAAGTAGGTGGGTTACACCAAAGTTTGGAAGTCTGCATCATAGGCCTCAGATGCTATCTGATGATATTCTTAGCCCTTGGGTTGATGGAAGCTGGGGTCTGTTCTTGCATTCCCAAAAGGATTACACCTGACAGTCACAAGAAAGTTAGTTCAGATGCAGAGGTGGGCACGAAATGGATAAATAAATAAACAGTGGTTTGGCTCTGACTTGTAGCATTCCATTTCTTTTTTTTTTCTCAATTTTTATTAACATCTTCCATCATTATAAAAAAATATCCCATGGTAATACCCTCCCTCCCCCCACTTTCCCCTTTGAAATTCCATTCTCCATCATATACCCTCTCCATCTCAATCAGTCTCTCTTTTATTTGATGTCATGATCTTTTCCTCCTCTTATGATGGTATTGTGTAGGTAGTGTCAGGCACTGTGAGGTCAGGGATATCCAGGCCATTTTATGTCTGGAGGGAGCACTTTGTACGAAGTCCTACCCTTCGTTTAGCTCTTACATTCTTTCTGCCACCTCGTCCACATTAGAGCCTGAGCCTTGGAAGGTGTGATCGAGCTATTGCTCCGTACTCCAGTCAGTTTTTTCCAACACTATGATACCTTCTGAGTCATCCCAAGGTCACTGCCATCTGAAAAGAGAAAATTCTGTACCAAAAGTGAGAGTAGCATTAATATAAGGGTATGAATATTAACAGAAGTGCTTACTGGGCAGTTTGATAAGCATATTATATACATTTATCAAGAGAGCAGCAGACCTTACCTCCCTAGGGCTCATGACTACCCCTGTTTTCAGTATCGGGGATGTATTTCCTCCCATGGAGTGGGCCTCCAGTCCAATTAGAGGGCAGTTGGTTTCCACAATGATAGACGAGCCACTATTGCACCCGTTGGCTCATTTGGCCTGGCTGGCCAAATATAAGGCTTGCAGTGTCCACTGTTGAGTATCTTCACTGGTGATATCTCTTTCTCCCATTGAACTACATGTAGAATGGCTTCTTCCAGCTTTCTGTCAGCTGGTCTACATGCAGGAGGTTATCAGCTCGGTTCCTGCAGGATTTCTCAGTGGCCTTGCAGCCCAAGTATAGCATTCCATTTCTGTGATCATAGAAGTTTGGTCAGTCCTTTCAGCCTTGATGGATGTCGATGTAGCAGATTCAGTGCTTTTCTAGGAACTTTCATTCACACCTTGACAGGCACTTGTCTTTCTCACCCATTCCCTGTGTGTGTCATGGATACTGGGGATGGAGCCTGGGGATTTTTGCATGTTGTACAAGCACTTTGTCTTAAGCAAAACTGCAGTGTTACTATTCCTTACATGTAGTTTTAAAGACAGGATTTCACCCTGAGCCCAGTCTGAACTTTAAGTACCTTGATTCATAATCCTATACTATCAGTGCCAGCTCTGTAGCCTTTGTGGAAGTGAACTGAGAAGCTCAGGCCCAGGGATGGCACTTGGCATGAGCCAAAGAATTATCTGCAATTCTGCCTTCCTTACTCCACTTTACCCTCTTGCATGTGACAGATCTTGGGAGCATGCACAGTATTGCTCAATGGGTTTCCAATTTTAAGGTCCTTGCATGCATCCAGACTCCCAGAGCACAAATGAGGAATTCCCAGTCTGTGAGAGTGTTGGGGAGGGAGGGAGGTAGGAAGAGAGAGACTTACAGACTGAGGTTCAGAGTTGGTGAGAGATATGGATAATAAGACAAACTTGGTCGACATTCAGACTATAGTAGGCCCCAAGGCCAGTCACTTTGTGCAGGGAGGGTGGACTCCATCTGCTTCCCTACTTCTCTCAGTTCCAGGTATCAGATAGGTTTTTACACTGTCCATAAGACTGGGTAATTTCTAGGGTGCTGTCTTTCACATCCTTTCTTAAGTCTGGGATGAAGAGAACATGCCAGGTCCATTTGGAGACATGGCTCAGAATCTGGGAAGATTGGGCTGAGGCCATTTCCTTCAGTCCCTGTCCTAACTCTTGGGCTTGACCCTGATGCAAGGGGCTGTTTGAGATATGTCTGACGACAGGACCAGTGCTGGGGTTTACTCCAGTCCACTTAACGGTGGTGGAGGGAAGCCATAGGCTTAGAAAATCAAGGAGATAAGGGAATGTGGACCTCCCATCTAATCATGCTTGGGGAAAATGTAACCTTAGGCTCTTTGGGAATTCCCCGTGTTTCTGCAAATTTGTCCCTTTATACATTGCCAACTTTTCTTGTTTTGTTTTCAAGTCACAATCTCAGTCTGTAGGAGAGGCTGGCCTGAAACTCCCACCAGGTCTCTCCTTATGTATTTTGTGTAACACACTGCACTGGATTAGTTTGCATGAGTGTGGATGAATGAGCGCATACTGGAATACGGGCAATTTCCCCATGGCAACTACTACAGAAAGTAACCCCTCCCCCTCAGCAACCACTGATTGCCAGTGGCTCACCAGGGCGGTTTGGGTTCCTTGGATCTCTCCCTCCCTGTGATGGAATATTGATGAGCTAATCTTGAGCAGGTTTCCATAGCTCCTGTGTGTTCATGAGTACAGTGGGTTTTCTTATCCAGATAATGTTTTAGAGAACTCCTCATCCTCTGACTCTCAAATTCTTTCCTCCCCCTCTTGCATGATGTGCCCTGCTTCCTGGAGGGAGTGATATACACGTTCCATTTAGGGCTGATGTCACAGGAGTCACCTATTCCCAGAATTTTGAAGTGTCGAGTCTCTGCATTTAATGCTGCTCACTGTAAGAAGAAAGATACCTGACCAAGGCTGAGAGCAGCATTAACTTATTGGTATAAAGTTGAGTATGTAGAAAGCATCTATTATATTATGTAAAAGTAAAAATATGCTTATACAGCTTATATAGATGATGTAGTTTCAAGAAAAATTATGTGTAAGATGTGGAATTCTAGAATTATCACTATAGCTAGATGCAAACTATGCAACAGAACAATATTAACAACAACAACAAAAAGATGTTAGCCTCAACATAGTCAGTCACTTAGGCTAGAATTACTGTGAATGTAAGGAAGCAATATTATGAACATTCTATTTTGAAATAAAGAAAGGCTCTTCAAAAGACTGCTCTTCGAAAACTAGTTATTCATTGACATGTACAAGTCTGAAATGTGATCCCCAGCTCTCACTCAGTATAAATGGATCCAAGTCCTGAACTTTTTAAAAGATCTTAAATGTTAGTCAAACATGATGGTGCATGCTTTTAATACCAGCACTCTGTCATTTTTGTGCAGAAGCACTTCTAATTTTTGTTTGTTTGTTCCAGTCCAGTTTCAGTATATATGCTGTTGAAGCAAACACTCCTGCCTTATCTTACAAAGCAAGCCTATAAATGGTAACTGGTTCTGACCTTTCCCTACCTGAAGCACAGGCCTAAGCCTTGGGGCTTTCCTGGTTTTCCCTGTGGACAGGGCTGATGCTGGGGTTAAGTGCTTTTCACCGAGTGACAGAGGTGAGAGTGGAAGTCTTTGGATACTCAGGGACAGAGGAATAAGACACCCAAGCCACACCTTCCCACATATGACCTTCCCTGGTTCTCTGGGTATTTCTGTACTTCTGGATATTAGTTCCTCAATCCTTTCCCTGATCCATTCCCTGTTTGTGTGTTGGGGGTGAGCGAGTGTCTCACTCTGTAGCCAAGATTGATCTGGAACTCACAGCCCAGACTTGCCTGAAACTTGCAGCAATCCTCTCACCTCTGCCTTCCAGGTACTAAGATTTATATATATGGTCCATCTACCTAACCCTTTTTGTTCCTCATCTCTGTCTCTCTGTTCTCTGTGGCTTATGTGTATAACAATGAAAATCAGTGTGACCTTCTAAGGCTGAGGGTCTATTGCAGAAGAAGTGGTGGAAAGAATATAAGAGCCAAAGGAAGGGTAGGACTCCTTACAACATGCTCCTCCAGACACAAAATGGCCTGGATATCTATGACTTCACAGTACCTGATACTACCTATATAAGACCATCATAATAGGAGGAAAATATCATGACATCAAAATAAAAGAGAGACTGATTAGGAGGGGGAGGGGAAATGGTGGAGAGTGGATTTTCAAAAGGGAAAGTGGGGGGAGGGAGGTAATTACCATGGGATATTGTTTGCAATTATGGAAGTTGTCAATTAAAAAAAGAAAGAAAGAGAAAATCAATGTGAGGCCCTGTTTGGAAATGTGCATTTTTTTAAAGATTTATTATTAATTTTTATATTTATTAGAGACAGATGAGATGGGGGAGAGAGAGAGAGAATGGGTGTGTCAGGGCCTCCAGCCATTGCAAATGAACTGCAGGTGCATGTGCCACTATGTGCATCCGGCTTACATGGGACCTGGAGAATTGGACCTGGGTCCTTAGGCTTCGCAGGCTTGTGCCTTCCCTGCTAAGCTGTCTCTCCAGCCTGGGATTGTACTTGTGGTGGTTGTGTTCCCACCCAAATAGTTGGTTAACACTGATTGCAAGAAACTAAGAAGCTGGGGTCAGTTGTGGTTATAGGACTCTCTGTCTTCTCTTTCTGCCTCCTTCCTGATCTTCCTGGCTGTTCCCCCATCACCCTGATAAGGTGAAACAGGGGAGAGGACCAAGTCCTCGGTTCAGTCTCACTTCCAAAGTAGGCATGGTTCTGCAGGTTCATAGCCCAGCCCCTCTGGAGGTTAAAGAGAGAACACAACAAGTTGCAGACAAGCCCTGGTCTGGAGATATTTTAAGGCCAACCTGGGCACCCAGTGAAACTATTCTCTCAAACAAAAAACAATTGTATACATTTCACTGATATAACTGAAAGGGGGTACAGTTAGGGTGACTTGACCCCTGAAAGTTAAACAAGGGGGGCAGGAAAGTCTGCACTTCATAGAAATCAGGAATGATCTGACTTCTTATTTCTTGCCTAGTATTCTAGACCTGTTTTTCCTGAGACAACCAGGACCCCCCCTGAGAGGGAGGTCTTTTATGGGATTCAAACATTGTGATTGGTCAAATCCAGTGCCAGGAACTTGGTGTCAGGGCTAGCCTGTCCCTGAGACAGCCCCCAGCCCTAATGAACCAGTTGTCTCTCTGGTTCACCTGAGCAAGGAGACAGCCCACCACCCTAGCTCTTACTCTCCACACGGGCTCCTTTATCCCTCCAGCTCCCCACAAGCAGAAGCTCCGTGAACCTTCTTTTCTTTCCACGTTTCTTCCAGCCGGCCCCCATTTAGCTCTAGCCGTGTGGTTGCCTTTCATTGGCGCTGTGCCACCTTCAACGAGTGTAATAATTTAGCAGTTATCTTTCTCCGTCTTTTTTTTTTTTTTTTTAATGAGGGTAGCCCAAAACTGGCCTTTCTTTCTCTTTCTTTCTTTTTTTTTTTGCAAGAGAGTGAGAGCAAGAATGTGAAAGAGTTGGCAGCCAGGGCCTCCAGCCAGTGTAATTTAACTCCAGATGCTTGTGCCACCTTGTGTGTATGTGCAACCTTGCGTACCTGCGCCACCTTGTGTGTATGTGCAACCTTGCGTACCTGTGCCTCCTTGTGTGTATGTGCAACCTTGCGTACCTGTGCCTCCTTGTGTGTATGTGCAACCTTGCGTACCTGTGCCTCCTTGTGTGTATGTGCAACCTTGCGTACCTGTGCCTCCTTGTGTGTATGTGCAACCTTGCATACCTGTGCCACCTTGTGTGTATGTGCAACCTTGCGTACCTGTGCCTCCTTGTGTGTATGTGCAACCTTGCATCCCTGTGCCACCTTGTGTGCCTGGCTTACGTGGGATCTGGAGAGTTGAACATGTGTCCTCAGGTTTCACAGGCAAGCACCATAACCACTAAGCCATCTCTCCAGTGCCTTAGTCATTTTTATTCAATTCTTTGATTAAACTTAGAAATAAACCTAGTGTTTGGTGCTCATGGACTTGAATGGATTACTAACACCCTGATACAGAGCACATATTTAACATGGTCCTTGCCTTGTGTTCATTCCCATCAAATCTCTGTGGCATCTCAGACAATGCAATTCCCCCTCTTAAATTAGTTTCTTTTCTCTTTTTAAATATTTTTTTAAATTTTTATTTATTTGAGAGAGAGAATGGGCTTCTCAGGGCCACTAGCCATTGCCAATGAACTCTAGATGCATGTGGATGCATGTGCCACCTTGTGTATCCGGCTTACCTGGGTCCTTTTTCTTTACAGGCAAGTGCCTTATCTGCTAAGCCATCTCTCCAGTCCTAGTTTTTCTTTTTTTTCCTTTTCTTTTCTTCTCACAAATAGAGTGATGCTCCCACGTGATGGCCAGTGTGGTGAACAGCAGCATAGAAAGTGGTAGGAGTTTCACTGTACAGTGCAGCCCTCCTCTAGGACTCTGAAAGCCAGAATAAGAGTGGAATAAGGGGAGGGTTAGCTGCTATCCAGCGAGGGAGACTGATGCCAGGAGCTGGGTATGAGTTAGGTGAGTTTCCCCATTGCTTACTACAGTGGGAAAATAGGCCAGTGCCGGAGCCTGCCGGCTGAAAGGGTTCGAGCCCGATGAGGAGTGAGGATTAAAGAAAGAGAGAAGAAAGACTGAAAGCATGGACCCCAGTCCAGGGCTGAAGCAAGGCCTCAAGCCAGGACTGAAGACACGGTTTATTTCACAGCATTCCTTTTATATATATATATATATATATATTTGTCCTTGGCCATAAGTTATTTGCCATTAAAAAAAATTTTTTTAGGCAAACCCAATAGACTATCCTCTTTTTTTTTTTAATTTTTATTGACATTTTCCATGATTATAAAATATATCCCATGGTAATTCCTTCCCTCCCCACCCCCACACTTTCCCATTTGAAATTCCATTCTCCATCATATTACCTTGCCATTACAATCATTGTAATTACATATATACAATATCAACCTATTAAGTATCCTCCTCCCTTCCTTTCTCTACCCTCTATGTCTCCTTTTTAGCTTACTGGCCTCTGCTACTAAGTATTTTCATTCTCACGCAGAAGCCCAATCATCTGTAGCTAGGATCCACATATGAGAGAGAACATGTGGCGCTTGGCTTTCTGGGCCTGGGTTACCTCACTTAGTATAATACTTTCCAGGTCCATCCATTTTTCTGCAAATTTCATAACTTCATTTTTCTTCACCGCTGAGTAGAGCTCCATTGTATAAATGTGCCACATCTTCATTAACCACTCATCTGTTGAGGGACATCTAGGCTGGTTCCATTTCCCAGCTATTATAAATTGAGCAGCAATAAACATGGTTGAGCACATACTTCTAAGAAAATGAGATGAGTCCTTTAGATATATGCCTAGGAGTGCTATAGCTGGGTCATATGGTAGATCAATCTTTAGCTGTTTTAGGAACCTCCACACGGTTTTCCACAATGGCTGGACCAGATTGCATTCC
This sequence comes from Jaculus jaculus, assembly GCF_020740685.1. NCBI lineage: Eukaryota > Metazoa > Chordata > Mammalia > Rodentia > Dipodidae > Jaculus > Jaculus jaculus. The sequence continues at coordinate 3,989,501 of NW_025423515.1, read as the reverse complement.
CACCAGCAGTGCAGAAGGGTTCCTTTTTTTCCACATCCCCGCCAACATTTATGATCATTTGTTTTCATGATGGTGGCCAATCTGACAGGAGTGAGATGGAATCTCAATGTAGTTTTAATCTGCATTTCCCTGATGACTAGTGACGTAGAACATTTTTTTTAGATGCTTATATGCCATTCGTATTTCTTCCTTTGAGAACCCTCTATTTAGCTCCATAGCCCATTTTTTGATTGGCTTGTTTGATTCCTTATTATTTAACTTTTTGAGTTCTTTGTATATCCTAGATATTAATCCTCTATCAAATATATAGCTGGCGAAGATTTTTTCCCATTCTGTAGGTTGCCTCTTTGCTTTTTTCACTGTGTCCTTTGCGGTGCAAAATCTTTGTAATTTCATTAGGTCCCAGTGGTTAATCTGTGGTTTTATTGCCTGAGCAATTGGGGTTGTATTCAGAAAGTCTTTGCCAAGACCAATATGTTGAAGGGTTTCCCCTACTTTTTCCTCTAGCAGTTTCAGAGTTTCAGGTCGGATGTTAAGGTCTTTAATCCATTTGGACTTAATTTTTGTGCATGGCAAGAGAGAAGAATCTATTTTCATCCTTCTGCAGATATATATCCAGTTTTCAAAACACCATTTGCTGAAGAGGCTGTCTCTTCTCCAATGAGTATTTTTGGCATTTTTATCGAATATCAGGTGGCTATAGCTACTTGGGCTTACATCTGGGTCCTCTATTCTGTTCCACTAATCTACATGTCTGTTTTTGTCCAGTACCATGCTGTTTTTGTTACTATGGCTCTGTAGTATAGGTTAAAATCAGGTATGGTGATACCACCAGCCTCAGTTTTGTTGCTCAGTATTATTTTAGATATTCGAGGTTTTTTGTGATTCCAAATGAATTTTTGGATTGTTTTTTTTATTTCCATGAAGAAAGCCTTTGGAATTTTGATAGGGATTGCATTAAATGTGTAGATTGCTTTAGGTAAGATTGCTATTTTCACAATATTGATTCTTCCAATCCAGGAACATTTTATATCTTTTTACAAACAGTTTTTCCATGGACAAAGATTTTTATGAGCTTCACAAGTTTCTATCAAAAAAACCTAAAACCTTCTTGTTTCAGAGTTTTTGCACTTCAGTCAGTTCTCAGTACAAAAGACTATTAAGGCCAGCCAAATGGCTTCTGACACTGAATATACATAATTTTGCTTACAAGTAGGTGCTAAAGTCCTGCTGCCTAAGGGTTCAGAGGTATGGATACAAGGCCAGTCAAATGGCTTCCGACACTGAATATACATAATCTTGCTTACATGTAGGTTCTAAAGTTTTGCTAAAGCCTTGCTATAGTTTTGCTAAAGTGTTGCTGCCAAAAGCCCAGAGCTGTGGATACAAGTCCAGCCCAAATGGCTCCCTACAGGCCAGTTTCTTGATTATCACAGGTTCCTGAAGGCTGTGTCTTTACTATGCACATCAGGTTCTAAAAAACATGGGAGAGAGATTAGCCAGTGGTATTCCCCAGTCTCTGAGGATGGATGAGGGACTAAGTGGTCTGTGGATGGAGGATCTGTGTGAGGAATGCAGGCCTTCTAGGTATAAGGAAGAAATCATTTTGGGAAGGAGGGTATGGGAGACTGAGGTAGGAAATGAGGGACCCAGGTTTAGAGGTCAGTGCCTAAAGAAGGTGATTTCCTCAGGTAGGATTTGACTCACTGTGAGAGCATATGAGTGTCGCAGTGGTTAGTCAATGGTCTGACAGCAGAGGATTCAGGAAAGCATTCTGAGAGACTATTTGGAGGGGCTCTGAGAATGAAGTCCTGTTATCAGGAAAGATGGATGTTTTAAGTAGGAAGGGTGAAGTCATGACCTCGGAAAAGAGTAAGGAGAATGGAATAGGGGGAAATTAAGAGGACCTGGGAAGAGAAAGGAGCCCCTCAGTCTGGAGCCAGCTTGATGTCTCTTGTGAACTGAAAATCAGTAATTCTAGCACCATTGGAAATGTTTGCTGTGAAGGTTACCTATGTACAGAGAATAATCCTTCTGAATACTTCAAATAATAATGTTACCCTAGTAATATTTTTGCTTAAGGCTTAAACTGACATGACATTCAGATGTGACCTTATTAATTTTCTAGATGTAAATTTAAATGTTTTAGACTTTTCTGTGAAACATGGCCCCGGCAGATCATGGGAGTATACTTTATGATCTAGAAATTGTGGGTTTGTGCCTGGCTTTCTATGCTAAGGAAGGAAGCTGTAACCAATAGAACCATGAAACGCTGTTCACTGGCTCCCCACTGTCTGCGTCATTTGGCTTCTAGGATCCTCTGTCCTCTCCCCTCCTGTAAGCCTCATATCTAATTTCCAGGCTACTGCAACCTGATGCCTGTGTAACTACACATATAGACAACCTTATATCTTTTCTTGGGTTTTATTATATCTCATATTAACCCAGAATTCCTGTTTGTGTCCTTGTGATTGAAATTTTAATAATGCTGTTCTGAAGGACCTCTTCCCAAACCCCTAGATCCTCTCCTGTGTTGAACAGCCAGTGTACAAGCCGGAGAGAATGTGTGCTGGGAACAATCAACCATGATGCCCCGCTTTTATCTTGACCCAGCACTACTGCATCTCTTGGTGCAGTTAGATATTTTGCAAAGCCAGACTGTGGATATAACCTCCCTCTTGAGCGAACAGCTTTGCTTTCCTTTTAAACTTATTATTAATATACTAATTAATGAATAATTTCCTGTGTATGTCTTTAGTCATATAGCTTTAAAACTTAAAGCCCACCAATAATGTAAAGAACTCAAAGTGATGTCAGACTGCCCACTAAAAGGCCTATACAAACTCACATCCATCAGAGTTTTGGATGGGGAATTTTGGAGTATTAGCTGTCCTCCAGCAATACCTAGTAAATCTGAGTTCTCTAGCCTCTCTAGGTAGCACTTCATTACTCTAACGATTTGAACCTAAGTTATTTTCAACATTGCTTACCTTAAACTCTACCTGCCACTGACCATGTGGGTGCCACTCACCATGCCGTGGCTTAACTGTCATTGGTCTCGGGGCATGTTCAGCCATCAGGCAGAGGTGTAGGAAGGCCTTAGGGTGACACTGTTGGAGCCTGTAGTGTTATGGATCCAGATTCATGGGTGCTTGTAATTCATGTCCATGGTTTTAGGACTGAGACTTAATGTCTGGCCATGGGACCTTTAGGAGATGGTGACTACAGCAGAAGTGTAGGGTGGCTTGGGAAGTTGTTTTAACAAGGTACCCTGTCAGAGCTGAATGGAAGGGACTTTGGTTAGCCTGGGTAGTCAAGCCTGCTCCCCAGGGAAGCTAATCCTTCCTCTGTTCCCTGAACCCTCTTGTATCCTCTGAGAGCCACAGCCTGGGCTCAAGGCCACAGCCCAGTCAGAAGCCTTGGTTATGCTTCTGCTTCATTAAGGGCCCTTTACCTCTACATCTACAATCTCTGAGGCTCTGAATCTCTTGTGACTTTCTTTTTAACTGCCTAATCTAGGCATGTGGGTGTGACTGTACTATGTACTGTCACTGGCTCATCTGTCTCTAGTGTCTCAGTTGTTTTCAGTGCCCACTACTTATGAAGACATTCCTTAAAGACCTGGGGCCACTTGGTCAGGGGCTGTAATCAGGATTCCCACTTCCTGGCTTGGTGACCTTGATTAGGCAATGGCCAAAGAGATTTTGTGGAACAAACCTACCTACAGAATTTTCACCATAACTAGGTGCCAATTATGCAGGAGAAGAATAATAACAAAACAGAAAGATATCAGCCCCAAGATAGTCACACAGCCACATAGGCTATAATTATTGTGACCCGGAAGTCATATGAATAATACCAAAATTACAAATGATCTATTTTTTTCAAGATTTTTTTTTTTTTTTTTTTTTTGGTTTTTATAAGGTCTCACTCCAGCTCAGGCCGACCTGGAATTCACTATGTAGTCTCAGGGTGGCCTCAAACTCTCAGCAATTCTCCTACCTCTGCGTCCCGAGTGCTGGGATTAAAGGCATGCACCACCTATTCATTATGTATTTTTATTAACAACTTCCATGATTGCAAACAATATTCTATGGTAATGCCCTCTCTTCCCCACTTTCCCCTTTCAAACTCCATTCTCCATCATCTCTCCTTCCCCTCTCAATCAGTGTCTCTTATTTTGATGTCATGATCGTTTCTTTCTATTATGCTTATCTTGTGTAGGTAGTGTTAGGCACTGTGAGGCTATGGATATCCAGGCTATTTTGTGTCTGGGGGAGCACTGTTGTAAGGAGTCCTACCCTTCCTTTGGCTCTTACATTCTTTCCGCCACCTCTTCCATAATGGACCCTGAGCCTTGGAAGGTGTGATAGAGATATTGCAGTACTGAGCACTCCTGTCACTTTTTCCCAGCACCATAATGCCTTCTGAGTCATTCCAAGTTCACTGGCAAGGTTCTCTACCAAAATCAAGAGTAGCATTAACATATGGGTATGAACATTAAGAGAAGTGCTTATTGGGCAGTTTCATGAGCATAGTATATACATTTAGCTAGACAGCAACAGACGTTATATCCCTAGGGCTCATGACTACCCCTGTTTTAGGTTTTCAGTATCAGGGATGTATTCCCTCCCATGGAGTGGGCCTCCAGTCCAATTAGAGGGCAGTTGGTTTCCACCATGATAGATGTGCCACTGTTGCACCCGTTGGCTCCTTTGGCCTGGATGACCAAATATAAGGCTTGCAGTGTCCACTGTTGAGAATCTTCACTGGTGATTTCTCTCTCTCTCATTGAACTGCATGCAGAATGACTTCTTCCAGCTTTCTGTCAGCTGGTCTACATTACAAGTGATCTGATCTATTTTGAAAAAAGACAAGCTCTTCAAAAGACTGCTTTTACACGTGTAAGTCTGAGTCTAGATCCCTATCTCTCACTCCGTATACATGAATCAAAGAACTGAACATTTAAAAAACCTTATATGTTAGTCAGACATGGTGGTGCATTCCTTTCATGCCAGCACTGAGGAGGTTGAATTCAGAGGATTGCTGTGAATTTGAGGCTAACTTGTCAGAACTGCTGGAGGAAAACATGAAGAAACCACATGAAGATACAGCCATGGGCATTGACTCTCTGAAGAAAGGTGAAAATGCTCTGGAAATAATTTTAAGATACAGGGGTGATACAGCTGTTCATGATGGCACATGCCTGTAATTCAACAGTCAAGGTTATCCTTAGCTACATAGTGACTTCAATACCAAACTAGGGTACATAAGATCATTTCTGTAACAAGACATGTAAAAGAGCTAAGAACCCTGGATGCATCAACAATTTACAGGATAGGAAAAAGATAATACTTGGTTGAAAAATGTTTCAAAGAAAAATATGGGATGTTGGACAGAGAGATGGCTCAGTGATTAAAGAAGTCAATTGCAAAGCCTGATGGTCAGGTTCAGTTCTCATTACTCATCCAAAGCCAGATGCACAAAGTGGCATATGAATCAGCATTTGTGTGCAGTAGCAAGAGGTCCTGGTGTATCAATTTCCTCACACTAATTCTCTGTATCTGCTTGAAAATAAATGAAAATATTAAAAGTATGGAATACATTACAAACTTTTTGTCATTTGTGGGAAGAAACCATTCTAATCTTTTCTGTATCGTTCCCATTTTAGCATTTGTACTGCTGAAGCAATCACTTCTTCTGCCTTACTTTACAGAGAAAAACCTGTGAAATTCTTATTAGGTTCTTACCTTACTCTTCCTGATATTCAGGTCTAAAATTTGGCGTTTCTTGGTTTTCCCTGTGGACAGGGTTGCTGCTGGGGTTGAATACTTGTCATTGAGTGACAGAGATCAGAGGATAAGGCTTTGGATTCTCAGGGACAGAGGAATGAGGCATGCTCCCTAAACCTTCCCAGGAAACATGGCCTCCCTGGTTCTCTGGGTGTTCCTGTGCCTATGGTTGGTTTTCCCTGTTTGCTTTTCTTTTTATAGGCAATTTCTCACTCTATAGGCAAGAATGTCCCAGAACCGATTATGTATCCCCAGGTTTGTCTAACACTTGTGGCAATCCTCTGCCTCCTGCCTTCCAAGTACTGAGATTTACACACGTGAGCCCCAACCTCCAGCTACCTGACACTTCCCCCCCTTGTGGTGGCTTGATGCAGATTTCCCCCGTAAACTTAGGTATGCTGAATGCTAGGTTGGGGAACTAATGCCTCTTGGAAGTAGTGCGTTGTTGGGGGCAGGCTTAGGGATTTTATAGCTGCTGTCCCCTTGCCACTGTTGGGCATGCTCTTCTCTTCCTGTTGTCCACCTAATGTTGGCAATCGTGGAGCTTCTCCTCAAGCCTATAAGCCAAAATAACCCTTTTTGCTTTCTCAAAAGCTGCCCTTGGTCAGGTGATTTCTGACAGCAATGAAAACCTGACTGCAACTGTAAAGGTGGTACCAAATGAGTGGGATTGCTGCTAGACACCTGATTGTGTCATTGGCCTTTTGAAGCTGATTTTCAAGAGGAATGTGGAAGGATTTGAAACATTGTCCTAAGAGACACCTTGCAGTACTGTAATTACAGTTTGATGGAATATCCTGGAAACTTGGTAGTAGGGTAGGGAGAGGTCTTGGAGGCAGGTAGCTGGAAGTGGGCTAGAATGGGGCTGACCCATAGGGGACACAGTGGGAGGATGGGACAGTTCCGGCCCACAGTGGAGCTGGTGATGTGGACCAGGTGGCATGGACCCAGTGATGTGGACCTGGAGCTGATGGCAGGGACTCAGTGGCACCCTGGTGATGTGGATCCAATGGTGTGAACCCAATGACAGGAGCCAACTAATGTGGATCCAGTGACCCAGCCCCTGTGGCACAGACCTAGTGACACAGATCCATCGGCAGTGTGGAGGTGGGAGATGTTAAAGGCGGTCTCTGTGGCAGGGAAATGGAGGAAAGCCACCAGAGGGAGGCAGGAATGAGAGCAGGTTTGTGAAGGGAAGTGTGAGAGGTGCCTGGCCTGGATCCCTGGAGTCTGCAGATAGCGCAGGAGCAAACCTCATCCATGGCATGGAAGCTGGGTTGGCTGCTTGAGGGCTTTGGGGGACCACTGCAGGGTGTGGGAATCAGTAGATGCCCTGCCGTTCGCCTCTGCACCCTCCCACCGCAGGCATGCTACGGCCTGCTGACGCCGAAACCCCACAGATCTTGCCTATTATGACTTGAGAATACATTCATAGTGGTTACTTGGGTGAGCTTTTCTATCACTTTGACTGTGGTTATGCTTGCTGGGTAATTTCTTTGAAATGTTTTCTCTCTCTCTCTCTCTCTCTCTCTCTCTCTCTCTCTCTCTGTGTGTGTGTGTGTGTGTGAGAGAGAGAGAGAGCGCACAGATGTGGAGATCAGAGGACTACCTCAGATGTGGTTCTTCACTTTCCATCTTGTTGGAGGCAGGATCTCCTTTTCTTCTCTGTGACTGCCGAGTGATCTGGCCTGTAAGCATTTGAGAGATTCCCTTGTGCATGCCTCACATTTTGTATAGCCACAGTGTGATTACAGACACTAGCTGCAGCATCTGGCTTTCTCCTTGGGTTCTAAGGATCCAACATCACTGACTCAGATGCCTCTTCTTTCACACATGGTCTTACCATGTAACCTCAACCTTGTCTTCCTGCCTCACCTTACTCAGTTCTTTTCTGTAGGTATGCACATTCACTCAAATTCTTGTAACTATTTTATATGAGTATTTTGAATATATATTCCTCTCTCTTTGTTTACCCCATAATTTCTTGTGGGTACTTGAGTTTTTTTGGTCATGCATAGCTGTATCTATGGGCTCCAGTTCTGAGCTGGGAGAGTAGATCTGTCACAGCTTTCCATGCATGTGTAAAGTCCTGGGTTCAATCCTCAGCAAGAAAGTAAAGAAAAATATATTGATACTGTTCCTTCACATTCATGTATTAATTTATATATGTTCCGTATTTTCCGAGATTTATCTCTAATTTTTGAGATTTTATTGTTCCATCAAGGGCATTAGTTTTAAACAATTGTGTGTGATGGGTTGAGTAGGCACACGCAGTATTTTTGCCACTCCAATGGAAATGGAAACCCAGATACTTGGGCCATTTTTTGTATCAGGTTGGAGATTTGTGCTTTGGCCAGTAGGCTTCAGTTTCACCACTGAGCCATCTCCATAGTCCCTTCATCATGAAGATCCTTTAGTATAACTGTCTTTCTCTACAAGCATGTGGTCTTTCACAGTGCAGTGACAGTACAGTTTGGTCCTTTAAACTTGTGTGTTATGGAGACATTAGCAGTTTTACCCACTATGGGTTTTTCAAAGCTCTTGTAATCCCTTTTCACCACGCATGGTCCCCATTCTAGCTTTGTGACCTATGCAGATACCACTCAATCCACACATGTACACAGGTACAAAGAATAAAAGCTAGGATCTACATATGGGCAGGCATATGCAATCTTAGTTCTTTGAGTCTGAGTTACATCACTTTATATGAAAAGTTCCAGATTTTTTTTTTTTTTCTGTCCTCTTCTTAACTGGCTTTGTAGAAGAAGTTTGGTACAATTCCCTCATTTTCTATTAATGGAAAAGCTTGCAAAGCATTGGTGTTAGTTATTTTGTGAAGGTCTGCTAAAATTCACCAGGGAATCTGACTGGGCCTGAGTTTTTTATTTTGAGGTCCTTTTATTTATAACTGTTTGTATCTCCATACTTGTAAGAGGTCTATTTAAGTGGTTTGTCTCATCCTGATTTAATTTCAGAGGTCATATAGATCAAAGAAATCATACATTTATTTCAGATTATCAAACTTAGTAGAGTATATATTCTTAAAGTATGTCCTTATAATTTTCTGGATTTCTATGGTATCTGTTATAATGGTGCTTTTTCATCTCTAATTCTATAAATTAGTGTCTCTTCTTTCTTTCTTTTGGTCAGATTTGCTAATCATTTGTCCTGTCAAAGAACCAACTCCTTTTTTCATTTATGCTTTGGCTTTTTTTTTTTTTTTGGTTACTATTTCATTAATTTCTGTCCTATTCTTCATTATTTCTTCCCATATACTGATTACTGGTTTACCTTGTTCTTCTTTTTCTAAGGCCTTAATGGAGAAACATTAAGTTGTTTACTTGTGACCTATGTAATTTCTTTTTTGTTGTTGTTGTTTTGTTTTGTTTTATCAAGATAGGTTCTCACTCTGGTCCAGGCTGTCCTGGAATTAACTATGTAGTCTCAAGGTGGCCTCATATTCACAGCGATCCTCCTACCTCTGTCTCCTGAGTGCTGGTATTAAAGGCATGCGCCACTATGCCCAGCTCTAATTTCTTAATATAGGCACTTAAAGGTATAAATTTCTATCCTAGGACTGCCTTCATTGTGTCCCAAAGGCTTTGCTATGTTGTATTCTCATTGTCATTTGATTTTATAATTTTAAAGAAAAAATTTTAATTGACCCATTCATCATTTAGTAATGTATTGTTTAGTTTCCATGATCTTGTGTATTCTCTACAGCTTTTCTTTTTTTTTTTTTTTTTTTTGGTTTTCCGAGGTAGGGTCTCACTCTGGCTCAGGCTGACCTGGAATTCACTATGTAGTCTCAGGGTGGCCTCGAACTCTCGGAGATCCTCCTACCTCTGCCTCCCGAGTGCTGGGATTAAAGGCATGCACCACCACGCCCGGCTTCTACAGCTTTTCTTGATGTTGATTTATAATTTAATTTAGCGACAGAAACTGAGTTTAGTGGAAGTAGGTATGAAAAAGCCAAAGGTGTGTGAGGGGGGTACAGTTAGGGAGCCAGTCTCCCTGAGGGTAAAATGGCAGGAAGTTTGCACTTGCTAGAAATCAAAGTGATCTGACTTCTTATCACTTGCCTTGTTCCCTAGACCTGTTTTTCCACAAACAACCTAGATCCCACCAAATAAGCCTGGTATAGAGGCTTGAACTGGAAGTGCTAATTGCACCTTCCATATCAGGATAAATTATGTTAAATCTGATGGATGGTCAGATTTGCCATTCTTAAATAAGCTATATTTGGGGCTTGTCATTTGTTGTTTCCTAATTTGTAGTGGCTTTGTTTCCTCTCCTGTTGTTCATAAGGGAAGGATCTCGCTAGGTCATGAGCTGACTTGGCACCCTCAACAGACCAGAAATCTTAACCTCTTAGTTGACAGAATTAAGGGTGTGGGGCAACACAAACCCTAAGGGATTGAGACTTTGTTGGAGGATATTGTTGTCATAATACCTACTCTTGCATAAATACTCTGTGCTATTTTTCATGCATACATTGTTTTAAATTTTAGAATCTGCCTGTATTTTGCTCCACTCACCCTACTTTAATACACTCATAGCAGGTAATCTCAACATCTAGGGTCACTTTTGTAGACACTCTGAGAGTCTTAGGAGCCACACGTAGCACCTTAGGCTCCTAGATAGACAGACAGATCACATCAGATTGGTTGACACATCTAATAATACTGCAGCTAACTAGAAAATCCAAGCATTGAGTTAATTGAAGATGCAAAAGTATGTACATTATAACACAAGAAACAACAAAAATCAAGACAATATAAATCCACCAAAAAGTATGACCTCCACTGAGAATGAGTTAGAGGAAACACCTGAGCAAGATTTCAAAAGAATGAGTCAAATATGCTCAGAGAAGTCAAAGGGGAAATAAAAGGAATGAAATAGGAAATCAAAGAAGACACAGGAAAACAATTTAATGAAATAAAGAGATCAGGTAAAATACATAAATAAGGAAATAGAAATAATAAAGAAAAACCAGTCAGAATTACTAGCAATGAAGAACACTGCTAATGAAATAAAAAATGCTGTAGAAAATCTCACCAGTAAAAGGGATGAAGGAAAGGACAGAATATCTAAACTAGAAGACCAGGTGGCAGATCTAATACAGTCCAAAAAAGAGAAATACAAACTAATAGGAAAGTATGAGTGGGAATTTCAAGATATTCAGGACACTATGAAAAGGTCAAACGTAAGAATTCAGGACATAGTAGAAGGAGAAGAATTTCACTCCAAAGGCCTAGTAGGCACTTTCAACAAAATCATAGAAGAAAACTTCCCCCAAATTGGGAAATAGGTGTCAATGCAGATACAGGAATTCCTTAGAACACCAACCAGACAAAACCTGGAAAGAACCTCTCCTCACCATTCTAAACATTTTTTTAAAAATTTATTTATTTATTTATTTGAGAGCATCAGACACAGAGAGAAAGACAGATAGAGGGAGAGAGAGAGAATGGGCGCGCAAGGCTTCCAGCCTCTGCAAAGGAACTCCAGACACGTGCGCCCCCTTGTGCATCTGGCTAACGTGGGACCTGGGGAACCAGCCTTGAACCAGGGTCCTTAGGCTTCACAGGCAAGCGCTTAACCGCTAAGCCATCTCTCCAGCCCTTTCCTCGCCATTTTATAATCAAACTATCAAACATACAAACCAAATTAAAAATACTGAAAGCAGTTAGAGAGAAAAATCATGTTACCTACAAAGGCAAGGCCATTAGGATCATAGCAGATTATTCAACACAAGCTTTAAAAGCCAAAAGGGCTTGGAGTGATATACTCCAAGTTCTGAAAGATAACAACAATCAACCAAGGTTCCTTTACAAAGCTATCCAATCAATTAGATGGAGAAATAAGGACATTTCACAAAATAGCAGACTAAAGGAATATGTGAAGACAGAACTAGTTCTACAGAAAATACTTGGAAGAATCCTCCATGTTGAAGAGAAAGAAAAGCACACATATAAGGGACATGGAAAAATGAAACAATATTCAAATACTAGTTAACACAAGAGAGCAAAGGTAAAATTGAAAGAACTACAAAAAATGTCTTTAAATAATATCTCTTAATATCAATGGCCTCAATGCCCCAACCAAAAGACATAGGTTTGCAGACTGGGTTATAAAAAGCAGGATCCTTCAATTTCTTTTTTATTAATTAGTTTGTACTCAGCAAACACCGTCAATTTGGTACCATTGCTGGCTCATCCATGACCTACCCCCTCCCCCTGGCCCCTCCTTGTTGAGTTATATGGGTCATGCATTCTGGAGTTAGCCCACACTTATGGGTAGGATAAATGTCTCTGCATATCAGGACCCAACATGTGGCTCTGACATTCTTTCTGGCCTCTCTTCTGCAAAATTTCCCTGAGCCATGTTGGGTTCATTTTTGGTCTGCTTCAGTGATGAGGTGTTGGAGGCCTCTGGGTCTCTGGATATCTGATTTTGTAGGAGTTGATTTTCCTTTGTGTTGATCTCCTTCACCCTTGTGCTGGTACCCGGCTTACCAAGAAAACAGCACCCTTGCTTGTTTCGCCAATTGTTCTTAGTTTCAGCCGAGGCCCTTTTGAGGTATGATGGAGTGGCTCTCTCCTTAGGATATACATCTATCTGAAAAAGAAAACCAGATTCTCCAATGGAGAGTAAGTGAGCACCAGACAAACGAGATAACCCTTACTTTTTTATAGAGAATTTAATAGGTGTAGGCCCTCCCACGATTGATGGTGGCTTGTTAATGGAGAGTGGATTATGTTTGGATAAGTTTCTGACTTGTTTTCCAGATCCAGCTATGGGTACCATATAACTGAGGGGTTCAGTTAGCTGAATCAAGAGCAGTTGGTTTCCCACCATGGCTGTGTACCATGATTGCACTTGTGTGAGCATCACAAGTTATTTGCTGCAAAGAAGGTTAGAACATGAGTTACTTGGACAGATATTGGTCATATTCTCCCAGTCACCCATGTAGCACCTTCTGGCACTAGACACGCTGTTTGGGGACTGACTCTCTTCCAGCTTCCAGCCATGCCATTCCATTTTACATGTCAACCACATAAGGTGTCTTTAGCAGTAGGGTCTTACCACTAGCCTTTGGTAGGTCATCAAGTACTCTGACAGAAATCTGTCTTTCTTGTAGGAAACCTTGTAGGTCTCTCTGATCAAAAGCTCATTATGGATGATAGCCACATGTTGGTACTGGGAGTTACAGGTCAGTGCCCATTAAGAGAAGGAAGAAAAAGATTACTAACATAAAAGAGTTAGGAGAGAGAGAGGAGCTGTAGAAGATTAAGGTCAGTCTTTATCATACCCTTTCCAGTGTCTTGTAACTCAGGTGTTCCCTTTAAGGGCCTGGTAAAGGTTCAGCCATTTGGTGTGCCCTTTAGAACATAGAATTTTATGGTACTATTGCCATTTGGGTCTAGATTTGTGTTTCCCACCCCTCTGTTGCCCTTCCTTCCCTCCCCACCCATCCCATTGTGTAGTCCTCAAGATGCTTGCTGGGTATGTAAGGCATCTTGAGTCGTTTCAGGCTAGGTGCTGTAGATGAGTGAGACTATGTGGTTTTTTTTTTTTTTTTGTTTTTTTTTTTTTCCTGTGATTGGGTAAGTTCACTGAGAATGATCTGTTCCAGGTTCAACCATTTTTTCTCAAATTTCATTGTGTTGTTTTTTTCTTACTGCTGTATAGAATTCCATTGTGTACATATAACACATCTTAGTTACCATTCTTCTAGTGATGGGACATCTGGGTTGATTCCAGCTCTTAGCTATTATGAACTGAGCCACTACAAACATGGTTGAGCAAATCTCTGGCCTGTGGTTTGAAGGTTTTAGAGTAGATGCCCAGTAAGGGAATAACTGGGTCTGTTGGTATCTTTATAGTCAGCTTTTTCAGGAGTCTCCATATTGCTTTCCAAAGTGGTTGTACCATCTTACATTCCCAACAGTGGGTGAGTGTTCCTGCTTCTCCGCATCCTCTCCAGCATTTATTTTCAATTGATTTTTTGATGTTTGCTATCCTTACTGGGGTAAGGTGGAGTCTCATAGTTGTTTTAATTTACATTACCCTGATGATAAGGGATGATGAACATTTTCTTAAGTATTTGCCATTTGTGTTTCTTCCTTTGTGAATTGCCTGTTCATCTATTTGCCCCATTTTTTTTGAGTGGGGAGTTTGACTTAACTGTTTAGATTTTTCAGTTCTTTGTAGATTCTGGAGATTAGGCCTGTGTCGGTTGGATAAGCAGCAAATATTTTCTCCCATTCTGTGGGCAATCCATTGGCTTTGCTTATTGTATGCTTGTCTGTAAAGAAACTCTTCAGTTTCATGTGATCCCATTGGTTGAGTGACTGTTTAAGATCATGAGCTACTGGGGTTTTGTTCAGGAAGTTTTTTCCCTTCCTATATCATGGAAAGTACTTCTTATATTTTCTTCCTGTACTATTCGAGTTTGTGGTCTTATATTGAGGTCTCTGATCCATTTGGACTTGAGTGTAGTGCATGGCGAAATGTGTGGATAGAGTTTCAGTTTTCTGCATATGGTTATCCAGTTTGTCCAGCACCATTTGTTGAAGATGCTGTCTGTTCTCCAGCCTATATTGTTAGGGCCTTTGTCAAATATCAAGTAGCTATACTTGCTTGACCTGAAGTCTGGATCCTCAAGTCTATTCCATTGGTCTATACTCCTGTTTATATGCCAGTACCATGCTTTTTTTATTACTATGGCTTTGTAATATATCTTTAGATCAGGTATGGTGATGGCTCTAGAGGTATTTCTTTTGCTAAGGATATGTTTGGATATGTGAGGCCTTCTGCCTTTCCATATGAAATTTGAGATCATTTCTTCTATCTCTGTGAAGAACACTGTTGGGATTTGAATTGGAATTGCATTAAATATGTTTATTGCCTTTGGTAGAATTGCCATCTTCACAATGCTAATTCTGCCTATCCAGGAGCATGGGAGGTCTTCCCATTTTCTCAAGTCCTCCTCAATTTCTTTTTTGAGTATTTTTGTTTTCTTTGTTTAGATATTTCACTTCCTTGCTTAATGTTATTCCAAGGTACTTTTTTTTGTTGCTATTGAAAATGGGACTATGTCCCTTATTTCTTTCTCTGTATGATTGTCATTTGCATATAGAAAGTCTACTAATTTTTGTGCACTCATTTTGTATCCTGGTACTTTGCTATAGGAGTTAATCACCTTCAGGAGTTTTGTTATGGAGTCTCTCAGGTGCCTTACATATACAATCATGCCATTAGCGAATAGAGCTAACTTAACTTCTTCCTTTACAAATTGTATCCCTTTTATTTCATTCTCCTGTGTTATTGCTTGAGCTAGGACTTTCAGAACTATATTGAAGAGCAGAGGTGAGAGTGGACAACCCTGTCTTGTTCCTGATCTTAATGGGAATTCCTCCAGTATCTCTCCATTAAGTATTATTTGGGCCTTAGGAGCTTTGTATATCACCTTTATTATGTTAAGATATGAACCAACCATGCCAATTCTCTCCAGTGTTTTGATCATGAAGTGATGTTGTATCTTGTCAAAGGCCTTTTCTGCATCTATCAAAATGATCATGTGGGGCTGGAGAGATGGCTTAGCGGTTAAGTGCTTGCCTGTGAAGCCTAAGGACCCCGGTTCGAGGCTCGGTTCCCCAGGTCCCACGTTAGCCAGATGCACAAGGGGGCGCACGCGTCTGGAGTTCGTTTGCAGTGGCTGGAAGCCCTGGCGCGCCCATTCTCTCTCTCCCTCTTATCTGTCTTTCTCTCTGTGTCTGTCACTCTCAAATAAATAAATAAAATTATTAAAAAAAAAGATCATGCGTTTTTTTTGTCTACCCTTGTTTATGTGGTGTATTACATTGACGTATTTCCACATGTTGAACTACCCCTGTGTTCCTGGGATGAATCCCAGTTGGTCTAAGTGGATAATGCTTTTGATGTATTGTTGGATGTAGTTTGTGAGGATTTTGTTCAGGAGCTTTGCATCTAAGTTCATCAGTGAAATAGGCTGGTAGTTTTCTTTTGTTGTGGCATCTCTAACTGGTTTTGGAATTAGAGTGATACTAACTTCATAAAAGGAATTGGGTAGCTTTCCCTGTTCTCCAATTGTGTGGCATAGTTTGAGGAAGATTGGTTTGAGTTCTTCCATGAAGGTGTGATAGAATTTATCTGAGAAGCCATCTGGTCCTGGACTCTTCTTTTTGAGGAGTTTTTTATTTATTACTTTTTCAATCTCAATGAGTATGATAGGTTCATTTAGGAGATTAATCTGCTCTGAGTTTAGCTTTGATAGATGGTATGCATCCAGGAATTTATCCATCTCCTCCACATTATCCAGCTTGTGGAGTAGAGGTTTTTGAAATAAGTCCTGACGATTCTCCCAATTTCACTTATGTCTGTTGTGATCTCTAATTGGTCATTTTGAATTTTGTTAATTTGAAGCATCTCTTTTTTTTTTTTTTTTGCTTGATCAAATTGGCCAGAGGATTGTCAGTCTTTGCAGATTTATGATTGTCATATCCTCTTGATGGATCATTCCCTTGATAAGTAGGAAGTGGCCTTCTTTGTCTTTTTTGATTGTTTATGGTTTGAAGTCTATTTTATCTGATATTAATGTAGTTATGCCTGCTTGTTTAATATTCCAGTTTGCTTGGAATATTGTTTTCCACCCTTTCACCCTGAGGAGGTGTCTGTCTTTACTGGTGAGGTGCATTTCTGGAAGACAGCAGATAGATTGAAGGGTCTAATTTTTTGATCCATCCTGTTAGCTTGTGTCTTTTGATTGGTGAATTAAGGCCATTAAAATTTAGGGGAATGACTGTGATATTTGATTTTTATCCCTGCCATATTATGATGATATATGTGAGTAGGTGTTTTCATGGACTTTGAAGTTTTTTGTGCTTACTCTGAGTTTGGTTATTATGGTCTGCTTCTTGTAGGTATTTGAGTTTGATTATTTGTTTCTTCTCTGTAGAGAATTTTCTGAAGTACTCTCTGTAGGTTTGGTTTTGTGTTCATATAATTGTAAAGCTGAGTTTTGTCGTGGAAAATTTTTATTTCACCATCTATTATGAGGGGTACTTTTGCTGGGCAGAGTAGTTTGGGTTGGTAGCTATAAGTTCTTAGAATTTGTAGTGTTTCATTCCAGGCCCTTCTAGCTTTCAGGGTTTCCACTGAGAAGTTTGGAGTAATTCTGATTGAGTTACCTTTAAAAGTGGTGTGCCATTTTTTCCTAGCTGCTTTTAGGATTTTCTCTTTGGTGTCAATGTTTAGAGTCTTAATGACAATATGTCTTGGAGAGTTTCTCCTTTGGTCAGGTCTGTTTAGAGTTCTGTTAGCTACTTGTACCTTGATGGCTCTTTTAAGAGACTGGGGAAGTTTTCTTCAATTATTTTGTTAAATAAGTTCTCCATGCCTTTGGTCTGAATTTCTTCTCCTTCTCGGGTATTGCAATGATCCTGATATTAGGACATTTAAGTGTATCCCACAATTCCCACATGTTCTCTTCACAGAAACTTTTGAACTTACTGAAATTTTTGAACTCTTGAACTGTTTCTTCCATCTTGTCTTCCAGATCAGAGTTTCTATCCTCCACATGGCTGACTCTCTTCTTGAGAGCTTCTAGAGCATTTTGGACTTGTTCAATTAGGTTTGCATTTTGTACTACTTTCCTATGTATAATTTCCATCCACTTGTCTAGTTCCTTTTTCACATCATTTTCTGATTTTCTTGATGCTTGGAATTCATCCTTGTATTTCTTTATGTCTTCATTTAGCATCACCAGCTGATTTTTGAGGTCCTCTTTTTTTTTTCATTCTCCTTCATATCTCTTAACTGTCTTTGAACTCCTACTATTTTCTTATCTATTAGGTCTAGTCTAATGATGTCAGCATCCACACAATTATTGGTCCTTTGTCGCTTTTCTGCAACTTCTACCAGTTGCTTGGTCAGGGTTGCATTATGTTTTGATTAGATATTTCATTATAGGACTGGGTGATCTAACTGGATTTTCTTGCATTTGATTTTTCATGTTGTTTCTTTTGTGCAGTGGTCTGCCCATCGGAGCGTATGGGCATGTAGGTGGGTCGATCATCCTGGCCTCAAGCACAGTGGGAATCTTTTTTTTTTTTTTTTAAATATTTTTATTTATTTGAGAATGACAGAGAGAGAGAGAGAATGGGCATGCCAGGGCCTCCAGCCACTGCAAACGAACTCCAGATGTGTGCGCCCCCTTGTGCATCTGGCTTACGTGGGTCCTGGGGAATCGAGCCTCGAACCGGGATCTTTAGGCTTCACAGGCAAGTGCTTAACCGCTAAGCCATCTCTCCAGCCCCACAGTGGGAGTCTTAAGTAGTCTGAGGCAGTTGCCAACCAGCCTGGGCTTTGGCTCTCACTTGCCAAAGCCGCCTGAACTTCTGCCTGGCCAGGGTGCCAATGTTGCCTGAGCTCTCATGCAGTTATGCACCAAAGCTGCCAGCGCTCATGCTAGGAGGGCACTGTGGCACCAAGCAGTGAAGACATCCAAACTCTGGCATGGCATAAAACTGGGACCTGTAAGCAGTCTGAGCTCGCCCACAAAAGGACAATGGTGGTCAGCTGGCACAGCAGACAGGGAGGGGATGGCACCTGAGCTAGCGCAAGCCACAGGCAGAGACAGTCTGAGCTCGTGTTGGGAGGTGCAATGGGCCTGGGCTTGTGCGTGAATGTGCAGCAGCCAGAGCAGTAAGTGAGCTCATGTAGGCTAAGCTTGCACAGGCAGGGATCAATTGGTGCGTTGTCGCCATTTGGCAGGCAAATTGATCAAAGGAGCCTGAGCTCCAATGGGCCAGCAGGTGTAGCCTGGCCAAGGTCACTCGTGGGCAGGGGTAGCAGGGCAATCGCCCCTGTTCAGTGAGGCAAGTGGAACTATGTTGCCCTGGGACCCTTTTCCCATAGTAAGTGCAGAGTTTCCTGAAGCTGGGACTGTGGGTACTGCAGCTGTTTGGGGAGAAAGGTGGTCTACCCCCACGCAAGGGAATCAGTGATTCCCTGCTTTTTCCACTCTGTGCCCTCCCACTGGCAATCTATTGGAGATTGCTCTCCCCTAAAAGACACAATGAACCCTTAATATCTTGCCTTTCTTCCCCAAGGATGTGTGGCACAGTTAGGCGGTGGATGAGAGCAAGAGACAGAGAGATAGAGACTGAGGGCTGGAGAGACAGCTTACCAGTTTAGGTGATTGTCTGAGAAGCCTAAGCCCCCAGGTTTGATTCTCCAGATTGTACATAATAAACATCCACATGGCAGCACATGGGTCTGGAGTTCATTCACAGTGGCTTGCAGCCCTGAAGCCTCCATTCTCTCTTTCTTGATCTCTCTCCCTCTTTCCCTCTTCATATCAAATAAATAAATAAATAAGATTTTTAAAAAATGATGAAGCAATGTAGAAAGCTTCAGGCCTCTTGGGATGTTGCATGCACCTTGTAGATGGGTTTGCATTTTCAGGAGGATATCCCTCTAGGTGCCATTTGCAGGGGGAAAGCTTTGTTCCTGAACACACTGGACATCAGATCACTATGACCTTGGCCATCCTGAGAGGAAATGAAGCAAGGAAGGGAAGACTTCTTTATGCTCTTATTCCACTGCCTTTTCAATTAAAATGTCTAATTTTGGCTGTTGTTTCTGCTTTTTTAAAAAGGTCATCAACTCTCACCCAGGCTGGCCTCAAACTTGCAATGTTCCCGCTTCCCTCCATCGAAGCGCTCACCTTGGACCTGATCCTATAGCTTCCCTGTTCTTGATACCCATCCATACATCCCTTCCTCCCTTTCCACTCCTCTCTCTAAACTTCTCTCTTCCTGGACATCTCTCTTTCCTTCAGCCATGCTGTTTATGATGTCCCATTTAATTTTATTATTATTATTTTATTGGTTTTTCAAGATAGGGTCTCACTCTAGCTCTGGCTGACCTGAAATTCACTATGTGGTTTCATGGCAGCATCGGACTCATTGTGAGCCTCCTACCTCTGCCTCCCCAGTGCTGTGATTACAGGTGTGCACCACCACACCTGGCATGATGTCCTATTTTGTAAACATCCTGTCTATGACCTTCACACTCTCCTATCCTTTACTTAAAAAATGAATTCTTATTCATGGTGTGATGGGGTAATATACTGAGGTAAGCTGGGGCCCCCATCCAGAATCAGCATCTAGTATCTATTCCCCAATCTGGTACCTTGCCCTGATTCACAGGTAGAATTGAGTCAACACTCAGGTCCTCAGAGTACTTTGTGTCTGGTCCAAAGTGATGGCAGACCAAAATATGCACTTGACCCTGGTTTCAATATTGCTTTCTCCTTACCCTTAATCCAGAAGGCATCTTATCCTATTTATTTATGTTTTTTCTAGGTAGGATTTCTCTGTAATCCAGGCTGACCTGGAATTCATTCAGTCTCAAACTGGCCTTGAACTAATGGCCACAAGCCTCCTATCTCTGCCTGCCAAATGCTGGGATTAAAGACATGTGCCACCATACACTACCAGAATGCATTTAAAAAATTATTTATGTATTTATTTCAAAGAGAGAGAGAGAGAGAGAGAGAGAGAGGGAGGGAGGAAGGGAGGGAGGGAGGGAGGGAGGGAGAGATCCATGACATTTTTTTTAAATTGACTGAAAACAAAAGTCCATCTACCTTACATTTTGTTTCTTGTGTTTTAAGTTAAAGATTCTTTAATATTAATGGAAGGTTATAGTTTTACTGAACAAATTTTACCCTTAGGTCCATTAAAATCCCATAAGAATGGAGAGATGGCTCAGTGTTTAAGGCAATTGCCTGCAAAGCCTACAGACCCGGGTTTGATATCCATGGGACCCATGCAAAGCCAGATGAACAAGGTGAGGCATTTTTCTGGAGTTTGCTTGTAGTGGGTATAGGCCAAGACATGCTGATCTTATCTCTCTCTCAAATAAATTAATGTATTAAATAACTAATTAAAACATTTTTAAAATAGATAGATAGAAAGGATTCTCTCACTCAAACACTGACCATAAGTTAGAACCTATGGTTCAGTCAAGTCAGAAAGATGGGCAGGAAATATTTCAGAAGTGAGGATAGTTCCCCCAGACACACATCTCAGAAGCTCCTGGAAGTAAGATTTCAACTCCACCCTTTTGTGAGGTCACTTCCTGCCTCATTATCTCTCCCATACACCCCCCAGGATCTTACTTCCTAGAGTTTGAACTTCTAGGATGGGAGCTCCTCATTGGAGGGATCCCAGTATGTGTTCTTAAAGGGGCAAGTTTACTGTTGATGGTTCCTATATATTCTTATGAGGGAAACATTTACTTGTTCACAGGAAATATATATCAGGCTGGACTCGAATTCATGGTAATCCTACTTCTGCCTCCCAATTTCTGGGATGGATGGATATACATATAGGATATATATATTCATGTATATAGGATATCTGTGTGTGTGTGTGTGTGTGTGTATATATATATATATATATATATATATATATATGAATGTATATCTTATATACATGAAAATCTATATAGATAGATAGATAGATAGATAGATAGATAGATATAGATATAGATATAGATATATATCCTATATGTGGTAGTTTGAATACATGGCCCTCAATATATTCAATGTTTTATTTGTTTGTAGTTTGCATCTGCAGCAACCTGGCTGGAGGCAATGTCACTGGGTGGATCTTGGGGTCCAGCCCTAAGATGTGGTGGGTTTGAAATTCCAATCAATACACAAAGTGTCTAGTTCCACTTGCAGTTCATGAAGTGTGCTGTGTGGCTTTTGGGCTTGTGGCTTCTCTCTCTCTCTCTCTCTCTCTGTGTGTGTGTGTGTGTGTGTGTGTGTGTGTGTGTGTTTGGACATGTGAAAGCAGGCTGTCTTCTACCATTATGGAACTTCTTCTGGATCCATAATTTTCAATCAATATAGACTCCTCCATAGCTGTGCCTGGTGTGGAAGTTCATCTAAGCAAATCTGAAGCTGAATCTGTCTAATATATATATGAGCTCACTATGCTGAAATATGAGATTGGTTACCTTATGTTGAATAGAATATTTTAATGACCCTGAAACACTTTGCCCAATTGGCATTTTTCCTGTTATCATGCTCTTTAAATTGTAAAGTTTTTAACTTTCATTTTTCTTATTGAAAATTTTATGCATGGATATTTTAAAAAATTCATTTATTTGACACAGACAGGAAGGGAGAGAGAAGGCAGACGGAGAGAATGGGCATGCCCAGGCCTCCAGCCACTGCACACAAACTTCACATACATGCATCACCTTGTGCCTATGCCTTATGTGGGTATGTAATAATCAAACCAGGGTCCTTAGGCTGTGTAGGCAAGCCCATTAAACACTGAGCCATCTCTGCAGCCCACATGTTTTGATCTTATTCACCACCAAATGCCTTCAATAATAATAATAATAATAATAATAATAATAATAATAATAATAATACTAGAGCTAGGGAAAGCTGTCATAAGTTCTTGTTTGTTTCCCTTCTTGGAAAGCTCTTGTTGGATTACTTAATAGGCCATTTATATATTTAAGCCTTTTTTGTTTGTTTGTTTTGTTTTTCAAGGTAGGGTCTCACTCTGGCTCAGGCTGACCTGAAATTCACTCTGTAGTCTCAGGGTGGCCTCAAACTCTCGGCAATCCTCCTACCTCTGCCTCCCGAGTGCTGGGATTAAAGGTGTGCGCCGCCACGCCCGGCTATTTAAGGCATTTTTAATCTTTGGTTTCACATTTTTCTCTGATTGTTTAAGACCATGCTGATAGCCAAAATTTAATTAAGGATTAAGTTTGGAGATCACTAATGGCTCTCCAAAGAGACTAAGGCCCTATAGTTTACTGGGGTATTCTGTCTGTTAGGATGAGTCAGGGCCATGCTGGCCAAGTAGTTTTCCCTTCTTTGTGGAGTCAGGAGGACTATTTCTCCTCAACTGTGACTCTTCTGTCTAAGACTGTACACCAATTTTATTTGGGTCTCCACATCCTCCCTGCCCAGGAAGACAGGTGACTTACCAGGGGCCCAGTATAGAAGTGTCCCATCATCTCCAGTGGCCTCATGACTTGGGATCACAGGCCAAAATATTGGTGTTTTTTGATCTGATGATTCTAATTGGCTTTGGCTTCTACATAGGTGATTAGCGCCCTTAGAAAATAAGTTACACCATCCTGGCTGTATGTACACATGGAGCCCGTTTGATTACTGAAATAGATTAGTTAAAGAATGGCACAACAGCTTATTAAAATCATTTTGTCCAACCTTATAAACTTTTGTTGTGCTGTAGCAGCATAAGCCATATCTGAGGTATAAAAGGTAGGCACATTTTACGCTTTAACTATAAATCTAGCTATAAATACAGGAAGAACCTGTTATCGGTCTTGAAAACAACACCAATTAATTTAGAAACAAACTAATTAATTTAACCTAGAAATTTTCAGAAAAGGACAAGTAAGACAGTATAAAGACTTAGTGTCTATGCTTTTAAACATCTAATAGAGCAGAATCTGGTCTTATTTGAACCCAAACAGCCAGCTAAATTGTAATACAACCTTTGACAAATGAGTTTTGAAGGGAAAAACACCATTTGACAACCAATGATTTTACCATAATCTCGGTAGCCATAGATTTTATGTACCACAGAAATTTTTATTAACATAAAACAATCTTGTTTTAACCATAAATTTGATAAAGCTTAAACATGCTGCCAACATATTTTAGCCTGTGAATTACGTTTTTGTTTCTTAAAAGATTGTAAACAGTTGAAAACTCTTTAATTTTAGGCATGGTGTTTAGGTTGAGCCTGAAATTTCTTTCCTACACATGTACATCTTTATGCACATACCTTAACACTTTGGTTTAAGTACCACACAAAAAGAATTTTTAATGAGCATTCTATATCCACTCACCCGGTGTCCGGTCTGGTACACATGGAGGTAATGGCCGAGATGACTGCTGGCCTGAGCCTGTCCACCCCAATAAGAAAGCAAGGGAGGGGGTCCTGGGACCATGGGGGCTACTAGGAAAGGAGGGGGAGACAGGGCACCTGCATGGATCAAGGAGCCATTATCTGGGCACACATGACCCACTGCCTGATCCAAGCTGCTTTCTACAGATTTTTTTGTTTTCTTTCTTCTGTTTCCAAAGCTTAAAGGTGAAACATTAGGTTGTTTACTTGCGACCTTTCTAATTTCTTTTTTTTTCCTCTCAATTTTTATTAACATTTTCCATGATTATAAAAAATAACCCATGGTAATACCCTCTCCCCCCTTTCACCTTTCAAATTCCACTCTCCATTATATCCCCTCCCCATCTCAATCAGTCTCTCTTTTATTTTGATGTCATGATCTTTTCTTCCTCTTATGGTCTTGTGTAGGTAGTGTCAGGCACTGTGAGGACATGGATATCCAGGCCTTTTTATGTCTGGAGGGAGCACATTGTAAGGAGTCATACCCTTCCTTTGGCTCTGTAGTATAGGTTAAAATCAGGTATGGTGATACCACCATTCTTATTTTTGTTGCTCAGTATTATTTTAGATATCCGAGGGTTTTTGTTATTCCAAATGAATTTTTGGATTGTTTCTACTTCCGTGAAGAATATCATTGGAATTTTGATGCGGATTGCATTAAATGTGTAGATTGCTTTTTGTAAGATTGCCATTTTAACAATATTGATTCTTCTGATCCAGTAACAAGGGATGTTTTTCCATTTCCTATTGTCTTCTGCAATTTCTCCCTTGAGTGTTTTAAAGTTTTCACTGTAGAGATCCTTTACTTCCTTGGTTAGGTTTATTCCAAGGTACTTTATTTTCTTGGATGCGATTGTGAATGGGAGTGATTCTCTGATTTCATCCTTTGTGTGTTTGTTGTTAGCATATAGGAATGCTACTGATTTCTGTGTATTTATTTTGTATCCTGCTACAATAGAAGGTGTTTACAGCTCTAAGTTTGGTGGTAGAGTCTTTAGAGCCCTATATATATAGAATCATGTCATGTGCAAATAATGATATCTTGATCTCTTCCTGTTCAATTTGTATCCCTTTTATGTGCATCTCTTGCCTTATTGGTATGGCTAAGACTTCCAGTACTATATTAAATAAAAGTGGGGACAGTGGACACCCTTGTCTTGTTCCTGATTTTAGTGAAAAAGATTCCAGTTTTTCCCCATTTAGTAATGTATTGGCTGTAGGGTTCTCATAAATAGCTTTTATTATATTGAGATATGTTCCTTCTATTGCCAGTCTCTGTAGGTCTTTTATCATGAAGGGATGTTAGAGTTTGTCAAATGCTTTCTCTGCATCTAATGAGATGATCATGTGTTTTTTTCTTTCAGTCCATTTATATAATGTATTACATTTATCAATTTGTATATGTTGAACCATCCCTGCATCCCCTGGGTAAAGCCTACTTGGTTAGGGTGAATGATCTTTCTGATATATTCTTGTATTCTGTTTGCCAATATTTTGAGAAGTTTTGCATCTATGTTCATGAGGGAGATTGGTCTGTGATTTTCTTTTTGTCTTCTATCTTTGCCTGGTTTTGGTATCAGGGTGATGTTGGCTTCATACAAGGAGTTTAGTAGGATTCCTTCTTTTTCTATTTTATGTAAAACCTTAAGAAGCAATGGTATTAGTTTTTCTTTGAAGGTCTGGTAAAATTCAGCAGTGAATCCATCTGGGCCTGGGTTTTTTTTTTAGTTGGAAGATTTTTGATAATTGCTTGGATCGCCATACTTGTTATAGGTCTATTTAAGTGATTAATCTCCTCTTGATTTAATTTATGTAGGTCATATAAATCAAGGAAATCATCAATTTATTTCAGATTTTCATACTTAGTGGAGTATATGTTTTTATAGTATCTCCCTATGATTTTTTGAATTTATCTGGCATCTGTTGTAATGTTACCTTTTTCATCTCTAATTTTATTAATTTTTGTCTCTTCTCTCTTTCCTTTGGTCAGATTTGCTAAGGGTTTATCAATCCTTTCAAAGAACCAATTCTTTGTTTCATTCATACTTTGGATTGTTGTTTTGGTTTCTATTTCATTAATTTCTGACCTAATCTTTATTATTTTCACCTGTCTACTGATTTTTGGTTTGCTTTGTTTTCCTTTTTGAAGACTTTAAGGAGAAGCATTAGGTCCTTTACTTGCAACCATTCTAATTTCTTATTATAAGCACTTAACGCTATAAATTTACCTCTTAAGACTGCCTTCATTGTGTCCCAGAGATTTTGGTATGTTGTGTTCTCATTAACATTTGACTCAATGAATTTTTTGATTTCCTTTCTAATTTCTTCATTGAGCCATTCATCATTTAGTAGTGTAGTGTTTAGTTTCCATGGTTTTGTGTGTGCTCTATAGCTTTTCTTGCTATTGATTTGTAGTTTAATTCCATCGTGGTCAGATAGAATGCAAGGAATTATTTCAATTTTGTATTTGTTAAGATTTGCTTTCTGTACTAACATATGGTCTATATTAGAGAATGTTCCATGTGCTACTGAAATGTCCTGTATATATCTGTTATGTCCATTTGTTGTATGACCTCATTTAGTCCTGATGCCTCTCTATTTATTTTTTCCCGGGATGACCTGTCAATTGATGAGAGTGGGGTGTTGAAGTCAGCCACTACCACTGTGTTTGGTGTTATCTCTGACCTTAGTTCTAATAGCGTTTGATGAATTTGGGAGCCCCCATTTTAGCTGCATATATGTTTACGATTGTAATGTCCTCCTGTTGGAGTGTGCCTTTAATCAATATAAAGTGGCCTTCCTTATCTTTCTTAACTAATTTTGGACTGAAGTCTACCTTGTTAGATATTAGGATAGCAACCCCTGCTTGTTTTTTAGGCCCATTTTCTTTCTTTCTTTTTTTTAAAAATTTTTATTAACATTTTCCATGATTATAAAAAAAATATCCCATGGTAATTCCCTCCCTCCCCACCCCCACACTTTCCCCTTTGAAATTACCTTCTCCATCATATTACCTCCCCATTACAATCATTGTTCTTACATATATACAATACCAACCTATTAGGTATCCTCCTCCCTTCCTTTCTCTTCCCTTTATATCTCCTTTTTAACTTAGTGTAGGCCCATTTTCTTGAAACAACATTTTCCAACCTTTTACCTTAAGATAGTGTCCATCCTTTGCAAAAAGGTGAGTTTCTTGGAAGCAACAAAGTGAAGGATTCTTCTCTTTAACCCAGTCTGCAAACCTATGTCTTTTGGTTGGGGCATTGAGGCCGTTGATATTTTTTTGCAGTTCTCCGGGTTCTACCTTTGCTGTCTCTGTTAACTAGTATTTGAATATTGTTTGTTTGTTTTTTTTCCATGTTCCTTATATGTGTGCTTTTCTTTCTCTTCAGCATGGAGAATCCTATGAAGTATTTTCTGTAGAGCTGACTTTGTATTCAAATATTCCCATAGGCTACTTTTGTTGTTGAATGTTCTTATTTCACCGTCTATTTGTATAGATAGTTTTGCAGGATAAAGTATCCTTGGTTGAACAGTTGTTATCTTTCAGAACTTGGAATACATCACTCCAAACCCTTCTGGCTTTCAATGTTTGTGTTGAGTAATCTGCTGTGATCCTGATGGCCTTGCCTTTGTAGGTGACTTGATTTTTCTCTTTAACTACTTTCAATATTTTTTTCTTTTTTGTGTGTGTGTGAGTTTGGTAGTTTGATTATAATATGGTGAGAAGAGGTTCTTTCCAGGTTTTGTCTGGCTGCATTCCTGTATCTGCATTGGCACCTCTTTCCCAATTTGGGGAAAGTTTTCTTCTATGATTTTGTTGAAGATGCCTACTATGCCTATGGAGTGGAATTCTTCTCCTTCTACTGTACCTTGAATTCTTATGTTTGATCTTTTCATAGTGTCCTGAATATCTTGAAATTCCCACTCATACTTTTTACTAGTTTGTCTTTCGCTTTGTTGGACTGTATTAGATCTGCCACCTGGTCTTCTAGCTTAGATATTCTGTCCTCTCCTTCATCCAGTCTACTGGTGAGATTTTCTAAAGAGTTTTTTATTTCTTTAACTGTGTTCTTCATTGCTAGTAATTGACTGCTTTTTCTTTATTATTTCTATTTCCTTATTTATGTCTAGTATTGACCTCTTTATTTCATTAAATTCGTGTCCTGTGTTTTCTTTGATTCCTTTGATTTCCTCTTTCATTCTTTTGATTTCTTCTTTGACTTCTTTGCACATAAGTATAATCATTCTTTTGAAATCTTTCTCAGGCATTTCTTTTAACTGATTCTCATTGGAGGTCATTTCTGATGCATTAATACTTTTTGGTGGCTTTATATTGTCTTGATTTTTGTTGTTTCTTGTGTTATAATTTATATATTTTTGCATCTTGGATTATTTAATGATTGGATTTTCTCATTATCTAGGTATTATTTGATGTATCAATCAATCTGATGTTATATATCTTCAGGGCAGGAGCTTAAGGCACTAGGTGTGGCTCTCAAGACTCTCAGAGTATCTACAAAAGTGACCATAGGTGTTGGGTTTGCCTGCTATGAGAGTATTCAAGTAGGCTGAGTAGAACCAAATATAGATAATTTCTAAAATTTAACTAAACAATGTACACTTCCAAGGAAAAAGAGCACAGAGTACTTATCCAAGAGTAGGTATTATGACAACCAGATCTTCTGTCTGTCCCTTTGGCTGCTTGGTGCCTCACCCACTGCCTTAATACTGACAACAAGAAGTTTAAGATTTCTGGTCTGTTGAGGGTTCCAAGTCAGCTTGTGACCAGGTGAGACCCTTCCCTAATGTATAATAGGAGAGGAAACAAACCACTATAAATCAAGAAGCAACAAATAACAAGCCCAAAATATAGCTTATTTAAGATGGCAGATCTGACCATCCATCTAACATATAATTTATTCTGATATGGAAGGTGCAATTAGCACTTCTGGTTCAGGCCTATATACCAGGTTTATTAGGTAGGTACTGACCTGGTGTAATCCCAGTTACCTTTTGGGATGATTTTGCTCTCAGTTAGCTGTGCTCCTGCTTGGGTCCCTCTTTTGTGCACTGTCGGTTCAAGTAGGTGTGGCAGGGTCCCTGGACCGCTGCTCTGTTCGCTGGATTTGTGCACTGGCGGTGGGGGAGGGGAGGCTGCTGATGCTGCTCTACTTCTTTGCTGTTTCACGTGTTCTTCTACTTTGTGGTCTGCTCCTCCGTTGTTCACTGCCGTTCTCCCTTCATGTTTCTTGAGTTTGTGGAGAGCTCTGGTGTGAGTGGAAAATCCCCTCACCTGGCCTTTCCTGCGGCTCAAGCCAAGCCTTGCCAGTGGCTGGCACACCGCCGCTGTGGTCCTGCAGACCTCCTAGAGCTGCTTTGTCAGCCTGTGTGGGCTCTTGATGCTCCACTGCCATTTGAGTTTCCTGTACACCTCACTTTGTAGTAAAAGTGTGTATTTTCGTGGCATTTTCTTTTTTTGGTTTTTTGCCTCCTAGGCTGCTTTGGTGTGGTACCTATGCCGCCATCTTAACCGGAAGTCTCTATTTATCCCAGTGTTTCTTAAAGTTTTCCATAAAATAGAAAAAGAAGGAATCCTACAAAAATCCTTCCATGAAGACAGCATCAACCTGATACCAAAACAAGACAAAGAAAGAACAAAATAGAAAATTACAGACCGGTTTTGCTCATGGACATAGATGCAAAAATTCTCAACAAAATATTGGCAAAGAGAATACAAGCATATATCGAAAAGAGCATTTACCCTGACCAAGTAGGCTTTATCAAAGATATGCAGAGATGGTTAACATACTCAAGTAAATAAATGTGGTACATTATATAAATAGACTGAAGAACAAAAATCACATGACCATCTCATTAGATGCAGAAAAAGCATCTGACAAAATCCAACAACTTTCATGATAAAATTCCTACAGAGACTGGGAATAGAAGGAAAATATCTCAACAAAATGAAGGCTATTTATGACAGTCCTACAGCCAACATACTACTAAATGCAGAAAAACTTGAAGGCTTCCTGCTAAAATCAAGAATAAGACCAAGGTGTCCACTATCCTCACTTTAAAAAAAATTTTTTTTTTTAATTTTTATTTATTTATTTGAGAGCGACAGACACAGAGAGAAAGACAGGCAGAGGGAAAGAGAGAGAATGGGTGCACCAGGGCTTCCAGCCTCTGCAAACGAACTCCAGATGCATGCGCCCCCTTGTGCATCTGGCTAACGTGGGAC